>NC_083769.1:35351300-36023800 GCF_963514075.1 Conger conger | reverse complement strand
TGCACACACACTGACCTGCTGTAATGCACACACACTGACCTGCTGTAATACACACACTGACCTGCTGTAATGCACACACACTGACCTGCTGTAATACACACACACTGACCTGCTGTAATACACACACACTGACCTGCTGTAATACACACACTGACCTGCTGTAATGCACACACACTGACCTGCTGTAATGCACACACTGACCTGCTGTAATGCACACACACTGACCTGCTGTAATGCACACACACTGACCTGCTGTAATGCACACACTGACCTGCTGTAATGCACACACACTGACCTGCTGTAATGCACACACTGACCTGCTGTAATGCACACACACTGACCTGCTGTAATGCACACACACTGACCTGCTGTAATAGACTGAAAAGACCTTCTCCTTCAGGACGTGCTGGGACATGATGCGGTCGAACACGGGCGTGATGCCATCGATGGCCACGTCAGGAAACCCCATGCCCAGCACGCCATCAAACTTCGCAAAAATGAATGGAATCGCTGGTAAGGCTGTCGCTTCAGCAAACACCTGCACCACAGGAATCCCGCCCACCTACAAGGAAGAGGAGAAGATTACTGGCTGTTGTTCAATGTAAATGACGGTTCAATTTGCCAATCTAGACTGCTATGTCTTACTGACAAATTGGATTGTATGACCACTGCAATACCATTCAAGGGGTAAAAAAAAGTGAGTTATCACCAGTGTCTGTTTTTTTCTGTGGCATAATAAAAAAACATCCAACGAATGAGAGTTTACAAGAAAGTATTTCAGGTTGTAAAGCAAGTGAGTGACTGCAAAATAATTACTAAAGAATTTGAAAAGTTTATCCTAAATTCATGGGCCTAATACGGCAGCTCTTTAAATGTTTGGTATGTTTAAAAAACATTTTCTCAGGATTTTAGTTTCTCAATATAAGCCGATATTGATTTCATTAGATAAGATATTAAAACATTAGTCTTCCATAACTGAGCCAGCAACTATGTCTAAAATCTGAAGACATCAGACATGGCTGTAAAAACTGAAACATGTATATTCTCACAAATAATTCATAAATATTTCAAATAACTCATATCTATAAAGTATAAAAATGTAAAGCAAAACTCATTTTTTTAAACTAAGAAATGTATTTCATTCACAGAGTTTCCTGACTGTCTGAAAACTCAAATAATCCCCAGCAAAAGTAATAATGGAATGACACATATATGCGTGCACAAACACACAGGCACACACACAAACACACACACGCACCAACACACAGGCACACACACAAACACACACACATGTACAAACACACAGGCACACACACAAACACACACACGCACAAACACACAGGCACACACACAAACACACACACACACACAAACACACACACATACAGAAACACACAGGCACAAACACAAACACACACACATGCACAAACACACAGGCACACTCACAAACACACACATGCACAAACACACAGGCACACACACAAACACACACACACACACACAAACACACAGGCACACACACAAAAACAAACACATGCACAAACACACAGGTACACACACAAACACACACATGCACACACACACAGACACACACACAAACACACACAGGCAGAAACACACAGGCACACTCACAAACACACACACACAGGCTCACACACAAACACACACACATGAACAAACACACAGGCACACATACATGCACAAACACACATGCACACACACACTAGGGTTGCCAGATTTCAAATTTAGCAAACACTCAGAACCGACATTGAACCATCATTACAGCATAGTTTTTTCCATTGTATTTTACAGTCACTGTCTTCAATTATACTATACGAGCAATTATACTATATAACCTGCACTCACCATCACTATGTCTTCACTCAGGAATCCTCTGACATTACCAGCGGCGTACTGGATGGAGAATCCTGTGCCATTCGGAACATGTGTTTGGGATTTCGAGGAATCATATCTATTGTGGGTAACTGAGCAAAATACATTTGTGAGACATCAGCCTTATAAAGCTATATAGTCTTTCAATGTATTAAATACATTTAAAATAAAATAGATAGGCCTCTGTTCAATTAAAGTTTATCCTTCCCTTTGGCGGACATCTAAACACAAATATTTCCATTTTTCTTCACAAACTCAGTCGGTGGTGTTAACAGTGATGAATTAGTGAGTGCCAAGCTTGGCTCGCTGTGTTTTGGAGGAATAAAAAGCAATACAAATAAAAATAATTATTGCTTCAGACTATAAGGTCAGGACAAACATTGATTGAATTCCAGTCTAACATATTTCAAAATAGTTCTGACATCAATCTTTGTCTATGAACTGTCACAACACCAACATACTGTTACCAAAACCTCTAACTTGGAACATACGGATGCATACAAACCAAAATAAACATGATTACTGAAACATAACATATAGAAAAATGCGGCCATGGAACATTATTGGTAGTCATTATCATATTATAATCACTTTTTTTATTATTCCATTTTTTTTTTTGCAATTCTTTTGCAAATACAGCTGCAGAATTGAGGGGAAAAGAAAGAGAGAGAGAGAGAGAGAGAGAGAGAGAGAGAGAGAGAGAGAGAGAGAGAGAGAGAGAGAGAGAGAGAGAGAGAGAGAGAGAGAGAGAGAGAAAGAGAGAGAGAGAGAGAGAGAGAGAGAGAGAGAGAGAGAGAGAGGAGAGAGAGAGAGAGGGGGGAGAGATTTAAGGAGGATTGAAAGGAGGATTGAAAGTTACAGTGACATATTTGAATTAATTGACAGGTTAAGAGAAAGAGAGAATAATGAATCCCCAGACTTACAGCAGGCTGTGTACAGTGGGGAACAGTCGTCGGAGGGAACCCAAAGATTGGCGGATCCTGTATC
This sequence comes from Conger conger, assembly GCF_963514075.1. Classification (NCBI taxonomy): domain Eukaryota; kingdom Metazoa; phylum Chordata; class Actinopteri; order Anguilliformes; family Congridae; genus Conger; species Conger conger. Next base: position 36,020,920 of record NC_083769.1, on the reverse strand, counting down.
AAACACCACATTGAAAATCTGTGGCGGGGACCCAATGCTGATCTCACCAAAATACTGTGTCTGAGGACAGAGAGGAAGAGGTGAGAGGCAGTGACAATTTAAGCATGAATTTAATGTCATTTAAGCTATTCACACAATCTAACGTCTCTTTAACTGCACATGTAGTTTCATGAATGCTGCTCTCTTTCAGGTGTACATTTTGAAAAAAGCATACAAAGATAAAAAGGCCAAATGCTGAGAACAAATAATGGGAAAAAAGTACAACTTGTAAGCAGACTGATTAGATGTGCTCTAACACATGCAACATGAGCCCCCATCTGGATAAGGCTGGTATCACATTCAGTCTTATCAGTCTTCCCTTATTTGTTTCCGCTATCATCTGTCAGATCCCCACATGCGGGTTTACACTAAATTCTCCTGTATTTCAGTTCAAATTGCCAGGGATTCATCCTGCTGGAGGAGGGCCAGTTTGGTTGCCTGAGCCTCACTCACAGTTGAGGGGAACCTGCATATATTTAAAGTATAAACTGAAGAGTCTTGCGCTCAAGTGGCTGACAACAACTGTATCATGACACTGCATGTTTTCTTTAAAGTACAAAGTTTTGTTCATCGGAGAACAACGTAATTGTTTTGAAGTAATTTACATAAAACTAAATGTACTAAAAGGTTCACTCTTTGCTATCCAGGTAATTGGTTATATGGGAGTATGAACATTATAACATGAAACAACTAACAGTATATAACAATACTGACTAGTACTGCTGTTCTCATATACTACTGCAAAAATCAAACATTTCAACAGAGGTATCACAGAGCAAGAGCAGAATCTTACATCCAGGTAGTTGGTCAGTGTTGTGGGGGCTATCCCATTGCTGGGGGAGGGGCTTCCTCCAGTTTTCTCTGATATCTGGGCCAGGATCTGGCCAGGAGACACGCCCATTTCATAAAGATTCTCTCTGATGGAGGGCATCTTTTTTAATGTGATCCTGTGGGGAGACACAAGCACATTAAGGAATAAAGATAAAGCAGGTACAATCTCCAGATCAACACCAGCAAATCATTCTTGGGTCATTTTATTTGTGTTAACTATAGAAGTTAATACAGAAGTAACTACTGAATGTATGATTAAAATGTTAGACATGCAAATGATTTATTGAAAGAAAAATATATCAACATACAATCATTAACTGTTAATTTAATCAACCGTTTCTTCAGTGCACTATTGATGGGGATACAAATTTTTTTTTTTGTCTTTTCCCAAGTTTTTCCTTCAATGATAATGGAATCAGTGCAGACATTAGTATTCCTCATTATGGTGCATTATTTACATTACTTTATGCAAACACGCACATACTGTACCCACGTGCACACACGCACACACACAAACACGCATACACACATTCAAACACACAGTAATTAAGACAGAGGGTTACCTTCTTAAGGCCTGGATGGTGGTCACAGTCATGATCAGCACAATTAGTCCTCTGCAGTGCATGGTTGAGCCCCTGATGGTGATGTCACAGATACAGAACTATCCCTGCACTTGCAGCTGTTGTGAGCCTTGCTGTTCCTGTACCCTGAACCTCTGAAAAACTGGGCTCACCCTTTCTCTTCTTATATCATCTCTCCTTAGCTCCACTCCAACCCACAGGACTGCTTTCTACAACTGATACAACACTCCCAGGGTGAGGTGACCTCTGACCCCAGTGAAGAACACAGGGACACTGGTCCCATGGGGCAGCATTCCCACTGGGCCGGCGATCGCGTCATTGGCTGGTGCGCACAGTGAGCACGTAGAGAAAGGGCGGAGCGAGTGGGGGTCGGGGGGTCACAGCAAACCTTCAGGGAAAAGGTAGGAGACTCCTGTGTCCTAAAATTCTCACGGGGTTGACAGACAAATCTGTTGGTTCTAAAGTATAGTAAATATACGAGTAGTTGCGTAGTGGTTGTCATAGTGTCCACCAATGCCTGTCCAGTCATGGGGTTACTACTGTTATTTTGTCGAGGATTGACGTAGGCAAAACCAAAATTGATCAAATTGTTCTTTTTTCTTCTGCATCATTGTGAGTTTGGAGAAAAGGAAAAAAGCATATTCCCATCAACTAGGCCTACATCAAGTACCTGATACATATTAATAGTATTAATTAGTTTCAGAGCTTTGCTCATTCCTGTGGACCTGTGGACTCCATATCTCACCTCTTTCACATTTCTAGTGGCTAAACAGGTTTTCACTAAATACAGTACTATCTATATTGTAAGTGTTTTGTCTGTTCTGCTGTTTGTAGGTTCCCTTCTCATTTTAACTTGGAGTTGTTTGGCACTATGCACTTGTGAGTCACTTTGTGCCAAAATGTCCACTGCAAAAACTCCATAATTAAATCTAAAAATGATCTTGGATGTAATTCTCACACCCTCTACCACCTCCTGAAGGATATTAGAGGATCAAAACAGGCGGTTTCTGTTGAGACTACCCGTTTAAACCAAATTACCAGAAGACTATTGCAAAGTGCTGGTGATGCTGTGCTGATTGTGAAGAATTTAGGAGAGCTACCAGCCTGTGAAAAGAATTTCTTATCGCCCTGGACTCTCACCCACATCTATTTACATTCTCCGGATAGTTCCGTCTCGTGAGCCTCCTGCTCCCTTTCTCCCTGCACACTGATTTTATGAACACTAATCACTGTGAGGGCGGCATGGATGGTGCAGTGGGTAGCACTGCCGCCTCACAGCAAGGAGGTCCTGGGTTCGAATCCCCGTCGGCCAGGGCCTCTCTGTGTGGAGTTTGCATGTTCACCCCGTGTTTGCGTGGGCTTTCCTCCAGGAACTCCGGTTTCCTCCCACAGTCCAAAGACATGCAGGTTAGACTGATTGGAGAGTCTAAATTGCCCATAGGTATGAGAGTGTGAGTGAATGGTGTGTGTGCGCCCTGTGATGGACTGGCAACCTGTCCAGGGTGTATTCCTGCCTTTCGCCCAATGTATGCTGGGATAGGCTCCAGCCCCCCTGCGACCCTGTTCAGGATAAGCAGGTTAGGATAATGAATAAATGAATAATCACTGTGAGGAGAACAGCACCTCTTGCCAAAGTTTCTAAATCAATACTACTAGAGCAACAGCAGGAAGGGAAATTAAATCCTTTGTTTCTCTCATCACACATCTGTCACTCCTTTTGTTCTTTAAATTAGTCTTTAAATTAGATTCTTGTTCATCTAGTCTCAGTCACTTCCCAATTAACTCTCTTTTTTCCACATTCACGCCATCAAGTGCTGGAAGGACTTTAGATCTCTATTAGAGTGGGACAGCAAAGTGACAACAGTTAACCTTATTGAAGCATTGAAACCTTATTGAAAAAGACACGCATATTTGTATTGTCAGACGCAACACTCAGACATACAACACTGAAAAAAAATATTTCTGAAGTACAAATTAACAGAACTGTTTTTTTTTTCATTATTGCCACCACATTTTGTAACAGAGAAAATAAAACAAATAAATGTCCTGTTCGATTTTTTTGTTGTTGTTTATTGCCATTTCTTTCTCCTCAGGAATGTGGTTCTGTACTTCATCAAGCCGAATTCTCCATGTATATTCCCTCTCCCATAAGAGTGTTTCCCACAGTAAGCATAGCAGTCAGGTTGAGGGAATATTTGTGAACTGTCCTGGCCTTCCTGAGAGATACGTAGGAAGCTAGATGTCAGGGAGAACCAAAGAAGCCCAGAGTTGGGGTCAGAGGTTGGCTCTTTGGGTTTTCCCTAAGGAAACAAACACATCCTTCAGGGGCACAGGATGCTCCGTCTTCTTCAGAAAGTGAGTGATTCTCGTGCTAGGATTTCACAGGGTGGAGGATGCATAATTATGTCCTCGAAAAGTGACCGTGGGGAAATGTGATGCCGTGCAGGGATGTGCTTGGGGGGGAGGGAGGAGAATATTTATGGTTCAAAATCAAGGAAACTAAAAAGCTACTGCTGTAAATTACTCTAAAGCTTGTGTCAAAACAGGCACCGCTTCTGTAAAAGCACCTATTAAACTATAGCCTATAAATTACCTCAGACATTATCGTTCATTATTGTTATATTGTCCGCATTTTAACCCTGAAAAAAATTCTGCAACATTTGATATACATATGTCACATGTTTTGGCTTTACAAACTGGTTGTACATTTAAATTCCCTAGCCAGATGGTAAGATAGAATTTTTTTTTAATATTTAACATTAAATCTGTTGAAGTGTAACAACATACACATTTTACCCCCCACCCCTGCCAGACTCCACAGCTCCGCCTCCTGTGCCCAGATTGGCTGATACAGCTGGCTGATCTCTCTGGTAGGCAGGGAGTGCTGCTGAGGATTCTCCTGTGACCCTTGACCCAGGCCAGCCCCTTTCCCACACAACCAGGCCAAGACCTGCGTCACTCCCCCCCTGCACTCCCACCAGGAGTCACTCTGCTCTCAGGCCTGGGAAACCCCTGTCTGTCTGACTGTCTGACTGTCTGTCTGTCTGTCTGTCTGTCTGTTTGACTGTCTGTCTGACTGTCTGACTGTCTGTCTGCATGTCTGTATGTCTGTCTGCCTGACTGTCTGTCTGTCTGTCTGTCTGTTTGACTGTCTGACTGTCTGTCTGTCTGTCTGTATGTATATATGTCTGTCTGTCCTTCTGTCTGTCTGTATGTCTGTCTGTCTGTCTGTATATATGTATGTATGTATGTATGTCTGTCTGTCATTCTGTCTGTCTGTCTGATGTTTTTACATGACGTTTTAGTAATTTGGCAGAAGAGTTAAAAAACTGAATCAAATCAATATTTTTTGTGACCACCCTTCGGCGTTAAAACTGCATCACTTCTCTGAGATAGCCAACGCTGTCCTGCAGTTCTATAAGACAATCAGCAGGGAGGTTGTTCCAAGCATGTTGGAGAACTTGCCACAGTTACATTACATTACAAGGCATTTAGCAGACGCTCTTATCCCGAGCGATGTACAATGAAGTGCAGATTGAACACAGGAACAAGTGTGAAGAGGACCCAAGAGGACAGCCTGACCATACAGACAATCGGAACCCTGGAAGAATACATCAACTTACAAACTACCATACCTCAGTTGGCAGCTTGAATACCCCGAGCACAACAATACAATAGCTAACACAAAACACTACACTACAATATCTATATATAACTATATAAGTGCCATTATAGTCTATGGCATATACAAGACTAATCATGGTGGTGAGGTAGGGAGGGAAAGGTGCAGCCTGAAGTGATGAGTCTTCAGTCTGCGTTTGCAAGAGGTCAGAGACTCTGCCGTTCTGACATCCACAGAAAGGTCATTCCACCACCGTGGGTCCAGGACAGACAGCAGTCGTGAGTGAGAAGTGCAGGTGTGGCGAGGGGGAGGTGCCAGACGGCACGAAGTGGCAGAACGGAGGGGTCTTGCCGGTGTATATGTCTTGATAAGCGATTTAATATATACAGGGGCTGATCCCTTAACTGCTTGGTATGCAAGCACCAAAGTTTTAAATTTGATGCGAGCCATGACAGGCAGCTAGTGGAGTTCGCTGAGCAGGGGGGTGAATGCCTGGGAACATTGAGTACCAGACGGGCTGCAGCATTCTGGATTAGTTGTAGGGGTCTGATGGCAGATGCTGGAAGGCCAACCAGCAGAGAATTGCAATAGTCCAGGCGGGACAGGACAAGGAGCTGAGTGGAGTAGGTGGTGAGGAAGGGTTGAATTCTCCGGATGTTGTACAGGAAGAACCTGAGTGCCCGGGTCACCGTAGCGATTTTCTCGAAGAAGGACAGCCTGCTGTCCATCACCACTCCAAGGTTTCTTGCACTAGGGGATGTCACTGTGGTATCCCCTAGTGAGATGGAGTTCACACAGCTACAGTTCTTCTGCAGACTTTGGTTGGCTCCTTGACAGTCTCTGTAAAATTAAATCTTTTGGAAAATGAATATTTGGACATCTCAAATATGTTCTTTTATACTAACACACGCAAAAAGGAAGCATATATATAATAAAGTCTTGGGAGCCTAAGACTTCTGCACAGTACTGTATGTATGTATGTATGTATGTCCTTCTGTCTGTCTGTCTGTCTGTCTGTCTCTGTCTCTCGCCCAGATCGATCAGGACCAAAAAGATGTGTGCTGCCATCCCTAGTTCCAGATAGCACCCTGTTAGCACCCTCTTACCAGAGAATGCTCAAAACTTCACAAAAGGTGGCACTACACCCAAACTGATCCAATCAGAGAACACCAACCCAGCCAAAGGGGACACTCATCAAAGGGGACAAATCATCACTAACCTGTGTTAGTCTGACAATGATATGCTCATAGAATTTACTTATTAACACGCCAAGTAAAAATTACTCCAAAACCTCAATGCAAATTGTTGCTTTAAGCTTCATTTCTTCATTGATAGTAGAGGCAGTGGATTATTTTCAGTGTACGAGCTAGAATAGGGAATGGACCTGGCTTTGCAAAGTAAGAAAATGGAAATCCTACCATGGTGCATGTACTTGCAAACAAGAAATGGTCACTGAACAACAGCTGGAGCAATGTTGGAGACACCATACAGTTGGGAATTGACTTTTTTCCCAATGAAAATGACCTGTTGGTATAGAAGGCAATAACAATGGTTCTCATCTGGGCCATCATAATGAAAACCTTAAAATCTGCACTTTTCTTTTCAGGTAAGCTGTGATGAGAGATGGGTTTTTGGGCAGTGCTTCATGGGAAAATACATACGTTTTTATATATTTTTTAAAGATATCTGTGGTAGTATTGTAATGTCATCTTAACATCTATATAGTGCAATGTATACTTTACATTACATTATTGGCATTTGGCTGACGCTTTTATCCAAAGCGACGTACAGCTGATTAGACTAAGCAGGAGACATTCCTCTCCTGGAACACTGCAGGGTTAAGGGCCTTGCTCAAGGGCCCAATGGCTGTGCGGATCTTATTGTGGCTACACTGGGATTCAAGCCACCGACCTTACGTGTCCCAGTCATTTACCTTAACCACTACGCTACAGGCCGCCCTATACTTCAATGCCATATAATAATAACAGCATCACAAATATGACATTTCTACATACTAGTGTGTTCAGCAGCCTACAGAGTGTATTGGAAGCAAATCTAACAACTTTATTAGAGTTAGAGGCCCTGGAAGTTTGGGAAACCCTGGAATACGAATTGCTGTTCCTCCGATGTAACTGGCTACTGCTGCCACCATGTGGACAGACATAAATCTACGATTATATTTTCTGCATTATTGAAATAATTCTCAAACTAGCTACTCTGCAGACTCAGACCAAGTTCTTTAAAGGGGGAAGGGGCAGTCAAGGGAGTGGCAAGGGCACAACACCATCATAACCTGTTCCATGAAGAGAAGCAGAACAAAATAATTTTAGTTTTGGTCTAAGCAGAAGGTGTCGGACCCCCGTTGGGACCAGATTCAGAAAATCTATTAGCTTGTCGGTCTGCCTTTCAAACCAATCAGTGCGAGTCTAACTAAGTGAACAGTTACGCAAAAAGAAACAGAAGTTTATTCACTACAGTGATGTGCAGTGATGAAGGTAGATTCATGTGTGAGGCTGAGTTTTTTGTAGTTAGCATTGTATGACATGCCTACTTAACCAAAATACTGATTCTATGCAACAGTTAGTTGTGACCCCGCATTGTGATTGGCTGAGAGACATTCCAAGGAGTGCCGCTATCTCATGATAATTATCTCGTTATGCTGACCTTCGTCCGGGTGCCTGTGACTACAGCACAGCAGTGTCAATATCTCATGGTAAGGCGCCGCCCGTGTGTTCAGTGTTTTAATACGGCATGAGTGCGATATGCTCAAATGGCTCGTTGATTACTACACATGCCACATCTCATTTATCAAATAGGCTGGACATGGGCAGTGGGGTGACTTGACAGGTCAAATATTATGGAAATATTAAGGAAAAACAATACTACATTACATTACATTAATGGCATTTGGCAGACGCTCTTATCCAGAGCGACGTACAACAAAGTGCAAAGTGCATACCCATAACCAGGGATAAGTGTGCTGAAAGACCCGAGAGGGAAGTAGAATTTCAATATGTTATGCTAGTTATTAACAAAGATATCAATCCATGGCATGTGAATGGCACAGATCTATACTGCACAACCTCAACACAAGGAAAGCAATACTACACACCGGAACTTAATTAGAATGTCTTTTATTATCCATACAATGGTGTAAATATCACATTTCCACCATACAGTACAGTACTGTAACATATTTCATTACATCCAAAGCAATCCTAAAAGCTCTAGCTATAATAGACTGTAAGCTCAAAACAGAGGAAAAAGCAGACATACATCCACCCAATTCATTCCGCATTTCCCTTTTACACACACGACAGAAAAATGCATTGCTTGTAAAATGTGTGAAAAATGATAAACATGGCTTGAGTTAATTTTAGTTGAAGATACAGACTGAACCCATGACGTTCACTCCCCTCAGTGATCCTTGGGCCTTGGGAACAAGACAGATTATGATGATGGAAGTGCTCTTTTGCTCTTCAGTTATGCATGACTAAATTACAGGAGAGAGATTGCGTAAATTTCCCCTCTACTCATGTCACACACTTATTGGTCACAAAGGTTTTTTTATTTTGGTTTTTTTTTTTAAAGAAGGCCTTTACAAGATGTGGCAATTTCCTGAATGTTAAAAAATTCATAGAAGAGTTAAAGAGACAAGACCTGTACAAACAAAGGCAGACAGAAAAACAGAACAGAAGAATAGAGAGGCACAAAGGGTTAGATAATCGATGACTGGGAGCAAAAGAGAAATGATGGGTAAACAAGGGGAAAAATTGGGAAGATTCTTATTATAACTCAAACTATAATCAGTTTGATTTTGATTTAAAAATCCACAATTATTATATTAAAACATAAAAAAATTGTTTTTTTTCCTGCACGGGAAAAATATTTTATCTATGTTTAAGTTAAATAAAAAAGAATTTAGATAGTGCAAGAGTAATGTATGACCCACCAATAAGAAAAATAAACAGCACTAAATAATCACTCCATAACCTAAGCTTTTAGTACAGTGAGCACACACTATTGACCTGAGTGTAATTAGCTGGAAAACCGGTGGACGCAGAATTGAGAGGGAGGGCGGGAAAATCCTCAGGAAATTGACCTAGAACAAGACAACACTTTCTTTCATCCATCACCTTCCCTCTTCCCCATTCATCTTCAGCCCCTGACCCGTGCCCCACGCCACCTCCTCCTCCGTTTCTCTGCCACTCTGTCGTCTCTTCTTCCCTTCTTCACAATCCTCTTCTTTTTTTGCAACTACAATTGCTAATTTCCTGACTTCTGTCTCTGCGTTTTGTCATGTGTTTGTTTGCTGTTCAGAAGTAGTTTAAAGGCTGTGTTTATGCTTCATCTGTGAAAGAGGAATAGATCACACTGTTCAGTCCCACTGCACTGAGCTCCATGACCTCTTTTCTGCTCCTGCACTCATCGCACACACATTTACATATTACAACACAGAAAACTCCATCATAGTGACATCTTTCATGACACATTTGAAATATTAGATGTAGAACTAGCAGACATACACACATACAAGGCTGCCCTGTGTGAATCACTTGAATGTCTAGTCCTTGAGTGCAAGAGTTATGATCGGAGTGCTGTGCATATCCCCGGTGCCAAATTGGCCATATTGGCCAAATTAATTTAGATACAGGGACAGCAGGGGGATACATATACTAAGCACACAGTATGGAGGACTAAGTACAGACATCATATGACCATGCAGAGGGAATTATGCTTGTCAGCTAATTCTGACATTGCAGCATGACTAGATTTATGCTATCAGGTCATGTCGGCAATCTCCATGCATTGCAACTTACAAATGGGGAAGAAAATAGTTTGCCACATATATGTGCACATATAGACCTTATTTGTAAATATAATTAACAGGCATTTTTATATAAAATATTAATTATATCTATAAACCAGGTCTAGGATGAATGCAATTTACATTTTATTTGTCAAAAGTAACTATTTTTTAAATAATGAAATACATTTATCAAAATCAATATTCAAAAATAGTAACAAAGTATTCAAAAATATTTCTTAGCATTCTTCAAAATATTTAAAATAATCATTTCAAATAATATTTGCTGAGATGTCAATGGCTTTGGTTAATCAACATTTATTTCAGTTCATATTCACAAATAATATTTAATTTAATAGTCCAGGTCTGCTTTAAACTGCACTCAGATTTTCGATAAATGCTAAATCTTGAGCAGCACATATGAAGTCAGTGGCAGCAGAGAGGACTGCATGACTATTGGACAAACGCTCATGTGACCTCACTCACCAGTGGGGGCAGCAGTGTGCTGCCTGTTGCTCTTTATGGTCATGAAAGTGAGGTAAGCATCATAGCCAAACAAGACACCCGCCAGCATGCCCAACACCTGAGCGGGAGTGAGGGAGATAAAGGCATGAGTCACTGAGGAAAATGACAAAGTGCAGTATACACCATTTTACTTATCTGAAGGAAGTGACTACATGCATCTGTGTGTGTGTGTGTGTGTGTGTGTGTGTGTTATCATTAACATCATCATTATGGAGAAAAAAGATGAGTAAGTTCTGTTCTACTGATATTCTGGGAAATGTTCATTTGTACTACGGTACACAAATCACGAAGCAATTACACATCTTGACTGACATCGCACTGGATAAGAGTGTCTGCCAAATGCCAATAATGACACACAATGGCTTTGTGCTAAATTAAACCAAATTACAACATTTGGTAAATGCATATGTAAACTGGGGCTATGAGAAAAATCAAAGATGGTCAAAAGATTTGTCAGGCGAAAAATATTTAAATAATGTAATTCGTGCATGAATGCATTTGCGTGGTCACTAACAACAAAGGCCATATGTTTATTAGGATACAATATTGTGATACATTTATGGCACTCTGGCCTTTAATTTGTGCAAATATAATTCTACAGCAGCAATCAAGAGACACATCTTTTAACGGGAAGATAAACAACGGATCTGATCTGATCTTAAACAAAATGACCAAGTTTTTCCAGTTGAGGATACAGCAAATGGGACAGAGGTAAGAAGGCCAGAGCTGTTGTTGCAGGGGATTATGGGAGACAGAGGAACAGAGACAGGGTGGTGCAGTAAAGGATCAGAACCTTGCATGACTGGCCAGTGTGTTGAAGCAGAGTAGGGGAAGAGGCACAGGAACAGTTGTGAAGAGGTTACGTTTTTCATACAATAAAACAGTCATCAGTCCTCCGTAAATTGGCTTTGAAGAGACCAAAAAAAAAAACACGCTTACCCCTCCTGCAATACGAGCACCATCGCCCGTTCCTTGAATCACACTGATCAGAGAAGTGATGAGGTAAAGGGCTGCCCCGATTGTAGCTCTGATGAAGTCCTATTGATACAAGGGGACACCATGTTATTACTGGCCAAAATTGAATACGGTACAAGGCTTTATGACATAACTAATCATTACATTTCTATATAAATATCCTATGCTGTGTATGTCTGTGTGTATGTGTTAAACAGTCTATAGGCAGTATTTGTGTGTCACTTACAGACCATGGCCAACTGATAACCCGGAACTGCTTATCCAACTCCAGCATGTAGACGACCATGAAGACAATGGCAAATACCATCTCGCAGATGGCCACTGTAGAATAGCCACCAAAATACGATGCTGCATAGCAGATAATGATAATGAAACTGAGAATCTGAGAGAGAGAGAGAGAGAGAGAGAGAGAGAGAGAGAGAGAGAGAGAGAGAGAGAGAGAGAGAGAGAGAGAGAGAGAGAGAGAGAGAGAGAGAGAGAGAGAGAGAGAGAGAGAGAGAGAGAGAGAGAGAGAGAGAGAGAGAGAGAGAGAGAGAGAGAGAGAGAGAGAGATTAAACCAAACCATTAAAGCAAACCAAAACCTCTGGTTGGAACATACAGGTGCACGGAAAGCAAAACAAACCTGATTGCTAAAACGTAACTACACAAAAAAGGGTCCATGGAGAATGTACAAATGATTGCTTGTCATTATCAGTTACATTAGCTTTTTGTTTCATCATGATTTTTTTTATTAGCAGTTGTTTTGCAAATGCAGCTTTTATTTGACTTCATTGAAATTCCTTGAGATGCTAAATAAGATTTAACCCTGAATGCCAATAGTGAATACACCATATTGCAAAAACAATACTCAACTGGTACCTAGCGAGAACAAAGGTTATTTAAAATATAAAATATTTTACTAAACATAGTTCAATATCGAAGATACATTACAAACTAGAGCGAAACATTTCATTAAAAACAACATTGTATTCATTTATTTGTAGTCATTATTTTCTGTCAAACCAAAAACAATTGAATAATATTCAAACAAAAAGTGTTTGTCAACTAATGATTAATTACATCACCAATCAACAAACAAAATAACCAAAGATAATTTTTTCAGCTACAGTGGTAGGCAAAATATTGTCACAGTAAAGTTGACCTTTAACCTTTTGGATATAAAATGTAATAATTTCCTGTTATCCTATTACACATTTGTGTGAAATTTTGTCATAACTAGCATCCTAAACAGTGCACCCTTGAGTCCATTGGACATTTGTGCCAAATTTTAAGAAATTCCCTCAAGGCATCCCTGACATATCGCGTTCGCAAGAATGGGACAGACGGACAACAAACTGAAGGAAAACATAATAAAAACTATTGTATACGTCACTATAGTCATTTATATGACTATCATACATACTGTACAAAGTAAGGAATAAGGAATGTCCCTTATTTGTACAAGAAAAGAAATATATATATATATTGTATGAATAATGGACATGTAAAGGGAAATAATACAACCTACCTAGAATCAAGAATGGTACCTAGAACCTTTTGGTGGTAAATTTACATTCTATTGATGGATTGCTAAAATACAACTGAATTCATATGAAGTTACCCTCATATGTGGACTTTTGGAGCTTTTTCCTCCTGGGATCCTGCGTCCTCAAATGCAGACATTACATTTTCCCTGAGCTCTATACAGCATTTCTCTTAACATAAGGGACATTCAATTACATTTAAATAAAATATACATTTTGAAAATAATCAGGTCATAGAATAAAAGTTTTCTCTATTAAGTGTGTGCATTGCACCTTTTTCTGCACATTCTGAAATATGTTTAGGGTAGCACCTACATTACATTGACATTTTAGTCATTTGGCAGACACTTTTAATCCAAAGCCACTTACAAGTGCATAGGTTCTTCCACAAGTCAAAGCATCACATTCATAACTAGGAAAATACACATGAAATACTGTTCTAAACATGTAGTCATCATAAATGAATGTTTTGTTTGTTTGGGGTTAGACAAGAGGGATAGGGATATCAGGAAGGGGGGCGGGGGAAATCAGGAGGGAGGACTAAGGTAGCTGCTTGAGACCTCAAGCTCTCTTTAACATTACTTTAAAAAAGATGAGCGAATAACTGCCAGGATTAGCACTGTTCCTTTACTACTCAAACTACTTCACACAGCGTATCCCACCATTCTGCATCAAGTTGGACGGGATAACCTAAATAATGGCAGCAGCTTTGCCAGCTACCCTTAAAGCTACTCACTTCAGAACTGTCATTCACAGTAATGAATGCCATTAATGCTATCTGTGGCCCATGTATGCTTTTGCTTATGACAAAATATTTCAATGGATATTTGCAAGAAAAAATTTAAGAAGTCATTTTAAACCCATTTAGTTTACTTACTTTGTACATTATTCAGCAGTTCAAGAGGACGTAAAATTATTAATGGAACGTGAGTAGCCCAACAAGTAGATTTCTGCACATATTCTGTGTAAATATTATTTATTCAATTATATTTAATTATTTAATGGAATTTAGTTTATATTTGTCTTTCATATGCCATTCAGCTATGCTTTTAAATGGAACATAACACTACTTGCTCCAATAGGCCAAATTAAATTAATCAAATCTGCTATTGAAATCAAGGCAAATAGCCTGGTGGGTTTATGAATGGAAAGCTTTTGGTTTAAGTTCAGTGCTCCACCTAATACCATATAATGCTTAAAAAGCCTAAATCTGATAACATACTGTATGTGGATATTCAACACACCCTATTCTGTTAGTGCTGTGAACTACATACTCATCCTGTGGAAAAGAAAATGCTAATTTTAACTAGCATCCTAAACAGTGCACCCTTGAGTCCATTGGACATTTGTGCCAAATTTTAAGAAATTCTAATGCTAAATGCTAATTTTAAGGTAGTGCAAATCACCACAGTGGGGGATCTACAGCCACAAATACCTGCCACAAATCTCCAGTTTCTCTCACTTTTATTAGATGCCAAGCTAGAACAAAGGATTGCTGAGAGGGTGATGTTTTTCCACACTGCAAATCTCATAGGCTCTGCGGTGAAGCTGCACATTTCCCCCCTACTTATAACTTATGGTACTAAGTAAGCAATATTTCCTTTCATGGTCAAATTTGAGGAAAAACCATATGCAAAAAATGACATTATTTCTTGCTTCAATTATTAGCACTACAACTGGTAAAATGTGTCCATCGGAGAAACACATGGGGACAAATAAACTACCAATACAATTTGTATTTACATTAAATCTAGAACGGTATCTAACAAGCAATCCACCTTAAATACATTTTCCGTAGATGTGGCTCCGCTGGTCTGGAGAAAGTTAAGAGAAGCTCTCTTCACACACGTGATATATGGCACAGGGGCAGGCAGAGAGGGGGCGCACATTTTTGGCATGCATTTTTGGAACAGTGACAGGTTTTCTGTGTCAGGAGGGCAGCCCATTCCCGAACATACCACTACCCTGCACGCACAGGCACACATCTCACACAAATAATCACAGCGGTGTGAAGTCTATGAAGCCCCTCTAGCAAATCTCAAACACTACGCTTAGCTCTGGCCTCCTCCAGAGGCAGTGCTAATTTATTTTTGCTCATAATCACAATCCATATTCATGAAGCAGATATCTTCACATGGAACAAGGGAAGGAGTGTTCTGTGGGGAGGATGAAAAAGGACTGAAATTAGAGCATGCAGTACAATCCTACGTGATTTCATTCATCAGCAACACCAATGCTTAGACTAAATAGAGATGCAGCTTGTCCCAGAAGACATAGAAGCAAATTACACCAACTCAGCTGGCAGCAGCCTGACTAATTTCACGATCATACCCAAAACTCCCAACAAAGAGACCTATGTGACTAAACAATGATCAACAGAATCTCACAGCTGCATGGGGATTCTGGAACGCTAGCCACTGAATAACAAGCCCGGGTGCTGGCAACAACTGGCGTTTTGGGTGGGGGAGGGCTCCAGTTGTTAGCTGTAGCTTGCCGAGCTGAAGCAGAGGTGTAAAGTCTGGCTCCAGGGCCACCCAGAGTGATGTGCAAAGTGTGATACAGGCAGCCATGCCTCCACAGCCATCTTCCAGCTCTGAGATAGTGTGTGGGCCACATACTGATTACTATAGTCACCATGTAAGGGACGGACATTTGTTTCATATCTTTAAAAATATACATTCGGAAAACTTCTCTCTCCATATATAGGCTAATGCCGGAGTTACTCGCAAAAATCAACAGAGCTCAAAAATGCAGATTTTAAGTCGAGAACTATTTGTTCTACAGCTGGAACTTGCCAACTCCATCCACGAAAGCAGAGGTGTCCACACAAGATCACCAGTTTCAGTAATACCATTAAAATAGCAATACCAGTTCTTCAGTACTGGGAAGGTAGAGTAGTGTGAAAAAATGGAACATTCAAAATAGTTTTCCCCATTTCAAAGGGATTTAGCACCAACATATGGCTGTGTTTATTCAAGGTTATGGTTGCTTTTTGATCAAGTTCCAAAACTGACATTTCGCAAACTGGGACTCCTTGACATCAGAGCCAAGAGCCAGATCCACAACCCTAAATACAGCAACAGGCTGTACTGGCCTTAAAGCATGTACAGTTAATCATAGAGTAACTGCAATATAGTGCATCTGAGCCAACACTACCTATATACAGCTCTAACTAAAATGGCCCATTGCTTTGGATAGTGGTTTCTCACATACTTCTGAGCAGAAGCAATGACAACTGACTGTGAGGAATATGGGAATTGGCAGACCCAGTGGCACAGAATGTCAGAAAGTCATCATCTAAAATTGGTGTATGGCACTTTAGGTATTTGCAGACCTCTAAATATACTGTGAAACCAAGCAGAGTGACCCAGTGAGTGCGCGTCTGTCTGTCTATGCGTGGACTGGGGGGTTCCACAGGGTGATATCACAAGGTATCTTACGTATAAATAACTGCAATTTCTGTTATTTACACTTGTACTCAACTTGAAAACTGCCTCTGTACCTGGATGGGACTCCGAAAGTGGTCGAAGAATAAACTTGAAGTTGTGGAAACATCAGAAAATGCTAGCCTACATGTACAGTACTTTAGGCTAGAAAACTGCCATTTTCGGTCCTGTGTTCCACTTCAGGCCCAGGTTTCTATTTGAATACAGATACACGTACAAATAGTTCTGTAGGTTGAATAGATACGGATACTACACACCCCTACTGTATACTCAATATCCATATTATTTATGCAAGATTGCCGGTAGTCAGTAATTGTTTTAATTCTAAGAATGATGGTTACACCATCCTTTTTATATTATTTTTGTCCGGGGACATTAGTCTCTGGTCTTAATATCAAGAACCATATACTGACTATACTGAAACAGACTAAAAGAGATATTTAATAGAAATGCAATGCAATATTTGTCATCAAATCTATGTCAAATAAATGTTAAAAAAACATTCTGCAGGGTCTCAGGAGGACATACAATGGAAAAATGGAGAACAGAGCAGCAGGTAATAGACATGGTTATGTCATGATGTAAATTGCTTCAGTTCAGCTTTGCACCTAGTGTTCAACTGGAGGCTTTAATCTCACCCAGGTGAACAATGGAACTTCGACTTACAGTTGATTAGACTAAGCAGGAGACAATCCTCCCCTGGAGCAATGCAGGGTTAAGGGCCGTGCAGATCTTACTGTGGCTACACCGGGGATCAAACCGCCGACCCTGCGGGTCCAAGCCATGTACCTTAACCACTACGCTACAGGCCGCCCAATACACAATGCAGTTAATGGAACACAGTGCAAGAACCTTCTTCATCTAGCCCTGGGGAGGTTCATCATCTTTATCTAACACTTAGTAAGAACTGTTTGCTGAGGGTTTCAAAATTCCAAAGATTGTTCAGGGTTAAAAATTCAAAAGACCTGCAGATGAATGCTAAATCACTAACTAGGACATGCCAAGTTCTCCTAGAAACCCGAGTGCAAATGATAGTCAGTAAATACAGAAAAACTCCAGACTGCTTTCAAGCATGTTGAAATAACCATCAATAACACTCTGCCACTTCAGCCATGAATGTGAAGAGTCATGGACAGGAAATAAAACACTCAAACCTTCGTTCAAAGGCCACGGTTCAGAGAAAAAATACATTCTAATTTTAACATCCTAGTATAAAGCAAGTATTTAACTTAAATCCTACAAATGTTTCTGATCAAATACTCTAATAAGAAAGAAAAAAATGCCAATAGCAAAAGGTAGTGAAGTGAAAGCAACAGGTAATCTCAAAGACACCAACAAAAATACCCCCACAGCGAAAGGCAACATGCATTGAAAGAGGCTATAGGAACTTAAATTTTCTGAGCTGGTGAGCGGCATGATTGCTGCAGCTATAGCATGTACATTTGTTTCAAGACATATGGCCCACCCTCTGTAGCTCCTCGCACCAGCTATGAAGGGCCCACCCTCTGTAGCTCCTTGCACCAGCTATGAAGGGCACACCAGTCATTGAACCCGTTGAATTAGCCATGACTTTGAACATATGGATAAATTACGCTACTGTTTTCCTCTCCTTTCAATACATTCATTTCAGCCCCACTTCCTGGTTTACAGAAGACCACAAGAAATACAAAGTAGTTGTATCTGCAATAGCAAATAATGTCACCGTTGCAATAATGTAAGCAATGCCCTATTTATTACAATAAGCTACTTGCACGTACTTTCATATTGTGTAGCAACAGATTGCTATACCGTTATTTATTTATTTATTTATTCATTTCTTTATTTACTTATTTATGCATTTACTTACTTTGTATTTATAACTAAAAATCACTGCAGCCAGCAAAGCAATCCTTTCACAGGTTCAGAAAACCTCTAATTCAATATTAAGATACTTGAAATAAAATTTAAGACATTTAACATGCAATTTTAAAATGTTATTCAAACATTTTTATTATACAATTTTTTATTAAAGTGGGCCTGCAGTAGCCTATAGCATATGACTTATTTTATTCAACCTAGCCTATGATCTTTTATTTGAGACTTACAAATCGCCTTCCCGCGTTGATTCATAATATAATCATTCGATAACGACGTTTATTCTACAATAATCACGAAGAAATAGACTAATCACTTCGCCTGTGTACTGCTAGCCACTATATTTCATGGCGTGTAATGTGCCAGGCGTGGCGGTGACTTTATAACGGTGACTAAACAATCAAGCAATTAAACTACAAAGTAAAACAGAATTACGTAGAAATTATATTGTATCAAGATAAAATGTCCAACGAAATTGAGGTCTGTGAACACTTTAGCGAATGACTTCTCACTTTCTTTGGAGCAGTAATTATGTTCACTACAAGTATAGCATGAATGAACAAATAACTTACTATTTCAGCAAGCAGAATAGTCCCCTTACGGGTCCTCACATAACTCTTCAGCTTGTCAATGCAACTTGGTTCCGTGGTGTCTGCCATGCCTCCAGTAAGGTTTCCAACGTCCTGTCAATTGTTTTGAGTAGGCTAAACTTTGCACGGTAACAAAACCAAAAATCTAAAGTTGCAACAGTTGGATCCGCGTGGTTTAGAGTAGGCTATTGCGTTTGATGACTCAATGCTCGTGAAGAACAAACGGAACGAAAAAATTTGAAATTTAATTTGTTTAAACCGTCTTGCTCGTCAGTGGGAAACCCCCAAATGATAATAGAAACGGTATCCTGTACAGAGTACAGAAAAGTAATTTCTTCTGTCTCGTTTTTACTAGTTTAGATGAATGACGTACACGTCTTGGCACTAGGAAGGAGAAATAGAGGGGCGTTGGCTATTTCTTCTTCCGAGAGAGGGGGAGGGAGGGAAAGTGAGAGTGCAAATAGAACGAAGTGTGTGAGTAGGCTACCGGAAAATTGCTGTAAGAGGCGTACGAAGTAGGAACGAATGGCTCAAATGGAGAGGATAAACCACCAGACATAGAATGTCAGGTGCGTTGCTCCTTTGGATTGGCTGCAATAAGCTTGAAGAGTAGAACATTGCAGTTTTAAAGCACGAATAAGATTCAACATTAAGCTACATAGGCCCGCCTACATTTAAGAAAAATGGTCGTCACATATGATACTGTGTCAATATAAACATCATTTTATTGCCACAGACAAAAATGGTTATGTCCTTATTTGACCTACAAAATGGATGTGTCTTATCATGCATTCCGTAGGCTATTATTTAAACTTTGTATTGGTATTAATATTTTAATATGGTGGCTACTATTGTAAACATTAGAAGTAGGCTATAGCTGTATAGAATCATCTAGGCTGCGGCACATTTAGAGTATTTTTTGCGAAGTGATGGATGTTTAGGTATTTTAAATCGATAGTTAGAGAAATGTTTCAATATGCCGACTCATTGATTGATTGTGTTTTTGGGTGACCAGTTTGGAACAGTAACACTAATAGACTGACAGAATTTCACCTTTTCTGTTCTTGAGCTTGCAAATCATTGTTCATTCAACTCTCATCTCTAACCATGAAAATAATTCAGAAACAAATTCTACATAATTTCAATCTGAAGTACCAATATCTACAGTTCAAAAACATTAGTGTCACTCTGTAAAGCTGAGGACATATAAGGTGAAACAACCATGTTCTTAAAAGATTATCATTATGTTCCCGTGCCATTATAAATGTGCCCTAATTGCTCCAGTTTTTAAATCTAGTGATGCACAGTTAGTGTCTAATTACAGACCCATTAGCATTTTGCCTGTTCTTTCAAAGGTGCTGGAAAAAAATATTGTCATACAACTCAAATGACTGGAGCCATATTCATAGACTTCCAGGAAGCTTTCGACACTATAACCACAAATGTCAAAGCTACAAGATTGTAACATTGTGATATCTGACACCCTCCGTACCTCCAGGGCCAGCCTCCGCGCAGCGGAGAGGAAGTGGGGAAATCCAGAGACGCTTCCGACCTCATGACTTACCAGTCTCTCCTGGCGGCATTCTCTTCCGATGTCACTGCCGCCAAAGCAAAATACTATCAAACACAAATTCAGAACTCTGCTTCTAACCCCCGGAAACTTTTCTCCATTTTCTCCTCTCTCCTCAACGCACCGCCTCCTCCTCCTCAGTCCTCCTTCGCTGCTGATGACTTTGCTGATTTCTTCAATGAGAAGGTCACAGTCATCCGCAGATCCTTTACAACCACCGCCCCCCTCACTGTGCCCTTCCCCCCCTCTCGGCCCATCCCTTCCTTTTCCACTTTCTCCCCCCTTACAGACTCTGATGTTTCTCAACTCCTGCTCTGCCACCGCCCTACAACCTGTGCCCTTGACCCTATCCCCTCTTCTCTTCTCCAAACTATCACACCTGACATTCTCCCATTTGTCACCTCCCTTGTCAACTCCTCCCTGTCTTCCGGCTGTTTTCCGGCATCCTCCAAGAGGGCCCACATCACTCCGCTGCTAAAAAAGCCTACCCTGGATCCCTCCATCATCCAGAACTACCGCCCGGTATCTCTTCTTCCTTTCCTTTCTAAAACTATAGAACGAGCCGCTTCTACTCAACTTTCTTCCTTCTTTTCTAACAACAACCTGCTAGACCCCCATCAGTCTGGCTTCAGATCGGGCCACTCGACAGAGACTGCGCTCCTCTCCGTCAGTGAGTCACTTCATGCCGCACGAGCAGCCTCCCTCTCCTCTGTCCTCATTCTTCTAGATCTCTCTGCTGCCTTCGACACTGTGGATCACTCCATCCTCCTGTCTGCCCTGTCAGCAACGGGCATCTGTGGCACAGCCCTGGACTGGATTGAGTCCTACCTCTCTGGTCGCTCCTTCCAGGTTGCCTGGGCTGGTTCGGTATCGACACCTCGGCCCCTCGCCACAGGAGTTCCCCAGGGCTCAGTCCTTGGCCCACTTCTTTTTTCTCTCTACACTCGCTCCCTTGGCCCTGTGATCACTGCACATGGGCTATCCTACCACTGCTATGCGGACGATACCCAACTCTTCGTCTCGTTCCTGCCGTCTGATACGCAGGTTTCAGCCCGTATCTCTGCTTGCCTGAGGGACATCCAGAGCTGGATGGACAACCACCATCTAAAGCTCAACCCAGGTAAAACTGAAATGATATTCATCCCTGCTAATACCTCTCCCCATCTGGATCTCTCCATTTCCCTCGGGGATACCACACTCACGCCGTCACCCAGTGCAAGGAACCTCGGCGTGGTGATGGACAGCAGACTGTCCCTTTCCGAGAACATTGCGGCGGTGACCCGGTCTTGCAGGTTCTTCCTATACAACATACGGAGAATCCGCCCCTTTCTCACCCCCTACTCGACCCAGCTCCTGGTCCAAGCGATGGTTCTGTCCTGCCTGGACTACTGCAATTCCCTCTTGGCTGGCCTCCCAGCGTCCGCCATCAGACCCCTCCAACTCATCCAGAATGCAGCAGCTCGTCTGGTCTTCAACCTTCCCAAATACTCACATGTCACCCCCCTGCTTACTTCCCTCCACTGGCTGCCTGTCATGGCTCGCATCAAATTCAAAACATTGGTGCTAGCCTTCCAAGCAGTTAAAGGGTCTTCAAAAATCATCAGACCCTACACCCCTGCCAGACCTCTTCGTTCAGCCTCCACAGGCCGCTTGGCACCTCCCCCTCTCAGAACCTCCACCTCACGCTCACGACTACCGTCTGTTCTGGCTCCACGGTGGTGGAACGAACTCCCCGTTGAGGTCAGAACTATAGAATCTCTCCCCACCTTCAAGCGCAAGCTGAAGACACACCTCTTCAAGCAGCACCTCTCCCCATCCCTCCCTACCTCCCTGTGAACCTTAATTGTTGTCTCTGTGACTTGCTTTGTGTATCGGTATTTTTAGTTGGCTAGGTAAGCAGTGTTTGGATAGTTAACTTTGGTGACTTTTGCTCTGTTTGTTTGTTTGTTTAAAAAAAATAAATAAATAAATAAAATGGCCCTTATCTTTGTTGTACAGGTAGCAGTTGAAATTGTACTTACCTCTAGGGTCTTTCAGCGAACTTATCCCTGGTTATGGGTATGCACTTTGTTGTACGTCGCTCTGGATAAGAGCGTCTGCCAAATGCCAATAATGTAATGTAATGTAATGTAATGTAACATATCATCTGCTGTAACTACTTTCATTAGCTACAGTTGTGTTCAAATAAATAGTCACCCTACAAGTTTTCAATGAGGTTGAGGTTGGGGGATTGTGCTGGCCACTCCATTACCTCAATCCTTTTTGTCTATTACCAAGACACTGCTTGCTTACTCATGTGTTTGCCGTTGTTGTCTTGTTGAAACACCCATTTCAGGGGCATTTCCTCTTCGGCATACAGCAACATAATCTCTTCAAGTATGTTGGTGTATTCAAACTGATCCCTGGTATACAAACCCAACACCGTAGTATGAAAAACATCCCCATACCAAGTAAAGTATTTGCCATGCAGAAATATCACTACTACTAATAACAGTGGTTCATCAGGTTACTGATGTTGTACTGCTATTTTCTTGAACACAACTGTACATCATACCTCCAAAATTGATTCCAGTCTGTAAAAATATCTGCAACTGAAACACATCCCTCTGCTCTCTTGGCATCCCACAAGGCTATATTAGGGGCCTTGCTTTAGTCCAAAGTGGAACTTATTGGACGATGTCATGGGTCCTACTACGTCTGGTGTAAAGCAAATATAGCATTTCACAGCAAGAGCATCATAGCAAGAGTCAAACATCGTGATGGTGTGGAGATGCTTTGCTGCCTCTGGATCTGGGCAGCTTGCCATTATTGAAGGAACCATGAATTCTACTCTGTATCCAAAAATTCTTTACCCTTTTAAGTATCGCCCCTTTTCTTTACACACGCTTGAAACTGACAGGCTGTTGTTTTTTGTTTGTGCATTTGCCCAAGTCCCTCACTTGTCAAATATTCCAGTATGTTGCACTTTCAAATACAATTGGTGATGTTTTGGACTATGACATAACAAACCAGTTATCATTGTATAGAAAAGTTTTGTTGGAATTTATATTTAATACAATTTATTTATTGTTTTTTAAATCTGGCTCATAGTGAGTCAGAAAATACCGCAGTTTAAATATTAAGTAATACGGCAAAATCTTTCATTTGAAGTAGAAAAGCATCAGGTAAATGCAGCAGCATTTTAGAAAATAGATATGGCTCAGGCAGTAAGAGCAGTCGTCTGGCAGTCGGAGGGTTGCCGGTTTGCTTCCCCGCCTCGGCTGTGTCGAAGTGTCCCTGAGCAAGACTCCTAACCCCCAAATGCTCCTGACGAGCTGGTCGGTGCCTTGCACGGCTGCCAATCGCCGTCAGTGTGTGTGTGTGAGTGTGTGTGTGTATGAATGGGTGAATGAGAAGCATCAATTGTACAGCACTTGGATAAAGGCGCTATATAAATGCCAACCATTTACCATTAAATATATACTCACCAAGCACATTATTATGAAAATTTTAATTTAATAGGATTAATTTTTACTTTATGACACCTACTTATTCCTGTGATTATCTAATCAGCCAATTGTGTGGCAGCAGTGCAATGCATACAATCTCATCAACCATCAGATTGGTGGAAAAAAAACATCAGAATGAGGAAAAAACATGATCGAAGTGACTTTCACCATGGAATGATTGTTGGTGGCAGACAGGGCTGTTTGAGTATCTCACAAACTGCTGATCTCCTGTGATTTTCATGAGTTTTCTTCTTCTTTCTTCTAGAGTTTGCAAAGAATGGTGCAGCAGTTTTGCAGACAGAAACACCTTGCTTAATGAGAGATGTCAGAGGAGAAGATAGACTGGTCGAAGCTGACAGGAAGGTGACAATAACACAAATAGCCACACATTACAACAGTGGTATGCAGAAGAGCATCTCTGAACACACAACGCATCATAAGTGGACTACAGCAGTAAAATTCTAAAATATAAGTCTAATAAATATCTAATAAAGTGCTCACTGAGTGTATATTTTATCAATGTTATTTAGTATAGATTGTGTGCTTTCTAAATTGCGTAAATGTCATTTTGAAGTCATGCTTATGGCAACATTATGAGTGTTGACTTGTCAGAAATAAACACTGTTTTGGCAACAGAATTGAGTGATCATAAGACTTACTGGACAAGCGCAGTCTGCATCACTGTACATATAGTTGACTTTTAGTGTCAGCAAAGTGATGTTTCACAGGGCCTACGTCTAGATTTACTCATTAAACAGACACTGTTGTTTAGCATGGTTTTTAGAATTGGGCAGGTAATGAGGCTTAGTAAAAGCACTCTGGTCCAATCAAAGCTAAGTGGTATACAATGCCAGGAACTGAATCAGTAAAAACACATCCTGAAGAGGAAAAAGTCAGAGGAAAAATGTGCAACTTGCAATGGCAGCATATTAACACCACAGATGATAGAGGATGACTAGAGAGTGCTGTAAACTGCAGATTAGAGCCATGAGCAGCATTAGTTTAACAATAACGCTAATTCAGTATACTTTTGCATTACACCACCTGTGAAACCCCCCCCCCCCCAAAAAAAAGCTAAAATTGGTATTATAAGCAAGGGTGTCAATAAATCAGTGGTGGAAAAAAAAACTGTATTTTTTATTATACATAATACATACATAATACTGTCATGCATT
Source organism: Conger conger (assembly GCF_963514075.1). NCBI lineage: Eukaryota > Metazoa > Chordata > Actinopteri > Anguilliformes > Congridae > Conger > Conger conger. Next base: position 35,995,893 of record NC_083769.1, on the reverse strand, counting down.
ATACAGCATAAATTCAGACCTATGATTTATTTGGAAATGGGGTCAGAACTGTGAAATGCTCTTAACTGTGAAAGTGCTGTCAAAATACACCAGCTTTATCAGATTAAAACCAACAATAAACCAATTTAAGCAATAATTTAATTATGATATAATTTTTTCCCCATATGAGCTTTCAGAGATAGATCATTGTCAATATTGTTTATGATATGCAGCCTTTTTGTTCAAATTTTATAAAACTTTTATACAAATATTACTGTGTGTTACACACTTACTGTTTAATGGTACATATATTTGATATATATTAAACATCCAGAGATAGATATTCAAGCAATACAGCAAGCAAGGACTAGATTTACTTCAATGTCAGTTAAAACAGCTAATCAGGTGACTTGGGTTTGATCCTATATTTTAGCCATTTCAGGTCAATGTATAGACAATAAGCTCAGCTCAGCGGAGTCTTGGGGCACACAGAAGAAGCACTTGAGAGGCAGGTGTGTGCAGAGTACACTCATTTGGTTAGAGAAACACTGACAGCTGGAGACGAATGGGCCAGCGGCCAACACAAACTGATCTGACAGGTTTCAGCTTCACTGTGAGCACTGATTAAGGACACAGGTATGAGGTACAAGTACCCGAGACCTTGTAGATAGACTTAACCTTAGCTAATGAAATCATGTTGCCAATTCTGAGACATAGCTTTAAAATGTGTATTTAATAGGTAAAACGTCTATGTTGCTCCACGTAGACTTTCAACAAGTTAGTGGCCAAGGGGTAGAGTTAGCCGATAGGTAAAGAAAAATGCAATGCAGTTAGTGCTACTTATTGCGCAACAGCTGTTAATGCTATCCGTGCCGTATTAGGCCTAAGGACTGATTTAAGGCATTAATGCAAGTCAAGTAACTCCACTACCACACCCAAGTAGATAGAAAACTCAGTTAATGGTGGTACAAATACACAAAACCAAGGCATGTGGAAACAAGTGAAAACAATGTTAGAGAGAAAGCGAGACTTCAGGTTTTCCCAACAGGAGCAGCATAGGTCAACAAGACAAGAATTATAGAAATGTAACTTCAATGCTAAGGTCTCAGATATGGAACTACGCAATGGACAAAAACGGAATCTTTTGGGTAGGACTAAAGAGAAATGTTCGGAAAAGAATTAGTTCAGTTCAACTGACAAAAGGAAAGAGTTGGAGGTCCTCCAAATGAGAAGATATGATAATGCAATGCAATGTATGATCTGGAACAAATTGTACAACCAAGTATTCAACTAGGGCAAGTGCTGTAGGAATTAAAGTGCAAGGAACTCACACTACGCACTTCAACTCCTAGGTAGGCTATTTAAATTCCATGGTGTTACAGATATTGTTCTTTTGTTGTGTTGACAGTACTAGGTTGGATGGCCTGATGATGTCATAATCATAAGCACCAATCTGATATAGCACCTCAGAGAATTCCATAGCTGCTGACATTCAGGCAACATTCAGGGGAGCTCTCAAATGCTCTGAATCCTACTGCTGTACTGCTATGTTCTACTGCTATACTGGCTACAGCCTCTGATTTTAACCTCTTAAAGAAATGGGTCTCACAAGAGGCATCCAACACAAGCTCACAAGCACAATGACATGTTACATTTTTAGTTGCAAAACATGACATTTCAGCTGTCAAATAAGTTTTCACAAGATATTTTAACCAGGTTTCATCTCTGCTACATTAGGCCTGGTATTTGAGGATGCACCTGATTTTGCTTGTGTAATCAAAGCATGTTATGGTGTCAAGATCATCATGCACAAATTAAGATGAGTAAGAGCTGATTAAACAATGCCATGGTTGGCATTTATATAGCGCCTTTATCCAAAGCGCTGTATAATTGATGCTTCTCCTTCAGCCATTCATACACACACTCACACACTGACGGTGATTGGCTGCCATGCAAGGCACCAACCAGCTCGTCAAGAGCATTTGGGGGTTAGGTGTCTTGCTCAGGGACACTTCGACACAGCCCGGGCGGGGGATCGAACCAGCAACCCTCCGACTGCCAGACGACTGCTCTTACTGCCTGAGCCATGTTGCCCCCATAAAAAAAAAAAAAAAACTTTTTTTCCAGAACTTTTTTCCAGAACTTATGGATATTCATAATTTGAAAGTAAGGTGGATATGTGATAAACAATTACTACAGTGACCAAAAAGCCAGCCACCCAAGCCACTGTCTGTTCAGGCTTCTACCATCAGACTGTAGTGAAGAATCCAGTCCCAGACAAATAGATAAAAACAGTTTCTATCACCAGATAATTTGGTTGTTTAGAAGGTGTCCAGCTGTCTTGTCACAGTTGTCCACTGCATAAGCCTGTGGCCTGAACTCCTCTACACGTTTGAAAGACTTTTATTTTGTCCACTAGATGGCACAAAATGCCAATAATATGGAGAAACAAATGCAGCTGTACCAGCGTGCTTGGCTCTCTTGTACAATGCTTATTTTGTAGCCATTTAAGTTGTAAAGAAATAAAAACATGAAAACATGCTCATCAAAGTAGATTAGCAGACATAGCCCTGGTGTAACTTTAATTTAAGTAGGTTTAATTCATGCAGGACATTGGAGATCGCTGAAAATCAAAAGGAAATATTAAACAATAGTCCACTGGCCGTGAGAGAAGTCAAACACACAAATCAATTCAGAGGCTAAATCCAGAGAGTATCACAAGACTAATACAAGGGGACATGACACATTCATGGAGGTAAACAATAATTTATTGGACGCTGGTTTGCATTTGTGTAAAATATGGCAATATAGTCTTTTAAAAATGCATAACACTACGAGAGTGCAATTCAGTGTGTGTGTGCATGCAGCAAAGGTGCGTGTGTATGTGTGTGCATGTATGACTGTGTGTGATACACACCGTAGCTCACTGTATCGATGCACTAAAATACACACGGTCAGTGCCTAAACCGCAGGCAGTAACTATGGCACAGGGTAAGTACTTATGGCACGGGGCAGTATCTGTCGATGGGGCAGTGTCTATGTGCCATCAACTGTCCCTAAAAGAGATTCATCTTCCTACCATCAATATTGGAAGTATAGGGTTGGATGGTGTGGAGATAGCTTAGATACTGGTTGCAGGTATATTTGCTATAGCTGTGGTTTTCAAGGCAGGTCAATGAGACAGAGTCAAGAAGCAAGGATATAGCCTGGGCATTGGTGGAAGCTAGAGAGGCTGCTGAGTGGGTACTGTAATGGCATGTATAGGACTGCTGTGTACAGTATAGGGGCTTTAGCTGGAGTATGGGTGCTGTGTATTGGGGCTTTAGGTTTTTAGCTCGGGTATAGATGCTGTGTGTAGATTTTAAGCTGGGGTATAGGTGCTGGGTGTAGGTTTTTAGCTGGAGTATAGGTGATGCGTGCAGGTTTTTAGATGGGGTATAGATGCTGTGTATATGTTTTTAGCTGGGGTACAGGTAATGTGTGTAGGTTTTTACTTGGGGTATAGATGCTGTGTTTAGGTTTTCAGCTGGGGTACAGGTGATGCTTGTAGGCTTTTAGCTGGGGTATAGGTGCTGTGTGTAGGTTTTAAGCTGGGGTATAGGTGCTGTGTGTAGGTTTTTAGCTGGGGTATAGGTGATGCGTGTGGGTTTTCAGATGGGGTATAGATGCTGTGTATATGTTTTTAGCTATGGTACAGGTAATGTGTGTTGGTTTTTAGCTGGGGTATAGGTGCTGTGTGTAGGTTTTTAGCTGGGGTACAGGTGATGCGTGTAGACTTTTAGCTGGGGTATAGGTGATGCGTGTAGGTTTTTAGCTGGGGTATAGGAGGTAAGCAGAGAGCCTAAAGCAGAGCAGGAATATCAGCAGTATGTGGAGGAGCTATAGCTGGGGTATTGGTGGTATGTGGAGGGTGTCCAGGGCACGGTGGTACAGTTCACGAAGCGCTCTTAGTAGCTGCAGGCGGCAAAACATTTGGTTGAAGAGGTGAGGCATCGGCTCCTACAGAGAGCAAGAGAGAGATATGTCGGTTTAGAGATGTGATTGGGGGGAGGGGGAAACAGTGACAGAAATAAGAGGCAGGAACACAGAAGCCAGGGTCACATGGTCTCTCAAAACCTGTGCCATCAATTTACTCTTGATGGACAGGTGAAGCGGTGCTGCTCAGAGCTCAATTACACCTTAAGCTGCATGGATATCACATTCACTGTCAATTCGGTAGGACCAATGCCAAGCATGTTCTCTCCTTCAACGCGCGCAATGTCTGTCATTGTGTCTCTTAACACCGTGTTTGACAAATCAGGCTCGCACAGACATGAGTCAAAGGATGCCGCTTTGTGATCAGCTCAACAGGCGATCGATAGGGGTTACTGGTGCACAGTCAACCAGCCAACAGAAACCCTCACAATCTTGGGCAACACTGGAGAAAAATGTGTGGCACTGGCCTGCACTGACACAGACCCCACGATCTCCAGACCCCCGGAGCCCATCCACACAGCGGTGCCATAACAGCTGAGCCACCCAGCAGCCCCGAAACCCCTTTCCCAGTTGACTGAAAAACCCTAGTGGCGGAAATACCATTGAAATTGTGACCTGTGATAACAACCTTTGCACATCCGGCTGCTGTGTGGGTGATACCAGAAAACTATTTTCAAGCGCATGGAAACAAAAATGAACCATGCTCAGTTTAAATAACAGTTTAGAAACAGGTCAGATGTTCCACAGAACTTACGAATATTTTACTGTCATGCAGGGTTTTGTTTTTGGCAACTACATAAACCAAAATTGGTGGTATTTTCTTTTCTTTTCTTTTTTGCATGGATTGTGCATTACCATTATGTATCCTAGATTCACTCTATTTCTGGTATCACAATAGTACATTTTGGGGTCACAGAAATTGCATGATTTTTTTTATTTATTTTTTTTGTATAATTTGCACTTCAGACTATATCAAGTGAAACTGTTCAGTCATAAGGGATGTAGGTTGGTAGCCATGCTTCAGATGCCACTGAGCAGCTGAAGCAAATAAAGGAACGCAAAGATGGTAAGCTCACCCCAAGGACGTGAACTCTGTTGTAGTAGGAGCTGAAATCCTTACTGAGAGAAACCAAGAACCTGCAGACCTACAGATACACACATACTGCACATAAGTGATTGCATTTACATGCACAACATACATGTATTATACGTACATGGACTACATTCCATTAGTTTTTTACATTTTTTCCAGATTGACTTACAAAAATTTAAAACATGCTGTCCTCAAGTTTTACAAAGAAGAATAAAACCCTGAAATCCAAAATATAGACAGGTGTATACACAGTAAATACTGCCAAATCACACAAATTACACCTGAAACTGAAGCTACCTTCCTCATCCACAGACACGCTGGAGAAGACATGTTACCTGCTCTGTTTTCAGCGTTGCTCTCGCCCCTTCTCCCCTGTGCTCCAGAGCTTGTCCCGATTGGTCCAGTAATTCAGAAAACGGGATGAGGTAATTAAATAGCAGAAGCCACTCTCCCTATATAAACAGCAGGAAAAAAAACAAAACAATGGACTGAGTCTGTGAACAAAACTTATGGTTTTAAAACATGGTTTTAATTTCATGCCTCATGTTCATTTTTCCGGAATCAGTGGTCTATCAATTGCACTGCATCTCCGGTGTGTTGCTAAATTATATCAGCTAATCATATCTGCAATTATCTTAGCATCGTAATACCAATAGGTTGCTTAAGCTATTACTGGCTAATATGGCCCCAGCATTATTGTGCAGCAGTAGCAGATATCTATGGTTGAATGCAGTAGAACTGACACAGCTTATTAGTTGAATTACTGTACCTCTTCCTTCAATGCAGAGAAATCCAGCTGAGACCCGTCAGGGATTTCTGGGTAAAGTCCTGTGAGACCACATACAGTCTATTTTTCTTATGTAGGTAAAGAATCATTACCACTATATCAAACTGGTACACATATCTGGTATACTGTAACTGGGAGACTGTCTACTCTATATCAGTGGTCTCCAACCCTGGTCCTGGAGAGCTAGGTCTGCTGGTTTTTGTTGTTACTCTGCACTTAATTAATCGATTAGAGCAGTTGATTACACACTTAACTCACCTCACCTGGTTACCTGGATCGCAACTGGGTGCTAATTTTAAGGTGAAAACAAAAACCAGCAGACCCAGTAGCTCCCCAGGACCAGGGCTGGAGAACACTGCTCTACAGGCAATATCGCATTGGCCCCTCTCTCACCTTGCTCCACCGCTCGCTCGTAGCTGTTGAAAAGTGTGTGTAGCCGGGCGCAGTTGTACATAATGAAGACTCCACCTCTTGGTCCCTTGGTGGACACACCCCCTTCCCTCTGTACATCCAGGGTCACCTGTAAAACCATGTGTCAGTCGCCACAAATAAAACATACAACAAAAACCCACATATGCATCAATGGATGCATGCAACTCACTGGACTTGTGTGAGCTGTAGACAACAGCTCAAACCTCACTGTGGCAGAGGTCATGACCCTGATGATCTCATCCCAAGTCTGCCCTGGAAATGATGAGGTGGTTCAGAAACACATAATTGTATAAACAAAAACACCCTTACACACAACCCAACATAAAAACATGTTTTCCCAGAGACAGAGACCAATCATACCTTCAACTTGCTCTCCATACTTCATCTCAGATGCCTCTTTCATCTGCATTCTTCTTAACCTCCAGGGAGAGAGTGGCACAGTGAGACACACTCGCACCGAAACTCCAGTGGTCTTTAAGGGCAATGCAGCATGGATAGATGTTTTGCTGTTTTTCCACTAATGTGTGATTGGAATGGCTGTAGAACAGTGGTGCAATGGCAAGCACAACAGTCTCAGTTTTCTTTAAATTCTTCCCTTTTTATTGTGATAAATAAAAAAGCTATGTAGCAGAATCATGTTAACTATCCAAGTCACAAGTCTTATTTTCTTGCACAATGTTGTACCTAAAGCAAGTACCTGCGGTCAGGTTCCTATACAAATAAAGGCTGATAATAAATGATAATTTGACCTTTATTTCTGGGAACTGTACAATATTTTTGTTTAATAAATGCTACAACGGACAAGTGTTTAGTTTCATTAGTGCAGCGCAAACCCTCCAATTGGTGTCCTCAGCAACAATGGTCTTATTCAGACACTGACTATTGGCATATCAGTTCTGAATTTATCTTCCCCAATTGTGATTCATCATATCAATATTTGGCAGGTGAATCAACTTGGCTTACCCTCAAATACAGTACTTTTCTGACCAGAGTTTATATCTGTGAGGACATAGAAATTTCTGGCAAGCAAGGCTATCAATATACAAAGAAGAAATACAGAATATATTAATGAAATGTGACCCACGAGCATACTCACTGGATATACTGGGCCGCACTTAGCTGAGTCCCAGGGGTCTTTACTTGTCCACAAACCAGGTGTTTCTGAGTGGGAAAGAAATTATTATTTCATGTAGGCAGGGGCCAGCAGGCATCATGCGCTTCCATGTTCAGAGTAGTGCAGGAGCAGAATTTCTGTTTGTTCTGTTGTTGCTCACCTGTGTGAACGTGGCACCACCTGCTCTCCAAAGCACAGCCATCTGTTGCTGACGGAACTCATCCTGACAGCAGGTGACATGGAAAACGGCTGCCACAGGGACCTGGAGCACACAAAGACAGAGTTATGTATGCTACAGGATATATGATGCAAAATACAAAAATGTAAACAAAACAATTTTAGCATCCCCGGAATACAAGTTTGTGTGTTGTGTGCCAACTACCTAACTGGTGGCAGGCTAGCCAACCTTCTTCTTCAATTCAGGAGGATTCAGGAGGACAACATGTTTAGTATTTTGTTGAATATCCTTTGCATGCCATGACTTCCTGATGTTTGTGACCTATCAACATCATCAGATTCGGAATATCTTATTTTCAGGTTGTCCTACAAGCAACATGACGACTTTCATTTACATAACATAGCTGTGTCCCAAACATTATGGTGCCCTGAAATGGGGGGACTATGTATAAACACTGTTGTAATTTCTACATAGCGAAACCAAAATGTATAAATGTATGCCCTTTATTAAGATATGACAATGTGCACTTTAACTACGTGTAATTTTTTTTATTACAAATCTCTAATTGTAATTTCATTGTGAACTGGCTCACCTGGAAGCCCAACGCAGCTCTCTGCAGTTCAGCCAGCTGAAGCACACTGTCTCTTGGCACTGAGCAGATGTAGAAGTAACAGACCCATTACACATACAGATCAAAAACATGCAGAATACACTTTCATCTCACACTGACCCAAAACATGATATACAGACTACAGAGAACAGAAAAATACTTAGTTCTCAGGTAGAATGCGCTCACTCTCACTCCTCACTCACTATTTACCAGTGCAGGTGCCCAAGTTGGGGTCATATCCTTGCAGCCTCTTCTCCTCAACTACTCTTTTCAGGTTTATCTTCACAGCCACATTTTCCTCCCCACTCCTCCCGTTCACCATCCCCTTTCCTTGACTGCTGCTCTTCTCTTTCTCCGTCTCTTGTTCTCTCTCTCTGTATGGGGAATTTAGCAAGGCCTCCCAGAGCTCCTCTTCTCTCTGGTCATTAGTAGAGCTGGCAGGTACTGTTGACCAATCTATGCCTAGTAATTTTAGGAAGACAATGATTTCACACCCCTCTGGTAGGACAGGACAGTAGGAGACAGAGTACCTGAAAAAGAAGACAATGTTAAACACACACACTCATGCGCACACACACACACACATACACACACCTAAAGCCTCCTTACACTCACCCCTGCCTCTGCAACAGTGCACCCAGATGATCAGCCAGCAGCAGTGTCCGTAGTTGCCCCAGGGTCAGGGAGTCAGGGGTGAGCATACTTGGTCTCTGGTGCAGAGTTGGACAATTCAGTACCACACCTACCTGTTTATTACAGGAGGGTTGTACATACTTAGAGGTTCTACACAACACATCCTGAAAAGTGGCTACACGGTCAATTCGCAACCTAAGCCCTTCCTCTATCACCTCACCCCCCGCAATGGGCAATACCCCATCACTGTGGGTGGACAGAATTCTGTCCATCACATCAGGAGGAACCTGAAACACACAAACACACACACACGGGGTGTGAACAGAAACAACTCAGTTGTTACTTGTACAAGCCAAATTACTTTTACAGTGACCCACATATAGAAGCTGAAAGCAGTGAGGTGTTAATCATTCTTGCCGCTGGGGTAAAATGTGATTATTCAACCGAACTGATGACAATGTCAAAAGTAACAGCATGGACAAATACCAAGATCATTCATACTTAATAGTAACAAATGTTGGTAAGACAAAAAAAGGAATAACCTAAGACAGCATGCTAATATGTCATAGTTCAGTCTATCAATGATTGTGTCGTGAGCTGACAGTCCATGTGAGTCGATACATGCATTAAGACCATAGCAGCCCACTCAACTGAAATGTTAATACTAAAAATATAGCTACATATATACCAACCTTTCCGTCCCTGAATAGTGTGGTCAGTACGGTTGTGGGTGATAGGAAATCCCGATTTCGAAGATTCTTTGCGCTACTTTCCTTAAACCATAGCTTTTCTGGCTCATGCGTGCTCCTCAGCCCGGTATGCCCATCATCGGCAACACTGTCCAGCTCTCCGCGTAGAGCGGAGCTCAGCGCTAGGACTGTCGACCTAATCCGAAACGGCGACCCTTCCTTGTTTTCCATCACAAACTTAAAATATGAACATTATTCCTGCTACACACACCAGTTATATGGCTACTTATGTTACAAAAAGACAGCTAGGCTTTTAACCCCTAAAATATCACGTATTCTCGTACCCAGTTATCTTCCCATGAATTGCCAGTTAAATATTTAGCCTTCTCGACGCGGAACCCAATAGTGTCCTTACTTTGTTTCCGTGAGACCTATTTTCTTGTATCACAAGAGGAAGTAGCCATCTCTTCCATTATGTTCTTCCTTCTAAGCAGTGATGCCAACTTAGCAATTTTCAGAGTACCCTGGCAACCTTCTTTAAAAAAAAAAAAAAAAGAAGCACCTAGCAACAAATGTAGCTACTTTTTAAATTTTATTTGGAACTTTTAGCAACTTTTGAAAAGTGACTCAAACGTTAAAACGGCTGCAAAAGTGCATTGTGAGTGACGTCAGCATTAGTGACGGCTCAGCTCAATAGCCAGGCACAGGCAGCAACAGCAATTGTTGCATTGTTGGCTGACGAGACAAAGTTTTTTTTTTTTGCTCAAATCATAACGCATTCACCTCAACTTTTTCGTCATTACGTAATGACGTCATTCAGCAACTTTTAGCGCCTTTTCCTGAAAATTAGTTGGCAACACTGCTTATAAGCTCTTTGGTTTTGTGTATAGAATTGTATGGTGCACAGACCGCATACAGCATAGAAATTCCCAGTCGTGTACTGTGGTATACGCATGTGTAAATGGTTATAGCCTATGCCAAATATGTATAAAAATAAATGTACACAGTAAGTATGAAGCGTTCTTTAAAAAAAATGCAGGGCCCAGCTCTTCTGTTCTTGAGGAATCAATGAACCCACCGAAGGTTCTCTTCATAGTAGTCTTTAAAACATTTATGCCTACATCCTGGGTGTTTTCCTGATCTGTTCGACAGTTGAAAGGGGGTTTTTCTTCACAATTGGAACAGTTTTTTGGTCATCCAATACAGTGGTCTTCTGTGGTTTACAAAGTCGATTGTTACTCACCAAATGTTTGGGCCTGTCTTTGATTTATTCTGATTTTCAGGCTCATTGACACTTCTCTGGTTCTCATGTTGAGACGACAGCAATAGACAAATACAAATTCATTATATTTTGTTAGATTTCTTGTGCATGAACTGATGTAGCCAATTGTCCATTTACTTTTGTTCCCTTAAAATGGCTGTAATTCATCTAAATTAAAGCTGACAGTCTGCACTTTAACCTTATATTCATTGTTACCATTGTTACATTTTTAAACCCAGTGATCTACACACATTTAATTGTTTTTTAAGAGCTCTCTTTGAATTTCATGTAAATAGATTTAAATAGACTTTATTTAAATATGGGATATCACTTCCTCCATACTGTTGTCACTTCTTTCAGGTGAGAGAAAACATGTTCAATGAAGGAACAAAGTCTTACATTCAAAAGAAAATAGTTTTAATTCGGTCATTCAAAAATATAATGATTACAAGAGGCATTGAAAGTGCAGCCACACATTTTCATTACTGTAGTTCCAAAAGTTATTAACCTATGTACAGCAATGCCTAAGGAGTTATAAATGATTATCAAAATGGAACAGACAAAATACATTCACTTTCAGTTTCAGTAACCCTGAAACAGTGCAGAGTGTGAGAGAGTTTGAACATTAACATTAGAGATAAGAGGCGACCTGTCCAGGTTTCTTTTCAACAGATATTCCCAAATTAAAAATCTACCTAAAAGGATGAGGCTGGACTTGGCAGTAGTGCTGTGATGTTTGTAATTGTCAGACTTGGCTGTCACTCTGGGCTGACACGATTTTCCCGATGGCGTTTATTGTGTCTGGCGAACCGGGAGAAAACGTGTCATTCTAGAGCATTGCCGTACCTCTTTGATTGCCCTCACATAGACACATGCGCGCACACACACACACATACACACACACACACACAGTTACATGTTAGAGCTGTACTGCCTCTTGAGTCTTTCTCTAACCTCAAAACTTAATTCTACTTTTGATGAGATAGGAGATAACATGTAGGTCTATAGGCAAGTAGGGACAGTGTGGAGAAGGGCATGATGTGCCGTAACCAGAGATTTGAAGCAGATTTGTGGCCAGTGGAAGATCAGTAGTGAGGGCAGCACTGGGGTGTGTGAGGAGGCATTTCATCAAATATTGGAGTTAGAGGATTGTGGTATAGTGCAGCAGGATTTTGAACATGGTATCCATCATTGATCCCGGATCTGTATTCCATTGTAGAGAGGCCACTGGAAAAGTGATTTCAGGTTGAGACTTGTGTGTTCTCCACCCTTGTTCTTTTGTTTGTCACTCTTAACCTTACAGACATTCACAGACTAAAGTGCATTTCACATTAAACACACTTGCAAACAAGTTCATAGTTGTAAACGTATTACTTTACACACACTAGACACTTAAACATCACCCTTATTCCTTTCAATCTTTCCCCATATGCAGTAGTTATTGCAGTAAGGAGGGGAAACAGAATCCACATCCAGCTGTCGCTGTCGGTTACAGCTGCATTATGGGTTCCGTTACCACCCCTCCTGCTGGCATGACTGCAGCCATTTCTGTCCCCACTTTCACATCAAAGGGACAAAGCATATTTTAATTATTCCAGAAATATATATTTCTTTTTTGCAATTTCTCACCTACAGATTACAATAATTGTCTATCTTTGTCATTGAAATAGTTTAAAAGGTTTGTACATTTACTTAGAACATGCAGCAACTGTTAGTCCATGATGCACTTGAAAAGTATGCATTCGTGTTTACGTATTATACTTATCTTGCTTTATCAACATTTGACATTCCAGAAAAACCTGTTCTTTCGATTCCAAAAAGAGAAGACATGGTTGAGTCGAGCAACAAGGCAAAAGAGAAGGAAGATGAGAATCAGATTGAATAAGAGCAGGACAGCTATATTTTTGTTGAGTTATGAAAGAAGATTGAATTTAATCTACCAAATACATGTGGAATATAAAACCCACTCTGACACATCAGTAGTAATAACACTCAGTAACATTCCAGGTAATTTCTTATGAATTAATACATTCTTATAAGTTCATTATGTCATATAAAGTAAAGTATTTATCGTTAAGACAGAGGTTGAGAATGAGAGTAGCTGAAAGTAGGTCTCAATCATTTAGAGGAAAGAGAGAATGCATTGGGTAGAAAACAATAATCTAGAGAGTGAGATTTTGTGAGAGAAAGGTTGAACACAGGAAGGCAGTAGGAGGGAAAATAAACAAGTAAAGAACATAGAAGGAAGAACAACACAGTGTGAGAGAAATAATAGGGAGAGTGTGAAAGTTATTCCAACTTTGAAATAGTTTAACTGTACCTTCCAAAGCCACTGTCCTAATCTTTACCTCCTTTCCCCTCCTCCTGTGTCCGTCTGTTTGTAAGCCAGAGCCAGGCTCTATTTATGTGCCTTGACTTCCTCTTTTAACGTCAAGAAGAATCATTTTCACTTTCTCTTCTTCAGTCACCAGAGTCAAGGTTTCCTCCTCCTTCTCATCTGCACTCCCCCTCCATCTCTCCCCCTCTTCGTTTTCATCTTATTTCTTTACATGATGAAATGTCATCAAGTCTCCTAAATATTATTTCTACACCTGTACACCTTACAGTACACGACTGTACATAATGTATTATTATTCATTCTTGTGTTATTAAAAAACCAAAATAGATTTATATATATGAATATATAAACCTGTACAGGTGTGCGTGTTGGGGGAAGGTGGGTGGGTTTCTGGAAAGTCCAGTGATTCCAGACATTAAGTCCATTCCCTTGAGACTCTCCATTTACCAGTACTCCTGTGTCTGTTGTCCCAGGTGCTCATTAGCAGACTGACTAAAATTTCCCTGGAAATCCTCACATGAACAGGACAAATGTTGAACACGAGAGGATTTCGGACTGGTTCTGGAGAGAATCACAATACCACACCTGCTGCTGTGGTCTTAATGCATAGCTCACATGTCTAAAAAGAACAGTAACTTGGAAATTATTGATAGTGAATAAATCATAACAGCAGCAAAACTTGCCGCAGTGATGTGAAACAGAGCTTCCTCTTCTTCACTTCTTCTTTCAGTGACCTACCAGACAAATCTTAGCAATTGTTTTTAATTGTATTAAACTTAATAGGAGTATCCATTTTTATTCGAACATAAGCATATAATAAGCATATCAGCAAGCTGGCTGACATTGTATGTCCACAAAAGTGTTTCTATGTTTTCATGTTTCATGCAGAATGTATATTTAACAGGATTTATGCACCCCAAAATTTTAAAATAGAAGATTTTAAAGATTTTTTTTTCCCCATTATGTACATTAGTATGTCATTTTCCCCAAAAAATCAAAAGTCACAGTGAAATCTTTGTATTTTGTTAAATAAAGTAACATATTAATAGATCACTTCCCAGATTTTAAAAAAAGCCAGCCAGCTGCAGGGCAGAGTAACTAACGAGAATTGATGCAGTTTCAATGGCAAAGGCAAAAATTGTGATCTGTTATTTTGACTGTGGCATGTTTGTAGGTGCCAGACGGGCTGGGATTTAACTCTCTCCACAGTATACTCAAAATGGTGCAAAAACACCCTTAAAAACATCCAGTGGGTGGCAGTTCTGCGGACGGAAATGCCTTGTTAATGAGAGACGTCACAGAAAAAGTGCCATAGTCAAAGCTGACAGGAAGGTGACAGTAATGCAAATAACCACACATTACAACAGTGGTATGCAGAAGAGCATCTCCGAACACACAACGCATCAAATCTCTAAGCGGATAGGCGACAGTAGCAAAAGTAAATACCTAATAAAGTGCTCACTGAGTGTATAAGCTCTCTGTCAGCTACAATTTATACCAGCATACCTCCTCACTTAAAATCAGACAGTGAAACTGGCACGACTGGACTTCCTCCTTCTGAACAGTGGGATTTTAACTAAAATGGGCACTCATGGGGAAGTGAGTAGCTCAGTCACAGAACTACAGCAGTCTCACACACCACATCAGTGTGATTATATGCAATACTGGGCCAGAGTGGATACATGAAAGCAAGCGAGTATGTGAAAGGTTTCAGTAACTTGAAGTAACTTTCAGATGAAGGCAAAGACATTGAAGTTCATGGAAAAAAATAGTTATGCACTTTTATTTTTTAACACTTCAGGAAAAACCCTTGCTTAAAGTACAGTAGGTATATGACAAACATGCACTTGTGCGCACATACGCGCATACACCCGCCCCCTCCCCCTCCCCCACACACATACACACGCACACACACACACACATACGCGCACACACGCACGCACACACAGTCCCCAAACCCAGAGAGAGAGAGAGAGCAGAGACAGGCCATTCATGATTACTAGCCCCTCCCTCCCTGTTAGAACAGCAACAGACAGGCAATGACAAAATTATGGATGGGAGTTGTTTTAGTTGTTTTGATCCTTGGGTCTTGTAGAATGGGGGGGGAGGGATAGAGTGGTTTGGCAGAGCTTAAATATTTTTGGGGGTGTGGTGTTAAGTGTATATAGAGGACGGGATTGTTGGCGTCTAGAGAAAGAGAGAGTCCATCTTCCCCATTCTCAAAATAGGCGCTTCTCATAACTGTAAGGCAAACACACACAAGCGGTCTCATTAAAAATGACGGAAAATCACAGAAATGCCTGTAGAATGAAATCAATAATCATTGTATTGTGTGGTGCTCTAAACTTCAATCACTGACATGAATTACCTTTACACATATTCAACACAGATGCATTTTCCCCACACTGTGCTTTAACCCATGTCGTACACTGAGAAAGTGGTTTTTTTTATTAATTTCTAACCATGGGTAGAGACACAAATATTACAGGCCAGCAACTATTTTCAGCATGGGTGCAATGTATGAATTTAAGGGATTCAAATGATGCATAACATTTCATAATACCGTGAATTACAATATTTGTTTTAGAAAATAGTAACATTTCAAAGATTCAAAAATAAATAAATGTATAGCACAATGTTATTTCTGCACATAACATCCATACAGGTTAAAGGCTAATAAACTGCAATACAATTATTGGCATTAATCTGTAATCTTTCAGGAACACTCATGACAAATTATAAACCATGCAAACACATTGAAACCATATGAATGAGGATCAACATATAAAAACTCCATGATTCTAGTGTCCCTTTCAATGAAGAAAATAAAAATAACAGAAACGTTATCTTATTTCATGGCATGAATAGGGCTGCCGAGTCAATTGGTTCTGTTCCCATCAGGAATGATACGATAAAATAATAGCTGATAATAACAGGAGACAGAGGTGGATGTATACCTGTGCATACTGTGCACCCCTCCCTCTATCTGGGCTGAGGCAGTCCTCTTCTCAAACTTCAGATCTCCAGAGTACATCATGGCCCTGGATGAGGAGAGTTCACTGCATTATCCTGGCTGTTCCCATACCCTGTGCAATCACTTCTTTAGGTTTCTTTAAAGCAGTGTTCACTCATATGTAGGCTCACCTTTTCCAAATGTATAAATGGTAAAATAATACAATGTGAATACAAATAAAAAATTTGCTAACTAATTTTGGAAGCTATTGGTCAATATATCTCATCAAGCCAAATACCAAAATTCCAATGTCAAAAAGCAAGTTGCCACTTGCTAGTCAATTTAACAAAATCATGCCATACCATCTTTCTGAACCTTAGTGACATTTCACTGCTTGCCTATATTGGCGGCATAGTATAAGATTAGCCAACCAACTTAGCCATGTATTATACCTGAGCAACAATGTGTTCATCTGGGCTGTATTTTACGAGCACATTACTCTTACTTTGTCCAGCTGCTCACACAGCAACCTAAGATGGCAGTATAGTCCCTATAGTACATTCCACGTAATGTAACAAGCATTTATTAACATATTCATATAACAAACTGGTTTTGCTTCATGGCTACATACATTTTGTAGATACTATTACCCAAACAGACTCACATTATTTCTATGTATTACATATTACAAGCCTTTTATACAGCTGAATATTAAAAGTTGTAAGACTGATTTCTTTGGAGCACTGCTATTTTTGAAAATGAAAATGAAGCTATAGAATGTTTAGAAGGCCATCACAATAAATATGTAACAGAACTATGCGTGTGGGCACTTGTTTATGGTGAGCAGACGTTGGTGTGAATACCTGAGCTGGGTGAGACTCTTGGCGCCTATGTCCTGACAGGAATGCTGAATTCCCACCAGCAGGTAGGGGACAAACTTGTGAATGGATCCTTTATCCTGCACGGCACCGGACACGCCCTGGGCCACTCTGACCTTATCACACTCACTGGAGCCGGGGGTGAGAACAACACTTACATGGAGCTGATGCACAGATTCTCATTTTCACCACTAAAGCTGAAACGCCCTCTGTGGTTTCACAGGCATGCCTTTCCTAATTAACGTACAGCATCAGAATAAATAATGAGTGCAAGGGCATGTCATGCACCCACAATGTTATACAGCCATTAAAAACAGCACAACACATCATTCACACTGTGTGTGTATGCACTTATTCATGAGAATGTGTGAGTGTGCATGTAATATTTAATGCGTTGAGATTATTGTAATAAATTTGACAATAATAATAATATTAATATGCATGTGTACTGTATGTATATATGCATGTATGTATATGCATTTATTTGTTGGTGAGCATGTATATATTTGTGTGTGCTCGGGTTGGTGTGTGCGCGCGCATGTATAAAGGTGTGCTTGTATGTGTGGTCTGTGTACAGGTGTGTGTGTGTGTGTGTGCGCGCGCATGTATAAAGGTGTGCTTGTATGTGTGGTCTGTGTACAGGTGTGTGTGTGTGTGTGTGTGCGCGCATGTGTAAAGGTGTGCTTGTATGTGTGGTCTGTGTACAGGTGTGTGTGTGTGTGTGTGTGTGTGCGCGCATGTGTAAAGGTGTGCTTGTATGTGTGGTCTGTGTACAGGTGTGAGTGTGTGTGTGTGTGTGTGTGTGTGTGTGTGTGTGTGCGCATGTGTAAAGGTGTGGTTGTATGCGTCATCTGTGTACAGGTGTGCTTGTATGGGTGGTCTATGTACAGGTGTGTGTGTGTGTGTGTGTGTGTGTGCGCGCATGTGTAATGGTGTGGTTGTATGTGTGGTCTGTGTACAGGTGTGTGTGTGCACGCATGCGTAAAGGGGTGCTTTTATGGGTGGTCTATGTACAGGTGCGTGTGTGTGTGTGTGTGCATGTGTAAAGGTGTGCTTGTATGTGTGTGTCTGTGTACAGGTGTGCGTGTGTGCGTGTGTGTGTGCTTGTATGTGTGTGTCTGTGTACAGGTGTGTGTGTATGTGTGTGTGTGTGTGTGCATGTGTAAAGGTGTGCTTGTATGTGTGTGTCTGAGAACAGGTGTGTGTGTGTGTGTGTGCATGTGTAAAGGTGTGCTTCTATGTGTCTGAGAACAGGTGCGTGTGTGTGTGTGTGCATGTGTAAAGGTGTGCTTCTATGTGTCTGAGAACAGGTGCGTCTGTGTGCACACGTACGAGGCAGTACCTGAAGTAGCGGGTCTGGGAGCCCAGGTTCTTGTCCATAGCATCCACGGAGCCCATTCCACGATACTTCTTCAGCCTGATCCCATCGGAGAAGAAGTACTCCCCTGGAGCTTCACTGGTGGCAGCCAGCAGAGAGCCCATCATCGCTGGCAGAGAGGAGACAACACATCTACGATATACTTCACACACACTTATTCTTTGGAAAAAGAGGTTTATTCAGAAAATGACTGTCTGACAAGAGCCTAAACACCCCACACAAATTGCCTCAAAAAATGTATGTGCGTGTACGTATGTGCGCGTACCTGTTGAGGCTCCAAGCGCCAGCGCCTTGGCGATGTGCCCAACAGTTTGGATGCCTCCATCAGCGATGACGGGGACCCCGAATCGTCTGGCATACTCCGACACTTTGTACACTGCAGTGGCCTGAGGACGTCCACACGCCAGCACTGAGAGACGGAGACAGAGACGGGGCGAAGGAAAGGGGAGACACCCTCAGCAAACAGACAGCCATGAACCAGAAACCACATCATTACAGAACACGCAATACACACCCAGCACTCAACTCCATGCAATGAACTCGGACCTAAAACAAGGACAGTCTTTATGCAGCACAATATTCATTGAGCATAATACATTAAACCAAAATGGAGATTATGCAGTCATATTATCAGACGGAGAACATTTCCGGTTGATTGACTGATAAAATTTTTGCGATTGAATGATTCATTTAAACTTTTTATAAAGAATTATATTCCTGTTAATGACAACGATTACATTCAAATCAATATTGTGCACTCTTACATCAGAAAAGCGCAAGGCTCATCTTGGGTCTCTGCATGGTTTATAAAACTGCAGAGTAAACTAAATACGAAAAGGAAAGAAACCCAACATGAAACAGAAAGAGAATTTGTTCTTTTACAGGCCGAGACTGTAAAAGAAAAACATGGAAATGAAAAATGAAAGATAATATAATCTATATGGTCATGGTGGCCTCCAGAGCAAAAAAGTGTGCCCGTCCCCGCTATTCACTGCAGGGGGCGCTGTTCAGCAACATTTTCATCACAGACGCCAGCTTCTTTCGCTTGGTAGCACGTTCGCCGAGACATCATCTTACATTGCACTGACAAGCATTTACAATCAGACCGGCTGTATACAGATAGATGGGCCTAAAACGACAGCATCTATTAAATAAATTCCAAATGAAGTTATATAAGGGGACTGCGCCACCTTACATACAATCCCTGATCACTCCCTACTCCCCAGCTAGACCAGTATTTTGCTAGTTTCTGGACGTGATGCTTTGACTTATGGTAGAACCTATGCACTTGTAAGTCGCTTTGGATTAAAAGCGTCTGCCAAATGACTAAAATGTAAATGTAAATATTAAGCAATTACACTAAACAATTTTCTGTGATGAATTCAGCTGACTGGCTATCTAAAAATACTATATAGGTAATACTATAAATAGAAATGTCTGGAGTATAAATATGTCCAGAAATATACAACATCCACAGCGACACGATATCATATCCACTGCAGTTACAGTTACACCCGAGGGCACCAATAAGTATCCTACAGCGGTTTAGAAAGGAGGCTAACACTTTAAGTAGGGCACAGCGAAGGAAGTGGAGTGTGATTCAGGCCACGGTGGTTTTACATGTTGTCGTGAATAAGGTTAGTAGGAAAGAGGACAAGCATCCAAAACCTCAAAACCCCAGGCTAGCATCTACTTCTACGAAAATGCAGAGCTGTTAGCCAATCAATGCAGCAGGCTGTGGAGGGGAAGCCAATGGGAGCACTGTAGGGGACATGTGGGAGGGACTTACTGCTGTATCCCGTAACAGAAGAAGGGGTTTTGGGGCTGTGGAGCTTAATAGCAGGAGGAATAGAAGGGTGCACTAGAGAGGCAGAGACAGACAATGAGATGAAGGACAGGAGAGAATGAGAGACACGGAAAGTAATTGGGGGAATGAGGAAAAAGAGGACAAAAAGAGGAAGAGTGCACACAGAAGGAGAGAACAAGGGAAAGAGAAATATCGCTTTAAAAAGCTTCATCCTCAATGCAAATAAGAGTGGCCAGATGAGAATTTTTCCCACTGAAGTGATTGGTAGAGCCACTCTGTTGTGTCTGAGTGCGCTCAGTTAGAAATCCCCTGATTGGTGGATAGCAAGAATGAAGCCCACCTATTAAGCTACAGGAGGACTCCCCAGCCTCTGCCCAGTTGGGTGTGTTGTGAGCGGGAGTGCGTGTGATTGGTCAGACTCACCTTCTTGCGTGATGCAGATGGAGCCACTGCCCATTCCAACACGCAGAGCGTCTGCACCAGCATCTATGAGGTTTTTTGCCTGGGCCGCTGTGACCACTGAGAGAAAGGTGAAAAGATGTTGGAGCGGTAGTTCTATGTGGGGTGGCTGAGGACACAGAAGGCCAGTTGGGCAGTAGGGCAGAATGCGCACTCTTACCATTGCCCCCTATGACCTGTAGCTGGGGGTATTTCTCCTTGATATACTTGATCATGTTGATCTGGTAGATTGAGTTCCCCTGAGAAGAATCCTGTGGAGAGAGGAATTGTTTTTTTGTTGCCGCATGTGCATGCACACACACACACACACACACACACACACACACACAAACACACACACCCACACACAAACAAACACAGGCCAGCACACACACACACACACACACACACACACACGTGCAACACACACGCGCACACGCAGACACAAGCACACACACACACACACTCACACACGCGCACATACACACGCGCGCACACAGACACACGCACGCACGCACACACACACACACACACACACACACACACACAAACACACACACTCACACACACACACACGCGCACATACACACACACGCACACACACACACACACACACACACACAAAAAGCACACCTACCAGCACCACCACGTCCACCCCGCTCTGCACCAGCAGGTCGAGGCGGTAGCGGTCGTCGGTGTGTGTCCCGATGGCCGCTCCACACAGCAGCTGCTTGCGCGAGTCCTTGGAGGCCAGCGGGAAGTCCCGGTTCTTCTTCAGGTCCGTGCGCGCTATGATGGCCACCAAGCAGCCCTCCTCGTTCACAATGGGCAGCTTGCCTGAGAGGGGAGAACAAGGACACCAGCAGGCTGAATCCCACTTCTGTGGGGTTTACATCTCCTTTTACAAACCGTTTCTCTCAAGTTATGTCAGAAAAAAATATTAGTCAGAATTTCTGTCAAAATTTTCACATTTTCTCAGACTGAAAAATGGTTACAGAATTTACAGTACATGGAATCAATTTGTCCTGAGGTGATTAAAAATGTTTTCATTCATTCTTTTAGCCAATAAATACACAAAATATAAATACTCCAGGAAACAATGCCTCTAAATGCAAGGTGAACTAATAAACTAAAAAATACTTGAATCAATTGTGTGTTTGTGTGTGTGTGGGTGTGTTTATGTTTGTCAAACATCTCAATAAATAGTATACCAGCAGGGTCTCACAGAATGTTCAACTAAAAGTGACCCTTGATATTTTTTGGTACTTTTTCAAGTAAAAAAAAAAAAAAAAGTCAGAGTGGACTTTGACCTCACGCTTTATCTGATGCACCCTCGCACCCCAGCCCACCTCCCCCACACGACTCCACCACCTCCCCACCCTTCTCACCCTTCTTGCTCCGCTGCAGGATCTCGTTGGCCTCCTTCAGGGTGACTCCTGCGGGAGCCACAACCAGGTCCTCCAGCTTAGTCATCACCTGAAAGAGAGAAAAAACACATCTGTATTCATAGCCTCTCCACTGGCACAGGAAAACACAGACATATCCGCCACTGCCACAAATTAACAAGAGGATTAGGAACAACGGAGACAGATCTTCACATGCATCTATACTGCAGCTAACACATTCTTCACACATTGAAACACTGTTCCTATTGGTGTCACTTTCAGGCACAGATTAAAGTTGCAATCGTCATGTGCAGCCACAGGTAATGGCTCAAATGGCAAACTGAATTTCCCTACTGCAAAATATTATTCAATGTATAATGACTACTTTCCATACTCCTATGAGTCACCATAATACTGAAGGCCTTATTGTTCACAGAATCAATCCCATTATACACTGTAACCTATGTTTACTTTTACATTTAAAAAACATCTTCTGTCCATTGCACTTTAGCAACACTAAAAATATTGTGAAATTAAAACTAGACAAGCACCACTTCATCTTACATTTCAGTAATGTAGACATGGTGTTCTGAACAAAACATGTGGAGCCGTCTGCCTCATGCAGAAGTTAACATACATTCAATGGCAGTTTTTCTCCTGATGAATGAGGTTTCATTGTGGTTGCTTATTCGCTCTCCAAAACACTAAAATACTATGATATGAATATTAATCATGGAGATTTTTTTCTTATTTTTTTATAAGCAATTTACAATTTAGAAGCATGTTTACCCTATATGCATCTATATTATAAGAGTCTATAATACATTTTGTTTCCACATTTTAGCCGTTTAGCAGAAGCTCACAGCCACAGCAGTCCCTACCTCACTGAGCGGCAGGTCATGCTCCTCCTCCTTGAGGAAGTCGATGTCACGGGAGGAGATGATGCCGACCAGGCGGCTGCCCATTCGCCCGTTGTCCGTGATGGGGATGCCGCAGAAGCCGTGCCGGGCCTTGGCCTGGAAGACGTCCCGCACGCACTCCCTGGGGCTCATCACCACCGGGTCTGTGATGAAGCCCTGCTCGTACCGCTGGGGGGAGGAGAGGGTGCACGGGGAGGTGGGGGGTAGGAGGGACCTATTAAGCTCTGATATGTGCTAAAGGGGAAAATACTAAGCCTTGGGAGGCTGAATGAGGCTATGCAGTGGTGTTAATTACAATACACAACACAGGCCATACAAGAACAAGGGAAATATGGCAGCTACAGGCTGGAGGGAAGGCCACGGGAATCAGTGATCAGTGCACAGAGTGTCAGACAGCAGAAAACAACAGAAATAAAGTGGGGATAAAGCAAGGGAGAGAGATTACCTTGACCTTGCGAACTTCATTAGCCTGGAACTCTGGGGTACAATTGTGATGGATGAAGCCAATTCCTCCAGTAAGCTGAAAGACAAAAAATAACAAATATATAAAGGCATGTATATACATACTCTATGTACTGCCAGATATGCAACACAGTCCTACACTCCTCTGTCAAACCCCTGATCCCAAACTGTCCTCACCGCCATGGCGATGGCCATCGCTGACTCAGTAACCGTATCCATGGGTGATGACACCAGTGGCGTCTTCATGGTGATTTGTTTGGTGAGCGCAGATGTCAGGTCCTGTAGAAAGACCAGGTAAGTTCATCAATTTTAAAACAATGAAAATGCAATGCATTATAGTTCAAAATAATATGCCAACTCAAGCAACATCACACATTTATACTTTTTGATCCGACAAGCCCACAGAGGACAGGTGCCGTTTGATGGTCATGAGTCATAACCCACTGCACTGACACTATGGGAAAAGACCTGGTGGTTCTTTGACGGGCAACAAAACAATTTATGTTGTGAAGAGAGAATGTGCATTAATTCTGTTTCCACACTTACCACCTGATCTGCTGTGAAATCAATGTATCCAGGGAGGATGAGGAAGTCACTGCAACAGAGGGGAACAGGGGAGCATGCATTTATAAAAATGAACAATACATAACCCGTACATTCACACTTAAGACTTGGATAGTGCATTTGGCTCAATGATGCATGTTAAAAAGACATTCAACTTTTAAAAAAAAAGTCATTTGCATGATTGTAAGCTTTGCATGTAACTGGTATGGCGAAATATGTAGTCATTGCGTATGTTAACATTGACTTGTGCTGGATTTGTCTGTACATGGTATGGCACACACGTATCAGTGAGAGCGTGCGTAATTTCAGTATACACTGCAATGACATAGTCTCGAGGCTTCGTAGAATGCCAGATATTGCATTTAATTTTCTAGCATTAGCGAAGTCTTAGGTAATGTCAGATATTCAGCACGTCAGAAGGGTGATACAATTGAGCTAGCTAACGATACAAAAATTTAAACAAGTATTTGATATCGTCTGTCTGTGCACGGACTTTGCCTAATGTGGGTCGCTTAAAGTAGAGAGCCAAGTTTTAGGTTGGGTTTCAAATACTTTCACTGTGCTCAAGTTACAAATGCCCCCGCATGGAAACACTCTGGCAACAACGTTTGCAGCACAATAGTGTCAACAAGGCCACGAGTGACATGTCTGAAACAAAGTGATATAGGCAAGCTAACGGTTTTCTAACGAACTTACTTGTACGTGAGGCCATCTCCGCAATTGAACAGCTGTTGCCCGTTCAGTCCATCGTCGGGCACATAGCCTGTCTGCCCACTGATAAGGTAGTCGGCCATGGCAAGTGTCTCCGTAGCTATTCGCAATAACTGCTCTCGATATCCTCAAGTTGGTCAACAACACCGCCAGGTACCGAGAACTTTCTCTGTTGGCTGCACTACTACAGTAACCACCAGACGGCTGCTCGACGTATACCTGTCAGAGTGTCGCGCGCCTATTTCACACGGTTTGGCCCCCTTCTGTCCGGACGCCAAGGGTAACTTCCAAACCGCAGTATGAAATGTCCCAATTTTAAGAACCTATATGTCTTATGATCTTATCTGGGCTGCCAATTTTTGCGTTCCCTGTCCTTGTCCCTATCCTTGTCCCTATCAGTACTGTCCACACGTGTTTCGTAAAGAGCACCCTTTCCGCTGGCATAACGCCCAATCCGTATACTGCGTCATTTCCGTTTCAATATCATATCCCACGTGTACCAGCAAGAGGCAATGTAGAGAGGTACGATACAGTGTTTTTTTCTGTCTGCGAGTACTATACGTAAATCATGTATAATCATATTCCTAATGCCCTGGTCGTCAATACAATATATTCTGATCAAAAATCGAATAAAAAAGTGAATTTTGAGAATATAATTTAAAATGAGTCATTATACATGTAATGTACACGTTTTGCGGAACGCCCACGTTTTTCGTGAAGTCATATAATATAAATAATAATAGTTAAGAATTCGTTCTCAACGCCTTCCCTAACAAGGCGTTACAAGGCGAGTACAATCTACCGCATCTACAATAAACTTTTAAACATCTTATCACCTCGTCCACCATCTTTGATGGAACCCAAGTGTCATTTGGCCACCAGAGGGCAGGTGTATATCTGTCGGCACAGTACGAGCGTAACGTAGAGTTCAGTGGCTTGACCTCGAGAGCGCTGTGGAAAGCATTATCTCAGTGTGTTAAGAATATCTCTGAGACACTGTGGTACCGATTTAGGACTGCATTGGAGATCATGGCAGGGGCTCGGCTTCGGCCGAGGCGTTATTGAACGAGCCCTGTTGATTCTCCTCATTCTGCAGGCTTTTTAATGCAAGCAAAACAGATACTGTACGTTCTCATTGGGTTATAGGCTACTTTTTGCCACGTCGAATAAGGTGAATCACTGTATTTGATCAATCAATGAGAGGATTTCATCAAAAAGTTTTAGGGTGCAAAATGAATGAAATGTTAATACAATGAGAAATAAATTACCTTGTCAAAAGAAATTTTATTTAAAACTTTAACAGTCAACTAGAACATTGCTTCCGGGGGGGTGTTCATTCCAAATAAAACTAATATCTTGGTTTGTGCACACATGCGTACACCCCACTGGCCTGTGCCAGAAACACATTTTCACTCTGTTCTGTGTATTGCTCACAGAGTGTGCATTATTTAAATAGAAGTAGGTACATGGTATGTGTATGCTCAAAGGTTCAATAAAAAAATGGGTAATTTAGGAGAACGTTAGTATTCCCCCAAAATGTATAAAGGTTGTAGGTTGCCTGGACATTAGATAAAGGGAAGGAATTAACAAAAGCCAAAGTGTGCAGGGAAACCGGGAGAGCTATATCGGCCTCGGGAAGACTAAGCGGGGTGTGCAGACAACTGGGCATTTAGAATGCCTATAGTTACAGAAATGAGAAGTGTGTGTGTACCTTGAAACCAACAATGTGCAAAAGCAACAAAATGGTGCACCATAATCTGAGAAAATACATGTAGAATTAACCCCTCAAACATCGGACTAAAAATCTTGTACAACGCTATCCGGCCAGAACTTCTCAATGTCAACACAGTTCATTTGCACATCCCATGTCAAATCAAAGTCCAAGTTTCAAATGGACTGAAAAGCCACTCCGAACTGTGAATATAATGACAGTTCAGGGCGGGGCAAAAGAAGTCGACTCCCCTTTACAGATCCCTTGAAAATATATTACCAAATTCTGAGCAGTTCTGACTCGTAACATAACAAAAATAATTGCAGTGCACCAAGCATGTCTCAACAGCGAACCCCTGAGACAGCCAGCACAGGACTACTAGCTTAGCAACAGCATTTAATGAAAACATTACAGCAACAATATTTCAACATCCTAATCTCCACAACAAAATGGAAGGGGGCACTTACGAAAATATCCATCTCTAGCATACTATTAGCCCTGAAGTGGGTCAAAGGGCCTTATCCTGCTGTGGCAATTCATCAGGGTGTAACATTTCAAACAAAAAATAATTCCTCATGAGACACACAGTAAGATGGGCAACTAGAAAAAAAAAAAAGAAAAAAAAAAAAAGCTTGACAAACAGAATATGCAGAGAGATACCTACATTTGCAACTCAGTTTATATGCCTGTATGATTCCATAAGGAGAGGGAGAGGGGGTACCACAGGGATCCAAGCGCTGCATGAACATGCCAATGACAGGTCTCATCGATTTATGCCGTTTTTTGTTCCAATCAGACATACAGAGCAGGGATATACGGTTTAAATTATATTTTGAAGATTTTGTGCCGTTACATGCGCTCATATTGTGTGCTTATGTACCAAAATGCTTTGGCAACTTTGTAAAGCTTTTGAAAAGCAAACTAATGCTGGTCTGAAGGTGAGAGAGCTAGACACAGAGAGACACAGAACACACACAGGACACAGCGCTCATTTAAAAACATTCTCTCAGTAACTCTATTTCTGTATTAATGTACAACCGTTGAAAATTACAGGGGGTTTTTTATTTTTTTTTGTTTTTTTTTGTTTTTTAAATTTTTTTAATGACCCTACTCTATTAACAGCCATTTCTCAAAAAAAATGGAACAATGTGCAGGAAAAATTAAAGGACAGAAAAGTGGTGGAGAGATTAGATGAGGAAGATTAGAATGTGCCTATTTGTCCTGCCCTCAGTATGCGTCAAACCCTTCCATTGTGTGAGTGTGTGTGCGTGTGTGTGTGACTGTATGCGTGCGTGTGTATGTGCATGAGAGAGAATGTACGTGTCTGCATGTGCATGTACATGTATGTGTTGGTCTTTTGTCAGAGGATTATTACATCTTTTTTGGCATGGGGGTGGGGTGGTGGACTAATGCGCTCGTGCCATTCGGAGACTCAGGCCTCCACACTTCAGCAGAGCGAGAGGGAAGCGGGGAAGAGGGGGAAGAGGGGGGGAAGAGAGTGATGCAGCGAAGAAGAGAGATGAACGAAAGCACAAAGAAGCTTCTGGGGCCGATCGGAACCAGAGACCGGAACTCAGGTGTCGTGGAAATCCTTGAGCAGGGTGCGTCTCCTCTGCTCAGCGATGTGCATCTGATTCTCCAGGTCCTGAGAGACACAGAGCGACAGAGGGAGGGTCGGAGTGAGTGAACGCAATGCAAAGGTACTCAGCACCTTCTATTCCTTTTTCACTTCACAAAACTCATGACTCAAAACCAGCAATTTAAAGAACTGGTTGACAGGTATAATAGCCTCTGTAATCCAGAAAGTCTGTACAAGAGTCTTTAAGGAGGGGAGTGCCCTCTGCGGTATCTATATATTGTGCAGCAACTAGCACAAATTTTATGATGACAATGTATGAAAGTCATGTGACGTAGTACGTTTCCGTGACTCTCCCTCACCCCTCTGTCGTTGGCGCTCAGCTCTACTTCTCCGACTCCTCTCTCATAGCTGTCGGCTCGTTCCACCTTCCAGGACAGGTTCTCTATCTCAGCCTCCAACTGCGCCTGCTGGTACTCAAACTGAGATAGAGATAGGGATAGAGAGCGTGAGAGAGAAAATGAGATAGAGACAGAGAGAGAAGAGGGTGAAGAGTGGACAGAAGACAATATAAGCTGCTTTTCAGAGATGAATGTGTCACACCGTGATCTACTGTTCTGCGTCGGCCTTAATCCCATGACCAACATTCGCAGACAACAAAGTTGCTTGGGATGTCAAGATATGGATAGAAGCTTTTGTAAGAACTCCTATATGCAATCAACCCTTAAAAACACCAACCGTACACAACGCAAACACTTCTTACCAGTTTCTTGCGGGGTCCAGACTCCATGTAGTAGGCGTAGGGGTAGGTGTACTGCAGCGTGTAGCGACACTGTGGACAGGAAAGGTCGCTACAGTCTGTACTCATCCCACCAATGCCAAACAGCAGTGTAGAGCCGTGTGTGTGATTACTGTGCTTCTCTGAGCATTCTCACAGCATGTGTATAATTACATTCCTTTCACTGATGCCCTTATCAAGGAGCCATCGTTACAACGCAAGTAGGTGAGTGTATACAATACGATTACAAGAGCAACTGTAGCTTGAGAAGACTAGTAACACTCTTATAATCATTACCAGTCCAACAAAATGCAACAGCATCACATGAGTATTGAATGAAATGAATATTAGTATTAGAAATGTCTATGCTCTTGGTTATTCGATTTCCGAAGAAATGCTAAAAAAACAAAAACAAAATGAGGGCTTGGTGTGGATGTAGCCTTGGGTATGTGCACAGTGGAAATGCATGAGCTTAATGCCCAATACCTTGGCCAGCAGCTTGGCAGCATTCTGCATGTACTGCCAGTCAATCCAGGTGCCGAGATTGTTCATCACTCTCTCCTGGATCTTTTCCTGGATGCGCTGGTAAGTCTGCGCCTCCAACTGCAGGCTCTTATTGTGGTTCTCCCACTGCAGACAGACAGACAGACAGAGACAGACAGTCAGTCAGTCAGTCACCACCTGGCACTCAGATGGACACATACTGTACCCCCTACTTATTATACTCCAAACTGAGCAGCTTCAGACAATTTCACTGTCCTCTCTCATCTCTCAAGTGAAGGAGGCATTTTCAGGCGTTTATTTGTATGTTGGCCCTGCTGTTGTCATGCTTTAAAAGAGGAAGGTATTCAATGTGTGTGTGTTGAGCGCTCCCCCTCTCACCCTCTCGAAGTAGAAAAGGTATTTCTTCAGCGCCTCTCTGGCCTGGGCCTGCTGACTCTGGTTAACGATGTCAGGGTTCTCCTTGTAGCGGCTGCACTCGTAGTACTCACTGCCATGGGTCTTCCAATCCCCTAGGCACATCCAGCAGAAATCTGCACACACACACACACGCGCGCGCGCACACACACGCACACGCACACGCACGCACACGCACACACGCGTGCACGCAAGGACACGGAGACATGTTGTGAAATTAGAGATCAGAAACTGGATGCCGATGCTTACTTTTGCTGGAACTGAGCCAAACCATGCTGAAATGATCATCAGCTGGTTTTTCGATAGCATTTGTTCCAAAAATAAATAAATAAACAAACAAATAAATAAATAAATAATAAATAAAGATGTTGGAGTAAAGACAGCTGCTCACCATGCTTGCACTTGGAGCATTGCTGAAAACAGAGAGAAAAGACACGTCAGGAAAGGAGCGCACACCCGAGTCTGCACTTATCTGCACTGAACCTCTCTGTCTCCACAGTGGGACCAGCAGAGCCAGCGCGGCCCCTGGCAGTGATTAAGAGCACCAATGCGCCTCTATCCTGGGGACATGCGGTGACTACAGCCTCCCAGATCAAGGCCCACCTGTGACAGCCTGCACCTGTGACATTTCTGCAGGTATAAAATGTCAGGCAACAGAAGCCTGGCACGAAGGCAGGGGCACAAACTGGAGCACGAAGGCAGGATTGTGGCACATAGCGGTTCCTTCTATAAATGCTTTATATCATTTCACACTCGTCTACTGTCCTTTTAACTAATAGGGTCATGGGATGTTCACACAACAGTCACACTCAAATCAGTGTCTCAGTTTTATACATAAAATATTTTGAAGGCAAATGAAATCTAATACAGTACTAAATTAAAGTTCTGTAAAAATTAAGTCAAGAATGTTTCATGGGAGGTACAGTCGGATTGTAAACTGAAGTAGGTTCAGTAACTGATCAGATCTCTCTAACAATGCTTATACTAAATCCACACAATGCTTTACAGAGAATTTAAAATACTTTGTTGAGTTTTAGTCAGCACACCACATCAAAGCAATAGCAGCTGGTAAGAAAACACGCTCCATATCTTGAGACGGGAGCATTACAGGACTGAAGAACATCTCCAGCCTGAGGGCTGTAATGAGCCGGAGCTACTTGTTGGAATTTGAAGTGGAAGCAGAGGCTGAGATTCCTCCAGACCAGTCCACAGAGAGAGACTTAATCAAGCCTGCGTCTCGTTCAGCAAAAAAGAATGCAATGAATACGAATTACTCTCTCACAGAGAGGGCTTGCTGCTAGTCTGGAGATTAACAAAATGGCTGCATGGGCACGGTCACTCACCATGTGGTTGCAGCCTCCATTCTTCTCAATGCAGATATTGCACTTAGGACACTGAAAACAGAGAGCAGGAGAATTACTGCCGCTGTGTGTGCGTGTGTGTGTGAGCGTGTGCGTGTGTGTGTGCGTGTGTGTGCACATGTGTGTGTGTAGTATCGTGGGTTACTGCATATCCACCCGTTAGCCCTTCTCTTACATCTTTAGTGTGCGCGCTGATGTAGTTGGCTGTCTCAGAGTCATCAGCACATTTGGTCAGCCACTTCCGTATGGTTCCGCAGTCTGTCGGAGCATGGTACATCTGCCTACACTTGAAACTAAAAGACAGGTAGAGTGAACACACAAGCACTCACAGTAAGCACCCTGTTAGTTTGACTTCATCAGTTTTTATGAGGACAAGCAGATGCATGTGGGGTAGTGTGTAGAAATTGAACAAGAGCCACGTCAATGTGTGCATGTGCTGTGCGGGGTGTGTGTCATGTGGGTATGCGTGTATCCATCATGTACAAGTATGATACGTGTGTTCGTGTTAATGCTTTATGCATGTGCCTTTGTTTGTGTACTGTGTGTGTGTACGTGCACATGTGTGTACACGT
Source organism: Conger conger (assembly GCF_963514075.1). Taxonomy (NCBI): domain Eukaryota; kingdom Metazoa; phylum Chordata; class Actinopteri; order Anguilliformes; family Congridae; genus Conger; species Conger conger. The sequence continues at coordinate 35,964,392 of NC_083769.1, read as the reverse complement.
GTGTGGATGTGTGTACGTGTGTGTGTGTACATGTGTGTGTACGCTTGTGTGTACGCGTGTGTGTGTACGGGTGTGTGCGCATATGTGTGTGTGTGTGTGTACGTGTGAGTGTGTGTGTGTGTGTGTGTGTGTGTGTGTGTGTACATGTGTGTGTATGTGTGAGTGTGAGTGTGTGTGTGTGTGTGTGTGTGTGTGTGTGTGTGTGTGTGTGTACACGTGTGTGGATGTGTGTACGTGTGTACATGTGTGTGTACGTGTGTGGATGTGTGTACAAGTGTGTGTGTGTACATGTGTGTGTGTGTGTGTGTGTGCATATGTGTGTGTGTGTGTGTGTGTGTGTGTACATGTGTGTGTACGTGTGAGTGTGAGTGTGTGTGTGTGTGTGTGTGTACACGTGTGTGGATGTGTGTACGTGTGTACATGTGTGTGTACGTGTGTACATGTGTGTGTACGTGTGTACATGTGTGTGTACGTGTGTACATGTGTGTGTACATGTGTGCATGTGTGTATGTGTGTACGTGTGTGTGTGTGTGTACATGTGTGTGTACGTGTGTGTGTGTGCACATGTGTGTGTGCACATGTGTGTGTGTGCGCGCATATGCAGCATCTCCCTCACCAGAAGACCTCGCTGCAGCGGCTGCACTGCACTCTGCGGGCCCGGGGCTCCTGCACCTGGATGACGATGGGACAGTCCGCCCCAGGACACAGCTGCAGCTGGAAGTGACTCTGTGACAGAGAGAGGACAGCACAGGGCATTCATTTCCATTCTGCGGAAAAATTCACAGATGACATCACTCCCCGCAGCACAGCAGTGATGACATCACTCTGCGCAACAACCCAACCCAAACAAAATGGCAGCAGGAGAGTGTGGCTCACAGCTTTCAAAAACAATGTATTCTATGCGATGCACGGAATGAAGCTGGCCATCAAAAATGCTACAGTACTTGGTATTAAAATTAAATATGGATTTTGATCAGCGTCAAGCCATCATAAATCCAGGTATTTTCATTGTAAATCCAAAGCACTATGATTGAAAGTTCATATTCTTAAAATGGAAAAAGTATAGTCATAAACAGGGCATCAAAGTTGTGTGGTAGCAAATAATTTCATTATATATAATGATCCAGCCCATCTTAGTTGGGTATTGGCCTGCAATGTTGATTAAATCTCTCTTCACAGTTGTCCTGAAGTACCCCAGACGTTTTCAGTAAAAAATATTCCAAGCATGAACAAACTCTTAGCGTGAAGAAGTACTTCATTTTGTTACTCTTAACTACCTTCCGAACTATCCTCCAAGATATGGAACTCAATTACCCAGATATTTCTACTCATGTTCTCTCATCCCGGACAGTATAATAATGCAGTAGCATTATACAAGTTTGCGGGTACGAAGTTCAAGTGCTTGCAGGTAAGGTCATTACAATTCTAACATGCCAAGAAAACATACGTTTGCTGAGGCTGTAGATAACTGACAGACTGATAGGGTGAGATCATTAAAAAAAACTAGGAGACAACTAGCTCTGCAAGATTAAATTGCATAGTAAAGCAATGCATATTGGGGTACTCTTTGCATTTTTTTTATTATTTTGGTACATAGGCTGTGAATATAAACAAGCTAATATGACAGCAGCCTAACTGCCAAACATTAGCTAGTTAGCTTGTATTTAACGATCATATAAGCTGTATACAGTATATTGCACCAGCTATCTAGCTAATAGTTAATGAAAAGAAAGTAGTCACAACAACCTACCAAACCAGGTGTATAATATATATTAGAAATACAATGCAAATAAGAACTGTGAATCAAACGGGGATATACAATGGTGGCCACCGATTCACCAATAAACTACAGCTCTATTCCCAGAACTAAACATCAGAGAAGGTATAACACAATACAGATACACGATACAGACCTCCACATAGTCTCTGAAGAGGTAGCGTCTGTATTTCTCCTTCAGCTCCTCGCCAGGAAGCAGCGGGAGCACAAAGTCCTCTGGCATTTGGAGGGAACAGTCCTGAGCCATGCACGAGATACCTGCACACAACGCATACGTAATCAAGCCATGCAGATATACAAGCCACATCTATACAACGTCCTCCATTTCAGGAAGCACTGAAGGTGAAGGGTAGCCCCTATTTCTTCTTAGCCAATTGATGTTCATATACAGTTAGGCGTTTCCATTAGTTGGTCCAACCCATGTATGTGTATGTGCTCCACCGTTTCTTATTTTGAAGTAGTCCTGGGAAGTTGTCCTGGTAAGGTGTCTCATATAACCATGTATATTTGTCTTTTATGCTCACTTCAGTGTCACATTGTTTTAGGATATAATGAGGATGAAAAGGTTTATTGTTAAAATAACAGCAATCGCAAAGCATGCAAATTTAAATTATTTTTATTTATTTTTTTACAATTGGACAACATCAGTCACATTACTATGGATCAAATATTCATCATGTATAATGTTAATGTGAACATCTTCAGTCTAACATCACATCTTGATAGAAAAGATGGAAAACTAATCTAATAAACCTCAATATAGATGGGGGTACATCTAATTGCCAGAAATGTGATAATGTTGTCAGCAATTTCAACATCTACTTTGATCTACTATGAGGTGGAGAATACTGTTCATTACCTACGCAAATACCAGCATCCAAGAATGAGTTTCCTTGTGTTGGTAAAACAGAAATTAATCTAAATAAATCATGAGATTAGTTGAGTAATCATTCCGGAATAATAATTTGACCTTTTGGGAGGCCGGTGTTTAAATGTTAAGGACTGCTTTCATCTTCCGTTACTTCTAAGCATTGGGATTTTAAGATCAAATTGGATATAGCTTTCCTTCCAAACTCCCCAGTAAAAGACTACCTTGACATAAGTATGGACAAAAAATAGCCTGTCAGTCAAAGTTCGGCACATCTTTTAAAGAATCTTTTTATCTGCCTTCTAATTCTAGGTCATAAGTTGGCCAATACAACAAGGAATATGCATTTGCACACTCAAAATGATGAGCAAGTTGTGAAACTCTTAGGTCAGACAGCTTCAACCCCCCAGTAAACCCCAAGGCACTCACCCACTCCTACCCCATCCTTAACGAGCACAGTGCAGTGCTGTTCCCAGCATGATTTGCAGAAGGAGTGCTGACAGGGTAGGGAGAGCAGAGCATCCTTCCTCACCAGCTGCAGACACACCCCACACTGCAGGGACTGAGGGGAGGCCTGGGGAGAGAAAGACCGTTCACACACACACACACACACCTCACAAACACGGACACGCTCAGTCCTGACACACTGACACTGAGCCCTGACGCACTGACACTCAGCCATGTCACTCACCGGCACAGATCTGCAGGTGCTGGGCTGGACCTGGGCCTCACACAGAAGCTGAGAGGAATTGGACTTGTACCTGAAACACAAACTAGAAGTCAGCTTCCATTGGTGTTGCTGGTGTGCATCAGTGTGGGTGCCTGTGGGTGCCTGTGTATGGATGCACGTACGCATGTGCTTACCTCTCCAGTATAACAGACACCTGCCAGTGAAAATGGACCAGGATCAACTTTGCAACAGCAGGCAGAACCTAGAAAGAGGGGAGAAAGTATAAAATATGAAACACAGTACAGCCACCTTCCCACAATCCTAGCAGGGATCCCCGGTGAGAATCCAACATTCTCAGCAGACTAAAACAAATGTCCACATACAAGAGGTGAACAATACAAGCATTGTACAGGGGTGAGTTTCCCGATAACGTTGTGTCTTGAAAATGCAAATATACTTCACGCACAATTTCAAGCCATTTTCAAGAAAATTTTGTGTTTCCCAAAACATGACGTGAGGAGGGTTTTTCAAGAGTAACACTAAAGACTTACTTGAAGTTCCCTTCAGTTAACTCTAGAGGTGTGCTTACAATACGACATCAGGACATAATTGAAATTAGACAGCCTGCCCAGTTTACCAAGGCAGATAGACTAGCATTTAATCAACAAAAATGTAACTTGCAGAAACAGTAGAAGATTAGATCACTTTCACAAAACTACTCATGTCTGAAAAAGGCGTATTTGCAGTAGGGGACATAGTTTAAGTAGCCTGTTCAGATTTTATAGGTTTTATATGTAATTATATTGGCCGCTGTCATTACAAAGCCTGAAAGGGACTTAACATGGCACACAAAATAATAATCCCAGGATGTCATGGAAAAAATACACATTTCATGGAAATAATACACATTTCACATACTACTTGAGTTGCGACATGGTGCCGGAAACACTCGTAAAATGAGCAAATGTCTTGAAGATATACTTCAAGACATTCTTACTGCTATGACATGCTTCGGGAAACTCACTCCAGTACAAAATGTGATTTCAGATAAATAGAGCCCATTCTTCACTTTGGTTTTTCCATTTCATGGCCCATCATTCAGTCCCACACTTAGATCTCTGCCAACCTGGCAGTTCCATGCATCCCACATCCATCCCTACCTTTAGAGCACTGGCCACACTGTTAACCTCATCTGTCAGGACTTTCTGGCTCTCCCGGTAGGAGAGACAGGTGAACAGGTACTCTTCCGGATCAAAAGCGTCGGCCCCCTGCTGTTCCACGTCAGTGGCGACACCCTCATAGTAGTCCGCAATATCACCCTGGTCATCCTCCTCTCCGCCTTCATCCTCTTCCTCCTCAGAGTTCGGGCCGAAGTCGTCCTCGTTGCTGTCTGAAGCCTGGCTGTTCATGTCCACGGACATTCCCTGGAGCCCACTTTCACTGACCTCCACTGATCTGCACACAGCACTCAGTAAACTACAACCCCCAATAGCCTCTGCTCAGCAGCAGCGGAAAAAGCAGAAGAAGTCACACTGCCAGTCACTCATGAGGTACTCTTGAGGTGGGCTGACTGAGAGGATATAAATACCTGCTGGGGAAGAGAAGAAGGGACAAAGGTACAGAACAAACACAATGGGGGTGGGGTGGGGTGATGGGGAAGAGGAAACAGAAATGGGAGGAGAATAGTACAAAGTTAATAACAACAACTGACACAATCAGAAAGCAATCTAAATATATCAATAAAATTTCATAGGTGTAAGGGTGTCTGACAACTCAGTCAATTGCTGAGTAAAGTAATCGTATATGTGCTTACAGCATACACTAGACATCCACTAACTGGGAGCAAGATGGTAAAAAATTTTATTCAGCACAACATTCAGGATAGAATACAAACGAGGGGAAAAAAGACAGTTGAATGTTTTGATCACAAAAAAGCATATGATACAAAAAAACCTTAAAAGCAAATTTACCTGATACACAAACTTAAACCAGGAAAAGTGTACTACTAAATGCATTGTCACAGACATGTCAAACTATTTTAAACTAGTCAATACATGTGAAGCAAATGGCTAAAACTAAAGGACTCCAATATATCCTACTGCAGATTAAATAAAACAACGTTCAAACACGCGTGACCGGATAATTAGTCATTCGACTGGTAAATGTGAAGACGGTGGGGGGGACAGGCATACATAGTACACACTCAGCATTCCTACAGTCACGCAAAAGTTATTTACGTAACGCTTTTAATGCTTAACAACAGATGCATCATCAGAGACACATAAGGCATGACGGCAGCCGCATGAGTGACAATGGCAAGATAAGCCATCAATAAATCCAACTAGGTAATAAATAGATAGCAGCACAAAATAATGCCATGTCGTACCTAAAAATTAGGGTTTAGTTTGGCCACCACTAGTTTAACATAGCTAATAGTATGACAAAAGGGTTGTGACTTAGATGTAACCTGGAAGCCAGGACAAGTGAAAATGTGCCCAGCTAGTATCGCACAGGCCAGGGCCAGTGGGTGCCATCGACCCACGACTCCCTGCCTCGCATTCCGTTCGCAGCTAAAAATAACCACTTGGGCATGGTAACATAAGGTATTACCGTTGTTGGGTGATAACGGGCCAACTCCGCAGAAGTACCGTTAGCTAGCTGACTAACGTTACAGCGAATGATTACCTAACTAGCAACAGCCGAGAACGTAGAGACGGCTCCTGGCAATTACGAAGCCGAAGGGTCGGTCTGTTTGTTAGCTCGCTTGCTATCGCAGTCAATGCATCACCGTACCAATACAACTCCGTCGCTAGCAATGAATAGGAGATAGAGCTTCCTTGCGCGAAGTTACATGAAATCAAAAAGCCAACTGTGATATTTAATCCTTATTTAAGTTCTAATGGAAGACAACATTGCGAATATAGCAGGCTTTGTTCAACCATCCTCCATCGTCTCGCCGCTACGATCTGTAACCTCTGCCCCCGACATGGCAAACGCCTTACTCCGGCCCAGGGATGCACATGTAAACAAGGCCCTACGAGGCTGACAACGACCTCAGCAGGATTCTTCAGATGCGTTTCCTTTCCCAGCCCGACAATCCCTCTTTACTTACCTCTGGGGCCGTGTTGAACCGCCTCGCTGTCCGCGACTGGGATACTCAGAATCAGTTCGGTTCGGCTTACCGAATCGAAGCAAGAAGGAAGACAGGAACTACGGGGGGATTCGTATGAGACGTCACTTCCGTCTCCGATTGAGGCGGACTTTTCGAGCCGATCCAGGATCAGCTTATCCTATTTTAAATGGCAGCCAGTGAACTAACAGGATTAAACAGATTCAGCGTAAACTGTTGTGGATAGAACCTGCGCACATATTTTAAGACTTTATATTTTGGTTATGTGGGCTGGAACTTACTTAACACTGCTGAATGAATATTGTCCGATTATTTAAATCACATTTGTCCACAGTTTTCACCAACACACCTGCTAATCTTTTAATTTCACAAGATGGCATTTCAATGAAACAAATTGGTCCACATAACCTACACTTTTGCAGAACACAGGTAGGGTGTAAACTAGAATTACATATTGGGACTTGTTTTGGAAATAATTATTGGTTTCTAATGTTTAAATGCAGGCATTTAAATAATTGTTTTTGCATTGTAGACCACTTGCATGTTGTTGTCTTATACTTTTTTTGTTGTATTGTATTTTTGGCCATGTATCTATTGAAAAACATTACCTCAAAGGACTTTCTGGGTAGACCTTTCATCTATTGTATCTACTTTCATTTGAAGGTTGTATGGCTGGAATATTTGTGTAATCTTGGTTGATAGTGGCTCTACTGACACCCTTCATTCGGGTAAAAAGTTGTGTGATCTTCTCTCTTGTGAAAATGTCTCTACATTTTCCTCCTTTGAGACTCTGCAAGAGAAACCAATCTTTGGGGTAGCAATGAGCTACAAATTGTCAGAGAGCAGATTGAGCACTGAACTTGATTTTCTTTTTAAGTTGGCCAAATGCTACAAATTATTATTTAAAGGTAATGATACAAACATCTGTTGTTTTGGGAGTAATAAAATAAGTGCAGAGTAATACTTAAATAACTACCCAGTAAATACCCAGCTATACAAATTAATCAGAGGGAATTCAGGAATTTGCCCTGGAAATTAACATCAAATAATGTATTTCATGGAAGAAACACATTTTCTTACACCTTTCAAAGCTGCAAAAATAGAGTAGTGTGTGCTACAGTTGTGTATGTCTACTTCTCTGTATACCAAAATATACAGTAAAATCTGACTGAGATATACTAAGTAACAGGGCACTTGAAAAATAAAATGAGAACATGGGTACATGAATTTGATTGTGAAGGATGCTCCCATGGACATCCCTGTGTCTGCCAAGGTCATATTCCTTAACAGTGGAGCATATTTGAATTTACACTTACTGGCTCTTGAGAAATTGACCAAAAGTACATATTGTAACTCAATGGCATATGGCATCTTGTTGTAGGAGAAAAATTCAATGACACAGAATAACTGAAAAAACAAGTTTTTGTGTTTACTAGGCAGTTGAATCATTGTTGCCCTGATACTGCAGCAAATACACCACATTCTAAGCCTACACCAAATACCATCCATTTTTGGAATTCCAATGCAATTATTTAAGAAAAATCATTAACAAAAATATTTTAAATCAGTAAAAAAACAGTCTCATTGATGAGTAATTTGGACAGTCATGATTGAGTCATTTGTAGGGGTGGAAAGTTGGGTAAAGGGGAGGGCTGATGAGTGTACAGGTACATCAGGTATATCACCTATAGACATACTGTACAATGTGTGTACAGTATGTCTACAGGAGCATGTTGTTGTGTGTTTTCACATTTTCTCAAAAGGGAAGAGATGTTTCTGCTGGCCCCTTTTCTCCCGTTTGGTTGTTGGTTTGGTTTCTGACTCTTGGTCATCCTGTCGGTTCTGGGGCCAGGAGCTTGCCAGGGCCACTGCAGTGGTGTCCTCCTCACCAGAGGACAGTCCTCTCTCCCCCTCCTTGGCCACTGACTGCTCTGGCCTATGCCTCCCGTAGCGGCGCTGCAATCGTTCCCGGATCAGCAGCCCTTTTACCAGCAGAGTCCAGTGGTCCAGAGCCCGCTTCTCCCGCTTCTGCAACACCCAGATCACTGCATCACACACAAACCCCTACATACTAGACACCCGGATCACTGCATCACACACAAACCCCTACATACTGTACACCCAGATCACTGCATCACACACAAACCCCTACATACTGTACACCCAGATCACTGCATCACACACAAACCCCTACATACTGTACACCCAGATCACTGCATCACATACAAACCCCTACATACTGTACACCCAGATCACTGCATCACACACAAACCCCTACATACTGTACACCCAGAGCACAACAATTACACACAGTCATACAAAGTTAGCATGCAAAGCACTAAGTTAGCATACCTTACACACCCCCGGACCACTGCATCATCATCATCACAACCACGCAGGTACATTCATAGCACTACTCATTCATACATGTGCATCCAGAACACTTACATCCACACACGCATGTATACCTAGAGCACTGCATCACATTCGTACACATGTACATCTGCACATACTGTAGATAGCACTGCTTAAGAGTTTGTCTCTCTGTCTTTTGCAGGCATGTACGTGCACACACAGCCACGTATGCACACACACACCTCTCTCTCTTTCTTCTGGAGGATGTCCTGTTCATTCTCCCAAGCAGCTTGCAGCACCTCCTGATACTCTTCACATACGATGTAGCCATCAGTGCTGGAAAACAAACACATTAACAGTAATTACACACACACAGCCACACAGCCACACAGCCACACACACACACACACACACACACACACACACACACACACACACAAAGGCCTTCTGGAATCACAGACTACAGACACAGGTACATTCCTTACCATGAAGACCACTTTAGAGATCTTTTTTTTTTTTGCTAATTCTATTGAGACTTCAGGCTGGTCCCCACCATTTATATCTGCTGCAAAATATGTGTGTGTTACAATAACACAATGATACGTGCAGTTCATGGTCACTGCTGCTCAAACTGTACAAACAGTCGTCCGCACTACAAAGGCACATGGCTGGAGGGAGAAATATTTAGAGCAATGTCCCTGGGGGAAGCAGGTGGGTCCTGCATTTCTGTGGGGATAGTGTGACCGTGAGGCCATTTTGGCTCAGATGATGTGGCTTACTGAGGAGTGAGAATGGCACAGTGATGGGACGGATTGGGGAAAATGGCTGCATTAGCAACCCAAGCTTGTCAGATAATGGGATAAAATGGAAGAGACACTTTTTTGCAGAGCTGACAGCTGCCTTGACTCCAGAGACACCCTGCTATCAGTAAACCTTGACTTGAAAGCAGACAAAAATAGAAGGCGCATACAGCGAGGAAGGACATGTGATTTTGTTTACTTAAGCGCAGATTAAGACCTGATTAAGATGGCAAATTGGCCTAGCTTCCACATATAGCCTCCCCTATTTTAGTTGTCCAGTGGAAAGGAAGATGTTGTTGTAGTCATACAGAGCAGTCTGTATGTATTTGGACAGTGACACATTTTTGGTTTTCGCTCTGTACTCCAGCAAGCAAACCTGTACTCCAGCAAGCAAACAGGTGAACCTGGGTGAACACTGTAGGAATTACAGCCCTTTTTATACAGTCCTCCCAAATTTTAGGGAACCAAAAGTAATTGGACAATTGGCGACTCAAATGTTTCTTGGACAGTTGTGTTAAGTTTCATCATTAGTTATTGCATAAAAGAGCTAGCATAATTCAAACTGGCTGAATTTTGGAATTCAAACTAGCTGGCTAGTCTTTTGAAATAATTCTTTAATAGTTTAATTTTCATCTACCAATGTCTATGAACCCTGCAAAAAATATACTGTTTTAGTAAAGAGTATCGTAATATTAAACCTGGCATTGTATGGAAGTCTAAATTTTGGCATCCTGACAACTCTATTAGAGATATTTTTCTTGTAAAACTGCAGGACAGTGTACCTAAGAGAACTGATGCGGTTTTAAAGGTGAAGGGTGGTCATAACTGCCCTTTATGGTAGATCTTTCAATTATTTTTCAATATTTAGAAACTTTTCATTATACTATCATTGATCTTCGCTTCGTGGAATTTTACAAGTGCCTACAACTTTTGCACAGTACTGTATGTAAGCACAGTGTTTAGGCAAGCTTACACAGGGTGGGAGAAGCCACAGTGGAAGTCAAACCCTGTGACCGCAGACGCACAGTCGATGCCCAGCTTACGGGCGACTTTGTGCAGGCAAGGCAGATGCATGTGAACACAGCCCACCGGCAGCATACACGGCCGAAACAGGTAGACATTCCCGAAATCATTACGAGGCACCTGGAACACAAACACAATCACACGTCAAACATCATGCAGTTACACAAACACAGCTCATATTTAATATAAGCTACCTACAGTAGTCCAGTAACACACACACCTGCACGCACATACAGACAAAATAAACAGCAGACCAGTCACTCACACACACACACATACAAAACAATTAAATGTGTCAGATAATGCTGGTTGAGGGGGCGAGACCTTGCCATCCACTGCTACTGGGGGCTGGTACTCTTCGGTTTGCCAGGGACCGAACAGCGCCAGGTCATCTTTGTCCTTCTGCTCTGCTCCTTGCCTTGCTTTCCTCGCCCGATTGGAGAAGCCCCTCACCATCTGAGAGAAAGGGGGTGAGCACACTGATAATACTCCTCACCAAAAATGGACCTATCACAAGCACACCCCTGCCTGCCAACAGCAATGACCCACATTTAGCCGTTTGCCTGCCTCTTACCTCTGGGGTCCCCTGGGAAATCACTGGGAGAACAAGCTATACCTGGACTCACCAGTGTCACATCTGTCCTAAAACAGTGCGGTCATGCAGTGACTGACTGTTCCAAGACTGTCAGCTGCCCTAACTGGGGTCGGTTACCACTGACAGTTTTAAATTCAAAACATATTGCATATTAATATTTATTGTAATCACAAGCTTTGCAATGTCCATTGCATCAGCTGTAAAACATTTGAGCATTTGAAAATTGAAGATGAAATAATATCACAAGCAATATTACAAAGCAACTGTTCTGCCTGCCTGTTCTGAGGCACTGAAAGCCCTTTACCACTGTACACCTGGCACCAGGCAATGGTCCTTTACCACCGTACACCTGGCACCAGGCAATGGTCCTTTACCACTGTACACCTGGCACCAGGCAATGGTCCTTTACCACTGTACACCTGGGTAGCCTGTAGCGTAGTGGTTAAGGTACATGACTGGAACCCGCAAGGTCGGTGGTTCGATCCCCAGTCTAGCCACAATAAGATCCGCACAAGCGTTGGGCCCTTGAGCAAGGCCCTTAACCCTGCATTGCTCCAGGGGAGGATTGTCTCCTGCTTAGTCTAATCACTGTACGTCGCTCTGGATAAGAGCGTCTGCTAAATGCCATTAACGTAATGTAATGTAATGTAATGTAATGTAAATGGCACCAGGCAATGGTCCTTTACCACTGGACACCTGGCACCAGGTAATGTCCCTTTACCACTGTACAGCTGGTACTAGGTTAGCTTGTTTAGTTCAGGTTCTGGACTGTACTCCATCCTACGTATATTTTTCATGATTAAGAGAAGACAGGGAGACCTGTGCACATCATCATCACTCATCTTTAACGACAACTACATAACTAAACAGCCCGTTAAACCAAGGCCATTCACTTGATGTGAGCACATATAAGCACACAGAGTGACATCATCATATACAGCGACAGACAGGTGGCTGCACCTTGTATGGCTCCTCCCCCAGACGCACTGTCCTTGCCTCCTTCAGCCAAGTGTCTCGGGAGTGCAGGGTGTGAACACAGTCCCTTCAGAAATGAGATATGGTTACATAGAACGCCTATAGTCCCTTTGGACAGATAAATGCACACACACACACACACACACGCACACACGCACACACGCACACACGCACACGCACACACGCACACGCACACACAGGCTGTTACCTGGAGTAGACGGCCTCGCCTCTGCAGTAACCCAGGATGGCTGCTGTGGAGGGATATATCGCCTCATACTTCAGCAGGTGTCTCTTCAGAGCATACAGTGGGTGGTTCTTAAACTCAGAGATGGCTGTGGGCAGCGGTTTATCCAGAAGCTTAGCCTGAAGCTGGAACAGTGAGCATATACATTTACATACATTTAGTGCATATACATTGTGTACACGTGTAAATGCATGTGTGGGGATTGCTATTTCTTCTCTCTGTTTTTTTGTTAATGATTGAGTGAGCAAATGTGAGTGTACATGAGCGATTGTGATTGATATTTAGAATTTGTGTGTGTGTATGTGTGTATGTGCAGGTGCTGGTGCTTGAGTGCTCACAGGAGGGCATTAATTAACCCAATAAAGACGTGATGAGATAGGTATGCACAAAGGACAGTGTGTGAAGGATTGTGTGGTGTGTGTGTGTGTGTGTGTGTCTCACCTCTTGGTCCTCCCGCTGCTCTCTCTGAGAAGCAGGACTGCGAAACCCACAAAGAGTCTCCTCCCACCACTCCGGTTCCACCCGACGCTTCCTGGATGATGTCATCCAAGTGGGGTCATACCTGGAGCTCAGGTCTTTCAGGCACCCATCCCCATCCACAGCCAGCACGTAGCTCATAGGCTGGGTGGCTCCCCTGGTGCACTGCTGGGGCTGCCCCATGCTTGTCTGCAGGACATCCAGACACACCCAACGACCCACCTGCTCCAAGTACACCTCCAGCCACTCATCAGCCCCCCTGCCTTTCCTCCTTCTACTCATCCCCACATCCTCACCTTCCTCCTCCTCCTCCTCCTCCTCCTCCTCTTCCCCCTCACTGCTTGCTTCCTTCTTGCTCCTTTGTCTCTGTGGAGCCCCGCCCTTGCCCTTGCCCCTGCCCTTCCTGCCCCGCCTCGTGTGGGCCCTCTCTCCGGAGTCCTCGCTCTCCTCTCCGCTGGAGAGGTGGAACTCCTCCTCTTCGCTGGACCTCTCCCCCTCACTGCTGGGCTCTTTGTAGGACACTTTAGAGGCCACGCTCCGCCGCCGGGAGTTCTTGGGCCTCCCCCCCGCCCCCGGGTTCTCCTTCTCTTTTTCTGCCGTGCTTCTCCGCTGCCTCTTCCTGCCTGGGCCCGCCCCGCCCTCACTGGAGGCCCCCGGCCTCTTCACCCCAGGAGAGAGCTTGGGCTGGGAGGGGCTCCTCTCGGGGGTGCAGCCGGAAGTCTTGGCCTTGTTCTGAATCAGAATGGAGAGTCATTCACAGGCAGACACATACTATCCAACTACGTTACTTCATTTCTACTGTATCTGAGTGAATGACAGAAAAGTACTCTTCAGCGAGAGGTATGAAAACATAATTCATCCAGGGTAAATCTCTTCAGTGTGAAGAGCCCATTTGCACTCCTGGAGTGTACTGTAATTAGGGGAAGGGGTGGCACACCTTGGTAGAAACTGGCTTCAGAGGAATAGGTTGAAGTGACAGCACCAGTCGACAGAACAGCTGCAGTGATCGCAGAATAACCAGGAACACCTACAAGTAGACCAGGTCATATTACACCATGGTACTGCGTAAAATCTATCCAAGCACATCTAAATAAATACATGAATGCATTATAACATTTACATATTATTATATTTAATTAGACACTGTACAGTGGGCCCAAGAATTATTGGCACCCCTCACCAGCAATGCACAAACAAGGCTTAAAAAAATAATTATTATAGAGAAAGGTAATACACCAACATGTGCCAAATACTGTACTTTATTAATGTTTCAATGGAAACAACCAAAATCATAACAGTCATTTAATAAAAAATAAATTTCAACAAAATCAAGGTTTCAGAATTATTGGCACCCTTCACCAAGTACTTAGTGCAACCACCTCTGGCAAGGATAACAGCATGGAGTCTCTTCCTGTAATTTTTGAGGGAGGGATTTTGGACCATTCCTCTTTGCATATCCTTTCAAGATCCTTCACGTTCTTGGGTTTGTGCTTATCAACTGACCTCTTCAACTCAGCCCACAGGTTTTCGATTGGATTGAGGTCTGGTGACTGAGATGGCCATTGCAGAACGTTGATTTTGTTGTCACGGAACCATTTCTGTGTGGATCCTGAGGCGTGTTTTGGGTCATTGACTTGTTGGAAAGTCCACCTACGACAAAGTCCCAGACTTCTGGCAGAGGGAACCAGATTTTCAGCAAAATTGCCTGATACTTGCTGGAATTCATTATGCCATCAATCCTAACCAGTGCCCCTGGACCTCTGGAATTAAAACAGCCCCAAAACATGACTGACCCACCACCATATTTCACTGTGGCTATGAGGGGCTTCTCCTTGTATGCATCTCTGTTCCTACGCCAAACATACCGATGCTGTATCTGACCAAAACGTTCAATTTCGGTCTCATCTGACCAGAGAATCATGTTCCTTGTTCCAGTCATAATGTAAATGACGTTTGGCAAACTCCAAGCGCTTTCTTCTGTGTCTTGTGGTCAGAAAAGGCTTTCTTCTGGCAACCCTTCCAATGAGGCTGTGGTTATGGAAGTGGCGTCTGATGGTGCTTTTTGAAACCTGGTGACCCCAAGATGCCACCAAGGCCTGCAATTCTTTCACTGTGATCCTTGGGGATTTTGTTGCTTCTCTCACCATTCTCCTCAGTATCCTGGGGGTCAAGATGCAGTTGCGTCCTCTACCCATGAGATTTTCAACAGTTCCATATCTTTTGAACTTTTTTATAATTGCTCTGACAGTGCTCAGTGGTATATTCAATCGTTTGTGAATGTTCTTGTAGCATTACCACGTTTATGAAGGTCTACGACCATCTGCCTCTTTTGAACTGCCAATTCTTTTGTTTTCTTCATGGTGTTGGATGACAAAGGGATATTGCATGTGTGTTACCTCATTTTTATATCCTAGTGAAACAGGAAGTGATGCAATCACTCAATACAGTTCCTTAACACATAGATAAACTTAAATAAGTGGAATTTAAAACCTGGTTTAATTTTGGTAGGTGTTATTTACAATAATCTTTAAGGGTGCCAATAATTGTGAAACATTGATTTGGAGGAAATTGATTTTTAATTAAATCAGTAAATGATTTTAGTTGGTTCCATTGAAACATTAATATAGCACAGTATTTATCACATGTTGGTATTTCAAGTTTGTCTATAAATATGTTGTTTAGAATTTTTTTGAGTATTGTTTGTTCATTTTCTGTCAAGGGTGCCAATAATTTTTGAGCCCACTGTATGTGTTCACAAATACAATTCAAAATGTTACAAAATATTAGCTTTCTTTGCCAAGTCTCCTATACTGTAAAAAGCATCAACGCAGATTGACAACAGGCAGTCATTTTTTAAAAGGTACATTTTTAACTGGAACGTACATGGGAGTCAAATCTTTCTGTCCAAAAAGACAGAACCCACAACGACAGCAGAAAGATAATATTGAATATTATTGCATATTACTTACTACACAATAAAATTATGGGAGAGAAAATGTTTTTTTCATGCACTTACATGGGTCATTTCCTCATGATTGCGGGCAGAAAGGGTTTCAAGCCTCCTTTCCAATATCACACATGGACTGACCCCCTGGTCCTGGGGCAGGTCTGGGGTAAGTGTAAACGTCGCCCGAAACCTGGCGGTAAAGAGTGAAGCATGATGGCAGGCAGACAGCAGACATGATCAACAGCATACAGCAGCCACGACAGAGAAACAGTTCACTTGGAATAACCAGGCATTTGCCTTAACCATGAAATGAGTGCCATCGGTCCCTTACCACGTAAGCAGCCTAGAAAGAAAAGAGACATCAGCCTGGTCAGGGGTCACCACGGTAAAGTGAGCTGGCACCACAGAGAAGCCAATTGCCAGCAGGTCTGGTTCGCTGCATAGCCGGTTCCGGAAGGTTCCATTGGCCACTAGACACAAGAGGTGGACCTGAGAAACAGATGCAATGTGAAACCACAGGAACACAGCCAACCACCTGATGACAAGAAAGACTACAGAGTAAGCAGTGTGCTACACCCTCCTATCCATGATCCAGTTCCTTGTTTGAATACAAGGGTGAATAAATTGCCTATGACAAGGCAAAGTGTATTCTCATTGAAGGTACTAGGGGGCAAAGGGTCTGGTGTTCTGCCAGTGTTGCTGTCTGCAGAGGTTGTCATCTTTAAAACCTTTTCTCCTTAGCCTTTCCCTTAAGTGGTTTCCAATTATGCCGGTAGAGGGTGCTGTTTAACATGTTACAATTATTTTTTTATTATTCAAGTTACAAAATATAGATTTGGTTTAAAACTGGAGAAGTATATAAGTTCATCATAGTTCTCCAGTAAAAATTGGAAGCATAGATAAAAGACTAAATTAGGAATGTTCATGGTGTCAGGATTACCTTATGTGTATCCACAAGCACTTCTTTGTTGAAACGGTTCATCATACGACGCAGGTAGGTCTCAAACTCTGCCTCCCTTTTCTCCCTGGAAGTCACAAATGTCTATAAAGGTTGCCATGGTGACAACAGCTTCTTTCAGAATGTCACAAATAACTTCACAAAATCTCTCCACTAGTTTAATCAAACAATTACATATAAGACAACAGGATAATGATTACCTACTGTAATTTAAAAAATGACAAACCATGACAATGTATGCCACTGGAGAGAAAAGGTGGTTTATAGTACTCCAGCACAGGTTGTCGTTATAGAATGGGAACTTGAATAATTATGATTATCCTTGTTAGTCAACAGCTGACAGTTTGCCAGATGTTTTCATTTGTCAATACAAAACTTGTGTATAAACGTGGATAATTCTCATTAATGTTCTGCTGAAGCTATTCAGGTTAACTACCCTACTCAAGGACACAGCCTTTGAGTTACAAACCTAGTTCCCAAACTATTATGTTACCCTACCACCCACCAAACCCAGGTCTGGCGAAAATCCAGACCAGGAGGGACATTTTTAGTTTATTCAAAATCATTTATGTTTGTACAGGAAACAGCCTCATCAGCTGCATCCTATGCAGATGAATTGCAAAGTGAAATCAGACAGGCAGGACTGTGGCTCCTCTGTGCCTCAGTGGACCATGCTCCCCCAGGCCCACCCCTGCTTACTTTCTCTGTCTCTTGCGAGCATGATCAGGGGTTTCAATCTCGATCTCCACAGGCTGAGAGGGTAGCACTGGCTCCACTTGTGCACATGATGGCTCAGTCAGTTCTGAGGGGAAAGATCAGGGTCACAGAGATATAATGGTGCAAACATTTATACATAAACACAAGCACTGAGATTATTATTTCAAAGGACACAGATGCAAACACATACACACAAAGTGTCAGAAGAAGTGTGAAGTCCTACCTTCTACATCTTCCCACTCATCATCGTCACTCTCTTCTTCCTCTTCCTTTTCCACCTTCATCAGTGTTTCTGTCCCCTCCAGGAAAGGAGTGGGGAGGCCATTGTCATGGCTAGCTGCGACTGGTTGTTTCTGATTCTGGAAGTATTTGCTGCTGTGCTGCCCTGTTTGGTGAACAGGTTTTGACCTGCGAGATTTAGGTTTGTATTTTCTTAGAACAGCTTCCTCATCTGCAGAATCATCATCTGCCTTGTCTCCATTCTCTGGGGAGAGACAAACATCTTCCTGTAAACATCACCCCTGTCCTGCTGAGATGAAATTGAAAACACCAACAAACTTATCATAAGCTTCAACGTTTTCACCATTTTCTTGCACACCAGATAAGGCTGTTTTCTTTTTATGAAGGTTTTTGTGTCCCACCTGTTTCCATCTACATATTTTCTATGACCTTCTGTTGTGGTAAGACCACAAACACATAATGCTTCTTCAAGAGCAGATGCGCTTATACCACTCTGTGAGCCAGTAGTATAGCTGTATAACATATATATAAAATAACATATTATAACATATTGAAAAAAAATAAACACTGACCAATACGCCCTGTGACATGTATTTCGGCCAATGTAGCTACTATTTTAACAACACTACCCAGCAGAAGTTGACTGAAAGCACAATTTATGCACAAGCTTTTTGGTCCATCTTGGTCAAAGTCTCGTCTGTGCAACGTGAATAAGGGCTGAATAAAGACAACTAATTTACTCGTTTTTTTGTTTTGTTTTTACACGACAAATCAATGAATGATTTCATGAATGTGACACACTTTCTAATAACGCAGAGATTAATAGATTAAACGCAAAAGTTTGCTTGTACAGATTTGGTTCCAGCACAGCAGCCAAGCATGGCATAGCACCTGCAAGCACAGAAGCAAACTGACAGCGCAAGTCGCAGCGTATACAAGTCTTCGCTGATGTATAGTGCATAATAAACACATGCCAACCAGAGGCCAAATATACGGTACCTGAATTTGCTTTGCGCTTTACCCCTGCAGCATTGCCCTTTGTGATTTGTTGCAGCTTCTTTGTATTCGTTTTAGCCACACGATCTGCAGACCGTTTCTGCTTGGCCATGTTAACATGAAACTTCTCAAGAATTATGAGTCAAAATGTCTATATAAAGAGCTAAATAACACATCCACATGTGCACGAGTTATAAATGTTGGCACGTTGGCTATGGTTATTTAACTTCTCTGATTGTTTCATAACCATAACCCTAGTGGTCGCGACTAGTGGTCGCGAAGTCGTAGAGACCGTTCAGAAATTACGTCATTTCCATTTCCTGTGCATGACACACAGGGTTCTGTCCGTGAGGAAACCTAAATATTTTGTGTACGAAAGAAACAGAAAACGACTATGTACGCTCATATCATGTCGTTTCTCGTTTACTTAGTATGTTTAATTATTTCACGAAGGAATATTGAATATTGAAATATTTTCTGTAAAGGGTGCCGCGTGGTCATGACTGAATCACAAAGTACAATTTAATGACGAAGGCAAAGAGCCTTTGGAGGGATTTCTCCATACTGTCCCTCTTCATCTTTAAATTTTTCCTAACGTTACCTGGGTAAAATTAGAAAAATGCTAGCTAGGGCATACTGTATAAATGTTAACCTTTATTATATTGGAGGATGCTCTTGGTAGTTGCCTGTGTATTAACAAAAATGTACATGTGCATAAAAGCGTGTGCACTGCATCTTAGTTCAGCGACATGGTCTGTTAGCTGGCAGTCCAGAAAGGTTGTCAACCCAAATTCTGATGGAGATCTGCAGAAAAAATAGGTAGGGTGGAATCGTAGATCTTCAAGCCTGGCCTGAACACGTTAACACATCAAATGTATGCACAGCAGGTATGAAAATTATGGCACTGTATTATTTTATTATTATTTTATTTAAGCACCGTACTTGACGTTGTGTTAAGCGTTTGGAATTAAAGATGGAGTGCTCATTATTCTGTAATGACTTTGAAAAATCATTCAAAAATATGAATGGAAATGATAATGATCAGCCTTCAGAAGAGTGATCCATTAGTCTGTACTGACTGAGCTCAAACATGTACCTATGTAGCTCACACTCTCCTTGTTCTAAAGGTATGTACGTGTTACACATCTGTATTAACTAGTAGGCTTTCATTTTAAAAATTAACATTACACTTTACTGGGGACAACACAGGCATACCATATTCATGGTTTAAAAATCATGTGAATGTTTGTGGATTAACTGCAATAAGCATTTCTCTAAGCCAATGAAGTGAGGTGGAAATGTCTTGTTAACAACAATGTTTTTCATATAGTAAATAAAACAAAACAAGATCAATATTTCATGGCTTTAATTAGCAATCCATTTATTGTCAACAACTTCTTATGATGCCTAAATCATTTTTAAAATTTCCATATGAGGGACCCTGGGTATAACAAACATATGGGATGAGTTGAACTGGCCATCCCAGCAGCAAACTTCTGAGGTGAAGAGACAGTTTAAAAGTCATAGGTCATGTGGCCATAGGTCTGTGCACATCAATCATTATGGTTATGGTTAGTCATAACTGATTTGACAAGCATTTGTGTATTTGAACGTTCTTGTATTGGTGCAATACTTTGACAGCACACAAAGCATGAACATTTTTCAACTTTATACACATACTGCAAAACAAAGAGTATAATGATTTGGCGTTCTTAGCATACACTACATGCCTGCATATGCAAGACCAAAATATTTGCTTTCTGAGGTTGTTAGCCATTACTCAACCCTAAAACCTACATCCACCATTAAATGAACTAATGAAACACTTTCGCCACTAAATGCTTACAATGGCTGTACAATGTAGATGTTAGTACTTCTTTTACACACGTTTACACAAAAAGTTTACAAGAGTGAAGCATATGGCTTTAACAGTATAACAGCAGCATACCAAGTCCCATGCTCTATCTGTTCCTGGGGGCAGCCTGTAGCCTACTGTTAAGGTACATGACTGGGACCCAGAAGGTTGGTGGTTCAAGCCCCAGTGATAAGATCCGTGCAGCTGTTGGGCCCTTGAGCAAGGCCCATAACTACACATTGCTTCTGGGGAGATTGTCCTCTGCTTAGTCTAATCAACTGTCAGTCACTTTGGACAAAAGTGTCAGATAAATAACTGTGATGCTGTTGTGTACCTGCCCACACGTGCCAGATACACCTGCACCTGAACAGCTGATCCAACGATGCAGCAGATGGCTCCATGACTTTCTGAATGAACTCCTACCTTTTCAGCAGGCTTTTAGAAGAAAATTCCCAAGACATGTTCAGTGGTTTCTAATGAGCCTGAAATAGAGGGGGTGAATAACTTACCTTTATTAGAACATGACTGATGACTGGTGCCTCATAGTCAGGTAGCAAACTCTCAGCTTATATCTGCAAGGATATTTTCATTTTTAAATGCCTGGCAAGCCTCTTTTGACTACTAGCATACTGCTGGAAGCTCTCATTCATGCAATTATTTAGTTATAAATGAAAATAATTTAAAGTGATAAGCCAATATCTATTCATTGTAATACAGCATGAGACACAAATCAATTAAAATAAATCAGCTGCTGATAGGGTATTGTCATTAATCTCATTAGTTGTGCAAAAACAGGTTCAGGGTCAGTTTAAATGAAGATGCTACCCTCCCGTAGCTGAAGCTCAGAGTGCAATGTGCTTTGATTTTCAACCTTCCAGGAAAGATCACTACATCAGCTTTACAGATGGTCAGTGTCTTCATTGTAGTCCCAGACAAATAACTCTCAATGGGACAGTCTGATTAACTTTCATCTTCTGAGATGGATGTATGGCTGGCTGTGTTGTAGATGTACTGCTTCAGAAAATTGTCTGTAAACAGATCCAGGTCACAGTTTCAGACAGACTTCCTGTAGCACTGTGGGGTTGTTTGTGGTGGGGTTGTATAATGGCGGGGCCTGAAGTAGGGGCAACAGGAGTTGCAGTTGACCGCAGATCCACCCCATGGTCTCTGAAGGTGCTGGCAACTCATCGCACTGCATGGCTTCCATCCCTATATGAATCCCCAGGACCATCAGATAGGAATATAAAGCCATACAGTGCAATGAGCACTAAGTGGATCAGATATGCTCAATCAAAATGTTATCACCCAACACATAACCATGTTTTTTTTTATATCTGGCATTGAATACCTCCATCCTGTGTGGAAAAACTTGATGTTTCAATCTGAGAACAACCTGTGTCAGCATTCAGTACTTCATGATGCAGCAACAGATGTGCTTTCTATGTTTTTATGTATCTCTATGGTTAATGAGGAAATATTAACAACATGTTAACATGGCACCAACAAATAACTGGAATTAATGAATCTAGTAAGATGCTCTGCACCTCATCAGCGCATTTTATGAAAAAAACACACACACTTAGGCATACTCAAGATCCTTGGCAAGGGGCAGTGGTAAGCACAATTAAATGACACTAGAGCAGAGCACTCGGTTGCCTGCTGTTTGAGAACAGTAGTGTGACACGGCACTCAGCGTAGCTCTGTGGAGCACATATGCCCCCTAGTGGTGATAGGAGGAAACGCAGTATTACTGAGGATTCATCAAATTGTGGCAAGTTATCACAAAAGTCCCTTGGCAGCGTGCTTGCTTTTTGCCTCACTATTGTTAACATCAATTAATGTGTCTGCATCAATTAAATTATTTTAGAAACTGGTTTAGCTATTCCCTTGCATAGTGTTGTCGACCTGTATGGGCGGTAACACAATTTTCCAATGGAAGTACAGTTAGAAATGGCAAATATCCAAACTCAATCCACCATAATAATACGAATAATATTAAAACCTCGTGGTTCCCGGACACTAAACTATCTGAAATAAAGCTGATATATAATGTGCCTAACTGCAAACCATCATGCTCGTGCAGCTATTGGCTGGAGAAGAAAGATGAGTTTTGATCACAACTTGAGGCCAGGTCATGGTGGACTCCTGCTTTGGATTCCGAATTACACATCTCCGGTCAACCTTACATCTCAGGATGCCCTGGCTCAAACCAAACTTAGATTTGGTGCAGCAAAGGAACAGTTGCAAAATCGCTGCATGGAGTATAAAGGATGGTAAGGTAGCAATGCTATCAACAGGTTACATATAACCTCTACCAGTATCAAATAGTGTCATAATTTTCTGGAACCGCCCCCTACCCCCGCTCAAAAACTACTGAAACAAACAGGGTTCCCAGTTAACTTGTCACAATAGTCCCGTGAAATATCCTGTGTTTTCTCTTAAAACAAGTAAAAACTAGATGAAGGCTTTATATCGAACAAAAATAATTCAATAACTGCTCACACGCTGCATTTGTAAGCAGGTTGCCCCATCATTTCACTATGTTGAGTCGACGAGAGTCAAGGTTGGCATGGATTGCAAAATAATTCCTCCTCATGAGAATTTTTGTTTTAAATTCCATTCCGAATGTAGACGGATGGCGTATAAACACGCTGACTGTGGGTCCAGTGCCATGGTATGGGCTATGGCATATGCCGACATACATCGATCTATTTTTTCCATTCTGAATTGTTTTCCCCTGAATTCTGCATGGGCTACAACATCGCAGCAGCTGGATGGTACAGGCTACTTAAAATGCATTGAAGAGGAACCGGATATATTAAAACAGATCACCGACCGTCTTATCGAACCCGTCCTTAGACGGAATCCTAGCTTTCAGGTTCTTGGCACCCGTAGAAGAGAGGGAGCACCCGGCTGGTCCCCGCGGAGCCTCGGGACAGATTAAACGGTTTGGAGAAGCGGAGTTTACAGCCAGCAGGTGGAAATCAGCGTGCTCTTGGTACGGACTCAGCAAGGTTGACCCGCTGTGCTACAGCGCAGTAGAAGTCCGTATCGTGCGTCCCAGCTGTGTCTATTTCCATTCACTCTCACAGACTGGGAGAAAGAGGGAGGGAGAGAACAAAAGCCTACAGTGCTGGCGAGCCAATAGAAGGCGAGCACGGGGAATCAAAAGGACATCATACCTGAGCACGAGACCACCTCCGTTACTGGGGCTTTGTGCGGCCCAGGGACGCGTGCTAATAAAGGGGGATTGCAGCTGAATAGGACTTTTTCCCCCTTTCAAATACCGCCAGAAAGCACTTTTCTCTGTGTGCCAGGATAGAGAGTGCGGGCTATAGAACATGCGCGCATGTGTGTGTGACTGCCTGGGTTTGTTATCTTTACATGGAGCTGCACTAAGGTTAACTGGGTGTCTTGAACTGGTTTCCCCAACAAAGCAAAGTGGCATAAGAATACTCAAACTAAATAAGCTCCTTGTGTCAGGAAAATGTTGTAGAATTCCGTCCCCTTGACATACCTGAAGTAGGGTTGCAATTTCCAATGCTGTCCGCTCGCCATGCAAACAGTAATCTTAGCTCAGTGCACGGGAGGTTAGCAGGCTGACCAGCATTATTTGTAATGACATTTAAAGTACATGAGCTAGAACTTGATGCTCCTATATTTGACTATCATGGCTGTTCAAGGAGGAAATACTTTTGAAAAAAACCGAGGAGATGTTTGTAGTCACCACTGTTTTCCAGTTGAGGAGACAATTCTGTATTCCACAGGTGATAGAAGTTTGCCATTGTGACTACCCCACCTGTGCTGTGGTTGGACTTGGACTGTGGGGGTCAGAGGTCAACCATGGGGCACAACAAAATTGAAAGAACAAAAAGAAAACAGAAAAACCATACTCGTCATCTCATCTGATGAGAGAGGCCTCTATCAGAAATCCCCTCTCAGCTCTCTGACTACTGCCCTGAAAGGAGCTACAATGGGCAGCTGATTCATGGGGATTTGGGCACACAAAAGCACACCATTCTCCCTGACCAGAGGCCCTATGTCCCCCTCCCCCTCCCATTCTCTCTCCCTCACCCAGCAGTAGCTTCCAGAACCCCTGAATCAGCAACAGTAGTGCTAACAGGGCTGCCTCCTGCCACATACACACCGTGTACTGCCACCAATGCACATACCAACACTCAAGTCTGCCCCAAATACACATAACAACACACATGCCACTGCTCACCAATACATAGAGCGAATGAGAACAGCAATGCAGACTAATTCACACAGCACTATATGAAACCCTCCAGCACACAGGTCTCTGCAGATCAACACGTGTGCACTGATATGCACTGACAGGAGGCCTGGGACATGGGAGCAGGGCTGGGAGCACTTGCTGGAATGTGTGGATGAGTTTCACTCGCACGTTTTAGGATACATTATTTTTACACAATACAAAATACATACCTTTTCCTTGTTGAAACTATTTTTCTCCACAGATCGAATAGAGGATGTTGCCTTACGTAATTGCTTTAAGTTTTCAGTTGTATCTCTCTTTTTCTCCTTTCCTTTTCCATAACAATTTTCTAGATTGAAGGCATTAAAGTAACGCCAAATTAGTTATTATAATTGTCAGTAATACCCTTTTCAGTAATACAATTTTGGTAAGAAAAATATGATATCATGTTAATTGAAATCATAGCACATAATATAATTAGATAATGACTAACAAGACAGGGCTAAATTATTCCCCGTATTACCATATAGTCCGTCCTCTCCAATGTGTCTTTTGTGTTCTAGAATGTATTACTATGTTGCATGAACGGTAGAAAGATGGCACAAAAATAAAGGCTATTAAACACCAGTCCAGGAGTGTCTGCAAGTATTTGTGTTTTCAGCAGCCAAGAAAGCCTTTGAGAACAAGGCGTGTGGACTCTTTAGCCAATTAAATTAATGACTTGTGTTGAAATGCACTGAAAACCAGCAGACACTGAGGCCCTCCAGGCCTGGAGTTTGCCACGCCCGCTGTAGACAGTTCAAACAGAGGGTAGCAGTGTCCATCTCCTGCAGTAATCTGGGAGATAACTGCCTGAGCTGTGAACGTTTATTGCAGTGGATTAGAAAGCGCACCTCTGTCTTAACCTCAATTAATCTCCTACTCATCTATTTGGGCACTGATTTTTGCCAAGCTGAAATCCGTGCATCTATAGGGTTTGAGGGTTATACGGTCTGCTGTTTTGTGGCTTCTTTGTATAGTAGGCCCGCTATCTATCTTGAACCCTCTTCTCTCCTCTATTTAGGGAAATTGGACAGTTAAGAAGAAAGTGGCTGGATCTGAGATATTTATACAGTGCCCACCATCCCCCTCCCCGAGTGCCGTTCCTGCCAGACTGTAAGACGGACTGCTGTTCCTACTGTGAGGTCACCATGGCTACAACAGGGAGTTGGAATGCAGTAAACATCTTTATTTTCCCAGCACTCTTCACCGTCATAATCATTATCCCCTTCTATTCTTTCTCATTCTCCTTTTTCTTACAATTGAATTCTTCAAAAATGCTATATTGGCTAGGCAACTTCAGCTAAGTGTTCCAAAAGCGCATTCTATGTTTGCATTTGTCACTCTTAAATGTGCTTTGGCAATTCACACCATTGGTCTGTGTTGGGAGAGAAAGGTCATTACCCACCAAAAGATGGGTATTAGCCCAGGCAGAGAGTAAGAGTGAAGGAATGGGGAGAAAGCAAGAACAGAATCCTTGGGACACAGCAATCAGAGCTTTGACCACCAAGTCACTAAAAATGTGAAACACTAGATGAAGCTTGTTTGAGCCTTAGACATGGGTATTGCCAATAATAGAATTCTGGGGGCTGTTTTGTGCACATGCATACATGTGCCTTTTGGACATTCTAGTAGTTATTCAAATGTATTTGATTTGTCTGTGCACATGACAGGAACTGTGAACAAAACTTTTGAACAAAATATTTACCAGCAGCCCTTTACGGTGAGTTGGAAATAAGAGATTCATTGCCTGTAGAAACCATAACCTCCAGTTTTGTTTTGAATTTTTAAGAATCTTATCTACCATTAAATGTTTTTTCCTAAGTGGAAAAAGCTGGTGATTTAGTATAACTGCATTTAGCATACACTACCAGCATGCATTGATGGATTGATTACACGTTGATGTCTACCTTTGACACTACCTATTTTATTCTAATTTAAAAATGGCTGAACAACCCAGGTACAGAATCTAAATGACTAACAAATGAATAAAACATGGCATAAAAATCCATTTTTAACAATATTTACACTTAGACTCCACACCCTCCAGATATTCATTGTTATCTCTAATTGGATAATAAAAACATAGCATCTGAATTTCAAGGCAAATAAAGACTATTATCTCTATCTGAAAACTGGTGATAAAGTTGTCATTTTTGTCCTCGACCCTGATTTCAATGTAATTATTTTCCTGTTTGTTGCTTCACAGGGCTCCTGCTGCAACACATCCTGTTGTCCCCACCACTGGCTCACACAGAAGAATTGAAATGATGCGTGTTACATTAATCCTTTAAGACAAAACTTTTTTTGCAAACCATGCCCCAGAGACATCCAGCAAAGTGATGGCAGGTTTACCCTGGCCTCTCATCCTGGCTGTAGCGTGTCATTGCAGGATAGTTTAGACTGACAGAGAGATATAATGGTGTGCATGTTTTTGGTCACTGGAAGCATAAAAATTGTTATGATGTCTAGGACAAGTTATCACAGCCTCCCATTTTGTCAAAATTGAAAAACATTATACAGTTTCTGCCCATCAGTCCCTTGGGGATGTTTAATATGCAACATGGTAATCTTCCATCTGGCCTTCTGCTGTACACACAGAACAGTACGTTACATTTACATACAAGTGAAAATAGTATGCTATCCCCTTGATTAGTAAAATGTGGTATACACTGTATAAAGAGAAAAACATGGGTTTCCAAGTCAAGCCCTCTTTGATGCCATATTGTTTTCTCTAAGGGTAAAAAAACCCCGAATAAAACATTAGATCACTTTAATGTAAATGACTGCAAAACCACTAGCCTGTTCACTTCTGGTTCAACAAAAAGATTTATAGTCTGTTTGCATTTAGAAAAGTATACCACCTTAATAAGAGCTATGCACATAATATTGAATAAGTCCATTGTGAAGGACTTCATAATGTTACAACTGCTTTCAGGGTATTTCTTTTTTTAATTTTTTTATTTCAGATTTTTCCCTTTTTCTCCCAATTTGGTAGCCAATTGTATCCAATCTAATCCAATTTATTGTTAGGTGGGGGATACACCACCCACACCCCATCCCTCGGCAGCCCGAAGGGATCTGGCGATCCGAGAACAACACGCCTTCTTCAAGCCGCTTCATCTCATGTTCGTGACCGTGATTCTGAGGCGCCCGGGGTGCTGTTGTGTGCGGCCATCCGCTACCCCTGCCAAGTCCCTCCCTCTGGAGCAACTTTCAGGGTATTTCAATGACTTTCTGGACTCTACTTCACCTTATTTATGAGAGAAATTATTGTAACAAATCTGAAAGGTTTAGTGATGACTGCAGCTGGTGATTTAGTATAATATTCAATGAGCTGAACAGGACATTCTTTCACACAGTCAAGGACAATAAACACGTACACTTTCTTGAGGCTATAATCAAAAGGTATTACAACACCAAGGTTGAAGAATCAACATCAAAACGTGTGAGGGCTGAATCACTGATCAAAAGTGACTCCCCCTCTGCTGTGCTGCTGTCACCCTCACAGAGAGGAAAGGATCTGTCAGAGAAGGAAAAGAGGGCAGGGGTGTAACAAATTTGTTTTTTGTTCTTGACTGTGACTTCTCTGAACTGTGACTAGTGAATGTGACTGCAGTGGGACAGCTGCTCAACCCAGGTCAAAGGAGTTTACTTGCTCTGAGACCACAGTGGATTTTATTCTGTTATTTGCAAAGTTCTGAGGTACAGCCTGAATTTAATTTTTAGTTGATTATATCAAGAATTTGAACTGACCCAGAATGATTATTGATATTGGCAGGACATGAGGTAAACACTTTGAGTTGCACTGCGAGCAGAGGATTGGTCATGGAACTGGAAGGACCAGTGCTTTTAGTTCTGCAGGAGTCCTCAAAATAGGATTCAACGATCAAAGGCATTTTGTGATATTCTGTGTCAGATTTGTAGATCTGCTGCGTAAGTTTGTTTCACAGGCTTTAGCCAGATAAATGTATTTCTAAAGGTTTAAACATACTTGTTTATAATGTATTAAACAATCTGTAATAATTTAAGTCCTGAGAGCAAAAAGAAAAGATTCCAGATTGACCAGTATATATTCATACCTATATTGGTAAACAAGGTGTTCTTTGAAACAAAAAGTGTGCTTCTCATTAGATTAAGAAATCCAGATCATTTCAATCCACTTCAAATTAAATGTATGCTTGCATAAAATTTACCTTTATCTGTATGAGCTACTACCTGAATATTTCATTTATTTGGGACTTTTAGAGTAAGAGAGCAGGAGAGAATAAATGAAAAATAGATTCGGTCATCTGGCTTATGGAGCTTGGGGCTGTACTTTGGTGAAGGAGTGGTCACCATGGGGAAGGAGTAGTTGTCAAGGTAACCTGCAGAGCACGGGTCAGCAGCCTCAGGAATGTATTTACACACAGAGAGGGCTTTATAGGAAGTGGACTCTGGTGCCATGACGGGGGTGCTGGCACAGGATTTACACACCCCTCGTGCCTACATCTACAGGTGGTGGGAGGAAGAGGGTATGAATGAGAAATGGAAAAATTAAATCTGACACTGTAACTGCTTTCTGTTTCAGCCTTTTTTCTCATGGCAATTGAAAGAAGCAGGAAGTCTGCATCACTTCTGACTGACAGCTACCACCTCTTTCCCTCCTTTGAGAAAGGACATGCTTCCTCGAGCATGAAATCTAAAGTTCAGACTAGGAATCCAGTTAGTCTAGTCCAGTAATTTTCCACTGAGAAAACGTACCACATATTAACTATACCTATTACTGTCTGTCCCTCTGAGTCTTGCAGTAACCAATGTGCTGACCCCCACACTAACCCTCATAATGCCCCCATCCCTAAAAGATGAACTATTGACCTCCACCCTTCTCCACTGACTGCACACTAACCACAGCAAAATAACTTCCATAATACTATACAGACCCAAACTTTGGCCCTACACAATGAGCTCTATACTGACCAACACACTTGAAACCTGAAGGATTAGGCCTTGGTAAGTGGCTGCTGCATTTACACTCACCCACCCCTTCATTCTCCCCACACATCTCCAAGTAGCAAAACAACCAAGCCCTAATTCCACCCCCTCCCCCATCACCCCATTATCTGTGGTCTCCATGGAAACCAGGTCAGAGAGTGAAATGAACTAAATGATCACAAGAGAGCAACTACATGCTAATGAAGGGCAACATGTGGTTTGAGGGGTGGGGTGTGAGCCCAAGGGCCACAGGGGCATCTTTCCAGTGGGGTGCTGTTGGAGTCTTTAGTAAACTACTATGCCAATATACAACATGTCTCCTGTGCTGGGTTGGGTCCCTAAATGCCTCACAAATGTATGTCTTTTTAATAAGTGAATACACATTGACATCTTAATAAGTAAAAAAATAACTGTATGCTGAAAGATGATATACTGTATATATGGTAGTACATATAGCGGTAACCATAGGTATGGCTAGCTACACCAGTAGTGCAAGTAGTAGTCTTACTTTACTTACTTACTTTACCCATAGTGCATAGAAGTCTTTCATTGTCAGTCCAGCTCAGAGAAAATAAAGGTTTTATTTTGTCTAAAAAATAGTTACAAAGCTGGCGCCTACAACCATGCCATTTTATCGGTGGAACAAATAGAATCAATTTGGACAAGCATCAGTCTTTGATTTCCCTCAAACCAGAAAGGCATGCTGAGAGGCTGCATCTCTGCACTGATTTGACTGGGTGTATAAGGCAGCTGACCTTGTTAGTGGTGTGAAATAGTGGAATAATTTGCTGGTCGAAATACATCATGCATGTTTTTAACTCGGGGCCAGTGATGTGTTCATCTGAGTTGAGTGATGAAACTGCGTGCAATTGTTTTTGGCTGTACACTAACTCAAAATAAAAATACACTCTTTACTGTTCATAATGCATACCAAGTGTTTATTGTTCTTTATCTCCAGACTAAGACAGTATATTTGCTGTTCTTTTACTTGCGCGTATCTAGGCAGGTAATTGGATTATGCATATATTTCAGCAACTTGTAAAATACAGAAAGTAAACCTGTGATCCATATAGTATATCTACACCCCCCCCCCCCCAGACCACAGCTCTCCCTCTCCTCCCTTTGCACCTGCACTACCACAAAGCCCTCAGCCCTGCACCTCCACCTTCCAGGGCCCCCATGCCCGGAGACATCGCCACCACCCTTCTGTTCACATGCTCAGTGTCCACTCTTTCCCCCTTAAGCCCCCCTGAAGAAGACAGGGTTTTACTGCCTGTCTGAGGGAGGAGCAGTGAAATGGAAAATTTTAATCGTGTAAAAAAAAAAAACCTGCGTTCTTTCATTTGTAAATTCCAAGGCCGGATTTTCCCTCCACTGCCACAGTCCGTGCTCCAGGAGACAGACACCCACAAGAAGAGGATTCAGGACCTGCCCCTGGCCTTCCCCAGGGCCCCCTACACACCCCCCATCCACCCCCAACCCTCACCCCCCGCTCCTGCCAGTTCTTCTAATTCCATTTATCCTCCTTTAAAAAAAGATAGAGATGAAAGCAGGTTTCTTCCTGGCCCCGCCCCTGTGCCCCCAGCTGCCAGACCGCATTGTCCGCAGTGAATGTGTCACTCTCACAGCCCCCCCACCACCCTTTGTAGGACCTTTCCGGTTTCGTGCTATGTTCAACAGCCCCTATTGTCATCCTGTCCCCCTGCCACCAGGGACAAGCCACCTGAGGAGTGCTGGGGATTAGCGGGTCGAGTTCAAAGGCAGGGGGAACATTGGGAGGGGGGGAGTACAGGGTAGACTTTGTTCCTGGGCCTCAGGGAGTCAGGCTGCAGCTGGGCCCCAAATCTTCACCCCCCCTAGGAAACGGGTTCAGCCTGCCAACTCCACTCAGCTCCACAACCCCAGAGACCTCCACCCATAACTCACAGCCCCAGAGACCTCCACCCATCACTCACAGCCCCAAAGACCTCCACCCATCACTTACAGCTCCAAAGACCTCCACGCATCACCCACAGCCCCAAAGACCTCCACCCATCACTCACAGCCCCAAAGACCTGCAGCCATCACCCACAGCCCCAAAGACCTCCACCCAGCCCCGAAGACCTCCACCCATCACTCACAGGAGGCCAAAGCCAGCCATTCACCCGGAGGTGGGGTTACCCAGCTGGGCCTGTCAGGTTGCCCAGTACAGTGCTGGTGACTGGTCGCCTTGTCCAGATCTGGTGCTCCTCCCCTGGTTTATTCATACTCTCCATTTCCTCAGAACATGTTGGAGGTCTGAGGAACATTTCTCCCTGCCCACTTCTGCAGGCTGTCCCCCTTCTCTCCGGGATGGGGCCAGGATGTGACACATCTGCCATCCTACAAGGGCTGTGCACATATTCAGGATTACAACCCTCTTTGATGTTTCATTCACCAGGAGTTAAAGGTGTTTTAAAAATGCACACATTTTTTTCATTTTTCACATTGAGTTCTCAATAAATGGAGACACTAAGGAAGTAAGGAAATTAATATGAAGCATTGGGCATTTTAAAACCTTGCACACAACTGCATTGGTTTTGTGTGATCCATAATTAAGTGTTTAAAAATATGATTATTAAAAAAATATTGCTTTTGAATTATGACTTAAAACTAGCATTACTTTTAATTGATAATTAAGATTTCAAATCCTTTCTTTAGGCTGATATGTGTTATATTAGTGTACAAAATTGGTTGCTCAGAATTCAAGTTCTGATGCCCCTGAAGTGATTTTGTCACATTTAGCAATATATAGCTTTATTTTTATTTAATTCTTTCATTCTAGCATGAGACATGGTGCTCACATGATGTCAAAATCTCCCCCTACACAATCCTAGGAGGTGTTGCCTGGATCACTTTAAACTTGAATTATTTTGATCTCATCACATCCCCATCATGATTCACACGATGCCACCCTCCCTGGCCTCCTCCAGTGGCGTCACAGTGAGCTGATATTGAAGGGGTGTTTAATCTACTATTGCCACAAGGGGGTGCTGCAACAGCATGCAGCGCCTTATAATCTGCATTGCTGTTACTGTTTACTATAAATGGCGCTGATATTTAAACAAGCAATATTTAATCAGCTAAAGAAAAATAGTTCCAACATAGTATTGCCAAAAGGTAATGTGATTTCCTCTTCTTGTCTGCTGACTCCTTACCACCTGACCTCACAGCCCCTTTAACTCGACCCCACCATCTTGAAGTATCCAGCTGAGCTGTTTCTAAGGTTAAAAGGGTAAGGAGCAAGTCTGCAGTCTCCGCTCTCACCCCAGATTCTTCTGCCAGATAATCTCATTTCCAGAACAGCACTTTGCCTTTACACACTTTAAGCTGCTTTACAAACACAAACACACACACACGCACACACGCACACGCACACACGCACACACACAAAGCATGGAACCATATCTAGGGTAGTGAGAAAGGTTTTGATGCTCAGTGAAGGAGTAGCACTGTTTATGTGGCATTGTGATTAAGAATGTTTACAGGATCTGTTTTATATGTGTCTTTGTCTTCTTTTTTTTGTGGTTACACAAATACAATTGTGGATTGAGTAAGAAGCAATTACATTGCTGAAAGTATTATGAATTGTCCTTGACATTTCTAACCTGGTGAGGTGATTTTAATGTAAGGAGTATGTACTGTACCAGAGAGGGCATGAGAAGGACAAGCAGATGGCAGGAGTCTGCTGTAATGATTATTGGGGCAGACAGTACTGGACAGATAAACAGAGTGGGGACTAGGAGAGGACACAGGTATGCCCTGTTGGGACAGAGGGAAGAAAGAAAGAGTAGTACTGTATGTGCTGTACCTGACAGGAAACGCAAGAGCAGTGGAGGATTATGGGATTATTTCCATTGCAGTCATGTGAGCACTGTGGTCACTGCTGGCCCTGATTACTCACAGATTACCCCAGTGAAGGTGAAGAAGCTTTACCCTGTTTGTCACTCCTCCATGCCTCTTCCTCTCTTGGTCCTAGATGTCCTGTCTCCTGACGATAAGAGGAAGTGTTTTGAATTCCAGCTTCACCTGTACAACCTGCTACCCGGACCACTGTGCCCAGAATCTATGAGTTGACATACAGATGCAAAGGTGAGTCTGATCTTGTGAGCAGTGACTCTTTCCCCTCGCCCTGGACCTACCACAGCGCAGAAGCACTTCCTCCTTTCCAACAGGCTGCTACTGGATTTTCCACTGCGTTAAGATTACACAAGGTTCATCACGAGGCGCCTTTAGAGATGCTCATAGATGGGTCAAAGAGGAAATCAAGTGGACATTTTAATGCGCTTTGTTTTGAATCTGTTAAACAAGTCATAAGGTAGAGTGCTGATCAAACAACTGATGCCAAGACCATAACCTCAGTAACCTTTCCTTAACCATTTAATGGTGATATCAAAATCTGCAGCCAAGATATGTATGTTCTAGAGCTCTATACATTTATATCATCTTATTTTTTCTGCAAAATTTAACATGGAAAGCACAGGCATGCTTGCATCGTATTTAATTAAAAATGTTTATACATTGTACTATTGTGCTTACATTTTTGGAAATAGATTTTATTCCAGCAATGACCTCCCCATGTCTCCAGTCAAGCATCACTCAGCTAATCCTGAATTAGTGGAAATTAACACCATGATTTCTCTGTGAGACATTAAACTGTTACGGATATATAATTGCACATCATTATGTATCATTGCTTATGTATTTTTGTTCACAGAAAGTTAATATGTTGAAATGATACACAAATCAGAAGCTGGTGAAATGAGGGTACATTCACAAGGACTAATCAGGAGTACAGCCTTGATTGGACAGCACAAATAAATCTCATTCGAACAGTAATTGATTAACCTTTTGTCTCGTTAAGCTAATTTCTGACTTTAATCTAAAATGAGCTGATTCAAGATAACTAATCAATATAATTAATATTCAAAATGATTGGAAACATGTCTTTTGTCATGTCCTGAATATAGTACGAAGTTAAGCAATTATCCATTGAGTGTTGATAGATTTTGCCCCAATTTGTAACCTTGACCTGTTTCTTTTTAGGGTTCTGGTGCAGGGTTGGATAAACTGTTGGGTCTTGAGAGATGATAATCAAACATCAACCAACCTTGAGAAAAAATAACAAACCTCAAAAACATATGAAAACACAAGTGGTAATCAGTTGTCATGGACCACACAAATTATAATAAACTACCAAAAACCTACCGCTGGGTTCATCATAATAATGGCAAACATCACAATGATGATTAATTGAATACAGAACTATACCCTGCTGAAAAAACAGCTGGTAGCTGATTGACCTGTTCAGACCAGCTCAAGCTATGTTTTGAAACAGCAGGTAGCTGGTAATTTCATGCTGGTCATAGACGCCCCATGGCGGTGAGTGAGGAGGCACGGGGAGGAGCCCTACTGCTCTCACTGCTCTGTGGGGCCATTCTAATGCCCCCAGGGTGGGCAGGCCCCCTGCAGCCAGCACGCAGACCCGTGCCGCCCGGACTGCCCTTCCTCGTGCTGTGGGGCATTCCCGACGCGGCCTGCCTGAGACGCCCGGACCCCGCTGCTTTCGGCATGGAGAGGGAGGGCTGCGTGTCCCTCTTCTACGAGGACAACCTGGGACTCTACCCCTTCTACAGCTCCCAGAACCAGCCTGTGTCCGGCGGCCTGCCCCAGCACACCAGCCTGGACGTGCACCTCCAGAGGACAGAGGCCGACGTGCTGAACGCGCTGCCCTCGCCTGAGGCCCGGGGCCTGGGCGTGATCTGCTGGGAGGAGTGGGCGTCTCAGTGGGAGCGCAACCGCGGGAAGCAGAAGATCTACCAGCAGGAGTCGCGTGCCCTGCTGCGCGGCTTCTTCCCTGAATGGAGCCCTGAGGAGGTGGACAAATGGGCGCAGGTAAACATCACACTCACTCACTTCTTCACATCGTCCTCCCCAGTGATGATGCCAGTGTGTGTGATGATGCCAGAGTGTGTGATGATGCCAGTGTGTGTGATGATGCCAGAGTGTGTGATGGTGGCAGTGTGTGTGATGGTGGCAGTGTGTGATGGTGGCACTGTTGCCGTTTCAGGTTGACTTTGAGGCAGCGGCACAGTCCATCCTGATGGAGACTCTGCAGGAGGCGAGGAGGATCCGTCCCCAGGTCCTGTGGGGCGTGGCTCCGTACCCGAGCTGTTACAACTCCGGCCCCCACCGGCGGTTAGGAAACGACACAGGGCGCTGTCCCGCAAGCGAGATGGCCCTGAACGATGAGCTGCTTTGGCTCTGGAAGCGGTCCTCGGCCCTTTACCCCGCCCTGCTGCTGGACAAGCTGCTCGCGCGGACTCAAGACGCGCAGCTGTACGCGTCCAATCAGATCCGTGAGGCCCTGCGGGTGGCAGCTCTTCCTGGCGCTGCTTACGATCTTCCTGTTTTTCCATTGGTCAGAAGTGTCTACACATCCACCAATACGTTTCTGTCTGAGGTGAGTGTCTAAAGAGGTATGCTGATTTAGTACGATTTCAAGGCAGTGCTGTGTAGATCTGGGCCAAATACATAATTGTTTTGGATTTTTACACTTCACTGATCTTGTCTGGTGTATTGGACTCAGAAGCCACAAAAAGCTCTCGGAAAGTGCAAAATCCATCTTCAGGTGCTCTTGTTTGTCTCAATTGCACCAGGGAAGATCAATTGAGCACAGAAAAGTATTTAAATCCAAAACAAATGCATATTTGATCGAGGTCTGGGGCTGTGTGCATGTATGCATGATTAGCAGATGTCGATCCTGCTGAAAAAAACAGGGTTTTTTTCCAAACTATGTTTTGAAACAGTTGGTAGCTGACCAGCTACCAGGTCAGACAAGCCTCCAGCACTAGCTGGTTGACCTACTCATACCCAGCTAGACCAGCTTTATGAGCAGCTTAGCCATGCTGGTTGAGCAGCTTATACCAAGCTAGACCAGCTTATGACCAGCTATGCCAGCTCGAGAATTGAGCTGGTGAAGCTGGCATAGCTGGATGGAACAGCAGGGGATGGTGTCTTTGCTCATAAACAGCGGATGTGTATGGGTTTGTTCTCAGGCCGACTTGGTCAACACCATGGGGGAAAGCGCAGCAATGGGGGCTGCTGGCGTCATCATCTGGGATAAATTCTTCTCAGCCAAGACCCAGGTACCTCTTCAGCCATCTGTCTGCTTATCTGTCTCTCTTTCTAATATCACATTTTGGATATGCATATAGCTATTCATGCCTCATTTCATCAAAATTCGCTCATTCTTAAGAAGAGAGTTCAGCGTTCACAGAGCTGAATTCGGCACATTGTTGATGGCTTCACCTTTTCAGTACATCAGTGGTTATTCTCACTCAAAACAAATTAACATTGATAAACTATGCAATGTAACAACTGATGTATTGTGTTCTTTTATTCAAAGCTAGATTCAACCCAATCTCTAGAGAGAGAGAGAGAGAGAGCAAGTAAAATAAAAATGTAACAGCTGACCATATTTATATGGTCACATTAGTAGCATTTCACAAGCACGGGGTTGATTCGGTCAAAACCTTCCTTGTGTCCTCTCAGAGAGCATGCTGGGAGCTGGCTGAATTCGTGCAGGAGGTCTTGGGACCGTACGCTGTAAACGTGACGACGGCGGCGCGGCTGTGTGGCGAGGCTCTGTGCCAGGGCCGGGGGCGCTGCCTGCGGAAGAACCCGGAGGATCGCTCCTACCTGCACCTGCCCCCCGCCAGCTTCCTGCTGCTGTCTGAGGGGGCCGACGGCCTGGAGGTGATGGGAGAGCTGGCCCCTGAGGACCTGGAGGGGTGGCGCCGCAACTTCCAGTGCCAGTGGTACGAGGCCCTGGAGGGCACAGCTGCCGATGAGGAGTCCCCGCTGGCTAGGGCCAAAGGGCAGGGCCTGAAGCCTTCCACGCTGACTGAACGGACCACGTTGGCGGGGCCCACAGAGCCGGGACCCACAGAGGCGGGACCCACAGTGGCGGGGTCTACAGCAGCCGGGCCGACAGAGCTTGGGCCTACAAAGCTTGGGCCTACAACACAGCTCCCAGCACAGCCAACATCCGCACCCACAGCAGCACCCACAACCAGTGGCCTGAACCAGGGCACCGCGCCCCTAACTCCAGCCTTTCTCACTCTGCTGCTGCCCATGCTCCCCTTCCTCACCCTCACCTGATGGAGCTCAGTGGAGAGGACCTATCCAACACCACAGAAAGCAGGCAGTGCCTCCTGCCAAATCAATCCATTTCTAAAGGGTTTTACATGCTTCTGAGCGCCTTGTTGCTGGTACATCAAATTTGTACATTTGCAAAGATGAGTTGGGACCAACAGGGTGACCGGATGAGTGACTGAGAAAATGCACGTATTTCAATAGACTGTGGAATTACGTGCAGACACACGTAATCACTGTGGGATAGGTACATGGGAATGTAGAAACTTCGCAAGAGCTCAGGATCTCCATGGTGGTGCGAGATAAACTAGATTTGATCTGTTGTTCACTTTGAGTTTGAAATAAGTGATAACCGACTGTATTTCAACTCCCCCCCCCCCCCAGGCAGGCTCACAGTTCAGCACGTATCCCAGGAACACCTTCTCCTGCATCCAGCAGATCTTTTAGCCAGTTTGATGCTCCCAAAATTTGACACTGTGCCAATTTCACTTGGAAACATTAAATGGTGTAGGATATTTTCTTAAATAATGCAGTCACCCAATGGGCAAGTGTCTTTCCCCACTTGATGCCAGCATTCCTACCTTTAGCTTGCTTCTTCTTAGCTTATTTCCAGCAGTCATTTCGGTTTGTGACTGCAGAATGTATGGTTTCTACGGGTTTTTATGGTCAGCAGTATATAACCAGCAAAGGAAGGACATCACGACTTAAAAACGTCCCTACAAGAACCGCAACAGTGTAAGTAGTGTCACCAGTGATCGTGCAACAAAAGGGCGCGAAGAGGATGTCTGTAAATCAAATGCTGAGAATCTACATTTAGAAAACAGGAAGCCCAGCCACAGCTAGAAATGCCAAATTTGAAAAGCCTTTCATTGTCAATCACCTGTGACTGCATCTGCTTGGAATTTGCTTTATCATTATAATGTTTTTAAAAACGGATTGGAATGCGGTGAGTGTATCTGTTTCTATTCATGATAAAGACATTGAAGGTGCAGTGTGGACAATGCAGTAATAAATAACACTCAAAAAGAAAGACTCAACAGAATGCAGAAACATGAAAGCATAGTTGAACTTGAAGCCAAGTTTAATACTTGGGATGCAATGTACAATGTGTTAAGAAATATAAACTGCGTTGGAAGTTCAGACAAAATCCAACTCTGTATTTTCAATAAACTAAAACTGAATATTAAACAACATTCTCAAACTCATTAGTGTACATAATTGACATCTGACCTCAAAGTATACAGGTACACATAAATGCGTTTCCCATACAGGAGTTATACGATCTTCAGGAAGAAACAACGCAGCCTGGAGCAGCAGTGCCGTCGGCCGACTGTCCGGGGAAATCACAAGCAGGGTGTCCTTCCAGTTTTTGTAAATTTATTGTGTTATTTTAAAATATACAATCAGGACAAACTCAATAAAATGTTAAGGAAAGAAAGGGACCATATTTACAGAAATAGCATTGATTGTACAGGGACAGTGAGTGCAGTCAAGAACCTGAGGCCTTACAGGCAGCCCCAGCTGATCCTGTACCTCCGCCACCAGCTGATCTCTCATCTCCCACAGAGCCCCCGCTGATCCTGTGCCTCAACCAGCTGATCTCTCATCTCCCACAGAGCCCCCGCTGATCCTGTGCCTCAACCAGCTGATCTCTCATCTCCTACACAGAACCTCTGCTGATGCTGTTCCTCCTTCATCAGCTGATCTCTGATCTCCTACACAGAACCTCTGCTGATCCTGTTCCTCCTTCATCAGCTGATCTCTCATCTCCAACACAGAGCCCCTGCTGATCCAGTACCTGGACCCCTAACTCCAGCACAGCCCATTCCAGCAGATGGCACACACACAAACACACACAAACACACACACAGTACAGAGGAAAACACCCTAAGCGTGCCACAGTGGTGACACATGCGGACCACGTGGGGGAGAACCCCGGAATCCATCACCACGGCAACACACGGGTCACAGAGGAACACAGCCTTGCGTCTGTCACCGCAGCAACACACCTGAGATCATATTGGCACGAGTCTCAGAGTCTGGTAGCCAGCATGTGACGGCGTTCCAGGAGGAACAGACATCGGAGTGGCGTATCAGGGGGACACATTTACAGGCGGGACACGCAGCTGTGCCGCTCCCCTCATCGAACAGCCAACCAATGTGAGCGCGGCACTGCGCAACACTGAGGCCTGCTCACTACCTATGCACCGAGGACCTTCCCAAACACAGAGAGCTCCTGTGGCACACACACTCGCACACACGCGCCTGCGCACAGACAGACAAACACACAGACAGACAGACAGACAGACAGACAGAAAGAGCCCCCCCCTCCTCACGGGTTACAATGGCGCAGTCTGAGCCGGAGGGGGTGGTGGACGACAGGAGTGTAGAGGCAGGAAATGGTAGCTCCCAGGCGTGGGGGTCAGGAGAGCGCGGTCCTGGGAAAGGGGCTACTTGCAAAGCGTCTCCAGGGCCTCCAGTGTGCGCTTGATATCACGGATCTGCTGCGCCAGAGTGTGGATGGGCTGCATTGAGCGATCCAGCTCCTCACAGCGAGCCATCAGTGTGTACATTCCCTACAGAAACACACACGTAAATGGTAAATGGTTGCCATTCATATAGCGCCTTTATCCAAAGCGCTGTACAATTGAAGCTTCTCACTCACACACTCACACACTCACACACACACACACACACACACACACACACACACACACACACACACACACAAAGCAGAAAGGTCAGCGGAGCTACACACAAGCCTACATCCGTCACACTCCAGTCTCTCTTCACACAAGTGTCACCTTTATGCTCATATCCACAGCCTCCCCCAGACTGTCCACTGAGTCCCTGTAGGTCTGGATGTATCCAACGCTCAGGGCTGTCATCTGCATATACCAGATACAAAGACAGAGTGAGATACAAGACAAGATGGATCACTGTGCAAAGATAGACAGATGTAAAGTCAGGAATGAGACCGATAAACTGAGTCACACTGAGTCAGAGTGAGTTAGACTGATCAAACGAAGTCTAAAACATAGATATAGAAAAAGAGCCAGAAAAATAAGTCTTGACAGATGGAGACGTAGTGTCAAGATACAAGGCAGATAACATGTTGGCAGTCATTCAGACTGATGAGAAAAGGCAACAGTCACATACAGACCATACCCCACTGATTATGGGTTCTATGGAGAGTGTGTATATGTAGAAGGACATATGTGCACGTGTGCGCATGCTTGTGCGCGTGCGTGCATCTGTGTGAGCCGTCTCAGGGTGCGAAACGTAAAAACAGTGTGACGGGTTTGCCTTCGGCCCTCACGTTCTGGATGGTTCCGTTAAGGCTGCGCATCATCAGCTCCACGCTCTGGGCCACGTCCTGCGTGTGTCTCTGCAGGTCCAGCAGGACGCCGGGGTCGATGGGCGGGATGTCCACAGGCCGCCGCAGGGAGCCCCGACTGCGCCCCGAATACTCCGCTGGGAGAGGGATCACACAAACACGCTTTTACTATCAGAGACACGACACATCTCCACACTGCAAATACATCAAGCTATTTCGGTCTTACATTTAGACGTTGAATCTTATTTATATTACGCCTTTGCTATAAGACTTGTTTTACTCGTTTCAAGATGCGGGAACGGCGTTAGATAATTTCACTCGTCAAGCAAAAAGTAACAAGATAATATTTTCAAGACAAAA
This sequence comes from Conger conger, assembly GCF_963514075.1. Taxonomy (NCBI): domain Eukaryota; kingdom Metazoa; phylum Chordata; class Actinopteri; order Anguilliformes; family Congridae; genus Conger; species Conger conger. The sequence continues at coordinate 35,922,661 of NC_083769.1, read as the reverse complement.
AGTAAGATTTGAGGTCTCCTTACAAGACTAAACCACTTGTTGAGAGACAGTGCAGAGGTTTAGATTAAAATACTTTCACACATATCCACTTTCCATTCCACAGGTGATAAAAATAACAAAACGACTGCAAGGAGCTCAAACAGTAAGGGGGGGCTTTGTTTCTGCAGCATGAAGCACACAAGAGTCATGCCATCAGTCCAGCCCTCAGGTTCAGTACGAAGAACCAGCATGCTGAAAGGCAGAGCCAACTGAATCGATCTGAACGACTGGGCGGATGCCCCCGAACCCCGGCCCCGGCCCCTCCCAGCGGCCCCGGCCCCCCCCGGCCCCCAGCCCTACTCCCACTCACAGTCAGAGTCCAGGCTCGGTCTAGAGCTCAGTCTGATCTTGTGCTCCAGGTTCTTGGTAATGAAGTGAGTGAGCTCTCCATCGCGGCTGACAGTTCCCTCCAGTTCCAGGGCGCTGGAGATGGTGGCCCTGCGGCCCTCGGCCTGCCCCCCCCGCCCACGCATTCCCCCGCACACCTGGCTGATCTCATCCAGACTCTTACTGTCCTGCATGCCGCGCGCGAGGCGCTCCCGCTCTGGTGCGTTTCGCACGTGCACCTGCGCCATCACATGGGGGGGGCAGGGGGGCTCCCGGCAGTGGGGGGGGCCGCGGCAGGCCTCCTGCTCCTGGCGGGGAACGGGCTCCTGCGGATGCACCTGCTTCTCGGCGGGGGGTTCTGAAACTGCTGGGCAATCTGCTGAAAGCTAAATAAAACGCACTGTGTTACTCTGACACATAACCACAAAGGACATCTGAAACTGACGCACAGTCAGAGCACTGCCTTTACCTCAAGCGAATCTTCAGCGTCAGCGGATACTGGCAGCGTCGACGTCTGCCCCTCGTTCTGCTCTTCTTCCTCTCCTTGTTGATGCTGTTGAACGTCTTCCTCATCATCATCATCCTCCTCCTCCTCCTCCTCCTCCTCCTGCTCTTCCTCTTCCTCCTCCTCCTCCTCCTCTTCTTCTTCGTCCTGCCCCTCTCCCTCTACTCTCTGTGCATCATCAGGCAAAGAGCTGTCAAGGACCCCATCTGTGGAGTTTTGGGGCATGTCTGTGCTAATGAATTCTGAGTAGGGCTCTTCTATGTGAGGCTCCTCTGAACAATCATCTGATTTGGGCGTGTCTAAGAAGGGCATGTCCGAGTTGCAGGTGTGTGAAGTGTCGTCATTCTCTTCCTCCAACTGCCCCCCACAGTTCACATCCTCCATAGGGGACCCCATAGTGAGCTCGGGGCCCCTGCAAGAGACTATCTCCCCACATTTCAGAGGCTGCAGAGTGGGTGAATTGTTGACCAGAGAGGCCTCTTCACCACAGAGTTTTGGAGACTCCGGTGTGTCCACTCCATTGGCTGCTCCCTGCACATGTGCACCAATCCCAGGGGAATGGCTCATCCCTTAGCCTGCTGTACAAAACATCTAACGTTAATAATATTATTAACCCCCATTTGATGTTAAGCACACAGCGACACCTTTCATTACCATTCGTCGTTACCATAGGACAACACGCAAATATCTTGACAAATGTCACTGCATTATCTATACAAGTTGCTACTGTAAACACAATGATGAGCAAAATCTCATAAACCAGCTAGCTGACTAGCTCACTTGAATAAATGTCAAGTACTGCGGAGACATCAAATCAACGTAATAACTTAACGGAAAACACCTTGATCTAGAATAAATGCATTGAAAAATGCGAATACATAACGAAGACAAATACACAAACAAGAACTGATTAGGTAGCCTGCTAGCTAGCCAACAGTTTTCTACTTACATTCAAGAATATAATCAAGATCACAAACGGTAACGTAGTAGTCTAATCTCTACAGACAGCAAGTTATAACTTTGGGCCCACAGTGTGATATTGCTGCACTTCCCTATTTATTCGGACGCGCAATCGAAAGTAGCTAGCTAGCTAGCTACAAGTGCAATCGCAACAGCTAACGGTTAGCTACTAGCTAATCTGGCCTCCGAATTTAAAGTTGCGTATATATTTACTTGATAGATAGGATGGCCCACATTCACTGACCGGACGCGAAAAAGTTAAATTAAACAACGTACGTGCAGAAAGGGCAAATGTAGGGAGATGACTTCCAAATTCATGTAGCTTACTAGCTACCTGGATACATAAACACTCACCACTAGAGCGATTTCCTGGGGATGAAGTTTGCCAACAGACAGAGTCCTACCTCTTTAACCTCCGACATAGAAACAATAGACGTGATTACAACATAGTTCCGCTTCACAAATAAAATGTGGGGTTATTTATTCTTCTCGACTTTCACACACAAAGCAACATAACATGACAACATTTTTACGAAGCAGGATATAGAGGAACGCATTATTGGGAAAAATTTTGCGATGACAAAAATGTTAGATCACACAAATTCACAAGAATTTCAAGACAGCAAAATAAGACATGCATGGTTCACCTGAACATGATACGAGGCCGTTGGGTCCATATGTTATAATGTGGCACATAAGCACATACATAACTTTTCTGATCTGATATAGCTTTGAATCCTAGTCTTTTCACTATTATTTGTTCAGTTACCACCAATACTTACCGACAGAAAATTATTGATCAGGTATAAGTATGTGTTTGTTGTGAAGGCTATCAGAATATGAATTTTCTGACAATTAGAGGTAATCTAAATCCTTGGCATAGTCAAGAGTATGTTGACTGACAGTTGAGTAATTGGGATTAAACTCACTCACAATGATTTATGTTCTTTGCAAAAGCACTTTATAAAACAAAGTTTCAAACAACATTTCAAAGTACAATGTGTCATATAAAATTAAATACAGAAGACAACATAAGAATACATGACTGATGCATCCACTTCTGTAGATCATTTAAAAACATATATAAATATGAACTGAGAATGACTATTCATTTCATCCTCTCAAAGATGGCTGTCCACTTGTGGTCAGGGTCAGGGAGGCAACATGTATCGCTTTGTACATGTCGTGTGACTTTACTCAGAACATCTCACCATGTGTAACTTTGTAGTGCTTTCTTCAGAATCCCACAGACATATTTATAAAACAATAAAAATATGCTTTTTAATTATTATTTTTTATATCACCAAAGGACATAATTTTTATTGAATTTCTTGTGTTTCCAATCTAACCTTGTGTTTTTGTTTTTCTCCTTCATTTCCACTTTTTTACACACACACACAAATACCAGCTATTAGAAGTGCTGAGCTTGACAAATACAGTTTAATGCGAAGAGAAAACTGTGGATACTGAGTACTGAGTATAAAGAGAGATTTGTTGTATATTTAGGTGCATGGGGATGCAGTCTGTACACTTTGAAATAATATTTTTAATGTAACATAAATCTACTGAAATAAAAACTTGGATCGATTGTCTCCAAAGAAAGTAGAAATAAAATTTGTGTGAGCTGATGAATAAATATATACACATTTTTTTCTGACATACAAACACAAACGTACATGCAGAAACACACATCAAGTCAAACACATCAAATCAGCTGTACAAAGACCATTAGTCCCCATACATTGTTAGCTAGCAAACCCAATACCTTATCCATCCCATAAATTCAGAGCCTTCCTGTTGCCTAAACCTACAATATACCGTTTACCCAAACATGACACACTATATCTCTGACAAACCGATTAGTTTAATTTTAAGATGTTTGTGTTAAAATAAGAATGTACAACTATTCCTCATTATGATAGTGCCTCCCATTCAGCATGAACACAGGAACTTGTGTTCAATAAAATGCCTGTCAAGATTTGATTGGATATAATTAGCATCTATTTATTTGCACATATTTTTTCACTTTGTCAATACTATTTTTGGGCCAGAGGTCACCAGATCACAATTTGGACAAAAGGACAAGAAAACTAATATTCTTGTGCCAAATTGAGGCATTAAAATGAAATAAATGTATTAAATGTAATTGTATTCATTTGAACTCACTGAACTAGTTGTGTTACTCAAAAGTTTAAAACTGTAAACACTATATTTAATTGCAGTTACTCATTTGCATTGTTCAAATAGTTTCCCTGCAAACATCACTAGGTACACATTTATTTTCTTTCTTGCAACAAGCTTAAAATTCATGGCAGTCACACATTTGTGGACAGATAGTCGGCCATACAAATAAATGAACTAGTGCTCATCTTCACTCAGACCCAGCAGTTTTATACATACAAGGACCAGAAGAATTTTCAGTTTCACATAAATTAAAAATCAACCCCCCACAAAACCAACTAAACAGCAAAAATTCTATATTGTATGGGATTGGCTTGTGGAGTATTACCTGGTAATATGCATACATTTGTAAATTGCTCTTAAATTCCTAAAGGCCCCTGTTTTGTGGCTGGAGTGTCATGAACATTCTATGTATTTGTTGTTCACTGTGTATCAAAACAAACTCAAGTGAAGCATCAGTACAATTTACATAATTGTACAATATAATGGCCATTCTAACTATGTCTTTTTATTGATAGTTTTTTTTTCTTTCTGTATTAATGAGGTCTGAGAAACCACTGTGGTGGTCCCCCTGAAATTATATACAATGACCTTAAAATAAGAAAAATATTGTTAACAAAATGGCAGTCACAAGAGGAGATATGTGTTCATACTGTATATTTCTTATCCAACGGTTGAGAAATTAGCCTCATATATTCTTATTTTAAGATAAATCCTTTAAAGAAAACTATCAAGGAATATTTGGGAATTTACTTTCAAAATCTACAGTCCTCCTGACACCCCACGTCATCCAGACACTTTTGCAGATACTGAGATAAATCCCCCAGTTCTTCACACACACTGTAGTCCCACACACATGCATGCAGATGCGCAGTACATCAGCCAGTTAAATCAAATGTCTTCGGACATCCGTTTACATGAGTGTGATTAAGTATGTTTAAGTGTGTGTGTTTGTCTGTTTATCTAGACGCTTCGTGGGGACCTCTGGGCCAGGGGCTGTGGCTTGCTTCTGCTTTTCCTCCCTCCTCCTCCTCGACCCATTTTTCCTCCTCCTCCTCCTCCTCCCCCTTCTCTGACACCTCCCCCTGGCCCAGCGTGCCTCTGGCTGTCGTTCTCAGCTCCGTCTCCTCTCTTGCGATTCTTGTTCCGGTCTCGGCGGCGGCCCTGCGGCTCGCAGCGCTGCTGATTGGTCAGGGACCAAGGACTCCTGGAGCTGGGGCCCAGCACACTCAGCTGCACCCGCACGGCCGTCCAGCTGAACCCGTGCTCCTCCAGCTGGCAGTGGTACACCCCCGAGTGCCCGGGCTCCGCCCACCGAATCACAATCCCCCTGTCAATCACCACCAGCTGCTCTCCTGATTTCACCTGGGGCACACAGCCAGCATAGGTTTGTTTACGTACCTAAAAATATCTGTGCACCAGATGTCATGGTATGGTGTTGGTGTTATATGGTGTTGTATGGTTTTGCATGCTGGAGGTCAGTGTGAATACATGTTTGTTTACCTGGTGCAGTCTGTGATCTCCCCTCTCTTCTCTGAACCAAGTAATAGCTGCATGTTTAGACTTGGGCAGGCACTCTAGATATGTGCTGTTTCCCTCTGCAACCACCATCACCTTCTCCTCTGCCTCCACCTGCAAGCCAGCTGAAATTGGGACAGAGGAATAGTAACAGGGACAATGTATTAGGTTGTTGTGTAAGAATGAGTATACAGGTATAAGCGCAAATGCGTGTGAGAGCTATGACCATTGATTTGCGTAACCACCGGAGGTGCACAGTCCAGGGGTCAGAAAACAAAAGTCCTGCCACGTGTCTCTTCCACCCATGCACTCCAATTTCACCAATTATTTCTAATTCTAGCTGACGAATTGTACTAATTAGCAAATACAGGTGTTTGGAACAAAATCCTGGGGGGGGGGGGACTTTTACTTTCTGAACCAAGATTTTTCCACCTCTGGTAACAACTGAGATGCTATTTGTGTGAGCATTGAGGGTGTTTATGAGTGACAAGGAAGTGTGGGAGTACTGAGTGTGTGTGCAGTGACAGACTGTGTGCGTGAACAGGGAGTGACTGAGCTGGGACCTGGGGCTGGGCAGGGATCATCTACCTCCACCCCTGTCTCTCCTTTCATCTATCCCATTCCACCTCTTGATTGACACGGAATGACAGCTGACGTAACTCACCTCCATGTTTGACACACTGGGTCAGTGGGTCTGCAGCATCACCAGCTTGACGTGCATTCCTCCTACAAAGACACAGAACCAGAGGGGAAATAAACATATGTGTGTGTATGTGTGTGTGTGTGTTTGTGTGTGTGTATGTGTATGCATGTTTGTGTGTGTGTATGTGTGTGTGCGTGTATGTGTGCATGTGTGTGTGTGTTTGCATGTGTATGCATGTGTGTGTTTGTGTGTATGCATGTTTATGTGTGTGTGTGTATCTGTGGGTGTGTGTGTATGCATGTGTGTGTGTATGTGTGTGTGTGTGTGTGTGTGTGTGTCCCATCTCACCTGCGTGCAATGGGAATGAAGGGGCTGCAGGCATGGCCATCCCAGGTGCAGTAGGGGTCTCGGGCGAGGCAGCACTCCGCACAGGCCTGGCCATACAGCTCACACTGGAATAGAGCCAACTGGGCCACACCCTCCTTCGAGCCCACAAACAGCCACTGATAACAAAAACATGCAGAAATGCACAGAGATTAACACACTATCTGCAGAGACTCACTCGCACACTCATACTCAACGAGGCAAAACCCTCAGCTTAAATGTGTGATATGAGAATCACGTCTGTTTAGAATGCGGGAGAATGCCTTTCGTGCTTAATGTATGTATGTATGTGAGGCACCTCTCCCTTTGTTGTTGCCATGGTGATGGCAGATGATTGGGGGTGGGGTTTGTTGAGCACCTCTTACCCTTTTCTTTGAAAGAGTCATTGCAGTGATGGCAGACCTGCCCTGAGAGTGAGAAAATACACACACAGAGAAAGAGAGAGGGAGAGGGACAGAGATAGCTGGGTTTAATAAGATGTTTATACAGCCAGCAAGGAAGATTTATCTGCAGTGAGGCTGGAGACATAGCTCTGTAGATATTTGCTAAAGAAATTAGATAAATACCTTCACTCATAAGCATGCCTTGAAGAGGAATGAAAACTTAACTTCATAGTAAGCTGTGTATGTAATACTAGCACATATGGTAAGCTTTTCAACATTTAAGTGTATGGTACAGAAAAATCTGTTATACCATGTCTGGCTAATTGGGGGATCAAAAAGTAAAGTTAACCTTTAGTCCCTAGCCTCACTTATACTAATGGTTGTGGCAAATGAGGTTGTATATAAAAAACTGAAATGAGGAAGTTAGGCCTAGTCATAGGGAACACAAAATGCTTTCTGTTCAAGATTTTCTTCTGTTTCAGCACCTTTAACATTGGCCCACCTTCTTGCCCATTCTAAATAAGAGCTTAAAATAATTCTACCTAACCGTGAACAATATCACCTAGCTGTTCAATAGTATCCTTGTGAAACCCTGTCTACAAATGAACAGAAGAAAATTGGTTTACACTGAAAGCACATGGATGAAACACCAGTGTGAAATGTCCGGAGATAATCAGCGCTGCTGTACCTGAAACACCTGGAGCTGCTCCAGAGTCACCTCACTGCTGTCCCCCGTCTGCCTGGGGAGGTGGATCGACTTCAGCACCAGTCCTGAGTCTGCAGGAGGGGCAGAGATCAGCAAAAAGAGTCATACCATATGCACACACACCCAAACATACACACACACACACACACGCACACACGCACATATACACCCAGACACACCCGAACACACACACACACTCTCACATTATGTTGCACACGCACATGTGAAAACGCATATAAGTGCATGTGCACATGCAAAGACATGCATGCACAGGCCTACACATACAGACACAATATCATGCATTATCGAGTCGGTGAGCACATGCCAGTACACCGGTACAAATCTCTGAAGTACCTAAACGCAGGTGTGTGCCAACTGACCTGTGCCAATGAACATGACGTCATACTGGCCATCCACAGCCTCAACCCGGTCAACCAGCAGCCGAGAGAACTTGTACTGTACACCCACCCGCACCAGCAGAGGGCGCTCTCCAATAGGGTAAACTGCCTCCATCATAAGAGGATGGGTTCGGCTGAAGAAGATGACATCATCAGGATACTCACGGGTGGAACGGTAGTTGCCATATGTGCGACTTGGACACTGGGGGGCGATAGTGAACAGGCAATTTCATCAGTCCAGTCATTAGTTACTACCTAGTATTCACAGAATACGTGTGAATGCTCCAAAAAGTTGTCCTAGTGATATTATGAATCTTACTCAAATGAAACCAGATGATTTCAGAGATAACTTTGTGTATGTGGGTGGGTGGGAGCGTGGCTGGATTATTAGACTAACGGGGGGGGCACTTACTGTGCCAGGTCGGGGGAAGGGCACTCTGCCCGTAAACTCTGCCCACTTGTACTGTGGACCCTCCTTGTGTGCAAAGTGGCCCTTGAAGACCCTGGCCACATCCTGCATCCGATACACGCACACCGCTGACCCATTCAACACATCACTGTGGAAGACAGCATGGATCTCAATTAATATCAAAGAAAATCATTACGAGACAGTGCATTTATCATTGATAGCCCATGGCTCAATCCTCTCATTAGGTCAATTCATGGTGTGCCAATTACTTATTGTGATGCCTGACACTGCTGGTTTTAAATTATGACTATAAAAATCTTATTAGCTTGTTTTATGCCATTGCATATTACGGCATTTGCTTTAGCAGACGATATGTTATCTCCATTTTTCACGGACAGTTGAGAGGTCAGGCCTCATTGGGTTGTGTGTATCAGCAGATCACCTTGATGTTGTGAAGAGGCCGTAGATTAGAGGACTGGTCTTGTCCTTCCCATGCAGGATGAAGACGTCCTCTAGAGAGAAAACATGAAAACACAATGAACATACAACCAACGCTGTGGCAATGAGGAGAATGTGGCAGTGGATTATGCGTGTGCGTGTGCGTGTGTGTGCGTGTCTGTGTGGGGCATACACATCCCTGAAGCTCTCAGCGTGTGTGGTATTCAGCACGGCAGTGTGGACACACTGTTCCTGGCGGGGCAGTACTGAAAGTCCACGCTGTCTACTTGAATCTGAGATTTTGTTTTTGTCTTATTAATGGATCTTTCCCAGACAGCATGGATGAGTGGAGCAGTTTAATGAAAGCCAGGCAGTAATATCGTGTCCCAGCTTGAGAGGACCCAGGAGCGATGAACTTCCGTGACGAATCCCTTTACAGTGTTTGTTTTTGGGAACGCTTTGCACCACTCCCAGTGATGGGCCCCTCTCTCCCCCATGGACACACACTGAAAACAACCACAGCCCGGTATCCTGCCCCCCCACCCCCTTCCTGCTCGCACACCTTGACCCAACTGGCCGCTGGCCCACTAACCCACAGCGCCCGTGTCCTCAGTATCTCCCCGTATCGCCACCAGCGCCGAGGGGGATGCGCGCCCGGCAGAGTTGACGTACAGGACACAACGGAGCAGAACGGGGCGCAAACATGCCTCCGGTTCCTCCTGCCTCGGGTGGCCACGATGAAATCGCTCTCCGTGTGCGCAGAAACTAATCTCATCTCTTCTGTAGCAACAAGACTGGAGCACACACATACAGCATTCTGTGTTCTTAATCTATCTCTGTACTACACTCATCCCATCCTCTCGATTTCTTTTTCACAACTCCACTATTCTCTCTCTCCATAGCCCATTACTTAAGCCTCATCCCTCTTTCATTCTCTTGCACCTATACTCCATTTTATTTGCCGCCTCTATACCTCTATGGACTCCTTAGGTTTCCGCTGTTTCTATAATCTCTGAACAAAAGGAGCTGTTCCCCGCAGAGGGAGATATCTTTGTCTCACCTGCTCCCCCCAGCCCCTATCTGTGCTGATCGTATCCCCTCCTCCCGCATAGTTAGCCGGGTGATCTTGGGGCTGGGATGAGGGTTCTGTCTGAAACCGCCATCACTCCTCCTTCCCAATAACATTCCAGGGAAAATCCTGAAGATATTTCAGACCACACTCATCTTCACAATTGAGCAGTCCAAGCACAGCGGTCTGATGATATCTGACCGAGAGACCTGGCCGTCCGTCTAGTGTCCCCATCAGAACATGTACGCTTACTGTGAAACCACGGAAAGATTCACGGGTCTTCTTAATTCTACTTCTATCATATTACAGCATGGGATTCATTATATGTGTTCTGTACCTCATCAAAGAAAGGGGCTGTACCCTACATTGGAAAAGGTTTCTGGGCCAAGAAAAGATGCTTGTCAAAATATTCATGAACGTGCCTTGTCTGTCTCCTCTTCCCATGCTGGACCCGCACTGGGTCATGGGATACAGTGTTTCTGGTCCACTGACTGAGGAGTAAACACACCTTCAGCAGCATTTTTGTGCTGATGGGATCTTTCAAAGGAAACTGCCTCTGGCAGGTCGTGAAATACTGTTTATACACACGTCCCTGTGCTGCCCCCGAGTTCTACTTCATTCGTACCAGCCTGGGGGGGAGAGTGTTTACACTGTCTACTGCTGTTTACACAGACAGGCGTGATAAGACTCCAATACCGTCTCATTCAGACATCAACCAACTCACAATCCCATCTCGCTCTGATACACCATGGCCCATAACAAGTGATGACAGAGTGCGCCTCAAGAATAAACAATAAACATAGACAGATGGCCGAACACACACAAATATACAATCTTCTCTGACGCTCAGGTTTATTCCTCCAAGGAACTTTGTTTCTTTGTGCGGTTTGGCCATTGGTCTGTGCCAATATCATTTACATTCTCGTGTTTGAGGTTAGGTGGGCCTTCAGGTTTAAATCGTCAGTGGTAAGCTTGAAAAGTAAACACATAAGAATAAGCATAGTCAGGTGAGGAGGACGTGTGATTTTTGGTCAGGATGTGGGCCCATCGTCAAGAGATGAGCATTATGTGCATTCAGATGTGCATTATCCTGTCACAATGCACTTTCGGCACAGCGTTAACATATTTGGCCATACAAATACCACTAACACACGGTGAGGCACAGTATATGTACAGAGTAGGAGCTGGGAGTTGTGTGCATTTTATTCAACTTTTTCGACGGGATTTTCTTCCAGCGTGTGCATTAATATGTTCTGTGAACTGAAAGGAGCGAAGGCAGATGACACAGTGATGGCTGTGATGGATTCTCATCAGTACTCACGCAGCTGGTCAAAGTGAGTGTGAACGCCGTCAGCCCCAGGAATGGAGCACACCATGCGGGCCTTCAGGAAGGTGCTCCACTTATTCACCAGACTCCGCTGTCCTCCAATATCATTCTGCAGCACAGAAATCAGGTACAGCTGTTGTACAAAACATACTCGAGCATGCACACACACTCAAAACACTAAAGTGCGAAGACATACTACAATTAATTATTTTAGCTACACACTCACACTAGAGTTGTGAAACATCACTACATTTACAAGCCCATCACACTCATTCATTACATTCATGCAAGGTCACGACAAAAGTACCTATTCAGTAACAGACAGACCTACAGACCTTGATTTTTTTACATGCATACTACATTTATACAACCTAGAGTTAAACACTCACTTATTACAGTGACTGGACTAAGTGGTATGTGGTATATGGGAGTTAGTACCTTGCAGACGCGTGCAACTCTGGAGTATATGACTTTCCCAGCTGTCCCTTCTGCTTCCTGAGCATGCTCAGTGAAGAATACGTACACCTTATCATCCTCCGGGTTGTCACTCTCTGCCACTGAGGCCACCTTTATGAACTGGGCATCTAGGAGAGAATGGTAGAGTGTGGTGAGAAAAAGGAAGTTTGGAGATAAATATTTTATTTTGGGCACAAGGTTAGATTGAAGGGACTCCGTAACAGAAAGTGTAACAGCAGTAACAAGTGTAGTTCCTCACCCTGCAGCCAGGTGGTGTCGTACTGCTCAGTGCGGATGACATGGCGGGGACCCAGGCTACGGAAAACAGCCGAATCGCGACTCAGGAAATCAGAAGAAATCCCAGCATACAGTTCTCCATCTGCAACATGAAGAGCAGGAATGGGTATGAGCATGTGACACACACAGAAACACTCACACACAGCACACACACTGCTGTCTCACCGATAACAGCTGTAGCCGTCTTCTGGTGGGGATCATATGGACACTTTCCCTTCCCACACTCTGTCTGTTCTGGCAGCAAGACCTGCCTTTCACCCTGCCGGATCAGACAAGACAGATCAGACAAGACAAGCGAGCATTCATACATGCAAATGCACACACACACACTCACACACCCGCACACGCACACGCTCACTCTCACACGCACACGCACACGCACACGCACACGCACACACACACACACTCACACACACACACACACTCGCACGCACATGCACACACACACACACACACACACACACAGTCACACTCAGAAACACACACCCCTGCAATTTATGAGGAATAAACAAGCTAAAAAACAAACAAAACCAGATTTAATAAGAGAGCAAGAGCAGCCAAGGACGTAATATATCAAACCATAATATACACTACTGACAGGTCAGATCAGAGACAAAAATCAGATGCAGCTACAATGCTCTTTTCACTTTTATTGGCAAGGCATGGGACATATTAGAAAATGTGCTTAAGCAAATAATCCCTATCAAAAATAAGCAAAATACAATGCAAGTTGACTGCAAGCTTGCAATACTGTCAAATTAGGATTGCTGCAATAATGTGATCTAAGTACAACTTAATAACTGCAATAAAAGTAATAATAATTAAGTATCATGTAAGCAAAACAGGAATGATATACACTGCATTGCTTACTTTGCATCTTAGTTTACTTTGGCATACCCCTGACACCCCAAGTGTTTACAGAATTTCTGTTCTGTATAATATAGAGATGATAATAATATCCATGGTAATGTCTGAAAAGTAACAGCAATAAATGGTTTCCAAGTACAGGAAAATTCCTTCCACTCTGCTCAGTTTTTATGCTATGTCCTTGCTTTCTTTAGAACATAATTTAGTTCAGTACTATTTAATGAAATTGATTTATCAGCATGGCATAAATTTGTGCTACTAAAGCAAATCATGAAAACAAAGTAAACTATTAATTTTCAAACACTTCACTTGTTCATCAATAAAATATACCTGCTCTCTCTCTCTCTCTCTCTCTCTCTCTCTCTCTCTCTCTCTCTCTCTCACTCTCTCTATCTACAGTATCTATCCATCTCTCCACCCCCCACCCCCATCTTCAATGTGTCAAACACATTTCATGAACTGAGTTAATTCTGCTGATCTCTTTCCTCAAGGGACTCACATTAATTGGGCATTAGCCAGTCTTTATGAAAAATGCAGACAGTGTGAAATACTATCTGTGGTTGCATGTGCTATTCAAGGCTTCTAGTCTCTTCTGTCCATGTTCACTCATTAGAGAGCTTTGTGGATTTATCACCCACAGACAAAAAGACTTTAAGGCAGACCAGTCTCAGCAATTATGTGGGGTATGCATGGGCTGCAATTTGTGATGATTCACTTAAAATAGGTTTTTCAAACTAAACAATGCATTTCATTTCAGCAGCTACTATATTGGCTTATTTATGTTTCTCAACACCTACTCCCGAGACTGAGCATTAACTAAGACTCCTCATTCATTTATTTATTTATATTTTTTATCATGACTCATCCCTTCACTTCAACCTGAGAAAGTTTTACAACAAAATCTGCATCTGGAAAGTTTTGACACGTTTGCAAGTATGAAGCTTTCCTGCCTTATCCTGAATTTGGTTTGAAATACTTGAAATTCAATCAGTATATGACCCAGTGAATGTATGAAGACAGTGAGTCTGCGAGTCTGAGTCAGTACTTGCCAGATATCTCTGAAAAGAGGGTAGATTATATCGTGAAAGGGAGAGTGATCATACCTTCTGGAAGATTGTGGTAGGGATGAATGCACAGCGAGGGTTGAAGGCCCCTGTCCCACAGATATACAGGTGGGTATGGTTATAGATTTCCAGCACCCGCAGGAAGTTAGCACACTCACACTGTAACAAGACAAGTAGTGAACAGCCACCCACTGTAACAAGACTGGAAGTTCATTCACTCACAACACAAATTCTCAGAAGGGCAGACAGTAGGCAGCTCCTCCGTGGGATAGGGAAATAAAACCATTTAGTGCTAATAGAGCTCCTATTGCTCATTTCCTGATATATTTCAATCTTAACTCATTTAACTCACTGACATTTTCACCTGTGGTGAAAGGTCTTGATCCACCCAATTATGTTAAAGTCTTATTTTAGAGACTTAAAATTTTTTTTTTTACACATGGACATGGCCATTCACAGCAACTGTATCTGTAATGGTGGAAATTCACCATCACGGAACCTGCTCCCACAAAAACACAAAGCTGAGCCCTATAAAAATCGGTTGCAATACAACTAACTGGATCGATCAAGACCCTCAGTAAAAATAATAATAAAAATAAAATAATAATATTCTATGAAAATGGCCTAATATCTAAAGTTCAAAGAAACATGACACTTTATCTGTCAGTCAGGATTGGTGTACGTTTCATTTCATTTGAGTTAGTTCAGAAAATGATGTTCTATGTTAGTGTTCTGGGAAGATTTTTCAACCAATTAATTACATGAGTCACACCAGCTCAGCTGATGACCTGGCACTTCCTGTGCTTTCGTGAGGATATATACCAGCATGGGGACAGGGTGAGTACAGAGTCACTCACTTCAGGATCTTTGCCAGCCATCAAGCACTCTTGGATCCGGTCTGGGCTAGCGGGCCAGAAGAGCTGGAACATGATCACATACAGGGAAAACTCATGTTCTTCACAGTGTAGATGGGCAAGTACCAGAGTTACATTTATAGGTAAAATAACCTTATCCAGAACTAGTACATTTGAAAAAAGGTTCTAAAGTGCTCCTAAAGCAAATTGAGAAAAGGTTAAAGATTCCCCCAATATGTTTGCTCGTCTTATATAACACAACAGAAGATGACTCAGTCGTGTTAGGGAGGGTGCACACGCTGAGAATGGGTCTGGATATTTCTCACACTTTATTTGTTAATTGAGAAGAGTATGATGTCGGTTAAAACCATTAAATCATTGTATAATGTTTATATTTTCCACTTGATTGAGAACTCAGATATATGTAGCTCAGAGCTTGTATTATTGGGGGTTTTTTTCATCTTTATCAAGGGTGTGAAAAATGTTCAAAGCACAGTATGAATCATATGTATGCTAAGGATGATGTTGAGTGACTGTTCTGGCATGTGTGGATATCCCATTCCACCACTGAGAGGGACAGCCATTACTCCCTTAGGCAGCCACACCAAGAAGAAAATAAAAAGGAAAAATATAGCAGAAACCTAGAGGAAAGCATGATCAAAACATCACATTTCACAAAGATGAAAGAAAAATGAGAAGCAAACAAACAGCAAAGCAAATTGGAGGGAAGGACCACTCCACTGAGTGCTGGCTATGAAATCAATACAATAGTATTTCAATAATATATTTAGCAAATATGTTTCCTATCAGCAGTTACCTTATTTGTCTTGTTTATCAAAGTATGTTTGAGCCATTGTTGATCTTACTGCTGCAAGAATGCTGCCCGAAGGCTTTTGAAATAACTCTTATATCAGTGAAGATATCTGAACTGGACTTGATTAAAGAATTTCAAAGAGAGGGAAGGAAAGAGATAGAGAAGGCTGCGGAACCGGAGCCTAAGAACTCCTCTACAGTGTTCCCACCCAAGGACCACTCAGGATGGGTGGCTTAAAAAGACAGTAAACAAACAGTATTGTGTCTCTATTGTACACAATTTTCAGTTCTATATTCAATTGCTTTGTTGCTTTATATTCACAATGGTATCATCATACTGCCAACGAGGAGGGCAAAAGTGGCAGGCTATATCCTCACACATTTTTTAGGCCTATAAAATGAATAAAATAAAATAATTTATAAATGTTTTCATTAATACTATGTTATCTGCAATGACTCTAAAAGTAACAAATATTTAAATTAAGCTATATATTGAACCAAACATTTCTGAAGGTTTCCAAGATTTTTTGTTCTTGGGATATGCCTTTTCTATTTTGTCCAAATTGGGAATTTGGGGGCATAGCTAGCCCCATAACCCTGGTTATTTGATCGCTTCGGCTTTGTGCAGCCTTGAATGCCCCACTGTTGTTCATGAAAATGCTGATCTAAATAGCAAGATCTAGTGGGAGGGGCTAGGATCCGGTCTGGAATACAGGCTAGAGAGGGAAAAAGAGAGAGTGAGCAGTTGGAGCATCAGAAGCGAGGGAGGAGAGAGAGGGAAAGGGCAGGAGCAGTATTAAGAGAGGGATCAAGGGAAGAGAATTAAAGAGAGAAAGGGAAGTGAGACAGCGAAGGAAAGAGGGAGAGGGACGTTGGAGAGACACAGTTGTTCTGTGTGATGTGGGCTTCTGATGAGAGACTCAATGGATGGGAATGCTGTGCAGCGGTTGGACTGGAGAGGTAATTAAAGGGGAGCTTCAGTAATAAGGCTGCAAAGAGTCATCCACAGCACATGCTATTTCTATCCCTGTGCCTGTGTATACTATGTGTGTGTGTGTGTGTGTGTGTGTGTGTGTGTGTGCATCTGTCATCCCAAATCTCTATTTACTTATCCATAGCTACTTAATTAAATGCTGTACAATAACTTATCTTCAGAAGCATTCACGTTATTTTTAGATGGGCAGCGGGGAATACGAGAGGAGCGTGGGGAGGAGGAGCAGAATGAGAGGATGCAGGAGAGAGGGGAGACATAAAGGGAAAGAGTGAGAGGGCAAGAGAGGGTGAGGGTGAGTGAGGAAGGCTCATTATCGTATAGGGGGGTTCAGCTTTCTCATTACGCTCATTTCCACCCATTTGAGGCCAATTACCCCAGCCTCTGAGGGGAGGGTTTATCTGGGATCTGCCTTACCTCTTCCTCTCTCTTTCCCTCCCTTCATTTACCTCTCTCTCCCTTTCTGCTTCCTAATCGCTCCCTCCCTCACTTTCACACCCTCCCTCCCTCTCCCCCTCGTCCCCTCTCCTTTTATTTTGCTGTAAATACGTCTTCATTATTTCCATTTGTCTCATCTGCTTCTCAGATCTCTCTCCAAATAGGCATAGAGCTTGCAGGCATGACAGGACTGTTTGTAAGCATTAAGATTAAGAGTGTTACAGGGTTGACATTTTTGTTACGCTGATCTGGAATGTTCCTACAGGCTCGTGGCAGTCTCACCTGGCGTGGGGCATGCGTGATGTCATCCAAGCTGGTCACCAGCAGCTGGTCCTTCATGGCACCATAGAGACGCCGAGTGTCTTCGTCTGCGACCAGAGTATGCATATCCCCAGCAGCCATGGGCAGGGACAGCAGGCGGCCATTCTGCACCAGTTCTGGGACAGAACAGATGATGCGTGTTTTTACACTCATATTTTTTATTTTTATGCTCCCCCCCCCTCCCCCCACCATGTCCCCATTTTGGAATGCTCAATTGTATGCATGCTGCAATCTCCACAACCAATGCAGGAGAGCATAGACAGCACACACACTCCTCTGAAACATGATGTCACTGCTTCTTTTCGCACTACTCACAGGCTTGCATAGGCATGACATGAGTTGCAGGAAGATACTTCATGCGCAACTTTAGCAAGCAGACCATGGGCACCCAGTCAACTAGTTGGGGTTGCTAGAGAGCAATAGGAGACTCCAGCCATGTGACCCCTCCCTTACCCTGGGCAACACTACCGCCGATTATAGGTCGCCTGGCGGAGCTATCAGTCACATTCAATTCCATCCTAGACAGTGAGGACCATCAGTGCACTTGAACTGTAGAGCACATCATTTGTTGAATTTTACATTTTACAATTCACTAAAGAAATATTAGAGTGAATATTTTGCTTTGCCCTTGCAGTGTCTTCCAGAGTGAGGCCAATCCACCCTAATGTGTCCTGTGCTACAAAATAATTATTCTCCAGCAAACACAGAGCCCACTAGCAGCCCACCATTGGTACTACTGCAGTCAAAGGAATGATCAATGGTAAAAAAAAAAAAAAGAAGCTAAATTGTGAATGATCCTGCTACTAACGGTCCACTGTAATGCGAATTTGGCACCAACCCCAGTCCAACAGGTGCATGCTGGCTATGCCTGCTCCTCTCTTGGCCTGACTTCGGTCTCCTGCATCAGTAATTAGGTCAGTGGCCTGGAGGCTCATCACCCAGGCACACATGACCACACCTTCTCTCTTTCTCTCCAGACAGACGCGAAGCATAACTATGCCCTCTTTATTCTCCTCACAGAAACCACATAGCCAGCTCGGTTTCTCTGCTCTGTGTCATAGGAAGCACAAGACCACAACCGCTCCCTAGAAACATTTACTATGTGTGATGCTATGACTGTGCCCTCTCTTTTATACAGGCAGGAAACTAGGATGGGGCCAATCCAATAATCACATACTCAAACTGTGGCTGAAGTCTATTCATATTCACAATGTTAAGATTATTAATAGTCATAATATTAAGACTATTAATAGTCATAATATTAAGACTATGAATATTCATAATATTAAGATTAAGAACATTAAGTCACGCAGTTGTTGGGCATTATGGTGCAAGACAAAAACCCGCTAAAATGAGTCAGTAAATCCTTAGATCGGCTTAGACATTGCAAAAGCTCAAATGTAGTTTTTTATATTGAATGTATTTTGTTTGGATTTGAAGCACATAAGTCATAGGACCAATATATATTTAGCACTAATTTATAACTGTATAGAGAGAGAGCAGAACACTTGCTAGGGTGACTAAATACTATAGCAGAGTAATGGAAGTTGGATGATCTCCTCCGACTCTTGGCATCCAGAGCATTTTAGGGTGCGCCTGGGGCGTATGCGTGTGGGGTGTATGCCCCAGTGACCTGGCCTGCCACAGCTCAATGGCATCAGCTGGACCCGGGTGAGAAAGGTGTATATTTATAGCTCCAAACCAAGACTCCAGTGAACATTAGATTACTACAGTCATGAGGTTCTACTGATGTGCACATATGTGATTAGTGAAAATGTGTGGCTTGTGATACAGCCAACAACATTCCTGGATCACAGAAAGGAAGAACACTTTCTCAGAATGCAAAATAAACAAAAACGTGTGTGTGTGTGCGTGTGTCACTGTGTGTCTGTGCATGCTGTATCCCCTGACTCAGTGGTGTATTATGTATTATGCGATTGTTGCTTCCCAGGGGATAATTCCACTGCCACGAGTGGAACCGTACACGTTTCCTGCGGAAATGAGGTTATCACTTCCATAATCACAACTGCTCAATTACCAAGGAAGGTCTGGCAGATAGATTCACATACACACAGTCCAGACACAAGCACACCCATATGTAAAACAAACACACATTTGTACACACAAACATAATGTGTAAATGTGCATGCCTATCTCCATACTGCCTGAGTTCATTCAGTAGCTAGCCAGACACACAAATTAGACCTGCTGACATTTGACCTGTCTGACTACCACCATAAATCATAATTAAATCTGTCACGTGTACCAACCTAAGCACATCATCTGAAAGCAATAGTGCCCCCTCCAGGTCATGGCTGGCCAACTCCACTATCCAGCCAGTAGCCATATGACTGTATATGCAGCTTCATAGCACATGAGGGTTTCATAAGAGAATAATAATGTGCTTTTTTCGACTCTCTCCATTGGTACTTTTTTTTTTTTTACTGTACTCTACATAACTCTTCATAAATGTATTGCTCATTAGTTTTCATACACAATGCACACACTCTTAAATACACACTCATAAACACATAGTATATACTGTAGATATACACACTAATCCTAGCACTTCTTCTTTGTTGGTTTTTAATTTGCTCCGAACAGTGACCAGAAAATGTATTGAATGCGGTTACTCAATACGGTACAAAAGGGAGAGCCCAGATCAGTGACTGCCACATGCTTTCCATGGGTGAGCCAAAACAAGAGGCCTTTTATTATATGTCTACAATGGATGCCCACTCCCCCAGCCTACCAAATCACTACGTTTTTCATTTGAAGACTTCTTCTTCTTGAGGTTTATTATACTATACATCTTTTTTGGGGTTGCTAAGAATGTGAGAACAGGCCTAAAAGATGCAACAGGTATTGCCATGCATTCTGGGAATTGGAGGCAAACAAGAAACAAGTGAAAGGATTTATCTGTAGTCATTGCATTTGAGAGGAGTGTCACATGCAGATGTCAGTGTAAAGCTGGAGATTTTCTACCATGAAGCCACTTAATTTCGTTTGAGAAATATTTTTTTCTGGTACTGTAATTTATAAGACAACATAGTACATTTTATATTTTCTATAAAAAATATATATTTTCAATTTTATACATTATACATACCCAGTTTAATTGTATGCACATATGCAGTACTTTGGGTCTCTTGACAATAAAGATATTAACACTTCATATGTATTGCTTTTAACATTTTTGTAACATATGTAGATCAAAATAGAATGTATATTTGAGTCATATCAGCTTTATTTTAAAATAAGAAATATTACCAGTACTTTGTGGAAAAAGCAAAAAATGTATACATAGTTTCACACACACACACACACATACACACACAAACACTAAGACACATGCATGCACACACACACACACACACACATACACACACACACACACACCTCTTAAACTTTTCTCCAGAGGAGTGCCCAGGGCAGTGTGATATGCAGCCTTAAGCTGTTGCGATTTGGCAAAGGAAATCTAGATCACACAAGCTTAGTACATCAGCATTACAAAGCTGGCTTATTCAACAAGGTGAGGTGGAGAGACATGGACAGGAGAGGGAATGGTTAGGTGGAAGAAAAAACAGGGGAGACAGAAGAGCAGTAATGGTACATTGACTGATAAAGTGAGCTCCTACCATTGTGGGAGAATTGCAGGCGTGGTTGGAAGGCTCTCCAGGCTCCTGTCAGAACGCACCCCAAATGGGCCAAGAGGAGCAAAGGTCCCAATGACAACATGACTGAACACATGCGCCCCAAAATCCTGAACACTGCGATATCCTTCGCCCCAGAGCACAGTAGCCTCACTCACACACAATCAGCCTGTTTGCACAGTTCTCCTCCACAGTGGATGACACACACTGCAGCTGTTCTTGTATTTTGATATTTCTCTTCCCTTGTCTTTCCTATTCTGAGCTGCGGGCTCCTCACTCTGCCTCTTTTGATCTCTCTTCCATTTATTTTCTTTTCTGAGCGTTATTCTCCAGCCTCGGATCCCTCTCTCCCTCTCTCTCTCTCTTTCTCTCTCTCTCCCTCTCTCTCCCTGGCAGCGAGGTAGCTTCTCTGACAATCCACTCGAGAGAAAGAGGCAGAAATCCCAAATCACAGGGCCCGCCCCATGCACGCTCTCTCTTTCTCTGTCTCTCCCTCCCCTCCTTCAAGGAGCTAATGCCAGCTACAGAAGCAGCACAAGAAATGAGAAAACTCCCTCTCTTTTATGAAAAAAAAATTAAAAAGGAAGAGAATACAAGAGCAGATACAGCTTCTCTGAGATTTTCATGTTATGCCCATCTCTGTCTCATTCTCTCTCTCACTCTCACTGCCCTCCCCCCCTCCACTCCAACACACACATGCACAAAAACACACATGTATACTCTCACACATACAATGTGCATCGATTTTCTTCACACCCCCATCTCTCCAGATTGTGTGTGGCAGATTTTACAGTGAAGTGCTTTTGAATAATTGTAGATTGGCATCTTAATTCCCACTGCTCTAAGATAGAGCATCTGCCTGGAAGTTAAATCACTATGAATTAAATAATGGCTGCCGTCATTAATTGAGTGAAAAGATGAAGCAGAATTAGAGAACTCAATGCAGGCACACAGGTAAGTAGAAGCTGCCCTCTGGTGGTTGCTAATTGTGGCAGTGTCTGCAAAGCAAGATTGAGGTCAGCCAATCTGCTTTGGTTTGGGGAAAGAGGGAGGCAGGGTGGGTGTGGATTTAGGATGGCAACATTCTCATTGCTATAGCCCCACAATGTAACCCCTGCAGTGAGGTTTACAAATTAATGAACAATCACATGCACACAGGCCAAAGTACCACAACAGGACATTTTATTGCAGCCAAATTGAATTAAGAAAAATTTCACCAGAAGAAACCACAACTAACAATTGCCTTTGAGTCCCAAAGTTATCCACAGCAAGGGGCCTTGGATGGTTCCCCTTCAAATTCAATCATCTCAGCCAGACGCATTGGGGGACATCCAGGGCATCCTATCAGCATTATTGAGGTGTTCTTCTTTGCGATGTTCAATCAGAACCTGGAAATCTTGAGCCTGATCAATCTAGGGAGCCACCTGCCCCTTGTATGCCCAGAAAGAGAGTAGCTATAGGTTGGTTGCACTGGCTGTACCACAGCCATGAAATCCTGCAGTAGGGCAGTAATTGCATTTAGGTTTACTAAAGGCCAGAGGGAAGAATGCAATCAACTCGACATTTGCAATCAGAAACACCCACCAAGTCAACATTACTGGCATGGGTCCAAGATAAATAGCCTCTTCAGGTTAGGAACCACCTCACTGGTACCTGACAGGGCTTTTCTCGTGCACTCAAATGCCTGCTGTTGTTCTGTTCCCCAGTACAGGCTTACATCTTACATTTTAGTTTTTTTTCTCTAGGTCCACGGCCACCTGCCATTATCCACTATCTAGTTCAAGAGACATGAACCAGTGTGAGCTTGGTTCAGATCCAAAGATTTGTCAATCATAGGGAGGGGATATGAAACCTTCACTGGGACCCTGTTGAGCAGATGGAACTTAACATAGAACACCATCTGCTAATTATCTTGGGTACCATGACAACTGGGGTGGCCAACGGACTCTGGATTGATGATCCCAATGCTTCTCACATGTAGCATTCTGCCACAGGTTAGCAGGCAGGCAGGCAGGCAGCATGGTCAGAAACAGATGAGCCTTACCTCAACTGCATCAATTCAGTATTGGTGGATGAATGAGTATGAATATGGCCCATCTCCCCTAGGGAGTTGGTAAATAACTAGTAACGGTGGAGACCAGTCATTGCTGCTTTCCCCCCCATACCCACTGAGCAGTTTACCTTAGAGCAGGGATCAGCAACTTGCGGTCCTCATGGGCCAGGTGTGAAGACAGTCTGACCAATCAATAGCACTAATTACCCAGCAGAAAATAAATCCAGGGCTGCATTTGGACTTGAGGGCCAGAGTTTATTATTTAAGTCCTAGAGAGTGCAGCCAAGCAGGTGTAGGGGTAATTTCCTTGGAACAGAGTTCACTTGGTTCTGTGGTGAGCAGCAGGGATGAGCTGGCACATGCTGGGGTTCTGTGGTGAGCAGCGGGGATGAGCTGGCCCAGGCTGGGGTTCTGTGGTGAGCAGCGGGGATGAGCTGGCACAGGCTGGGGTTCCTGGAGCAGCCAGGGAGGTACAGGCCCAGTAAATTCCCATCAGCATAATCAGGTTAAGAGTTTTTCTCTTTTTTCTAATTTGTGTTTATACATTATGACATTATTACAGTATTGGCATTTGGCAAATGCTCTTATCCAGAGCGACGTACAGTTGATTAGACTAAGCAGGAGTAATTTACCTTGAGGAATATCAGAATAAGTTTGAATACAAGACCGTTTGAATTGACCCAACTGTAACTGTTTCTGGATTTCAAACCAACTTCTGTTCTTAATTATTTAAGTATACCATTTATATGACCTGTATTTTATAACCACATTCCATGATATAAACAGTAACTAATAAATGTTCTTGTCTTGTAGCATTTTATTGTGGTCTAATTCACGAGTTAATTGGTCCTGGTGCATATGGCTAATTAGCTGATTGAGCCAGGGTAACTGTTGGCAGCAAAATCCTGCATACGCACCAGCCCTCCAGCACTGGAGTTTCCCGTCCCTGCATGAGAATTATATAAACCTAGGCACATAGTACAGCAGCAAAAACACACGCAAATGAGAATAAAAGGGGCAGGAATTCACAGGGGGAATCAGGGGTAGCTTAGTCAACAACTCCCTCAGGAGAATCTGAAGGGGATATACCTACATAGCGGGACCTCAACCACAAGGGGAGACCATAGCAGAGGGGCTAGTTGGGGATACATTGATGGTTATGGATGGCCGAGCTATCACTGCCTACATGACAAGAGAAGCTTTCATTACCAAGATGCACTTTTTTAAACTTAAACCTAGTGGGCCTGGCAAAGTGCCATAAAAATGTACAGCTGACTGGCAATATAATCCCTTACTTTCATAACCTATTTCATACCTCAGGACTGCAAAAGATAATTGAGTAACCTACCTGGTGAAAGCATAAATAAAATACATAAATAGTAAAATTGTAAAATAGTAAATAAAAGGTTTTACCTTGAAATGGTTTATCTCGCCATTGTTTTCTAAGATAGGAAATCCATAACAGGAAATGGCCTGGAACTACAGAGAGCTACATGGCCCTGAGGGATAGCATCAAACAACTTAATAGAGTTTATAAAAGGTAGAGTAATACATCTATCCCAGTTTTGGGATCAGAGAAAAGGCTTTGGAAAGCTTTGGAGAACCCCAAATTGTTTTTCTGATTGTAGAATGAATCTGAAGTGATATTTTCATTTCACCATGAAACACTGGGCAATTCATCATGTGCCTCAAAGGAGGACAGTTGTATGAGACCGATCCAACTGAGTTTCAGCATGCTTGTCAATGTAACCAGACAAATCTGAAATGCATTACCTTGTTTGTATTTTCCTATTGCAATAGCTGGTGTAAGTATTCGAGTATGAGTATTAAACGTATGTAAATTCATAGACATGGGTAAGTTTCGGTCTTGTTCCAAATATTTGGCATTCAGTCTAGGGGTTAATTATGGAATTATATGGAAAATGATATGGTTATAACAATCATTAAACTAGAAAAATAATTTATATAAACTTTTGTTGCTTTGCCCCAGGCTCCAGTGAAAATGTAGAGAAATTGTTTACACTCAGGGAGCACTTCATTAGGTAGACCTGTACACCAGCTTGTTAATGCAAATATTTAAATAGCCAATGATGTGGCAGCAACTAAATGCAAAAAGCATGCAGACATGGTCATGAAAATCCCAGGAGAGCAGCAGTTTCCGAGATATCCAGGAGTTAGGGAATAATACGAGTGCATGTTGAGGAATGGGAGGGGGGATTAAGAATAGAGAATTGAACTTTGTCAAATACTTCAGCCTACATATTTTTTTTGTTTGTTATTGAGTGAGGTTTAACAAATCCTCACTAGTGTACAATAAGACTGGCTGGTGTGTTTTTACCATTGCTAAAAATAAAGATAGGGTGGTTGTTATGAATTATTCACAAACATTCAGAAATCATCTGACACAAAAAGAAAATACTTGTGCATGGACCCAAGGTTACTTCCTATATAGGTTGCGAAGGCGGTTCAGTTCCGTTTTGGTTTGTTTGTCTATCCTCCCTTGCAGAGTAGCTGTCAAGTTTGCTTGTTGCACGACACAATTTTTGTTGGGAAATACCGCCCTTGAGGGAAGACCACAAGGGAAGGGAATGTGTTAAAGTGGAATGGAACCCGGTTCAGGAACAAAGCAAAACAGGACTGAACAGCCCTATCCCATCTTCTTGATATGGAGCACAGCATTGTGGGATTCCCTTCCTGCTGGAAGGTTCCATTGCATACCCTTGGCAGGAGGGAGGAAAACTAGGAATCAAGAGAATGCAACTGCTCCCTCCCCTTTCCTGAATTGGAAACAAACACCACTTGGTGTAGCTGCCATATTTCATCCCAGAATTTTGGGGATTCCCCCATGAAGCAACAAAAGCATAAAAAATGTCTGTTGTGGGCCCGGTGATCTTTCCCTGAAAGTGCATTTTCCATTTCCTGGCATATTCCCGACTGGGCCACAAGAAATACCACCAAAATAAAAAAGAAAGGAAATCGTGTCTTTACAGCAGCAAACAAGAATCAATTTTCCAGAGCATCCCATTTGCAAATACATGCATTTCTTTTTACACTCCCCCAGTATCTGGAGAAAAAAATATATAAAAAAATATAACCATTCTTATATTTTATTCCTGTTGATGCATCTGGAGTGCTGTTCAAAGAGAAAATGGGAAATGTTCCTGCAATCTGCACAGAAGTGAGCTGGACTGATTCTACAAAATATTAACGCCATATTTAGGTGTACAGAGAAGTGAGGATGGGATACCATTATATTATAAATGTATATTCATCAAAATCAAGCCTAAAGTATATGTTGATTTGTCATGTTTAAGGTTCATGCAATGACCTAATATCAAGAGCACACACAACTCAAACTTGAGTCAACATACTGCCACCTTAGATCTTATGCAAGTGTCTGCTCTTCCCAGCTTCTCTACATTCTACTATGCCTCTTCATACTTCTCACTGCCTATTGCCCCATACTTTTCTCAACAATGGTAATGCCCTTCTCTGACTGCTATACTTCCTGCATTGAAGAAATGGCCCAAAAAGGGGAAACCTTGCATTCAGTTACACATGTACATGGAAGCAAGTAAGTCAACATTTTCAACTAAGTGTAGGTACTTCAAAACAGTTTAATGCATTGCATGCACAGAACATGATATACCATTTTGTGTAGCTGTCAAAGTAGAACAGCTAGTATAAACCTCTGGATGGATGAGGGGGTAGGTCCAAAAACTCCTGACAAATGGCAAATACTGCTTTGATCCCTGTTAAGCTGAGACTTTGTAAGCCTGTCTCTTGTTGAAAATGCACATATGCATTTGCGCATCAGTTAGACACAGGGGCGACAGGAGTGAAATCTACGAGAAGACAGATGGCCGTACCCCTCCAATCTTGATATACTAATTTAAACACTTGAGCAATTCCTTAATTTCCCCATTACACTCCAACTGGAAAACCTTGTTATATAAATGTATTTATTAGACAAAGTTACCAGGTCTATTTTTTCATGAATACAGTTTCCAGTTAAGCCCCTATGTGTTCATATGCATGTATTCAAACTTTAATATTTATATAAACATATTTCTTGTATACAACATGTTTTCCCGTCAATTTAGTTTCAACCCCTTTATTTTTTCAAAATACTTAAAAATTATTTATACAGGAACTACAAGTTAAGCAGTTAGGCAACAGACTGTTCAAATCCTGCACACGTGCACAAGACTGAAAGGCTAAGCAGTGGCACAGGGCACACCCGTTCCCCACCTCAGCAGGGCACATGACAGCATATGGGGAGGCAAGCGGGAGAGGTGAGAGCTACTCACAGGTTACGTAAAAAAACTGTCTGTTCTCCATTTCGCTTCCCGTTTTAAATACCAAAATGTTTCCATGACTAAAAAAAAAAAAAAAGAAAGGAAAAAAGGGATAAAAAAAGAAGCCCACGCCCCATTAGTCAGTCCTTGAATGGGGAGGCCCACTGGAGTTTACAGGCTGTTCTCCTGACACCCATCCCCTTAACAGGACACCAGGCCCTGCTTCCAGTCCTCACGCTGTTACAAAAGAAGGCATTTGTTGCTCTTCTTTCCCCTCTTTGCCTGCAGAGCTGCTCTGGTAGCCAGCTCGAAAACTTCCCTCACACCATCCTTCGACTTCGCAGAGCACTCCATGTAGCCAAAAGCGCTGATACGGTTAGCCATGTCACGCCCCTCCTCCGGCTTCACTGGCTCCTGCAAGGGAAGAAAGACATCAGAATACATCAACATTGCCCGTTCTGCCTTGTCTGCATCAGACCCACAGCGGATGGAAAAACATTGAGCTCAGTTTCTCAAAGTTGCCGTTAACAGAGGTTTGCATGAGCACTATGAAATCAAGGGATGAAAGAAGCACATACCCTTTTGATCAAATGTTCATTTGATTATTTTAACAGGACTGCTTTACCTGTTTCATTTTGGCAAGCTCACGTCGTGTGTGTTCATCATTACGCAAGTCCTTCTTGTTGCCCACAAGGATGATGGGAACATTGGGGCAGAAGTGCTTGACCTCAGGAGTCCACTTCTCTGGGATGTTTTCTACAAAATAACAGCAGGAGGGGGAGGTTTGTCAGAAAGGCCAGTAACAAGGAGAGAAGCCTTACGATAGACTGTAGAAAAAATACCGAACAAGTGCCCGTTATGGCTACCAAAAAGTGTTTTGACTCAGGAAACTGTCCCCAAAGTATTACTGTAATGTCGGAATAACACAATAACTTGAAGAAAATCGGCACATGGGGAGACACCGATTGCGACTTTGACCGTATTGTTGCCATTGACTTTACGCCGAAAGGGTGGCTGAAACATCTATACTGAAGCCAACCGCATTCGCGCTAATGAGCAGCGACTCAACACAAGCAGGAAATGAGCATTAAAAACAACGCCCGGTTTTGGCTGCTTGAGCCTTTACACTCTTCTTATACTCACCCAAGCTGTCAGGGCTGTCAATGGAGAAGCACATGAGGATGACATCAGTGTCTGGGTATGAGAGGGGGCGGAGCCTGTCATAATCTTCTTGACCCGCTGTGTCCCACAATGCTAGCTCCACCTACCAAACAGAATAATTACTGTTCTTATAGACATTGCTATATACCTGGCTGAACCACATCTGCTGCCCAGTTCAACAGCTTTCATCCACAAAAACAAACACCTACAACAGGCATATATACCGAGGTGGGTGCATACAGTACCTGTTTGCAGTCAACCTCAATGTCGGCCACGTAGTTTTCAAAGACCGTGGGCACATAGACCTCGGGGAACTGGTCTTTACTGAAGACAATCAGCAGGCAGGTCTTGCCACAAGCACCATCCCCAACAATCACCAGCTTCTTCCTGATTGCAGCCATGCCTGGACAAAAATACCACCGTGGGAAACTTACACCACAACATCACACACAATCACCAGCTTCTTTCCCATTGATTCAAACTCCCTAACATGGGCAAAAATGACCCTTAATATGATATGCCCTACCCACTCCTTGCAAACTGAGATAAATGACAAGCCTGCACAAGCCATGGAATTGCTTCCCAATCACATCCATTCAACACATTGGGAGGGAGGGGCTAGTTTAAAAGTTAAACAACAGGCATATAGGATATTTTGAGACATTCTAATAATATCACAACTTAAATTAGATTCCTAGTCTCTAACAATAGCTGGTATCATTATAGCCATAAACAAAAACTCCTGACTGCAAAAATGCCAGGAAAATACATCACATATATTAAAAAATAGATTAATTCAATGACAATAAAAAAGTATTCAAATAACTGCTTGATGCATTAAAGAAAATTAAGATACATGCACTTGTCATTGTTTGACGTGTGCTTTATTTACAACGATAGGGTTGCAGACCCATCGGACGAGATTTTTGGGAGAAGAGTTTGTGGGCAGTAAATGGTTAGGCTTGTAGGAATGTGCCCTTCCGATTCAGAGTAATTCTCACGATAATATTAGCTGCGTCTGCTTCCTCAACTTTACTTCTAGGTCATTTCTCTCGCCAAAAAAATGCAGCGATGTTGTAAAACATCCTATAACGAATCCAAATGAACATAGTAATTAATATTAGTTCTAAAAGCGTTACTTTCAACGTTTACCTCTCATTCGCCTTTTAACATAACCGGTGCGCAGCTAACGCAAGCCTATTTAACCGAATAACTGGGTAGAATAAGCACCGACAACAGAAAAAGGTGCACCAAATCCCAAATGCAAACTGGAATCATCACAACCTGAACTGCACACTTGCCACAGTCCTTAACCCATTCTGAAATGAGGGAACATTTCTTCATCTTTTTCTGCATCTTCGCAGTGCATTTGGGTGGCCTGAGAGTCAGTCATAGCTTTTAACTCCGAATCAAGATGGCGTCAAGTAGCAACAGATGGTAGTACCAATATTTATAATGAAGATATTGGAAACCTTTGTGCGACCGTCACATTCGCCAAGATTGCAAGCTAAATCTATCGGAGGAGGTGAAGGAAACAGTTTGTTAACAACTTGGTCATACGTAGCCCCGCCCACCCAGCCAATACCCAAGATAAGGCCACATATCAAAGTTTCAACTTTCAATTTCAATATTATAATTTCTCGTTTGCCAACCCAAACGAGGTAGCATTAAGGTAGCTAGCTAGCCACCGTTAGATAAATATTTTACCTGCTAACAGTTAGTCATCTTGCTAGTGTTACGATTAATTCGCCAAATCTGGATTATAGTTAGCTAGCTAGCTAACGTTACTTCATTGGCTAGGTAGCTCGCTAAATTTGACTTATTAGTAAATTACAGTTGTCGTCTACATGAGTTAGCAAATTTCTCTAACAAAATTTCTATAAAAACGGTTACCGAACAAGAGAGAAAAGTTTATTGAAAAACGCTAGGCTAGCTAGCCGGCTAATTTACTAGTGTAGGCTACCGTTAGCGAACTAAAAGCTAGCTTAGCCATCAACACCAATGCGGAATTCCAATAATTCAGTAAGTTGGGCTAGCTATCTAGCGAGCCCACTTAACCATTTATTCGACGAAAATCGCAAGCTAGCACTTGTCAGACATTTAGCCACTCAAGAACTTTTGAAAGCGAGCGAAGACTACATTACAAACCTTAACGTTATTCTAGCTTGTTACCACCCATTAGCTGCAAAGCTAACGTTAACCAGGGCGGAAGCAGCTTGTCCTCGGCAAGTAGACGCTAACACAGAAGTTCGTTAGCTAGATGGCGAGCTTGCCACCGTCTACTTAGCTAAGTTAATTGCCGAAAATGGCCAAGTTATACAAATTTAATCGAACATAATTGAACTGTTTACACATTTTCTTCAGACTACAAACGATATGATACGGCTGCGATACATTGTCTTACCGAAGTAGCCTTACCTGTAATTTATGTGGCTTTGCAATGGTTACAATACCCACTCTCATACAATGAACAACAAGTACGCGCACGAGGAGGAAAGGAAAGAAATGACGGGGACGAGAGCTAGCCACGCCTGCGCGTGCACGCTCCAGGGTGGGGTTTCGTTTTATAAAGAAGTCATTATTACAAATAACGGACGAAATCAGCACATTGGGTGGCTAATCTTGAGGCATTGCCGCCCATAAAATACGAAAATTTAAATAATTTACATTTACTTTTTACATCAAAAGAACAAAGCAAAAGCATACAATAAGCAAACTACTAAAAAATAATAATACAGACTTATTGGTTAAATCTGGTATGAGATCATTGAGGGAAATGTGTTTTCCCTAGCAGTGGTAAACATTTACTTGTAGCTTAGGTCATTAAACCAGACAGCATTTACATACTTATGTCACAGTAAATCAAAGTGGATTGGCTACAACAGCAGGAGACCAACAAGTCAAAATAATACTAAATAATAATAAATAATAATTGTCACATGAAGACAATTCATGGAGGCTGCCAGTTGGACGATATTTTGGACTTATTTTGGCACCAGAGCATGCGTGCTGTTGGCTTTTTTTTGTGCTACAAAGCATGCACACTGGATACCTAAATCGGAAGGGATGAATAGGAATTAAACAAATATTTATATATCGGCTCATTAATTCAGCGTGAGGACGTTTTAGAATGTAAAAGTACAGTATTTTCCAAAATAGCATAATATCGCCAGGGTACGTTCATAGTTTTGAATGGACTTCAATGGTGTAATTTCCTTTTCGCATCAGAGGCAAAAAAAAGAAGTAATACATTTATACATTTATACATTTAAATGAATAAACTCCAATACCCATGGCAATAACTGTAGTAACTAAGCAAGCAACCACTACTTCCGGGTTAAAACTGGAACACGGAAATGTGCCGTAAGATTATATATGCGTACCCTTCCCTTATTACATCTACAATGTACAGAAATGATTAATATAGCTAATGTTTTTTGTTCTGTCATTATTATTTCATGGGTGCAGTAATACCGAATTAGCAGTGTCACTGTCAGACGCAGATATCTAGGTCATGCTGGCTGTAACAGCTAAATTGTCAACCATGTCTTGGTATATATCGAGCTAATCATAGTTCTGTCTTAGTTATGGACGTACTCTCCAACCTCATTTTTTTTTTTTACACACGACTGCTGGATTAGTAGTCATTTAAATAAATTCATCGTTACACTGATTCAGGTTCACAGTTGTCCGAATCAATGGACGTTTTAATCAAGCTGAACCGCCTTGGATGTGCAGTAAGACTGCACAAGGGACGAGTGAGACACCAGGTAGGGGGACAGAAATGAGACCACTTGGTGACTCTCAATTCTTTACACGTGAATCCTGTTATGGAGCTGTCCTGTTATTAGGTTCTCGCTTTTTATGCCAAACATGATTGTTATGGACAGTCTTTTGGTGTAGGTAGGTCTTTATCAATTCACCCTAGGTTCTCTTCTACTGAAGTAGGAGAAGCTACTCCGTGTAAGTAGTAATACTGTCTGCATTTGGCCTTGTGGTGAGAGTCACAAAGTTTTGGCTTGTTCTATGTTAGGAGATTTCAGAAGTGATTAGAAACAAATATATGTGTGCAATGTTGTTCTGCAGCCCTGCAATTATGTTTTGCGCTAATGATCCAGAGGAAAAATCTTTCCTTCATTAAAAGGTGTGAAGTGAAATAAGACACAATAGATACCCTTTCATGATGGTCATGCTCACAAATGGTTCAGTCAAGGAGGTCAACCTGAGTGTACATTGATCCTTTGGATTTACGTTTATATATGTTTCAGTTGGCTGATTATGCCAAATTAACGGTGTAAAATTAATGGTGTAAAACATCAAAACCACATTACCTGGTATGGTAGAATTGAGAACTACATACTAAGTAACATTGCCTGCATTTTTATTTTTATTTTAAAAAGATTTTGGTGAATAGATTCTTCATATAGGTTTGCGTGACAGGTTGAGAATTTGTTGCTCTTTTCAGGGCAGGACTTGTGATTCCCTTATTGCACTGAAGGGGCATTTTCCAAATCGTCATATTTGTGTAGCTATTCAGATATTTGAATACCCGGTGGATTGCATCCCATTCGGACCAGAGTTTATGAAGTCTAATCCCTCTTTGCCTCCAGAGTTTGCGTTCAGCATCAGGGGGGAGAGACTTCCCCCCAGTAAGCCATCTTAATGTACAGCAAGCTACGGCCATTTGGGAGCAGCGCTTTCGAGGATGTGGGGTCTCCGAGCCATACCTCTCCAGCCAGTACATCATGGCACACATTCTGGGAGCCAAGACTGTGAGTGTGAAGAACCAAGGCAATAATGGTCTTCATGGTCTGCATGCTCCCTCTGTCTGCCCACTCTTCTGCTCTCGGCTCATTCATTTCCTCCCGCCGTTCTGCCAGATGGCGAGCCTGGATCCCATCATTATGACAAAGGAGCTGACAGGTGTACAGACACACCGATTCTGGGAGCTCTGCTCAAAACGTCTTGCAAGGTAAACGTTCTAAATGTGTCCCATACCAGAGCAGTTGAGGAGGTGTCATTTGAAATTCTTGTGGTTTAAAAATGTATGTTGTGACAATATGTTGTGAGCTGATGAGATACATGCCTTTTGCTTAATCAGACTGTTATGTGAGCATGTTGCGGTTGTGTAACATTATATTAATTGTGTTCAGGATGCCAGTGCAGTATGTTATTGAGGAGTGGGACTTCAGAGATCTGACACTGAAGATGAGGCCTCCCGTTTTTATCCCACGCCCAGAGACGGAGGTAAGAGTACGGACAGAACTTCTGTGGCTACGATTGACATGTTTACACACACATATACACTGTCATACTTTTTAGATGCCTATACTATTGTCACATACAAACAGGTAATGGGAGGGTGGGTAAACTAGCAGTTCTTGGCCTTCACTGAACCCTGGCATAGACACTTATGCTGCACGCATAAACTAGCCGTAAGGTGATATATGTTGTCTATGTCTATAGGGCTGGAATGATTTTGAATGATGTTCTGTCTCTTTGCTGAGATCTATTTTAGTCGGGCAAATAATTATTTTTGCAAGTCTGCAGGCTTAAAGTATAATATAACCTACAATTGCAAGCAACACCACATTTGGAATGTGGCATCCACAGATTTTTATGCTTTATTCTCAGAAACAACTAGGTGGTGCTGTTGCGATATGAAACCTTTTAAAGACTGAATGGAAGGATTGAGTGACGTGCATGGGGAAAGCAGTGTGTGTGTTTGTGCATGTGTAAGTGTGTGTGTGTGCATGTAGGAGCTGGTGGGCCTGGTACTGGCCGGGTTCCAGTCGAGATGGGACAGCAGAGTGCCAAGTCTGCGGTGTCTGGAACTATGCTGTGGGTCTGGAGCCGTCTCCCTCAGTTTACTCCATAGCCTACCCCAGGTAAGCACTGGGAGTTGGGAAAGTCTTTTAAGTAAACTTCCTTACCAGTTTCTAAATAAGGAATAATAATCACAATCATCACTATTGGTACAATGCATTCAGGATGTAATTAACGGTTTCTTTACTCCAGCTCAGTGTAGTTGCAGTGGACAAGAGTACGGAAGCAGTGAGTCTGACTCAGGAGAATGCTCACAGGTAACCTACCCACGGGACTTGCCACAAATTGTAGACATCTGTTTCTTGAGTGTGTCCTGGGATGTATATATAATGTGTATAATGTTTGCTATGTGACAGGTTGGGGCTTCAGGACAGACTAGAGGTTCGACAGTTGGATCTCACTGTGGGTAAGAAACGGAGAGAATGAAAAAGAGAGTGTAACCCTCTGCGGTTTCCCTTGTCTTGGTTAAATGCATACGAGCTCAAGTTCAGACTTGAACCCAGTAGAGATGCTGTGACAGGACCCGAAACAAGAAGGCCATGCTCGTAAACCTACCAATCTGTCTGAATTAAAGCAGTTTGGTAAAATGTGAGCTAAGGTTCCACCACAGTTATGAAAGATCAAATTATAGGTATATGGTATAAATGCAGTTCTTGCTTTAAAGGGGCAATTACTTTTTCATAGGGGTGATATGGGCGTGACAACCTAAAGTGTTTACACTTTAGGTTCCCTTTGTCTAAAGATCTGAAAACATTCAGTGTGACAAATGTGCAAATGTGACAGTCCCCTCCATACTGCAGACGCAGAGGTGATATTGAAGGAGTGTGGTCCAGTCGACATACTGGTCAGTAACCCCCCATACCTGTTCTCCCAGGACATGACGTCCCTGGAACCCGAAATCCTCAGGTTGGTGAGATTTGAGAATGTTTTGTTTTTTTCAACTGAATTTGTCAAATGAACATACAGTACATGAAAATTCCAAGAACTTTCCCATTTTTCAATTGAATGTATGATTTACAAAACAAATTCAGAAAAGATGTGCAATCGGCCTGTTCTGAACCATCCTCTCAAAACCGTCCCACCTTCATATGCTGGCTTGAACCCCCACCCTCCTCTGTCCTCCCTTGCCCTCACTCCCAGGTTTGAGGACCCAGCTGCACTGGATGGAGGAGCAGATGGGCTGCAGATCATTGCACAGATACTGACTCTGGCTCCACACCTCCTAAAGGACCTGGGGTAAGTCTGTACATTATGCGTGTGTGTATATGTAGTCTGTGTTTGTGTGTGCATATGGCCATGAGAAAGAGGGAGACAGACCCTGTGTGTGTATTTATACTGTAGGGTTCCTGCAGTAATCTAGCAAAGAGGCTTTCCTAGTTGCGGTTAGTCACAGTTCATGGAAATACTCAATCCTGGTATTTTCATGGAAGTGAGGAACATGTTCCTGGGAGACGGCTCTGGCAGTTACGACAGTACTGGCACAGGTTATGGAAACGCTGCATTTATAAACAGATTGATGACTGGTTTCTCTTTTTGGCATAATAAATGTAATATTATGTAATAACAAAATGAAAATGAGTATTTCCGCTAAGTAATAATCATTACACCTTACTATATGTATTAGTCTATGTAATTGAGCAATCCCATGCATCTTACTGCTGGCTTTATAATCAGCTTGAGCATTTGCTTGTCCAGTAGTTTTCTCCATAAAGAGATAATATTACAGTATACATAACCGATGGTAACAATGTCATTACCACTCATGGTCAAGAAGATAATGGTTTTGAATACATTTTTACAGATAAGAATGGCTCTGAGAAACGACAATAGAAGATACACAGATAAAAATGTTAAGAGTACTAAACTTCTTTAAGCAGAGGTACATAATTTGTGCCAGTACTGTAGGACCTGTTGGCAAACATGTTGCCATGCTGATATTGAAAAGATAGACACACAGTCATGGTAGTTTTCAAAGATTAATTTTGGGTCTCATAAGTGGAATCCTGTAAAGCTGAAACTGAATCCTCCTTGTCTGAAGCATGGCAGGATGTGCCAGGGCCAGTGGAGAGCACACAGGGGAACAGTGTCCCGGAGTTCATTCCTGGCACACTGCATGTCTCTCTTTAAAGCTCCTGGAATGTATACAGGATCCTTATCTGGTGGACTGTAATCTACAGTGGAGGCCAGGGATGACCAGGTTTATATGGGAGTGGTTGAATTGGTGATGAGGAAAATTGATACTTAGTCGATGTGGTCATCTGAAGGAATCCTCAAATGTTTGTTAACTTTCTTTTATTCTACATATACTGATACTGATTTAACTCAGTATCAGGGACAGTGCTTTACTCTTCCTGAAATTTTGCATCTATTCCAAAGGATTTATAATTATTGACAGAATTAAATTGATTAAATCACAAAAGCCCCAAAGATCCCACTCCTTTTCCCCTCTTGCTTTGCCAGATTTGTGTACCTGGAGGTAGACCCTAGGCACCCTCCAGTGATCCAGAAATTTGCGGAGGAAGAAAAGATAGGACTGGAGTACATTCAGACACACTATGACATCACGAACAGGTCTGTATTTCTGTCACAGTGATGCTTCCTGAGCGGTCAGTGCTCCAGTCAGTGTGTGATGTCACAGAAAGTTGTGCGATGCAGACATATTGTGACATTATTTTCACCAGAAGTCATGCTGTCTTCCCCTTAGGCCACGTTTCTGTGTCCTGCAGAGAAGAGGAGCGGAAAACTAAACAGGGGAGCGAGTGTCATTCCATTGTCATTATTGTATTTTTATTGTTATTATTGTGAATCCATGTGCTTCGACTATTGTGCATTGTTAACTCATTCTGTGCTTAAACTGGCCATTCAAGCCTTGAAACACTGGGTAATGCTATGCCAATTAAACCATTCATCCAGCCCACTCAAATTTCATTTTGAGAATGAAATCTGTGTCAAAGGGAGGAAATATTCAAGAAAGAAAATGGAGCACTCTGCTGGGTCAGGACCCGAGTAGGCTGCTACGTGCCTGGTACATTTCTCCCTCCAGCAAACAACCCAAAATGGATATACCAAACTACCATCCCAAACTAATCTGGGAAGATTGGGGTTGATCTGGATTCAATGCTGGGAGGTGCAGTCTCAGCCACGTAGTCCCTGGGTGCAAGTGGAGTGTGAGTGCGGGAGAGAAAGGACTGAGAGAGAGAAAACCCCACTCCTCCACTCCACAAGCCCAAGCGCTGCACCCCCAGAAGCGGGCGTTGAGTTTCACTGGCTGCCTTCCAGCTTAGCGCCCTCGCCGTCCCCTCCCCCCCTCCCCCTCTCCCCATCTCGTCTCCACTTTATACTGCCCTGTTTTTCAATACGTCTGTCCCAATTTCTCTCTACGCTCCGCAATTAGAATTCCGATCGAGAGTTTCTTTGTGGCACTATTATCGGTCTCACGCGAGTTGGAAATCGCATGGCTCCCAATGGTTTTTCAATTGTATTTAATATTAGAATTATTATTTATTATACTAATATTATTTAGTATGTTTCTCATGCAAGTTTATTATTTTATTTTTTAGCTCAAACAAAACCCTAAAACAAAAATAAAACCGATTACTGTTGCATTTTCACAGAATGTACTCTGTTTCCAACATTTCACTGTACATACTTTATTTGTTACAAGCTTATACAAGTATCTTGAAAATTTTTGCTTTTAAAGTGTGGAACCCCAGGAAGACCAGCAGCTAGGGGATCCAAATAACTGAAATTTAAGTGATATATGATTTTTCTCGTTTCTTATGGCTTGCTGACATACTTAAGTGCTAATAACCAGTTCTCACTACTGCATTTGAGTGGCCCTGCTAAAAGTAAAAGGCACGGCGGCGAACAGGATCCCACAGGTGTGATAGACCAGGCACTACTGCCAATCAGCTTCTTCTGGTTGCTTCATTCCTGATCTGACGGCTTTAATGTTCGAATCAGGGACATGCTTTGTAGAACATCTACCTTTGCCTCCTCCCCTTTATCTACCTCACAACTCACCCCCACCCCCCCTCGCCCTGATTCTAGGAACTGGAGTGGAGTGTGGCTGAGGGTAATTACTGAAGGCTTTCCTGGAACTCTCCTTTCCAGTATCTGGCTCTCCCTGGAAGCGCATGCTCATTCCGTGAATCGCCCGGCTTTATCCCTCTCCGCCGGAGATAGGAAAGTGGATGGAGAGGAAAGGGGGGTGGGTTAAGTTATGATTCAGTCTTTCATTTTCAGGAATCTCTTCTTTTTTTTTTTTTTACTATTCTGAAAGCTAAACAAAGACCAAATACAAAAAGCAATACCAGCGCAGATACGAAACCATTCACAGCATTCATGATTCCGCTTGAAAGCACTTTTGTGAAGTTCTGTATTTTACTACACATCTCTGTACAATAGATAAAAAATACAATTGAATACAATTTCCATAATGAATGGTATAAGGGTTTAATACATGTTAATCTTTAGTGTTTTCCTTAAGAGTATGTGCTTTCCATGTCTATTAATCTCATTAAATGCATTTCTGTGGAATGGGAAAGTGAGTAAACAATAGATATTAGGATACGAAATGGGGAAAGGAAATGGGAATGATTTAAATCTTGGCTGAAGTGGGGTGCAGTTATGAACTGTCAGATTTGGACCCCATTAATCCATTTTGAAATGCCAATCACTAAATATGACAGTCTAATGTTGAGGGGGGAAAAATCCACAAACACATACTAAACGGCCATTTTACATTAACTCAAATAACCTGCTCCTCCAGTCTACCCCTTTTCAAAGGATACTTCCAGCAGGGAAATGTACAAAAGACACAAATCAGACTACACCATGGAGTCCCCAGATCTCAATCTAATAGAGTGCCTTTGGGATGAGGTGGAAAAGGCATGAATATGCGACTACAAAATATGCAAGAACTGTGTGAAGCCATTGAGTCAGAATAGACCAAAATCCCTAAGTAATCCCCAAAAGGACCTCGGACCTTGTTGAATCCATGCCACAAAGAATTCAGTGGGTCCTACTCGGTACTAGACAGTTGTGTCTAATAAAGTGGCCAGTGAGTGTATGCTACACTGTCGAACGACCATGGCTTAAATGTGTAAATACCTCCACATCATCAGAAACTGAAGCAGCCTATCCAGAAAAACAAGGCAACAATTAAGGGATTTAGACGCGCACTCGAGCGTCACGAGATGACATTCCAGTAACAGGAATATGGAAAATAAATGTTCGTCGTCTCACCGAACAATGCATTCTCATATCTCATGGCTCACATCTTAGGGCTGGACAAATCAGTTGGCCACGAAAAAAGAACAAAGATTCCAGCGCACTCACGCGGATTGTAAAGTCTTGGCAGGACCAGAATATATTACTGACGGGCGCCAGTTTGCGGCAGAACGGCCTTCATCAGGGTAGACGCGCACACCGAATGGCACATACTTAGGTGTGGCAAACAGTCGTATTCGGAAAACAGTTGAAACAAGTAAATTGTTAAATTAGTATATTGCAGCCAGCCGCTGAAAAATAGACACCGAGTCATAGAAGTAATAGGTTGTATAAGATATTGAATAATTTAAACTATTATCTAAAATTACACTGAATTACAGGAATGCTGAGAAATCTAAAACGCCGTTGCTCGGAACTGTAATTTCATCTGTTACCTCATCCAATTAAATAGTAAATTAATGAAATGCCAACAGAGGGAATTTTCATGCCCCGCAAGTGGATACTGTAAATTGGACGCGCGTATTTCTGTTCGGGTACGGCAACTGCCCGTTTTCTCTTTATCTTCTTCGGCCCACATAAAAAAGGTACACATTCACGGCCCATGGTTACCACGGCCGTCCTGGACTATCAAACTGTGATGTTCAAAAAAATAAAAGGAATACATTTAGATTCATTAGGATTACTTGTCATTAGTGATAACAATTGTGATAGTAAGACGATTAAAACGATGCCTATATCCACATACTCGAATTTACGTATGACGGTCCTTTTTTCGTAAATCGTAAAATCCTGGCGCCGCAAAGTGAGTAGGCAGCAATGGGTAATTCATTCTAGAGACATCATCAAGCAACTTTGGGGGATTTAATTTCATTAAAACTTCATTGTTTATTTTTAATGCCAAATGAGTGGTGTACTTTTCTTTACAAAGGTTAAATACACATATACACTCAGTGACCACTTTATTAGGTAGACCTGTACACCACCGTGTTAATACAAATATCGAATCAGTCAATTATGTGGCAGCAACTAAATGCATAAAAAGCATGCAGACTTAGTCAGAAGGTTCAGCTGTTTTTCAGACCAAATGTCAGAATAGGGAAGAAATGTGATCCAAGTCACTTTGACTGTGGAATGATTGTTGGTGCCAAAAACAAAAAACATCCAGTGAGCAGCAGTTTTGCAGGCAAAAATGTGTTGTTGAGAGAGGTCAGAGGAAAAGAGCCAGACTGGTCGAAGCTGACAGGAAGGTGACAGTAATGCAAATAACCATTACAACAGTCGTATGCAGATAACCATTACAACAGTCGTATGCAGAAGAGCATCTCTGAACACACAACGTGTCTAACCAAACTAAGTAGACAGGCTACAGCAGCAGAAGACCAATAAGTCTAATAAATACCTAATAAAGTGCTCACTGAGTGTATACGCCTGTACACTAGTCTATGCAATAAAATAATAAAAATTAAATGGTTCTGAAATTAGGTATCTTCTAAATTAAAAACAAGGCTATATGCATGGACCATATAAAACTTAATGTATTGCACTTTATTTCATACTGTAAGCAAATAAGCAAATGTGTACTATCCTTTCATGAACTGTTAAATTCCAAATCCCACTTGGTTGAAGCATTTTCTAAGTCGCTTACCACATATTTGTGGGTACATAGTCACAATTTCCATTGAGATATTTTCTTGCGTACGTTTCTTTATGTAATCAGATTATATGCAGAAGTGCTGAGAATTTAGCCACAGTACATGAACAGATAAGAAATAAACAGGACATCATTTGCGATATTTTTTTTTTTAGAAAATATATTTTTTATTACTGTGTACAAACAGCCACATTGTGGAATAATCACATGAATTCAAGATTGATAAAAAAGTGTTCATAAAAAATTTCCATAAAAACAAACTGGTTCAGTCCAGAGCAAACAGGTCACAGCAAACTGGTCCTGCAGGCTTTATGGTTGTGAGGAGGTATGCCTTCTTGACTGACTCATTTGGGGGACAAATTAAGCTAGAACCTGGAGCAACACATCTTTGACATACTACCCGGTCCTAAGGAGGGAACTGTGCCCAGAATATGATCATCTGATCATACCTGAATA
The DNA here is from genome assembly GCF_963514075.1 of Conger conger. NCBI lineage: Eukaryota > Metazoa > Chordata > Actinopteri > Anguilliformes > Congridae > Conger > Conger conger. Next base: position 35,880,943 of record NC_083769.1, on the reverse strand, counting down.
TGTACAGCGTGTTCTCTGTGACAGGACTATCATATTCCCTCCCAACCCCCATTCAGCTCAGTGCTGCAGCCTTCCAGTGGTAATGCAATTACATCACATGGTACTCATACCAGAATCTCACTGTGCCAGATCCGTATCCCATCACAGCGTCAGGTGTGCTGGGAGCCACCACGTCCCCAAGGGGGTGCTGGGTGTTTCAAAGATGGAAGGGGTAATCTTTCAGGTAGCGTTGTAGAGGACGAGGCAGGGGAAGCTGGTCAGGAGAGTCGGTGAGGCGGTTGATTGTGAGTCGTGTGAGGTGCTGTAGGGAAGGGCAGGACTTGTGGCGGTTGAGTGGACGAGCCAGTTTCAGGAGCAATGCACTATCCTTGGGCGTTGGTTGGTCCTCTTTGCACGCCAACTCGCCCTGGCTTGACCCTACATAATGCTGCACAAGGCTGGCCACATCTGGAAATGCTAGTAGCCGGGGTTTGGCTAGAGAGCTGGAGTCCAGACGGAAACGTCCATGGCTGTACTCAATTCGCACATTGGTGGGGCCACGTCCTGTCTTCACAGACAGGGTCAGCATGTACAAGGGGTGGCTGCTGTCCCGAATGAGGAAGGTCCCCTCCTGCGCCTCCTGAAGGACTGACTGTGCCTCACTTGCTGTAATGGCACCCCAGTACCACCCTGCAGAAAAAAAAAAACATCAGTTGTTTGAAATCAAATCTTTGTTAACTGTCATTGTGAAAAAAACAATGAAGAAATCATTATGACCCTGACATCCTGATTTAGATTACTTATGGGATGCCAAGATCCTCACTCTGTGATAGCTATTGTCTGGAACCTACCCACAATATATCCATAATAGAATACCACATTTGTGGAATACCACATTTCCTCAACTGTGAGTCCTCTGTATGTGCGGCCACAGATGGGCACATTTAGAACGCTGCTATACCTGAGATATCCAGGTAGTGGAAGGTCTGGGCAATGGCACGCAAGTCTTCTGTGGGGTCCCACAACTTGGGAGGGCTATGCAGGCAGCAGGAGGTGGGAGTGGATGAGGAGAACCCAAGGTGTGTATCGGTCCGCATGGTAAATGGAACCGCCTCAGTAGTTGGAACAGGCAGCAGACCCCTGGGGCTGAAAACAGGAAGGAACGATCAGTCACCAAAGAGATTGCATGCAAGTTAGACAGCATAACAAAATGTGCACTGTCAGAACTTTCTGGAACCCTGTTACCCTCTTTCTGTACATTTTTGGTGTTTGAATGCATGTTTGTCTTTTTAACATCACAATATCCTGAGGTGATTAGCAAAGTAGATAGATCCTTGTCTCTGGAGAGACAAATAGTCTGTACACATTTAGAGATAATGATTGTCACAATTTTTTGCAAACACATTAGGTTTTCCAAGTAAACAGAAAAATAAAAGCATTCTAGAGCACTTATTAACTAGCTTACAGGGGATGACTCTCATTACAAGGCAACTTTTGGTTGTGGCATTTAATAGGCTTAATGAATATGTAGTGGTTAACTGGAAGAGTGAGTCGGTTTGAGCTCAGAATTGTGCCTCGTGTATGTATAGTACATAAGAACAGATTCATTTTATTATGTTTATTTTTATTGTGCCGGTACTTCTTCCTTGAGTGCAATGATCTCAGTTTGCACGAGTCGTATGAAATAGTTCCAACTGAAAAAACTATTAAACCTAATATTTTGAAGAATAATGAGGTAACATGCATTCTGTATGTACAAAATTATTATAGGTATAATCTGATAGTGCAAGCTGCTTTGGGGTAACTTGAAGGTGTAATGTCTTATTTTAGACCACAAATGCCCGATAGCAACCACTGTAAAGCAAACAAGCCATCAGAAACTTCTCTCAATATTTAAAACATCATTAACTGTAAAGATAACCTGCCTGGCCTATGAGAAACATACATAAAAACTGAAATAATAGTGAGAAAAAAACTGACGTTTGTATGTATTTCAGCCTTCGTCCTATGTTACATAATGTACTCAGTGGTTTTAAATGGTTTTTATTAAAGTAATCTTGAAGCATAAATATCAGCAAGCGGCCACCCACAGTTCTGAATTAATATGCATGCATTCAAGGGTTGTTTTTACAGGAAGGGCTTAGTCAATATGAAAGAACTGCTGAGGAAATAACGAGAAATATCGACACTTTCCCCCTCACACAGATAGAGGGTCAAAACAGATTTTGGTTAAAAAACCCTTTGTGGTCTTGGTACTTAAAAGTTCTGGTCGCAGGTGTTAGAAAAAACGATCAAACTGTCCCATGCATGTCCTATTTAAATGTATAAAATATTATTGTACCTCTGTGACAGATTGCGGATATCCCCCCACCCCCAACAGGCTCCACAAGTTTAAGAAAGACTAGGTGTAACTGCGGAAATGTGCAATGCCCTGTATAGACGTTGCTTATATGTGGTTAAATGAAAGCAGCCATAAACCGTATTAAGCTTACGGCATACATTATAAACGTCACAATCTATACTAAAATAAATTTGCCCGAACAGATTTACTAATATCTTTACTAAGGTCACACACCCAAATCAATTTACTTAAAAAAAAGACCACTTACCCTTGTACGCATAGAATCATCACAGATAGCGAAGATTTCCCTGAGTTTGTCCAATCGCTGAGGTTGTATTTCTGGCCTTTTAAAACCAAAAGCTTGAGAGAAAAAAGATACCGATAGCTATATCTATTTTGTTTTAATTTATCTGAAAACAGAATTTTAAATTTAACCACAGTATTTAATCTTGTTTCACAGAAAATGACCGACTTAAATTCATTATAATTTTACTATCCGCAACGATAATTGCTGTATTGAAAATATTAAATATAAAATCCAATAACGTACAAATGCGAAAATGATCAAGTCGTGACCGTGACTTCCCTCTCAAGGCAAGCAGCAAAGTATTACGGATCAGCCAGAGACAGAGCCTTGTCTTTGAAGTGGTGAAGAAAAATATGTTTTACAGTATTTGCGAAAACAGAGGAAGAAAAGCTCAGTGGGTTTGGCTTTACGAGTTCACAGAAGTTCCAGGAATTGTGTTCTGGGAATTGCTTTGCATTTCAGCGTCTCTGACGACATCAGTTCAGGCACAGCTGCATACTTGTTTCACAGAACTGTGATCTCACAACCCACATGGTTAAAAGTGTTCTCGTTGAAATGACCAATTTCATTGTTTAGCTGCGTAACTTTTATTCACTAAAATGTAAATTGTGGCAAAAGGTGGACATCCTTTCCCTGCCGTCGCTACCAGCCAACGGCGCTAAAATGAGCTCAGTTGGGTTCACAGGAAACAGATCCGACGTTTTTCCAAGTAGACTACTTTCCAGGAAAAGATGAAGCACCGACGAGGCTGGCCTATCTGCGTCGTGCCCTTCCCTGCAGCTCCGCCCTTGCTATTCTGAGAATGGGCTGCCGCTGTATCCAATGAACTATGGCTGTATCCTTATGGGTCTCGGGGGTACAAGGCGACCGCGCACAGCGAGGACATTGTGGCAAATATAAAATTAAATAAAACAAAATCAGGGCCAAGAATAACTAGCGAGAAGCACAGAGAAGACTGCGATTTTGGGGGTGGTCTATTTAACTTAACGTTTGGAAATTGTGATTAATATCATGACGTGTCTAATGTGCCATTGTCGGGATTTTTGCGTAGATTTTCAAATTTAGTAGTGTTACTGGTTATATGTCAGGGCAGTTGTTCGATGTAGGGTATGTATTTAGCCTAGCTAATACCTAGCCTTTCGTGAATAGCTAGAGTAGACTAGTGACCGCGATTTCATTGTGGTTTGGCTTTTTGCTTGCACACATACAAAATGACATACACAATTTAACAACCTTTTGTGGATCGAAAAGGTTTATGTTTTAAGCTCCTACCTTGCGTCGGCCTACGAATACATATCGGTCCCCTTTTCTTCCCCAGACGCACACTGATATATGAGTACTTCAGTATTAACTGTATGGACCATAGGGTGTTAGTGAAATCCTGATATGAAATTATTGTAAATGTAAGTTCGAATTTGAAAACATTCAAAATTATTATTTAGAACGAGGTTCTGGAAATTTTGATGTTCTGGGAATTGCCTTTTACAGATGATCATGTTTTAATGTCAATGTTATAATGTCAACACGAGTTAAACAGTGCACATCTCACATAACACATCTCATTATACCACTGTCCAAGAGGGATCAAATGTAAATCATCCAAAATGCTACTGTCCACTGAGCATTTGACTGTGTATAGGTCTATGCATTTTGAATTTCCACATTTGAAGTTGGCGGCACGGATGGTGCAGTGGGTAGCACTGCTGCCTCACAGCAAGGAAGGTCCTGGGTTTGAATCCTGGTTGGCCGGGGCTCTCTGTGTGGGGTTTGCATGGGTTTCCTCCAGGTACTCCGGTTTCCTCACAGTCAAAAGACATGCAGGTTAGGCTGATTGGAGAGTCTAAATTTCCCGTGGGTATGAGTGTGTGAGTGAATGGTGTGTGTGCCCTGCGATGGACTGGTGACCTGTCCAGGGTGTATTCCTGCCTTTCGCCCAATGTATGCCTGGACAGGCTCCAGCCCCACTGTGACCCTTTTCAGGATAAGTGGGTTAAACAAAGCATATTATGATACTTTAAATTATTTTCTTCATCAGTTTTCTGAATGGTAGCCTACATTTGCTTTTTAGCTTCATCATTACAAAGTGCATTACTTACAAAGCTGAGTGATGACTATGACTATAAAGTTGATTTATTCTATTTTTAATATATCACTGGGTTTGGCAGGTGTGAATTCTTTTTTAAACTATGGCAGGTGCAGGTGAAAAAGTACCACTCCTGGTGAGAAACCCTTCTAGGATTACAAGGGACACTCGGTAGACTGGACTCTCAAGCCAAGCCAGAAGAAAAACCTTCCAGAAAAAAGTCCTTAATGGCAGGAGCCTTACGCCAAACACTGTCTTTTGGATGAAGCGTTTAACCGAGATCCTGACTCACTGTGGTAACTAAATTCCCAACCTGCCACTCAATAATGTTTTGACTGTTAAACTGGGATGATTATCCAACTGTGGCAACTATCATGGGATCTTCCTCCTGTCCATCACAAGGAGAAGCCTGCCCATATCCTCCTAAATTCTATGACACTCCTTGCTAAAAAAAACAAAAAAAAACAAGATGGCTTCATAGACTTGGTCTTTCCTGCAGGACAAATACTGAAAAAAGCTGAGTCAGCTATACATTGCTTTCATTGACTTTACCAAAGCATCTGATTCAAGAATTTGATTACTATGACACTGTATAGGGAACCAGTGCTTTAGCTTGACATTCCAAACCAAGGCCCCATATTATCACGGTACTGTACACATTTTGTGCTTGCTGGCAACATAAGCTGAAGCATCACTGCACCCCTTCAACCTTGTGCATTTTGTCCCAGAGTTCTTTAATACACAGTTGTAACCAAGCTCTGAAACAACTGGAGAATGTACTGTTATAGAAACTCAGAAATCTCCAGCTGATGTGAAATATAGGTGAAAAAGACAGCATACAATATTGGTATCACTCTTTGTTCATAACATGGTTTGTCCCTAGGGGTTCATGCTATTCAGATAGGCAGTTCAATACCAGACAGTACACACAGGTCATTTTTAAATTCATCATAGTATTTTTTTTCTGCAGATGCCTTAACAATGTGCACTGGTTTGGCTGTTGGTATTCATACAGTGGACAGGCATACATTTTTCTTTATGAACCGCCAAAAGTTAGAAATATGTTTATTTCCCTCTCAGTAGGTCATCTGTATGATTAGAAAAGGGATAAATAAAAAGGCAGGTTATGTCATTCAAGAATCAGTACCATTTCCGATCAAGTTGACAGAAATTAGTTCTCAAATTACATATAAACTTTAAATACAGAATTGCAAGGAATTTAAAATGTTGAAGATTGTTTTTATTTTAATAAAGTGTTAGTCATTATTATTTCTTATTATATGGAGAAATGTTTAAACATTTAATAACCCGGCATTTCAAAGTATAAACATTTAAAGAATTTAGCCCAAAAGCCCATCCATATTCTGCAATGTAGATTATTATTAGTGTTTAAAACAGTATCAGCCAGTATACAGAAATAGATTTTATTTGGAATTCCTTCTCAGATGTCTAATAAGTCTTGGTGGTGTCTGTTGTATCCATGTAAGCACCTATGTGACACCACAAACATTGGAAGGAAGCATGGAGCAACACAGTTGTGGGACAGGCAGGGTTTAGTGAGAGACTGCAGATGGGCAGGGTATCTGATGGAGGCATGGAGGCAGTGAGAGACAGGCTGGAGGTATGTGGCGCCCAGTGCCTGCTTCCCAGAAAACCCCATGAGTGAAGCAGGGAGTAAGGAAACAGAAAGGATCAGTAAAAAACATTTCATTTCAAACCCACACCGCTCCTGTTGTCTGTCCATCCACCTTTTTCTGCCGAGGTCACGGAGGACCAACATCTGGCTCCCATGCCGGGTAATGAAGGGGGCAGAGCCTTTGTTCCACCCTGCTTCAGGAAGCTTGTTCATTTTCAACCAATAATGTCCTACAGAATGATCTACATATATGTGTGTGTGTGTGTGTGTGTGAGAGAGGCAGAGAGAGAACAAGAGGGTGTGAGTGCATGCGTGTGAGAGTTCCAACAGGCTTCTTTGCTGAAGGGGTTTTTTGATACATTGTGTGAAACACTTGAGACATGGCTAACAACACAGGGAGAAAAAGGTAAAAACAACAAGAGAATCTTCCATTTCCTTCCCCTCCTTCCAGACACAACAGAGTGTGGAGGCTCATGGGACACATATGGGGCTGGAGGCGTGTCCACTTCCGGAGGGGGCAGGTTCAAGACCAGGGGGCAGGGGGCAGGGTGAAGTTGGGCCGAGCCCCACCAAGCCCCTCTCTAGTACTCCTCTCCGTTTTCTCCGGGGCCCTTGATTATCCGCTTGTTGCCTCTCTTCCCGGCTGGGCCACGGGGCTTGGCGAAGGCCTGCTTGAAGGCCTGCTGCTTGGGATGAATCTCCTCATACAGCAACTCTTCTGTCAGCTCCGCCCCGCTGTCAATCTCCAACTGCGCACACACACACACACACACACACACACACACACACACACACACAAGGAAACAAGACAACAAATAAAAGAAGCTTATATTATTACCCCATAGTTATGTCCGATGTATACGAAAAGTAAGCCGGGAGAAACCTACACCTGAAGTGAATACTGGGAGGGTGACTGGGGGAAGAGTATAGAACCAGGGCAGGGTGTGGAAAGAGGACTACATGGATGAGGAGGAGAATTAGGGAACACAGCGATGGGGTCTGGTGGAGAGGTACAGCCTCTGTTCTTCACCTTTTTAGCGATCTCCAGATGGTAGTCCCGCTCCACCTCATCCAGCAGTCGACTCTTACAGCTGGAATACAGCATCCTTTCTTTAATGCTGCAGCTGTACCCAGGCATGGAGTAGATAAAGACTGAGACACAGGAGAGAGAGAAACACACCTGAATGACAAAGTGACCACTGGTAGGATAACTGGTCCCTCTCCAATGAATGAATATGTATGCATACCCATATACAAGGCAGTATGTAAATTATTTGTTTTCATAGGTAGCATTTGTGTTATTGGGGTGGAGGATAAATGGCTCCAAGACAATCTGCATTATTAATATTTTATATGTACTTATTTAGTTTTTCTGTATAAACTGCCACTGCTGCACAATGTAAAATGTATCTTCTATTGTATGTTAATACTGCTGTATGGGCTGCACTTTCTGCTAGCTGTATAGAGAATCTGACAAAGAGCGAGAGAATTGAGGCAGAAAAAAAGAACTGACCCACAGACTCTAAGTAGTCTCCTTCATGGGAGTGCTTGTAGAGGAAGAAGTGGTATCGCGGCGTGTCTGTGGGGATCCTTCGAGGCAGCTCGCTAACCTCCGTGGGGTTGGTGTGCACCAACTCAATGGTCTCCCGCTCTGTGTCCAACCGCTAACACACATAGAAACACAGCACTGTGATTAATGTTCATGTTAACCACACCCTCACACAAAAAACACACAATGACGTCTATTTTTAATACCATAGAATTAAGCAGATATATGAAATAAATTAAGATACATTTTTAAAGAAACCCAAATATACAAATGGCCATTTTCCGATCCCTGATAAGTACAAGTAAACAACTGCTTTATTTGTACAAGATATTATTTCATGAACTCATCTCCAGAAAGAAGCCTTATACATCTCTTTTTTAAATTGAGAAAAATCTAAATTTCGCATTTGAAAATGAGTTTTCATAGATTTGCACTGGCATGAGGACATTCATCCTGCTCGTGTGTGTGAAGGCTCCCCCTGCTGGCTTACCAGCTGTATATAATTGATGCGTCTCTGTGTGAGCTGCTGCAGGGCATGCCGGGCCCCTTCCTGCAGAGGGAATGCAAGGCCCTGCAATGTCTGGTGCTTACTCTCTACGCTGATCTCTGTCTTCACCTGCAGGGGGCGACACACACAAACAGGTGCACTCAGTCCCACCGCTGGGAACAAACAGTTCAGTGCTATTCAATACCTGCAGGGGGCAGGCAAACCCACATACACAGACAGACATCTGTCTAATACAGTGAAGCAGGGGTGGGGTGGGAGAGACACACCTTCGCACGCCCAGCGGGTCTATCTGCCCGCCTGCGCTCATCCTGTGGCGGGAGGTGGGGGGAGACAACCGGGTTATGCATAAACGTAGACTTACACGTACACACAACATAAACACACACACACACACACACACACACAATCAGATGTGCGCACACGAGAGAAAGGTGATCTGAGCGTGGGCACACACGAGAGGAAGGTGATCCAGGCCTTCGGATCAATCAGACCGAGGCGTGTATCTGCTGAGCAGGGATGACTCATCAGACCCAAATTCACCCCTGAGACTGTGGCAGAGTATCCTCTTCATTACCCCACAAGGTGAATTGAAGATGATTGACAGCTCGGTTAGGTCAGCTCCCTCTCCCACCACAGTGACCACTCACAACTGAATTTGCAATAGAGTCTAATTTAAAAGCACCTCAGGGTCTACCTGTCTTACAAATCACCATTGATTTTTATTAAACAGTGTCAGAATCCAGCTTATCGGCTAGAATGTAAAATGTGAATACCTGCGGGAGGCCAGAGAGCTGATGGGGGCACACGACAGGCTGTCTAGAGACAGGCCAGATTAATTAATACTGCGTCCATGCATTGTTCATACAGCGCTCACCGCACACTGTGTCAACACAAACACAGAAAGGAGTGCACATTCTGCACAAGTGTAGATGAACTTACCCGCACAACCCTGTCCTAAAAGAACAGGATCACAATAATTACACAACTGAAACACACACAAGCAGTTACGCACCACATGTTAAGAATGAACCAAACAGAGGCCATTACTACTCTTAATGGCATGCACTCAGAGTTATGAGATGTTTGTCATTTAAAGCACCATTCATTATTTATATTTCTTCCAGCTGTTAATCACAGCAACAGACTAGATCTTAAATGTAACAAATCTGACTCCACCACTGCAATAACTATATTTCACTAAACTGCTGATACTGAAGAAAAAATCATTTTCTATGAACATACAGCCTAAACAATATTAACTTCATTATCATTTCACTCCCACAACCTGCATAAAGGAATTGGTAGAAACATGTACAGTGCTTCCATGCTGTTCTAGCCCCACCCTTATCCCCATATCCCAGTATATATTGCCACTCTCACTTCCTCAGGTACATAAATCCTACCATAGGAAACCATTTTATTTCTGTCCCCCACCATCCACCATCTGCCAGCTCTCTGAGCTGTACACACAGTTGGAGAAAATAAATATGAATTGTTGAATATAACAGTACTAAACCTGTCAACAAGACACTCTATGAGTGAGGGACAAGTACTTTTTTTGCTCAAAAAGAGCAATGTCTATCAAAGGAAAAAACGTTCACCAAGGAATGTTCCAGTTTTCAGTAACATTTTACAAAAAGGTCTGAATTTGGTGCTTTCGTTCTAACATACCATGTAAGTCGGCGTTTGTTGGCAAAATATTTTTTGGGAAAGACTATTACACTCTATTAATATTTTATTAAAATATAATGCGCTGTAGTTATTAAATATTGGAAGTTATTAGAAAAATAATAGCTTTACTTTAAGTTGTGCACTATCATTATTTACACAAGCAATGTTTTTCCCTCATTGTTTGCTATCACTGCATAATGCCATTTTTATTTAATCTGGCAGTATATCATGGGAGCACTGTATAACATTGGAGAATCTCTTTGGATTTTGATTGACTTCAGAGTTTTGGTAAGTCAGTCTGACTGATTTAAGTGTATGTGATACTGAGGGAGAACAGGTATATGAACAGGAAATGGATGGACTGAATTCAACAGTGGGCTAGTGTTTTAATTTAAACACAGTTGTGCAAGTGCATACAAGTCGTAGGCACATGCAATACAACATTTTTAGTTATACACAAAAGAGAGAGAAAGAATAACATCGTTTTTGTTGAGTGTGTGGGCATTTTGTTTTAATGCCCTAGTCAATGCCAGGCTGATTTGTGTTGAAAGAACTGAAAGCACTGAAAGACACTGCAAGACTGTCACTTTATCAGCCTGTCACTTTATCAGCATCACATCACTTTGTTCCTCTCAGCTGTCCACAGAACCACAAACCTGTCACTTCACACTTTCAAAAAGTGTTGATTCATGAAATCTATAAAGTTAATATTCATTCCATAGGCATGGGGAAAATGAAAATGCCCTGTCTGGTCCTACTGTACTGATCTCTGAGAGTAGCCCAGGATGCACCATAGCCTTCCTGAGCCATTGAGTGAAAGCTCTGCAGCCCGTCTCACCTCGTTGATTTTAATTTGCTGCAGCTCCTGCTCAGCTGCTGTCAGAGGTGCAGGGGCAGAACAGGACATCACATGTCGCTTGTATCCCTGGAGGCAAATGTCTTCCTGGAGGACAGCAGAACTCAGGAGTGAGGGGACCAGAAGTTCAACAGGAAAATACAGGTTGTACAGGAATCTGATTTTTGAAGTTAAAAATACAGTATTGAACTAACATATGCTTCTCTTAAGAGGTTAATGACACACTACACTCACTTAATCTACCCACCAGTTCATCCAGATTTCTGAAAACCCTGCCCAAATATTTTTAATCTCTAAAATCAATGATGGGATAGAGGAGTTATTTCTTACATACCTCCATTGTGCCAAACAGCTCATCTTTGACATGCCCCCCGCCAAATTCTTTCTTCACTGTGGCCCGAGTGGCAGCATACAGCATCTTCTGCCTCACCTGTGGAGGGCAGAGTGGAGCATTAACATCCCAACTACACATCTCTATGATTAACACACATACACACACTTACACACACATGCATGCACACACCCGCATTTTTACACAGACACTTAGAGTTGGTTATGAGATGCAGTTAAGCTTAGTCCTGGACTAAATTTAGTTTTGTATGGAGGTCTGTGAAACTGCATCTTTTGCAGATTGTGTGATGTAGCAATGCATTTCAGGAAGCAGTCACACTGTAGCACAGTGCAAGGAAATATTCTGCATCACATATTTTGGTGTACATCACCTGGTGCTCAAGGCAAAGGTATCTAAAATACTTGTTCCCACAATCATGAACAAGACCAGAAGTTATCTATTGAAGTGAAAAAATAACTTCAATGTGTACTTCAACTACTGAATAAGTACTATCCTCAAAATGATTCAATAGACTTGAGTGTGTGTGTGCCTGTGTATGGGTGTATGTGCCTGTATGTGTTTGTGTGCATATGTGTGTATGTGTGAGCGTGTGTGTGTGTGTCTGTGTATGTGTATGTGTACGCTTGCACATATGGGTGCCTGTGCGTGCATGCACGTGTGTGTATGCGTTCTAGATAATGTTTTACCGGAGACTGGTCAGGAGACCAGGAGATGAAGATCCACTCATAGCCCTGAGCATTCTGGGAGTCCAGGCGATAAAGGACATAGCAGGGCTCCATTGCGTCCAGAAGAGGAAGCAGGAAGTGGTCATAGTCACGGTCCCAGCTCTGTGACGGCTCTCTGTAGGCGCCCAGCACCAGCTGCTCTGAAAAACAGAGCACAGCTCACCTCACACCAACACTGATGTATGATCTGTGACACAAATTAGGGCCATCCGTGATCCTACTGAGGGCAGGAGAATGCGCATGCATTCAGTATGTCAGCTCTCCTCTTCTCAATGAGCAGTTCATCAAACAGACAAAGCGACTGCTTTTTCAATTGAGCATGTCATACTGTGTTTCAATATTGACTTCTGAGTCACATTTGTTACATACAATTTGAATATAACTTGAATATAGCCATTGACAATATGATGCACTGAAACTTAAAAGAACCAAAATAAAAAAATTTTTTATAATGAAATCATATTTACAATGATGTGATCGTCATAAAAAGCTCTCCAGCAGATTGCTTATTGCATCAGAAATATATTTTTATAACTTGGCTGGTTCCAGGCTCTTGGGTAAATCAGACTTCTAATGGCATACAAAAGTCCTTACTGACAACCACAGGCACATGGGTTCTCTAATTCTTTCAACGAAAAATGCACATAAACTCAAATCATACTCAGTCCCAACCATCAAGTTTATCCTCCTGATCTCATTGCTGTGAAACACAGACACTCTCTCTGTCATCTCTCCACTCTAATATAATCTCTCCTCCCTTACCACGCACTTGGCTCAAGTTTCTCTCTCTCTCCCTCTCTCCCCCCCTGCTCTCTATGTCAACACTTTCGACTTAAATGACAGCACTATCAGTCCCTCTCTGTGCATCATTTATTCATTCATCCAGAAATTAATCCCCCTTCTTCCATCAGTGCACAGCAATCAGATCTTACTCTCGCTATCTCCAGCACACTCCCAGAGACACGCTCAGACACAGACAGACATTTGAACATACGCATATGGCCGTATGCATTCGCACACCCGTACAGTGGAGTGGCAGCAGTGTGTGTGTGACGCATAGACGATGCGGTGTCTCCAGTTACTGGTTCTGGTAAGCTGCAGTAACTAAGAGGCTGTGAGCTGATCCATTCTCATCAACATTACTCCTTGTTCCAGCTTAAAGGCTCAACTCCTTGCAGCAACCATCTTGAAGAAAACTGCAGAAGCACAGCAAAGTTTGCCCCAGGTTGTAACATTGACTTAGAAGGGAAGACACCAATGATCTACTATTACTGAGAACTACTGATGCAATTATTATAATTTTTTTAGCAAACTCACATTCACTCTTGAATAATTAACTTTCATCTATGAATAGGCAGTATTGTGGTGTGTTCCATCACATGAATCACAGCACATTTCAACACGGCAGAACGGCTTTGTAGTCTCATCTTCAGCCTGAATACACAATACGCAAATACACAGGTCACTGTCACTTCACATCTCAGGCTGCGGGCCCTCATCTTCCTCCAGCTCTCACCATTACATTTACATACAGGCATTTGGCAGATGCTCTTATCCAGAGGGACTCACACAGCATGCATTTTTCACGATGACCTCCAGTCTCCCGCTGTGAGTTCCTTTCCCCCAACATGAGCTCCTAACTGCCACTGTGAGCTCAGTGACACTGACACAATTAGCTCTCTCTGCCCCAGTCCCTAGTCCCAAGACTACTCATATCCTCACTTTAGGGAGTAGCATAAGCCGAGCAAATGTTTTCCTGTAGTGTCACTTCATAGTTGGAATTAGTCTCGGGAACCTGTTTTTGCAAATGTGCTGCACAAAGCTGTAAAGTTAGCTGGTGTTGCTATGGAAAAAAAAGAACATAGCAACAACCATTTGTGTTCATGTGCTCGCCTCTTTAGTTGTGTTTTTCCGAGGTCTGCTATCTGTAATTCTGCCCGCTCGGAAGACGAGATGTCTCTAAGCTGTGTTGTGGTGAAGTAATGTCACACAACAGATGACATAGGCGCAACCATAGATCACATAAAAATCACGTTGTTGCTTGGAAATATTATTGGGTAATTCAATGTTGGGTAATTCTAGTTGGGTACAAGAGCTGATGTAGCTCTATTGAACTCATCTTGATCCTTACCAAAGCCTGCCAAATCACTGAACCAATTCAAACGGCTAAGCCTGGCACCATCCGACTCGGCACCTATGGGTGGCTCTGCCAGCTCCGCTCGGTTCTGGTTCTCCCCGAACACACTGACACACAGACCCTGTGTCCTTGGGGGGGCAGGGGGGGTTTCCCTGGTGCTCTCTCAGCAGCCGATGCTATTCTGAGCACCATACATTCCAGAACCAGCACACACATTCTTTCCACCAGCCATTCAAGCGGCCGGGGCAGACACGCACAAACACATGTGTGCAATCTGTGCATTTCACCCACAAACACAAACATACATGCACAATGCACAATCTCTCACACGCCATAAACACACATACACAATCACACACATATATACAAACACAGAGCAGCCTTCATCTTCATAAACTGATACAATAAGGATGGAGATAAGGTCTGTAACATTGTTCCATTCTGGAGAGAAGCCGGTGATGTGGAGATGACTTCACTCAGCCAGGCAGTTACTAATCATTTGGACAGCCCAGCCAGTCATGGTGTTTACAGTGAGAGGTCTATCACCACAGCGACTCCAGAACAGATGAGCATGTGACCTGAGCAAGCAGCCAATCAGTGGGATCTTTTGCATAACCTCAGTGAGACTGTGCAACAGCTCAAAAACATCATAACCCCACACTCCAGGTGACCAGGGACCTCAAATAAACCTCGGCCACAGGAAGGCAAGAGACATGGTGGCGATAACACTGTCCCCCCGACCTCAAAAGCCACCTATTGCAAAGCCCAACGTGACACAACATACCAACATCCATTCATTCCCTTTCTCCCTGTCTGACCAATGACAGCCTCATGTGCCCATAGAGGTGGTCATATGACTGCACGGTCTCCTTATGACCAATAACATTCTTCTGTTTGTTTACATCATTCAGGCGTGTTTTCACATTTTGAAACTTGTTCCAAAATGGGTTATTCCTTGAAACCGAAGTCCGCTGAAAGCATAAATTAGTGAAGCCATCAGTCCACCTGAATCCTAGTGCCACCGATCAGCTCACTCAAATCCACAGCCTTCCTGAACATAAGCAACCCAACACTGTCACCTGACACACAAAGACAGACAGACTGTGAGACAAAAAGACATGCATGGCAAGCAGCCAGTTAGACAGACAGACAGATAGAATGCCACCGGACCCTGTTTTTAAAACAGATTGTGAAATCTGTTTATTGTTAACTCAGTAATATTTAGACTGAACCTCCAAGGGCTGACTCGACAGAAAACAGGCACACGGAGAGATTCTGAGGCTACTCTTGTTCTCTTGTTAAATACAAAAAACATTCAAAACAAATTAATTAATTATTAATATATAAATATATTAATTATTTTGTGTAACACAAGTGATTTTGTGGAGCTTACCCCCATTTTATTTGCATAGAGTGAATACTAGCAACATCAGCTCTCCCTGCCGATAATTAACGACATCGTTGGATTTCCCATTTATCCAACTCCCATCATCTCCCATTCATTATTGTGCTCTCACTGAAATTGTGACAACTGTCAAAATCACACTTTGCTGTTTTGCCCCATAACCACATCTGCTACATGGGATGAGTTAGAAAGTGCTAGCCCTTTGAAAATAAATCCTTTTCAGTCGGCTGTCTACTCACCGTCCTGGATGACCACCTTGATAAGCCTCACGGACCCAGCTCTTGCCTTGGCCAGGAACTCCTTCAGCTCTGGGGTCGCTAAGAGAACCAGAAACATGATGGGCTCAGTCTGCCCCAAGAACAGCTGAGCAAAACACTCCTCACACTAAGCCCAATCGCACCCTCCTGGACAATATGCCGGAGGAACAGCTGAATGTACAGCGTTTTCTACTGAAAAGTGTCTATGGTATTAAGAGTGTATATTTGCAGCAGCTGAATTTGTATGTGCAAGAGAGCGTTCACTTAAGAGTGTATGAGCCTGTGAGGGACACAGTGTCTCAGTAATTAGGACAGGAGCATGTGATCCGTCAGAGAGAACCTGATCCCCCCATCCCCAAATTTAGCTGCCATTCGCTCATGGCAGGGCCTCAGGTGACAAGGGGTGGGGACAGCACCCAGCCCTCCCCCCAGGGACCCATCAAGACTGAAATTAACCACCCAGCAAATCAAAGGAATAGGAAATATATTTTAATTTATTTATTAGTATTTCTACCAAAACATTTGATAACATGAAGACTTAATGGAAAGGCTTTCCAATCATATATTTCATTGAAATATGTAGGATACAGGTATACTGGGGATATCAATATTGTGTGCCTACGGGAATATGTCCAGTTTTCTATCAGTAAATAAACTTAATCAGGACATAAACCTATGGTGTTCTATAATCTTTCTACGGGTTAATGAGATGTGTTCTGCCAACAAAAAGAGTACAGAATAAATATATAATACAAAAACACAGTGGGAAATGCGAGGTTGAATACTTGTAAGTCGCTTTGGATTAAAAGCGTCTGCCAAATGACTAAAATGTAAAATGTAAAAATGTAAATGAATCGATATTTTCTTTCTTTGTAACTTTTCTTTTCTATCCATGTAATTAAGACAAGTGTGGCTTGGAAATAAAATGTATGGGAGAATGTCAAACGTTTAATGAAGAAATGTGATGCCTGTACTACTTCAAGGTTTAAATACACCTGCTTTCCATTAATACAAAATGCCATTGACAAGACTGTTTGCTGAGGGATTATTAAAATTCCTTTACTTATGTTTTTCATAAGGATGTTTGGATTGCTGCAACTTTGGGAGAGCAACTTTCATTGTGTCTTCAAGTTACAAGACTGATGAAGTCTTGGCTATAACTTCAAACTCATTCTAAACACATGGTGGCTGCTCAGCAGTTGAAGAAGGCAGAAAGGAAAATGAGCCTTTAATGTTTAGATATTAGTATACTACAGAGGCTTCGGCCATTGCTTTGCAGGGCTGTTCTGATTACTGCTCCCCATCCTCTTGCTCAAGGTAATCCAACACATCCTTGGCATGAATGATTCAGGAACAGGTAACCCAGGAGAGACACACAGAGGTAGTGGAATGCCACATACATCCGTCTCTGCACTCTGGTTACTGCTGACCTCAGCCGCAGCGAAGGTTCATATTCAATCTAGCTACCTGGGCACATTGCTACACACACATATGCAACCAATCCTGAATGGATCATGCAATACACACACACACACACACACACACACACACAATTTAAAATCAGTCAATCAACTCAACAATCCAAAAAACAATCAATAAACCTAAACTTGCATTACATTTTGCAGCTCAGTTTTATACTTAAAAAGTGGCTAGCCTGTATTATTGAGCTCTTGAGGGATTTTTCACATACTGGCTCTTCAAAGTACATCTAGAAATCCTTTGATTATTCCACATGGTTTCTCAACACCCTCTGTCTTAAGGCTTTAAATTGCCTTTATTTAAGTACACATGGAACTTTCAGTTATGTGGAAGTAGATGGCTCATAAATAGTAAAACATTCTGAATGTTTGGGAGATTGTTGACGCTTATTTTTATCAAGAAAAAACCCCCCAAAATAAATCCCATTGCTGAAACTGAACTGGTTTTGCATATCTCCTTTCCAAATCTTTGCCTCCACTTCCTGATCTAACAGATACCTCTCCAAACTCTGCCCCCCATGCTCCTCACTATCAGTCTCACACGCACACATTCACACACTCCCCTCCCTTATAAAGACACCAAGTAAATCTATCAATCCCGTAGAAACAACTGCTACTAGTGGCCTATTTGATGGCACTTCCAGCTAAAGCACTAACCCTTACTGCAGTGGTTCATTCCAATTATTTACACTCCTGGCAATGTCAGAGTTATGAGTGGCCAGGAGTCTGCTCCCAGCACCGTTCACCAGAGGATTGCCCCCCTATGAAGGGAGGGTTCCAATATCAGGGTAGTCCCTGTCTTAGAAAACAAAAACATGCCAGTTGTGTTCGATCTGTTCCAGTTGCACAATGGAACTCCTCAGAGTCACATCTCATTGAGACACAACCACAACTTAGTGATGTGCTGTGGGGTCCACAAGCAACTTCATTTGTGAAATATTCTTTCTGCAACCCACATCTTATTCAAATGTAGACTGCATCATGTCCAAATATAGACTTTGTTTTAAACACAATGCTAAAATAACCCACAATGGTGGGCAAGGTATGTAACAGCGAAGTTTGATTGGTGTGAATTTCAATTGAAAGTGTGACAGATTAATTTATTTTCCATGTGTCATCTCAAAACCCTGCATAGATTACAGGTGTAGACATAGACAACCCGATGAACATGTTCGGTGGAAATAGAATCATGATAACCAAAATGATACATAGTTGATTAAGATATAAGATATTAAGATATGTATGTGAATCCATTACAGGATACAATTGTAAACGCAATAGACTACAACGAGACATTTCACCTGAAATCAGTCTGAAAGTGAGACGCTTTTCTAGTCGCGTTTGCATGACACCTTTTTCTCTAGTTCTGCTTGTCGCCAAATCAAATTAATCGAGGACACGACGAATATCGCATGGCATGTAGCGCATGATACAAATACAGTAAAATAGGCTACAGTATATCCATGCTGCACACATGTTTTCTTCAGAGTATTGCTTTATTGGTTTATTTTTGTATGACATAAAATGTAACTCATTGCCACCAACCGGAATGCACCCAGTACTTGTGCATAATTAATTCATTTTTGTTAGACGGAAAAACCGTTATCCCAACTTTGAGCTTCCGGTAATACGGTGCATCCTGTCAAAGACATCGCGGATGCACTTCCCTCGGACAGTAGTCGATACATTTTTTTAAATCCCTTTGGACATCGTAACGCTGTTGCACTGGCCACTTCCATGATATACATTAAGTCATGAATTCGAGAGGCGAATCTAACGGAGTAATTGATAACCTGACATTTCTATCAATTGGATATAACGGGAGAGTGGAGGCTTACCGTGTATTCCCGTTTGGTGGGACATTGCAAAGGAATCTTCCAATTATTTTCCAGTGCTGACAATATTTTAAAATGCTTTAATTTGTGTAAGTGTATCCTACCCCTTACACGCCCCCTAGTCTTCCCCACTGTCTATTAGTATAACCAACTATCTCGTCTTGTTACACCAGTGAGGTTGCGGCAGCCTGCGATGAAACAACTCGGCCGCTCTTACTTCCGGATTTATGTCGTCACTGAATGGAGCTGAATTTGGGGATTGTATAAGCAGTTTCGTGAACCCCAAGATGAATAGCTTTTTGATAGCGTGAGCTTTAATATGCATGGGTGCACCGCTTACGAAGAGCAATGCAATCCTTAACTTCAGCTATCACCAATTATTTCCCTGGTATAAGATGGAATCGTTTCTTCAAAGGAACCTAAAACGTAACTATGTATTGATACATGGAAACTACTCAATTGTTAGGGAGCTGCATCATTCAAACCTGCAGTGGTAGGCTATGCTTGAAACTAACAAGGTAACTAAATATAAACAAGTCGGTGTTTCGCTCAGGTAAGGAAAGCATTTTGAGCCATCAGATGGTAGCACCACCCCTCATGGGATTCACAGAAAGAAACTGGGAACTGAAAATGGCCACAGAGCACACTGAGGGGAGCCCCCCAGTGTCTGGGGTTTGTAACTAAATGATGCCTTTGGGGGATGATATTAGCTCAGGAGGTATGACAGGCTAGGTAGTCAGAAGGTTGCTGGTTTGATCCCCACCCTGGGTGTGTCAAAGTATGCTTGAGCAAAACACCCAATTTCTCCCAGCAAGCTGGTTCATGCCATGCATGGCAGCCTGTCGGTGTGTGTGTGAATGAATGAATGAATGAATGAATGAATGAGAGGCATGAATTATAAAGCACTTTGTATATAGTCAGATTTTGTTAATATCCCAAATTAGCTCCCCATTATTCCTACACAGATCAGCTATGATATATGCAGATTAAAGTACATAATTTTATTTCAAATATGATGTACTGGAGTACAATGCCAAAGCAACAAGAAGTGTCACTGTCCAGATACTTTAGCATTTTACTGTTGTGTCAGTGTGGTTTCAATTATGTAGTATGTAGTTTTTTGTCTCAATTGTTTTTCTGTATGTATGTGCTTCATGAGTGTTTTTCAGTGTTGCGGTGTTGCATGTGTGTGTATGGGGGGTTCTTGAATAATAAATGCACCCTGGGGTTCTGTACACACCGATAAGTGAATTATAGATGAGAGCATTACGGGTAGGCTCAGGTGATGGTTGTGGCACAGATAGGTGATACTCAGGCTGATCAGCCTTCTCTCCTCTTCGGTTCCCAGACATGTACTGTATAAAGGGCTGTCACACTTTTCTTGGAATAATAACCACTGTAGGCTACTGCCATACAAAGTCACAGCAGAAGTTTGACACATATTAGTTAACAATTACTTTGATATTACAGCTGCTACTCTCCAGGGTCTATGATATTTGAGTGCTTGAAATTGCTATATCCAGGATTTTCGATCTTTTCCAATAAGGACCATTGTGTGTGCAAGCATTTGTTCTAGTCCAACAAAAACACCCATGTATTTATTTATTTATTTTCCTTGAGCCATCCACTCAGGTTTTTCATAGAAGACAAGAATGCAGTCACATTGTCCATTCTTGAATTGGAAATCTGTTTTATTTAACAGATAGCAGTTATTTTTCAATACCTGCGATTATAGAAATTGTATGGGTAACTGCTCCTCCTAGTCATTTTGCATCACTATCAAATAATTGTAAATAATTTTTAATACACTTCTTAGGATTTCTCCTGATTATGTCATCTTTCCAGGCCTGTCTTATCACTGCAACATTCTCCATCAGACTGAGTGCAGGCTAAAAGACAGGTCTGCATTTTTTCCCCTGTACTTCAACAGTCACTAGAATGGTGTCAGACCATGTGCACCCATCTGACCAAAGGAGTTGATCCTGCAGGCGTACCCTGCTGAACATAATCCTCCCCTGCTGGGTGACCTCCAATTGTTCTTCACACTGCAGTTTTAACTGGCAGTCAGGAATCAATAGCATATTGTATGGTCACGTCACCAAATCGCATTACTGCACTGAGAATGGGTTCTGCTATTGAACACACAAAGAAATGTAAGATGACATCATTACAGGCAATATATTTATTTTTAAAAGGTCCACGTGGAAAAAGAGGGTTTCCGAAAAGAATCACGTTTAGGAGAACCGATACAGTTCTGTTATCAACAATCGAGATAAACGTAATTTAACCACTATAGGGAATAAGTGTATGGCAACCATGTGCATATTCATGTGTGGATTCTGCATGCTTGTGAAATGTAATTGTGTAGGTTATTTCATATTACATTAGTCTACTTGTAAAGTCTTCCAGCACTGACAGCAGCGTTGCAGTTTCAGGAAGTGTAAGATATAAAAGGCACACCATTTTTACATTTCTGTGGGTGGAGGATAGAAAATAGACTGGTGGCCTGAAAACCACCTAGACCAAAACAACCACATTGGTGAAGGTCACAACTCTGATATGACAGTTCTCTGTAAAAAGCACTATACAAATAACATTTATTTGACATCTATTGCAAGTCACTGCACTGGCTCCCAATGTCAGCGCAAATGTAAATCAGCAGGAGCACTTTAATCCAGAAACAGCCAAGCTGTGACGTAGAAGCGGACCTTAATGTGACCATTCTAGAAGTTATGAAGGCTTTTTATTGTTTTAACAATACATACATAACTTTGTACAAAAAAAGTCTGACACAAATGACAAGGCTTTTGTTACAAAATAAGAATCGTTGAGGATGAGCCAGCACAAATTGCATTCTGAGCTTATCATGCATTCTGATAGATTGTTATATGACGTTCTGATATAATACAATGATAACACTACTGCAGTGTAGGGAAGTAATGGGCAAGCAGTGGTGCCCTCCTGACCCAGACTTAAATCCCAAATACTGGAACTGTGGATGTGTAGTAATGGACACCATTTCAATGTGAAGACAAGGATGACGCGGATGGTTTAGTCACCCTTTGTACCAGTCTCAAACATCAGAGTTTCACCTGGCAGCCGTGCCCAAGACATCCACATTACAATGCTTTACTGCCATTTTGGTGGAATGTTGCCACTTCTACCTTTTAATTACACATACTGACCAAATCCATAAATACAAAATGATTTGCTGTTCAAGAGTAAGAAGCATTTAAAAAAATGTTTAAAATGTAAAAGTGTCTCTGTAGGAAGACCTGCCTTCCCCCCCCCCCCACTCTCCTTGTCTATGCTGAATTAAAGTACATGTCTAAAACCAGAATGTTTAAAGCCCTGGGGACCACAAATTGCATCAGTCACACCCATGTTCAACCCACAGATGGAACACTCAGGCTGAAGAACCAAAAACAAACATTTTAATAGACACAGTAAAAAAAGAAAGCAAGAAAAACCCATGTAGCCCCCATATTTACAGACCCCCTCCCCAGTATGCGCCATCCCCTCTGAAATCCACACCAGAAATGGACAGCAGGAAGGACAGGTTATCATGCCCCCTGTAAATGTAGACCAGGGTGTCTCAACGTTCTTCACAGATCACCACAGGGACGTTCCCATCTCAGACACGAGTTGTGCTGTGCCCCACCACATCAGTCATCAATCGTGGGCAACCAGAATGCCTGCAGAGAGACCAAGTCAAGCTGGGTGAGTGCGTCTGTGTGCATGCAGACAAGTGCACAAGACTACAGGTGTGTGTGCAAGTGATGAACCAGGAGAGCATCTCACCATGTTGGAGCAGGCACTGGCAAAGGTCATGAATTTTGGGTTGAACTGGAGACAAGTGACAGGACCAGTGTGCTTGCCATCCAGAACCGCCACCTTCATCCCACTCTCTGCATTCCACACATGGATCTTCCCATCCTCTGAGCCTGAGGAACACAGACCAATTAAGATGAGGGGCATAAGGGAGCAGGGGCATTTGAGCCAACCACCAGCAGGGAATAACAGACATAAAATAACTCTTGCCACTGGTAAAGGCAGCATTTGACTTTCTTAATGGTCTCTGGGCTCACCGATCATCATGAACTGAGAATCAGGAGTGAAGGAAGCTTCCAGGGTGACTCCTTTACTGTTGTTGTAGCCCTGCAGATGCACACAAAACAATGCACAGATGAACTAAAAAACATGCCAAGGTGTACAGAGTGGGGCTCTGACACGATGTACACTGGAGAATGGCTACACAGGAGCAGATCCTCACCCCAAAGGAGTGCAGCATGGCTCCTTTGAAGGCATCGAGGAGGCGGAGAGCACCCCCATTGGTGGAGACAAGGATCAGTTTCCCATCATTGCTAAACTTAAGCCCAGTCCATTCACAAGTACGGTCATACTGCAGCTTAAAGGTAGCGAAAGGGCCCTAGAAGAAATACCAGCAGTCAAAAACACACAAGCACATACATGCAAGTCCCCCACAAATACATAATATCAACAACAACACACTTTAGTCTTAATGACCCCATGAGCACACATTCCATACCAAGGCAAGTATGGGCAGAAACTACATACCTTGTCAAAGGAACGCAAATCATACAATTTGACCATCTCAGAATTGACTCCGGCAGCGAAGATCAGCCCCTCAGGGTCGAAGGAGCACACAGGCTTTCCCTGCAAGTGCATCAGCCCCTGGGACAGACAGGTAAAGGAGAGAACATACATGAGGACTAACTGACTGGGGACTGAGGCAAGCAGCTCCATGCAAGGGAGGGAGTGCTAACATTGGTGTATGACAAAGGGGTACAGGCAAAACAAGAACCCATGCAAGCAAAATCATAATTTTATATGGTAACACTATGCATTAAAAAAACAAAGAAAAGCAAATTAGCATATCTAGCCCATTTAATTTCATTCAGATTCAAAAAATTGTAATTCTGAAAGCAACAAAATGTTAATACTGCCAACAGCAGCAGGATTTGGCATTGGTCATATGGAGACTGTTTATCAAGTAACAAACATGACATTTACGCAATCAGCAGAATGACCATTACAATACAACGCTTCAATAATTTTTTTAATACATAAACTATTTCTTAACACTGGTGTGGCTAAAGCTGGTAAGCTGAACAGTGCTTTAAAATGAGTGCTTCTGAAAGATCAATGATGCTCAAAACTCAAAATTAAAATGGTACCGATCTCAAAATGTACATTTGAAACAACAATGCCATAATACATGATGCTCTTCAATGTCTGTGGAACACCTCCCCCCTAAACAATGACACATGAAGGTGTGCCTCCCTATTATCACTACTCTAGGGACATAACTTCACCCACCTGGCAGTTTGGGGACCGCAAGTCCCAGAGCCGAATGGTTTTGTCCAAGGACCCAGAGATGAAGGTGTCATCCACAGGAGACATGGAGAGCGCAACAACCCTAAAACGCCAGAATACCTTTTCAAGAGCTTCTCAAGAGCATATAACCAGAAGCTGAATGATGCATCATGGCATAACTGCACTCATGGTATCAAATCTACTGCCACTTAAAAAATATTGAAACACAGATCTGACAGTGGAGCATGTGCTTATTTGTGTATGGCAGGAGCAACATGTTTTACCATACTGGTGTATCACTGTCCATTCTCCTGCCAACGAATACTCCTACTTAAAGGGATTAGCATTTTCTACGACTGTCATGTGAAATCCAATGCAGGCCTCTAAAGCTGCTCTAGCTCAATACATAAGGTAATTGGTCGTTATTAAGACACAAAATTAGACTACGAGTTTGGTGCAATGAACAAATTATCACATTAACTACATATAGTGAGACTACCACTTGCGGTTGGGGGGAAAAAAAACTATCTTCTAAAACATGCAATTTTAACAAAATGAAGTTGTTTAATACAAGTAGAATTTAATTCTTCTTTTGTGACACTAATCTGTATAATTTTAATTATGTTCTATTTAAAGCACAAGATGTGATGAAACTAATGAATTTATATTGGTATATGAGAAATACTGATAAGCATTAAGGAGGCACAGATGGGCAGTCATTGACCTCACCTCTTGTTGTGTCCAGGGAAGTACCGGATATACTTGTTGTCATGTAGAGACAGGTATCGGATTGTGTCTGTTAAGTGGCACATTGACAGTGAGATTAAGGTGTAGAAATACATTTTCCAACTTGAGTTTCTGTGCCAACAAAGACCACAAAAATGTAAATCACTTCCAATATTTGCAGGGGAAGACAACAGAGGCATGATTATAAACAAACCTGGGCCAGGCGATGAGTGGGATGCTCTGTCCTGGGCAAGGCAGTGGCCTGTACAGTTAGCTCCAGAACCGGGCGGAATCACAGACCCTCAAACTGTACAAACAACTACCTCAGCACAGGACAGGCGTGTAACACACAGCAGGATCCTTAGCTGCCAATTCCTGAAGCTGGAGAGTCAACTGTAGTCAAACTCATTCATGACAAGACTATCGCAAATGTCCTATGCACCATCGGTAAAGTCTCTGAGGAAGCAATTCCCAAAAAATATATAGTGAGGCCAAACTAAAATGTTACCACAATGTGGATTTTCATCAAGGTACATACTAATAAGTAAACAAAGACCCACCATCAATTTTATTCGAGCTGTAGACCACCGTGTTGGCCGCATGTGTGTATCGAATAAGATCCACTCCATACTTCTTACTGTAGAGAGTTCGTTTTGGCCTTGACCAGAAGCAGGAAGAGAAAAGGGAAAGGAGAGAATTGTGGATTAGTATCACTGGAGTAACATGAGGCCATCTCCACTCCGGGGATAAAATTCATAATACACTGACCAATTAGGTCAACAACGTTTGTCAACTGAGCAACGTTAGCTGCGTAATTACAAAGCCAAGCTTTTACTGCAAATCGACCTTGCATGAAAACATAACTTGCATGCACGGGACACATTAATACATTGCACCTAATTTCAAACTGCATGGTTTAGTTCGGAGGACTATTTTTTATTTTAGAAAATAAAAAGGGTGTCGTTGAACGTGTTATTTATAAGCTTTAGGGTCACGACTTGTGCGTGAATTCGGTTAACGTTACGTACACTGGAGATAAATCGCGCCCACTTCAAACCAGAAAGAAATTCCATGCCAGTTAGCCAGCCAATGTCAATTACCCAATTAGTCTACAACGTTACTGAACGTTAGCTAATATATATAGCATACTACACCAAATCAACTAGCTAAATGCACGCTTCTCATTCGTAGCTAATAGTTTAGCGAATGATTGCAATTTTTCGACAGTTTTGTTCCAATCAGGTACAAATGGTTAGCGATAGCTTAACTAAGTTAGCCAACTGCCTAAAAAGAGCTGACCGAACTTTTAACGATTCGTTTTTTGTTGTAGCTAGCTACGGACTGCACCATGTTAGTATTTAACATTGTCTAACGTTACCCATCACCATACGTTATTTGTAGCTAGGCTAGCTAGGTAAGTTCACTGAAGCTGGATCATTCAAACTCATTAGCTGGCAAGCTAAATGCTAGCTAACGTTAGCATAAAATAAATCAAGTGTGACTTTAATTTCCAATAGTTTTGAAAATAAAATCAAGCAGTAGGCTGTACTGATTTACTAAGCCAATGTATCGATTTGTATTCTAAAACCCGGGTAATGTTAACTAATTTGGAACTGCACATAAATCGTGGATAGTAGTAAGCTAGTCTATATCTGCCGTAGGCCTCTAGCTAGGTAGCTACAAAGCGCAGAATTCGGCCTCCTCTTCTTGCACGCTCTTCATCAGGACGCTGTCAATGTTAGATTAAAATGTAATGCATTTGGCCTCACTTTCCCTCCTGGCAGTCGTATAATACAATGGAGTCGTCGTCGCTACTGGAAATTACAGTCTCGCCGTTCGAACTGAAATCAAAACAGTTGATTTTGTCCGAGTTCTCTCGGAAAACCTTGGCGACCCTAAAACTCCGCAGCACAGTGTCCGTAAGCTTCATGGCCCCTGTCCCTGTTTGGGCACCGGCCTCTCCTTTGCGGATCTCAAAATAATTTCTACCACTCCAAACGATAGTTTGGGCAGCTATTATAATATAATATTGACAGAACGATACTGTTTATTCACACAGGCGTTTCAAATGTAGAAACGAAAACCCGCCTGGAAGAGTCTCGACGCCTGATTCTGAGGCAAGCCCCGCCTTCCTATCGACGGACACGCGCACGTCCCAAGGGAGCACGCATCCTCCATTTTACGTTTGTTTCAAACTATTCAGTACTACATTTCCCATATTCAATGCCGCGTGACAAAGTAGGGGTGTGTCCACAAAACTCTTATGGTGGATAGGTTGTTTCTGTAACATGTTTGTCAGTAGTTCGAAAACGATTCTTGAAAATATAGTTTGACTTCATCACCAAGGTAACCTTAGCCAAATCGTATTCTCTCGGCGTTCAGTTTGTAGCCATGATGTATCTTCTGCTACTGATCTTAAACGCATGTTAAGACTTCATTAGAAATTGTGTACAGTATCTACATATTATTTTTCAGAGGAATCACACAAATAACAGAGTAAGAATACAAAGGAGGAATGTAACTAGCTATGACTGGTCTACGAGCTGGATGGAGTTAATCTGATTAACGGATTTGCAATGACCAAATTCGCTATAACATCATTTACATTATGGTGCAAGAATGCATATATGGGTTTGCTTCTTTCAAGTTACGGATGTTTTTCGAAATAGCCTACTGTCTATGCGATGCATATCTAGAAGGTTGTCAGTCCCTCTCGCACTCTACGTAGCCAATAAGAGAGGACACACTTTACTGTTGAATGGTGGGGAAGACTGGAATGGATTAGAACTCCACAAGTGCCACTGACTGGCTGCTGACCCTTGCTGATTCAGTGAAACCTTTCATGCGCAGACATGCGCTTTCAGGCCTCCGCTGCTGTGTTCCATTTCTCTGAGGTGCACAGTCATAGTCAATTATTACTCATACTGTCAACAGAGGCTGAGCAGACCTCTGAACCTGAAGTGAAGTTTAATCTGTGATGTTCCAGCAGAACAAGAAGAGAGCTCAGTGTGTGCAGTTAAGTAGTTCCCTGACCAGGTAGGTACAAATCTTAGTTTTTTTTTTCAAATGAGATCCAGTTGACCTGAAGCAAAGAGGGTTTTTCAGCTTCTGTGTCTTCACAAGTCTCCTGCATCTCCCTCATGTTAATTCACTGGTGTATTGACAAACATTCTCACTGAGCTGTACAGGAGAAGCAGTGATTATAGCCACAAAAAATATGAAGTATTAATATATAAAATATTAAGGGCTCTATGAACTAAGATCATGTAAAGTTCTCTTATGTTGCAGGTGTTCAGCAGCGGTCCCTTTGTGAGCAAGGTGTGATTGAAGCATGGCACGTGTCCTGTCTCTATCTTGGCCTCTGTCTCTTTGTCGCTCCCTGGGTTTAGGGGGAGTGTCAGTGCGGAGTATGTCGCTAGACGAGCGAGCCCGGGTGGTGTTTTCAGCTGCAGTGGGGGCAGTGCAGCCGGACTGCGTGGTGCGTAGGAGCCTGGAACGGAGCGGAAATTGCCTCAGTGTGGCTGGACGCAACTTTGACCTCAGACACAACCTTCACCTAGTGGGCTTTGGCAAGGCTGTGTTGGGTATGGCAGCTGAGACAGAAAGGATTGTGGGAGACCACCTTGTTAAGGGTGTTGTCAGCGTGCCACACGGTATCCGGGAGACATTGCTGCACCATGGAAAAGGGTAAAGACACCTACCTTCATTTTCATAGTAAATTTCACAACCATTTTTTAAAATACACATTACAAATACATTTCCTTGTGCTTACAATTAGGGGGGCAGTGCATAAAGGCCCACCTAATCTAACATGATTCCTACCAACCAATTAACTAGGCAATCATCAACAATTTTATACACCAAGTAACTGGGTGCTAATAATGAGAGTATTTCACAGGAGTTGCCTAGTGGGCACCTTCCTTCATGGGTGTTTCATTGAGTTGGGCCCATGACACTTCCAGATGGCTCAACGGTGAAGTCTAGTGTCCCAGACCCACTCCACTCCATACCTACATCAGATGCCCTTCACTTACCCCTAGTGTGCCCCATGCACAGAACAGTACCGAACGGACCTCCCCGGTGACTAAGGTTGTAACTAAACCCACTGGCACCGTTAACGCCTACTCTGTGCCACTACAATACAGCACCAATACGGTAATTATCTATACCACCACTGCTCCGAGCAACCATGCTACCAAACAATAGTATACAGCATGCACTGACTGCCAGTGTTTATCCTGGTTCAGTTCAGTATTATCTACGTAATAGTTGAGGTTAGGATTGCAGTTCAGTGAGATGATGCTGGGGTTCGGGACAGAAGGTACCCACTGTCACCATTTCCTTAGATGTGCCAAACAAAGGCAAGTAGGAATACTCTTAACTGCTGATTACACGCTGCTGCTATAACCCACATCTCCCCTTCTACTTCAGACAAATGCTGCTTGGAGCAGACACTCGTATTGAGGTGTTTGAAGGTGCCAAGCACAACTTACCCGATGCTAATGCCCAGAATGCAGCCAAACGAATCCATGAGCTGGCCAATGCCCTTACAGAGTCTGACCTGCTGCTTGTGCTTATCTCAGGTACTCATTACGAATTTGATGGACATTTGAAATGTTTATTTGGAACATTTTAAGCTTAACTACACCCGGCTCAGTTTTTGCAGGATTGTGCTTTATGAGGTCAGGTAAATGTCATCTACTCGCCCAATTACTTACTTGGACAAACTATAAATGCATGACTTAGGTCTACCTGTTACAGTTGTAATGTCTCATCCATTCACCACCTTAACAGAGGAATTTAAGATTATTCTGAACATTACATTTCAGGCACAGAATGTTTGCTTGCTTTAAGCCTTGACGACACATAACGTCATTTTTTAACACACCTTTTGTGTTACTTTCAAAACAGTCAAAAACACATAAATTGTATATTTGTAACACAAAAGTAGTAACTTTGACATAAAGTAACACAAACATGTGTTGGATATTAACACATCCTTTCTAAGAGTGTATAAAATAATCGTGTCCTTTTCTGTAAGCAGAAAAGTGTCGTACCAGTATGCTTCATGTATGATTGTGTGCATAAAGGTGGTGGGTCAGCACTCCTGCCAGCTCCAGTGCCTCCTATCTCACTGGAAGAGAAACAGGATGTGACACGAAAATTGGCAGCTGCTGGTGCCACCATCCAGGAGCTGAACACAGTGCGCCGTGCCCTCTCCTTACTAAAAGGAGGAGGCCTAGCCCACTCTGCCTACCCTGCCCAGGTAACTCACACAAATAGGGTACAGCCACAAGTGGCGCCCAAATTTGAGCCCCATTTTACAACATGCCAACCAGGTGCAGTGCTCTCCCTACAGGTGGTGGCTCTGATCCTGTCAGATGTGATAGGAGACCCTCTGGACTTGATCGCCAGCGGCCCCACAGTGCGCAGTGTGATGCGGCCAGAGGAGGTGTGGGCGGTCCTGGAGCGCTATAGGCTCTCTGCCTCACTACCTGCATCAGTCAGGGAGGTGCTAGGAAAAGCAGGGCCACAGTGGAGACAGGAGAGGAAGCCAGATGAGGAGGCCGAGCATGTGCTGAACACTGTGATCGGTTCAAACAGCATCGCTCTAGAGAGTGCAGCCCGGTCTGCACGGGAGATCGGTCTTCGTCCGGTTGTGCTCTCCCCCGGGGTGTGCGGGGACGTCCGCTCCGTTGCCCATCTCTACAGCCTGCTGGCCCGCTTTGCCTGTGCCCCAGGTGCCTCCTCCCCCGACCTGAGCACCTCCATCCTGGAGATAGGGCCGGAAGTGGGCGTGGAGAGCTGGGATCTGTACCGTGTCATGCAGGCGCTTCGTGAGGGCCGTGGGGAAGGCTGGGATGCCACCTGCCTGCTGGCAGGAGGAGAACCCACGGTGCAGCTGACGGGAACGGGGAAGGGAGGCCGGAACCAGGAGCTGGCACTGCGGTTGGCGATGGAGCTGGGCGGGGAGAGCCTCCTGCAGGACGTGGTGTTCCTGAGCGGAGGGACAGACGGGCAGGATGGGCCCACGGAGGCGGCGGGAGCTGTGATTGATGGGAGGCTACGTGAGGAGGCGCAGGGGCAGGGGCTTCCCCCAAAACCTTTCCTCAACAACAACGACTCCTTTACCTTCTTCTCGCAGCTGTCTGCTGGCCGGCACCTGCTTCTTCCTGGGCTCACTGGTACCAATGTGATGGACGTGCACCTGCTACTATTACCCACACCCGCTACCACCCCCACCCCATGAGGGCACCACTCACCCCTGGCCCCAGGTGGGCCCACATGGGTCACATACGATTCTACGGGAACAGGTCTATGTGGAGGGACAGAAAATGGCACTGTAAACTAAGAAGACAAAGAAGGCATGCTGTGATCGTGTCAGGTGTAGCTTGTCGTCCCTGCAAAGGGGTGGATTCTGTGATCCTATTCATTGAACACACTGCTGCCGTAAACACTAAAACAGTTGGACCAAGAAAACCTACTGTAGGCATCACATTTGTCAGGAAGGTTGTCTAAAGTATTCTGCTTGTCCTAACTGTATTATATATTTGTCATCAGGACACATGGAAAATAACACTGAAAGCGATGTTTCGTAAATAAATTATATTGACTATGCTATAGTGGATTCATCATTTATTAACCATAGATCTGTGCTTTACTGATAATGTGTTTGCTCTTTACTCATTGTAGATACTCATACAGACACTTAAGTCACCTATAGGAGTCAATGATATTTGAAAGATCTTCCTGTTTAAAATAGTGCTGGATAATATAAGCGTTTAAAAAAATGTATAATTTAAGATAAATAAAATTAATAAATTTAAAATAAAATAGATAAAATAAAAGTTTAACAAAAGAGCTATACAATGAATGAATAAAAAAAAAACGTAGAATCAGATGTATAAAATGTGGTGTAGCTAGCTATGAGCCTTTGGAGTTAAAGGCCATTGACAGATTTCCACATAACATATTCACCGAAATGTATTATGTTGTATTCTGATAAGCCATAGAGCTTATCAGACCAAAGTCCTAAAAAAAATGTTCAAGGGTTACGGACTTATTGACCAGTTTATCAAGCTGAACATCTGACCCAGTGGTCAGACTACAAAAATATAACCTTATCTAAGTCCTGCTGGATAAAACATTTACAAAGTAAAATCTCTGAGCACAATGCTGGATGACAGAGAAGTGCACTCTTGAGTTAACATGATTATTCTGGCCCATTTGCTCTTTTAATGATGATTTTGCAAAGAGCTTGCCCCCACTTCTGGTGAAATTTGAACGCCTTGGATTGTGTGGTGTATCATGTTCCAGTTATACTTAGCCCAGCTCTAGCTCAAATTAGAAGTGAATCTCTTAGTGTGGATATTATACCTGCTACAGCCCTAAAAAAAAGATTGGTCTAGACCCTGGGCACATCTGGTTCTGCTCTTCAGTGCTTTGGGTCTGTTTTACTGACAGACAATAGTTTGTGATCCTTGGAAACCGTATATCCTCAGTAACATAAGGTGTAGTGCAAAATTCAACTGCCAGAGTCCTTTCCTGATCTAATGAGGATCATATTACACCTGTTCTTTAATCTCAGTACAGAATTGACGTCAACGTCCTCACCCACATAAGGCTCTCCATGGTTCTGCCCTTTACTCTTTAGTTTCAAACAGTTTATTTTGGTCAGTCTATTGTTTGGCCTATGTCTCCGTTATGTTCTTATTTCTCAGCCCCATAAAGGCTTCCTTGACTGCCATTGGCACAGCTCCGGTCCTCAATTTGACAAACGGCAATAACAAGACTCAAGTCAGGACTGAAAACTGAAAGCTTTCCTTTACATAGACTAAAGAAGCGATTGAATACACCTGACTAATTAGAAACAGCGGAGAAGCCAATTGTCCAATTATCTTTGGTCCCTGAAAATGGGGGTTATATGTGTAAAAAGAGATGCAATTCCTATAAGGATCACCTCACCCAATATGGATGTAAATGCCCTCAGATTAAAGGTGACAGTCTACACTTTAGCCTCATATTCATAGTTTCATTTCAAATCCAATGTGCTGGAGGACAGAAATTGTACTGTACTGCATATGGCAAGCACTTGAGAAATGTAAGGATCTTTGACTGGGTTAATTTACACTGATTAACTTTGACAGCCATCCATTATCTTATCCATTTCTCCCAGTTCAGGGTTGTGGGGGGCTGGAGCTTATCCCAGCATGCATTGGACAAAAGGCTGGAATACACCCTGTACATTTATCGCAGGGCACAAACACCATTCACCCCACTGGCACACTCATACCTAATTTACGCTCTCCAATTAGCCTATCCTGCATAGCTTTAATCTGTGGGATGAAATTGGAAAACCCAGAGTAAATCCACACAGAAACGGAAAGAATATTCAAACACTACACAGAAGGGCTCCAGCCGAATCAAACCTAGCGACAGTGGCTCACGCAATGACAAAATCTTGAAATTCCTACATCTATAAGCATAAATTATGTGATTACATTTGTCACAACTGCTGAGGAACTAAAGTTGGAGGAGGGTAAATGTCTAAAACTATGCCAAACATTTACATCTTCCAAGTGAGAGCATGTGATATCAATTCATACGGCCTATTTCAAGCCTTTAAAGATAGCCATGATTTCACAAATGTACACAGCTGGGTCTGACAGGCTTTTATTGTTTTACAGCAAACACGTGATATGATGTTAGCAACTATAGGTTCTCAATCACAATCTTCCAATTACTTACTGTCAATTCTCCATGCTTCCTAGAAGGTCTGCTAGTTGAGTGGGATGTAGAGCCAGATTTGGGACTGCAGGACAATGAAGCCAGGATTTCACAGTACACAAACAGAAACCCAGCATTTCCCTGATCCTCGCATTGCTCCCCCTCCAGGTCATGTTTAAAACCAACCCACTATCAACCCCTAGCACCTTTCTTAAAACAAGCGCAGAATGTTGGTTTCTGACTGCCTCAGGCAGATTAGCTGGGTTTACTAGCCAGGCCTGCTACTTTTATCCAGCCTTATACACTGAACAGCAGCCTACGAGTGTCCCAGGCAGAAACAACACTGATGATGACTGAGGCAACAGTCAGGCAAATGAGTGAAGGGAACAGGAGTGCTGTCAGTAAATACATACAAGTGGTGTAGGAATCACCTAAGTGTAAAACCTTATTCCAGATATCATCCTTCTTGAGTCATATGGAGGAGGCAGAGATCTTCCCCTTCCACAGCATGCTGCTGAGATCTACACTGTGCGGCTGACCAAGACCAGTCAGCTAGACAGAAAGCCAGTGAACGGAGTTCTGCCACTGCATTATGACAGAAAAAACATGTTCTAAATCTATCAAACACTGGAAAAGGGCCAGCTGCTCTTTGTGACAGCTGGCCCACCAAATCCACTGCTACTAGTAGTATACACAGGTAGGACTGGATCTCACAAGAGGTGGGGGAAATGCATAAAATGGGACCATAAGAAAACCTCATCCACATGTTGAGGATGACATGATACATTTCCTAATGGTTTTGATTTGTGAAAATGTTTTTTTTTCTTCTTTTTTTTCCTGTGTGGTTAATGATGAGTTTTCCTCCTTGACTGGCATTTGATTCAGCCCCAGCCCAGCTGCTCCAGAATTTCCACATGAACGCAGTGCCCTGACTCTGGCAAGGATTGGCAGGAATCCCTCACATCTGCTTGGTTAGAGAGCCACAACACTGCAGTAAGATCAGCCAGGACCAGCAGTAGGCATGTCCTCGTTACTCCCGATGCGTCTTGAAGGCTTCCCCTGCAGCACTCTCCCTGACGGAAAAAATATTGAAAATCAAACTGTTTGTGTACTGTTGTGCAATGCAACACACCCCCAATATCAAATGAAGGGGCCCCAAGGTGAAAGATGGATTGGTGGTGGAAGGCACCTGTGCTAGAAGAAGCAAAACTACAACCGGGCCCATGCTGATAGTGATTAATTAAATCAGATCCCCACCAAAATACCTAGGCGGGATACATGTAAAGCGACACCTGGATCAACAAAAGCACCTACCAGCCACTGAGGTGTGGAGCTGTGTCTGGGGTACCACCATTCTGTCCACCAGTACCTGCAGGAGGATAGAGGACGTGTATTAAATAAGATAATACAAATATGTCCATAATCTGTTATCCTGGATATGAGCACGGAGGTAATTAACAGATTTATGAAATTCATCCTAGAAAACGACAACCTGCCACACACCAAATTGGACTAGGTGGAAGCAATTGCACCTAACCCAACATGTGCAAATTACTTTATTAATTTACTTTATTGTCATCACTTCGTATCTTTGAAAGGCTAATGTCCACACACAGAGATATTGAAACTAGCAACTAGCACATTACGAGGTAAAAAAAACAAACAAACCAAAAAAAAAACATAAATGCGTGAACAAGCTAGCTGGCTAGCTAGCTACCTAGCATTACCGACTGTTACTTGGAAGCACATCAACAAGCCATTAAATAGCTGGTCTGGACTGGTCGGTTCTTACCTTGCCTGTAGTACATGTCGTTGACTGTGTTTCCATATACTTTCCACGCAAAGTGAATGGCAATAAGACTGAAGACGAGCCAGCTGAACAGGATTTTAAATATGGCCACCCTCATATCATTGGCTAGCCAGTCTTCCACAAATTCAGACAGGAAAGACACCAGGCCGTCCATAATTCGTGACACAAATTCGAAATCCCATGGCTCCTCCATTTTCCTACATAATCACACCGCAATATAATATAGAATTAGAAAACATTCGATTTAATTGAAATTTGTCCTAAAGCCATAGAAACAGACACCAGCCCCCTCTCTCCCGGTTTAGAAAGTGGGCTATAATCAGGCTGACTGGCAAAAACAAAGGCAAAATGTCGTCTGAGTTTTGACACCCAGATTCGTCATTTTGCAAAACATGCTCTCAGTAAATATTAATTTGTATTTATACATTTTCGCTTTCAGTAAATTTATTTAATCTAATATAAGCACTGAAATGATCCGCATAGCTAATTAAATTATGTTCCGACTTCAATGAATGTGCAATGTAGAAACCAAAGATATATGCAAACTATGATGATAGGTAACTTTACTTATTTCCTGTTGTATTTCATAATCACGCCTTTTACTGATAACATTCGGTAAATATTCAACATGTACGAGTGTGTGTATATATAGTTAATATTTACCGCGCTGATAAAGATATTAAATGGCGATCATTGTTTGCCACCTGGTGGTCATTTACGGGAATGTCGGACTACTCGCGTTTGAATTTGGAGTCATACTGCCACTATATATATTCCCAGAAGAGGGCAGTAGAATATTAGGTTTGAACCATAGACCGTCTGAAAATAGGTTTGAATCCAGTCTATGGGTTGAACATAAGTAATCAAATGAACATTTGTCTTGAAATGAACATTCATCACGTGTTTCTGTGGTGCTGTTCGTTAGGGCATGTTTGTGATTCATAAAGATTTGTCCATAAAATGAAACATGTCAACATGATTACACATACATGAGTGAAATTGTGAAATTAAATACTTTATAATGATTTTTTCCTAATATTTAATGATACTTTCAAGCTCATTCAACTATTCAAATATTTTATAAAACAAAATTCATAAAGGTGTCTGAAAATAACAAAAACTAAATAGAGTGAGCACCATAATTCACTGGACATAAATGTGTTATTTTGTACTCTAGTACATGTTATTCATCTTTGTCTTGTCTATCCACAAGACTTTATTCCAGAATTCTTGGGGCTCTTTTAATTACTTTTTAGCAAACTGCAATCTTGCCTTAGAGACTAGGTCATCCATTACAGTGGTCTTCCTCGGACTACCGGGTCTTTTGACATATTTGAGTTCACCTGTTGTTTTTTGTTGTGCAACAATGTACAACATTTTCTTGTACCTTTTATTTCAAGTTTTTTAGCATGTCTCTTCTGTATGTAATGTATACAGTGAAGTCTGCAAGTATTTGGACAATTTGCACCCATATCAGATGATCAGTGTAGGAATTACATATGTATATAATATATAGGCCCCCCCCCCCCCTCCCATTTTGGGCTTCTCAGCTGTTTCTGATTGGTCAGGTGTATTAAATCATTTCCTTATACGAAAACGTTCAGCATCTAGTCTTGACTTTAAGCTTTTGATTGCCATTGGAGACTGTTATTGGCATTTCTCAACAGAACGGAGTTGTGCCAATGATAGTCAAGGAAGCCATCATAAGGCTGAGAAATAAGAAATAAACAGTCAGATACATCGGCCAAACAATAGGCTTGCCCAAAAAAGCCATTTGGAACATATAATAAAAAACCGAGCTATAGAAAGGCAAGATTTACAATCGGCATAGGTGTTGCATTCATTTTCCAGCCTACATCCCTGCTTGTCCCACCCACTTGCCTGTTTTCCACACAGAGGGAGAAGGAGGCTGTTGCTCTTCCTGGTGTGTGGAGGAAGAGAGGCAGGTGAGCTGACAGGATAGACAGGTATGGGACTTTCACTCTCACGGTTTCTTTCACAGGATCTTTCTGCGGCTTCCGTTGTGTTCCTCTGATAGATTTCTTCAAAAGGAAAGTATGTTTTTCGGTCATTTACTTTGCCTTTTGTTATTATTTTGTTAACATGATGTTTTTTCTTTCGTGAAATGATCTTGTTGTATACGCGTGTGGCTGTTCCACTATTGTTGTAATATCAGGAAGTGGAACCAGGCAAAACAGGCAAGCTAGAAGAGTAAAATTATCTCCTTTAGTCTTAATAAAGATTTCTTTTTAAAATAAATAGATAAATAAGGAAATAATTGGTAACATTCATTGGAATGAAAGGTGTCAAATATTTAATCAGTTTCCAGTATTTCTTGTCTGGAAGCTTTAAATGTAAAGAGATACAATGCTTATAGTTATATTAGATTTTTAAATGTATTTATTTTATTAATATTGTATGGCATTATCTCAAAGCACGTACCGTATGATTTGTTGCGTCACATTCTGTCCCCTTTTTGGTTGTTTTCTTTGTGCTCTGTGTGCTTTCTGCGCTCTTGTTTTCCCTTCCTCCCTATTACGTGTCTCCACCATATGTGAATTTCTTTCCTGTCAATTGTCTCACCTGTTTCTCATTGTCTTTTGTCAGTGTTGCTTAAAAGCCTGGCTATGTCTGTCTGTCTTTGCTTTGTTTTGTGTCTTGCTCATATGCTTGGTCCCTGTAGTGCTAGCCTCTGGTTTCCCTTGATTATCTGTCTGTTCCTTTGCCCTGTTTTGAGTTGGGGTTTTTTTTGGAGGGGTTTCTCGTTCTGCCTGCCTGCTCAGTGTTCTGACTCCCTTTGTGTACCTCGACTACGTTTCGGATTAACCTTTGTTATTACCGGTTTGCCTACTCTCGACCCCTGCCTGCCTTATCTCTTGTCCTGCATTAAAGCCTGCCATTTCACTTCATCATTTAGTCTGCTTTCGGTTCTTCAGTCCTCAACTGTGGCATGTTGTTTTGCAGCAGGGGCATGTACACAAGTTTGGCGAAATCCCTTTTTTGTTGTAGTTTATATTGACATTCAATTTCACATTTTACTTCTCTTAAATGCAGTAGATTTTGCACACAATCTCTGTCCTCTCTTTTCCAGAACTCCTAAAACTATAAGGAGCCATTGGAACCTGACCTCTGCACAAAATATGAAGTGAGCATGACCGTGCAGTAAGCTTACCCTGGTGCTAACGGGTGGGGTCTAACCTCCAATAGCAAAAATACTGACCTAATTTTAAGAACCAATTTCAGACTCCTCTGTGGATCTCTACCGAACCTATCAAACATGGCCTCATAGGAATTTTACAGTTTTACAGATAGTATATTCACAGTCATCACTGTCTGTTCCAAACCATGTAAATCCTCCATGATTACTTTTCCAGTGTTATGAATTTGTTTGTCAATAAAGTAAAGTATATGACAATAGGTTGATAGGAATTAGTAGAGGCATGTGCTCTTCAGACAGACTATGGTATGTTATGGCATGTTATAACTGTTTTGTGGGGTGTGTTTGTTTTTCTGGAGAAGAGCAGTGTCACGGGCACATATCCTTCAGGGATTCCAGCAGCACTGCCAGGCACTGAGCAAGGAAAACAATGCTGGGTACTCCAGGGAATTTGAGGTACACTGTCACCCGTCTCAGACTTGTATAAAGAATGTGTTGGCACAGTCACCTTGTCAGCCTACTGCTATTTTCTCTGTGTTGGAGAAAAGAGGAGTAGTTTTATCCCTTTTATTTTGTACTTTGTACTGCATTAAATATATTACCTACCTATGAGGACAAACTCTTTGTTTGAATATTGTGTAGACTCATGGAAAGGTGTCAGATAGCACAAAGCAATTTGTGGAATGGGATTCTAAATAATTTCTTCAATGTAGCCTCTTATCTTATGTGTATGTGAAATCACCTTGCGTCCGAAATATATATTTAAAGTCTCCTAAAATGCTTGCTTGCTTCATATAAAAAATAAAAAAAAAGATCTGTTAAAGGTTTGAGATAACCTACTGTGACTAATGCAAATAGAGAAAATATAGCATGGACTGCATCTGTAGTGTGGGAGCCTAAGAAATGCTTCTTCAGAACTGGATATGTATTAGAGAATATGCATGGCCTCCTGAGATTTTTAGTTGTGAACCATCCTTGAGTTCATCAGCAGTAAGATCAACAGGAGTGACTGTGTTATTTTGTCTCACTTTCCACCATCAGTACATGAGCTAAACTGCTGAACTGCTATCCATTAGAACAGAGGCATTTTCCTTAAGGTTATGTTTTATGTCCACAGGAGCTGAATAATGTGGGGCTGGGGCTTGCGACTACGGCTGGACAATTGCATGTCAACAAAGGCAAAAACAGATACCCTCAAATCCTGCCATGTGAGTATTCTGCAGTGCATCAGGCCTAATGCAAAGAGTTGGAGAACCGCGGAACCCTGACCTTTCTTCTGATTGGCAGACGATCATTGTAGGGTGAGACTGGCCCTGCTGAACTCCCAGCTACATTCTGACTACATCAATGCCAGCTATGTCCCGGTGAGTTTGACACATACATTTGAACTGTCACACACCTCCTGTCCCCCTGTTCTTTCTGCCTCACACTTTCTGCCCAACTCTTCATGTGTCAGATTTACACATTTTCCACTTGTGCAGCTGGCGCCAGTCTGGCTCATTCAGACTCATTCAGACAGGCCGCTAACACAGTTCACACCAAAAAAAGGAATAAGAAGAGTTACAGATAATGGTGTGTAACACCAGGAAATGCCACAGCCTTGGACTGCAAACATGTTGATATTGATGTTGGTTTATTATCTTGCAGACCGCTTCTTGGTTAAAAATCAAAGCTTTTCTCCCTGTAGGGTGGTGCGTCTGCCCATGATTTCATCTGCACCCAGGGGCCCCTTCGGAGCACACGGGCAGACTTCTGGCGTATGGTGTGGGAGCAGAATGTTAGGGTTATCATCATGGTAACCGCCTGTATAGAAAACCGCGCAGTAAGTTACATCTCTGATGTCAGTCGTGTGAATGAAATGGTGGTGGGTAATAGAAAATTCACTGTTCAGGAACTAAGCAGGTTGAGGACCTGATTGCATAGTTAGCAATACTTAAAGTTCGCTAATACATACTTAAAGAACGCATGCAATCAAAGCCATGGTTTATTTGTGATAAGAGAACCCAAGAGAACAAATACTATTATATT
Source organism: Conger conger (assembly GCF_963514075.1). Taxonomy (NCBI): domain Eukaryota; kingdom Metazoa; phylum Chordata; class Actinopteri; order Anguilliformes; family Congridae; genus Conger; species Conger conger. The sequence continues at coordinate 35,840,039 of NC_083769.1, read as the reverse complement.
AAGCCTTATTCAGATACTAAATGCATTTTGTATCCTGAGTGTGTGTGATTTGTTTTGTATGTTCTCACCTTCCTTTGCTTGTTTAAATCATTCTAGTGAATGTACGCGGCTGGCAGGTAATTCATTTTGCCAGGCTGAAATGTGTCTAAGGCTTGGTTTCACTGTATGTTTGCAGATGATGTGTGAGCCATACTGGCCACAGGAAAGGGTGTCGGTGTGTTATGGTGCAGTGCAGGTGACCACACTGTACCAGCAGCGAGGACCAGACTCCATCATCACTACCATGCACCTGCGCCAGGTGAGTGCACCTTTTCTCCTCTTCTCCCAGGACACCTGCCCTCCTGCCAGTCGTGTTTCCCAAAAAAGAATGAATCTGGAGAAATTGTATTTTTATAAGTAAATAACACCAGCACCTTTTTTTGCTTGTTTGCTTCATTTTTACAAAACCATCACAGGTAGATTGCTGTAATCTACTACAGTAGATTACAGCAATCAACTGTAATCTATTATACTATGGAAAAAAACAAACAAAACAAAATTGAAAAATTGACAAGCAAAGTCCTGACTGTGCCAGTAATGAGTTGACTGTAGCTGGCAGCCACACTGGTGACGCAGAATTTGCCATATTGTTGCCTAATGAGGGTGGGTAGTCCTTGCCTGTCTGCTTCCAGAGTACCAGCCAGCAGCAGGATTAAAAAAGTATTTTGGAGGAACTGTGTGGGCAACTTGTTATACTGTATGAGTTAACTGTTTACTGGATGAGGCGTATTGCTGTCTGAAAGCTGCATGTTATTAATTTAGCCCTCATTGTTCTCTAGGCAGGCAGCCCGGCTGAGAGGAGAATAACACATTACCAATACCCAGGCTGGCCAGATCAAGGAGTTCCCGAAAACCTTGTCTCCCTTTGCGCCTTTGCTGAGCTTATCCGGAAGCACCTCAACACCCTTCAACACATTGGCCCCACCATCGTCCACTGCAGGTCTAGTCTATATGCAAAAATGTCATATTCAGCTTTCCATTTAAGTGGATTTGTTTCTACATGATTACAGAGTTAGCCAGATAACTGCACAGAGTAAAACCGCACTTTGTACTATTTTCTATTTCCCTGATTTGAAGGGTCCTGGATTTATTTGGCACAGTCATCCAGCTAACTCAATAATCCTGCTTTATGGAAAAGGGGGCCTCTCAAACCTTGACAAGCAGTTCAGCAGTCATCACATAGAACTTGCCAACCTGTGTTTATCAGCAAAATCTTTTATCATTATTGTCATTAGAATATACCAGTCTTGTATTACATGCTGAGGTCTGTGTGTGTGTTTTCTCACCGATGTGTTTATTTTTGCTGCAGTGCAGGGGTGGGGCGCTCAGGGGCCCTTGTGGCCCTGCTGTGGCTGATGCAGCTATGTGTGCGTGGTGTACCCCCAGATGTGAGAGCGGTGGTCTACGATCTGCGCAGACACAGAGTGATGATGGTGCAGAACCTGGTGAGGCTGTAGTCATGCCCCCCCCCCCCATCAATCTACACTTAATAGCCCATAATGAAAAAAGTATCCAGACCATTTGCTGTGGAATTCTAAATTGTGGTCAGGTCCATTCTGTTTGCTTGATTTTTATTTATCCTTGAGATGTGTCTGGAATTGATCTGATCCACCTGTGGCAAATTGAATTGATTGAACAATAAAATTGTGGTGAGGCATTGATCAGGACATGGGTATAAAACCATTTATAAAGCTTGGAGTGTTCCCTGTTGTGGCCTCAACAATTGTGAAGTGGAAGTAGTTTGTAACCACTAGAACTTTTCCTAGAGTGGGCCGTCTGGCCAAACTGAGTAACCGGTTCTTGGAGGTGACAAAGAACATTAGGTGCATGAGGAAAAAGATCTGATGAGAACAAAATGTAACTCTTTGGGCAGAACTTTGGGCTAACAGCATTATGCTATAGGGGTGCTTCTCAGCGGCAAGGACAGAGACTGAACTACTGAAGACTGGGGCAATGGTTCACCTTTCAGCACAACAACGGCCCGAAGCATACAGCCAAGACCACGCTGGAGTGGCTTCGGAACAAGTCTCTGACTGTCCTTGAGTGGCACAGCCAAAGCCCAGACTTAAACCTCATAGAACACCTGTGGAGAGACCTGAAGATGGCAGTCCAGACGCTTCCTATCCAATCTGACAGAACTTGAGAGAATCTGCCAGGAAGAATGGGAGAAAACTGTCCAAATCAGATTTGCCCAAGAAGACTCATAGCTGTAATTGCTGCCAAAGGGGCTTCTACAAAGTACTTAATGGTCTAAATACTTATATTAATGAGAGATTCCAGTTTTCGATTTTTTACAAGTTGGCAAAAAGTTCTAAAAACACATTTTCACATTGCCATTATGGGTTATTAAGTGTAGATTGATGGGCAAAAATGGCAAGTTTATCCATTTAAAATTACATCTAAAACATAAGGTGTGCAAGAAGTGTATTTCACAAGAGTTGACTAACTTGCTAATTGGTCGACTGGAAAATGGTTGTGGCAGGTTGTTGTGAAGTGTCAGTATGCCCCCAGTGTTTCGCTCTAATGTGATTGTGTGCACTGTCTTTCAGGAACAGTATATATTTGTTCACGACTGCCTCAAGCACTGGCTGACTGTAGAGACATCAGGACACAGACCCCGGTGAGTGGCTTGTGATTATCATATATCACTATACTCACGCAAAAGTGGGTTAGGTGCTCTCATTTGCTTACAATACAGCAGCAGGTGAAGCCATGTCACCGCACATGAACTCATACAACAAGCGCTTAAAACTTTCAAGCATTTTATATAACCAAGGCAAGTATATTCTCAAGGCCAGTACTGGGTGCACCTCCAAAACGACTGTTGACTTTGTAACCTCTGGGGGAAGAGTACATTCACATATCTACATGTATTTTTATTTAAGAGGCACACAGGAGAGTCGGGGTCCTCCGCCGGACAGAGAAAGGGATACTCGGCGCTCGAGCCAGGAAGGCCACTCCTCCTCGGCTCATAGGAGCAGGGGAGACCACGAGCGGTCGCACCGACACCCCCAGCAGCACAGGCACAGGAGGAAAGAGTCAAGCAACACCAACAGACTGGGAAGTTCCTGAAAAAACCGCGGCTGGATTCAACTCCCAAGACGTGAAAGCGGGGACACTTCTCCACCCATGTAACCTGACACCGAGCGGAGGCTCCCAGTGGCAGAAAGCGGTTCCTCCGGTTCTTCAGGATGCCGTTCCTCCTGGTGACTGACGACACTGGCTGCATCAGCAGTAATGCAATAGGATATCAAAGTGGAATGTGGATAATCAACCTGCCTTTCTACCTCGTTTTATACCATTTCAAACCATACCGAGTCCTGTCCAGATCTGTATGGATAATCCTCTCCATTACGCCAGCCACGCCCCTCGGGTGCCTGTGGGCCAACTTCTGCAAGGTGCATGTGTATTGCACGTAAAGGACTGAGAAAATGTTGTGTGGCCATTTTTTATATGCATAAAGCATCTTTTTGAAAATGTTGGGTTTGTGTGATTTCTGAGTGTATATATAGTGACACACACACACACACACTTTAAAATTCATATATAATCACTATGCAGTTGTTATGATGTGGCACATCACAGGTCCAAGTTAAAAAGGTTGGGTGAAAAGGCCATATTCCGCCAATCAGAACATAAAAAGGAATTGCACTGGTTTATAACGTGACTTGGAGAAGAGTCGCATTTCCTGTGAGGAATATACTACACAAGCAAGAAGGTTTGCCTGGGGAAATGAAGGAATGCTTTTACCCATAATTTCGGCTGAAATCGAAGCCTTTTTGTAATTTGGATTCTTGGCTTTATGCTTGCTCTGATAAATGAAGGTTTCAATCAGGTGACGCACACTTAACCTGTTCAGGAGAGATTAGACGTTAAAGAGGCCATTAGTTTTAAAAATGCAACGATCAAGGGACTCTTAGCCGAAATGGCTGAATTCTTAAAGTTGGGATGATGCATATACGGAGGGGGTGATGAGAATCCGCAATACATTGCAGTTATTTCACTCTATATGATCCTGAAAAATACCCAAAATGCAATAGTGGCACGTAGCGGCCTTTTCCCAAAAATAAGATGTACATTTTCCACGCAGTTCTTAAATTCAACCCAAATACACCGATACAGACATAGGAGAGGACAGGGCAAAGCCATTCACCAGAGGTTGCCCGACTCTCCTTACCATCGGTCACGGTAAATAAAAAGCACACGCACACATCAAGGGACTCACTGTACAAAAGGCATGTTTGAAAGCACGTGCGTCGCCATTCTCCATAAACGACTACAATACCAATACATACAATAGATATAGAGATGGAAAAAATAAAAACAAAATAAGAAAACAAAAAAAAAAAAGAGTGGTCTTGTTTGTTTTTTATCATATATAATACAAGTGTGTTTATGTTACAATGCAGTTCAGCAGCCCAGCTCAATGCCAGAAAACATCCTGGGATGGTGCAGGCTCTGGGTAAGGGGCTGGGCCAGTTGGGAAAAGGGTAAATCTGCAGTGAGTCCTTACATTTTATATCATTTTTAAATTTTTCCCATATAAATGATCACAAGTGAAAGACAGTGCCCCCTGGTGTTCGCTGCAGATTTGACAGTCCATTTCTTGTACACAAAGTATTTCTTGACTGACGCCACTTCTTGACTGTCCTTGCTCTGGCCAAGGAAATCCTTCAGCACCATTCCCTTTTCAGCTCACTAGCTCCTAAACAGGGTTTCTGCCCTAGCGAGGCCCATACTCCTGTTTGTCCATCTGTTGGTCTGTCTGGGCAGAGCGGCACGCACTCACGGCCTCTGTGGCCTGGTACAACTGCGTGGTCTTCAGCAATCGAGAGAAAAGGCAGAGACAGAGAGAGAGAGCGAGAGCGAGAGAGAGCGAGAGAGAGAGAGAGAGAGAGAGAGAGAGGGAAAGGAAGATTGTGAGAGAAAAGAAGAAAGACGATAGTGTGGGATATGGAGAGGGGAGGGTAAGAGGCAAGAAGGCAAAGAAAGAAAAACCAGAAAAGGTGAGAAGACCTTAAGAGTAGATGCTTACGAGCTTTGTGGTCAGTCAACCTCCATGTCCAATGAATCAATGAGGGAAATTTTTAGGGGAAAAAAATAAAAAATAAAAGGAATCAAACGCCTAAATTTCAGGTAAATGTCCCTCGACTCTCCCTGAAGGGTACAGATGGGCTGGGTATATACAGGCCCTGTACTCCTGGCTGATAGAATATTTTAAGTACTCTCTGACAAGGCTCTCTTGCAAAACTAAAGAAAATATAAGAATTTATCATTTTAAAAAAAGACAACTTAGAAAAAAACAAAAAGAACTGTTCTTTGTGTTTCTCAGGGAGAGAAGCTAATTTGGCGCTTGGCAGTTCAGAGGGTCATGAATACGTGTGTATATGTAACTATGTCTGTCGTCTCCTCAGTTTCTCTCTGGAGAAGACAAAAAGATGTTTGAGGGAAAGCAGGGGACAGAGGAAAAAAAGAGAAAGAATGCATGGTCCATGTCAGGCCCTCCTCTCCCCCCTATTGCATGTTCCCTGCTACCATGGAGATGGCCTCTTGGATCTCTCGCACCATGAGGATGCGTGTCAGCATGTGCTCCAGTTGCTCGCGCGTGATTGGCTGGGTGGAGTACCAGATGGGACTGTTGGGGGCCACGACGGGCTCAGGCGTAAGGTAAAAGGTGTCGTTCCGACCCTTCACACTCTGGGGGCTGAGGAGAGAGACAAAAGGAGGGAAGAGAGAAAAAAGGAAAGAAGAGAGAGAAGAGATTTGAGGAAAAAGAAAAAAAGAGAGGAGGGGTGAGTGTTCAGAACAAGAGATAGGAGAGGGAAAGAGGAAGGGAAGAGAGATTAAGTTTAATGTTTAAACTCTTGAGCTTCAAACCATGACAAGTCAGCAAGCACTGAACATGCATAACATCTGTGACCAATTATGCAGAAAGTCCTTTGGGAATGCACCGTATGATATACACATCCTCCGCTGTCCAACAGGGGTTACCCCCACTCAATAGTCTAGGATGATATATTCTACATACACTTGTGGGTGTGTGCGGGTCATGTGTAGGACATCACTGAACACACAGCATCTTTCCAGCAGGAGTGCCCATACCCCACACACCCATTTTAAGCGAAGGATTCAGCCTATAGCATATACACACAATAAAAACAGACAAGCCCATGCATTTCCACAAACTAACTTGGAAAAGACCCATGAAATGGCACTTCAGTGGTTAACTGCACTGGGATAGGTTGCAAACCAATAAAATCACTGTGTGCTGCTGTATTATCTGAATAACAAGAGGCACACAGAGCATTTTAATGGCTCTGTACCAACGCATCTACTTGCACAACATTACCAATCAAGCTATTCATTCCGTACATTAATTTCTTGTCAATTAACCTCCAGTTAAATGGAGTTATTGATGCGCACTGAACTCAAATTTAGGAGCCAGATGCATGCAAAATGTTTTTTATTTTTTTTTAAATTTAAGAATACCCTCTTCCTCTGCATTGGCTTCCATTTTTTGGCAAGTAAAAATGTCACAACGCACAGCTGGCCTCCTGCCACCAGGGGGAGCACTCACCACTTGAAGAGGTAGAAGTCATAGAGCTTGATGGGACAGCGCAGTGGGTTCTCAGGGTGCTCGGCCTGCTCTGCATACATATCATCGGTCACTGAAACACAGGGGTCAGAGGTCACTAACCACAAAATGGAGGCCCCATGCAAACGTCACCCTGCTGCACGTGCAGGCATTTCTGATTTGGGCCATGTGATCAACAGCTACAAATCAGCGGCTGACTGCTGCCCAGTGCCCTCATTCAGGCACTGCTGCACCGTTTGATTGAGTTCCCAAGAGTGAAAGTCTGTCCATGTCTATGGTAGGTGTACTGGTAGGTGCAAACATAAATGTTGCCATTTACCACTACCTGTCATAACTGCCATTGTTAATAATGCAAGTCTTTGCACACTGACATCAACACTGCGTAGGTACAAAGTCCAAGGCATGTGGGGGCGACATGGCTCAGGCAGTAAGAGCAGTCGTCTGGCAGTCGGAGAGTTGCCAGTTCGATCCCCCGTCCGGGCTGTGTCGAAGTGTCCCTGAGCAAGACACCTAACCCCTAAATGCTCCTGACGAGCGGGTTGGTGCCTTGCATGGCAGCCAATCGCCGTTGGTGTGTGAGTGTGTGTATGAATGGGTGAATGAGAAGCATCAATTGAACAGTGCTTTGGATAAAGGCGCTATATAAATGCCAACCATTTACCAAGGCATCCCTGACACATCCCTTTGTCACGTAAATGCGAGGGAGGTGCTTTTAGACCAATTTCACAGACCTGTAGGGAGTTTCGTAACAACTAACCCACTAGTCTAAAATAAAAATGGACAGCGTCAGTGCGGGGCTTCATTTTAATAAGTCACGCTAGTAGGCTATTACTCCAGTAAGGTTGACCTCTGTCCTCTGTAAAAAATGCATTCAGAAATACCTCCTCCACAACAAGCTGCGGCTAAGCTATAATTAAAACCCATTTTCAATCACACTGTAACAATGTTGGTATAATGTGATTGCTAAAGGGGCTGTCTTTTATGATAACCGGTTATTCATGTTTGTCATTGTTGTTTTTGTATTGCTGATTATGTTCTGCCTGTGTGAGGACATGCTACACATTTATTGTTCTGTGTGTCTGTGTGTGTGTGTGTGTGTGTGTGTGTGTGTGTGTGTTAAAGTCTAACCTTTCTGGCCCACATGCTGCAGCCCCACACCCTTCAGGTAGCGGATGCTCGTGCTCTTGTCCTTGGGGTTGGAGGGGTTCTTCTTAGTATGTCGAAGCATCTTGGAGAAGGCCACCTTCATATGCTGATCCACAGTCTTCAGCTGGAAGTACCTGTAGGGGGCAGGGGATGGCATTACCACATGCGGCACAAACATTCACGCTTACGCGGCAGTGCCTTTTGGACCCATTTCTCATCATGTACTTGAAGAGAAAAGTATACACAAATGTTAACATCCCTAGCACTGCTGTGGAGCTCTCTCAGGAGTGCAGCAGCAAAGCCATACCTGTGATCTGAACCTACAGCCCAGTGATCTAAACCCACAGGCCAGAGATCTGAACCCACAGCCCAGTGATCTGAACCCACAGCCCAGTGATCTGAACCCACAGCCCAGTGATCTGAACCCACAGCCCAGAGATCTGAACCCACAGCCCAGTGATCTGAACCCACAGCCCAGTGATCTGAACCCACAGCCCAGTGATCTGAACCCACAGCCCAGTAATCTGAACCCACAGCCCAGGCCTTTAGCTCTCTCACCCACAATTACAGCAGCATACAGGTGGGAGCATGTGCTTGCGCAGAGTGTATGTGTGACCATTTTCAGGAGTGTGCGCTTGTGCAGAGTGTATGTGTGACCATTTTCAGGAGTGTGCGCTTGTGCAGAGTGTGTGTGAGACCATTTTCAGGAGTGCGCACTTGTGTGACTCACTTGGTGTTGAAGAACATGAGGGTGGTGAGCAGGGTGGAGGGAGAGTGGGCCCCCAGCTGTTTACACTCCCACAGCATCTCTTCTGTCACGTGACTTGGAATGACATAACCTGAACAGGGAAGGGCAGAGGTTACGGTCACACACACACACACACACACACACACCACAGCAAAACCTCACATACTTAGCAAATAATATGATACAATAACAAGGTTCAAAATGTTAATTATCCAATTGGATCTCCATTGTGGAACCACAAAAATTGGGACAGACCTAAGAGTTGTGTGATGACAGTTTGGAATACACAGCTGGCTATTATGTTTGGCAAATTGCGGTCCGCATGTAACGCATGCTTGAAACCCTAGCTTACAAAGTTGCACACCCCAAGATTCCCTTGTTCACCCAGAAAATGCAGTAACATTATTAGTTTTACGACACCAAAAACTGTAGCGGTAGCTGGCAGAAGGCAGCAGTTGCCACCGGAGGGCAGTGTGCAGTCATGTCTGCGAGCATGTCTGCACCCGTTCGTAAGACTCACATAGGCTGAGGTCCTTACCCAGCGGGTGGACACTCGGCTTCCACAGGTCCAGGACCCGGTGCAGCCACTGGGAGAAGCGTGTGTAGTAGGGGTCCGAGAAGATGTCATCGACCCGGCCGTTCTCAAACAGGTACTGCGGGCGTGGGCCAGAGGGGAGGAGCAAGCAGAGGCAGAAAGAAAGAGACAGTTAAACATACACAAGCAGGGTGGAGAACACAATGGAGAATAAAGAGGAACTGTAACTGAGCCATGACTAATGACTCAGCGATCCTGAATAGGGCGTGGCCTGACATTATCTGATACTCGGCAATAAATATATATCTGTGTCTGGAAGATGTGGCTACAGGACCATTAAGGGTATCTGTTCACACTCCCTCAACACTGGAATCCTCATTAATGGCGTTGAAAGTGCTGCCTAATGCTTCTAAACCGAAACACAGAAGGGTGCATGTACATTTGTATGTCAGATACTTACCTTTTGTATACAGAGGAAGACGTAGTAGAGCACATCTGCCTCAAATGGTGCTCCTTCCATGCCACGGGCTTCCTGGGTCATCATAGACAGGCCAATGTTGAGCTCTGCCACTGCGCACGACACCAGGTCCTCCTGGAAGCGCAGGGGCTGCCGCCCTGAGCACACACACACAAGGACAGACACACGCACAAATGTTACCATCCTGCCTGAATCCTTTAGTTCTGTACCCAAAACTAACAATGCCCATTTCAATAAAGCATGAATGGAATGGAAAGTCCTCTTGCACTGCAGAAGCTGCGTGTGTTTTCAAAGATGTAATTGTTGATGTGAAGTCAATGGACTGTTTTATGGGAGTATAATCAGGTCTTGTTGAGCACCGTGGAAACCGTGCTGCTTCGCAGTACCAGGGCATGTTCCAGGGCAAGGCCCAGGAGGGGGGGGGGACTTACGGCCAATGGGGGCCAGCTTGGTCTGGGTGTCCTTCTCCAGTTCGGCGTTCTTGCCCTGGGCCCACAGGCGCCACACCTCCAGACCCTCTTCAGGCTTGAGGGTGTTGGGCAGCAGCAGGGTGGGAGCGGCCTGAGGCTGGGTCTCCACCTCTGCCACCTGCACCGTCTGACCCTGGAGGGCAGGAGGACGGGGTTAGCGCACATTACGGACTACAGCAACAATCTCACACATAGCGCTAACTCTGACAACCAAGAGCTGCAATCCCCAATCAGAGAAGGTAAGCTAATCCTGGCTCACAGTGCCCACAGTGCAACCCCCAGACCTCTCCCAGCCCTGACCTGCAGCTGCTGCTCCTGCCCGGTGCCCTGGGTGTGGACCACCTGCTGCTGGGGGTCCCAGATGTGGACGGACTGCGTGGCGTTGGGGTAGGCCCCAGCCACCGCCTGCACAGCCACGGGGATGTGGATGTTCCCGTTCATGAACTGGGCGGGGAACAGCGTGTTGGCCAGCGTCTGCACCACCTCCTCCTGGGCGGCCGAGACGGGCGTGGCCGCCGACGTGGAGACCACGGCGGAGGAGGGGATGGCGGATGCGGCGGAGCTGACGGCGATCTTCCCCGCCACCACCATCTTGTCCTTGTCGTCGGTGGGCGAGCCGGCCACGTGCACGGCCCCGTAGGCCTCCTGCGGGATGGCGATGTGCGTGATGTTCTGCTGCTGCAGGTCGCCGCGCGTCTGCGCCGAGTACACCGGGATGGTCCAGGTCTCGCCCGTGGGGCTGGTGATGGTGCCCGTGGCGCTGTACAGGTGAGTGCTGTCCACCGTCAGCAGGTCGGGCCGCAGGGACAGGTAGCTCTGCTGCTGGCCGCCCTGCGGGATGGCCAGCACGGTGGCCAGCTGCTGCCCGGGGATGGCGTACGACACGGTGATGGGCATGTCCACCTTGCGCTTCTTGGCGGGCTGCAGGACCCCGCTGGACGCGGTCGCTCGCCTCTCGCCCTCCCGCGGGGAGCCCTGCTGCTGCTGCTGGGGGGACAGCGCCCCCACGGTCTGGATCTGGATCTGCTGCCCGCCAGCCACTGCTGCCACCAGCTGAGCCTGGATCTGTGGGACGCAACGGAGACGCTTTCACAGGGAGCGTGTTTCCCCCTCCAGTAAGACGTGTGCACAGAACAGTGCAGGTAGGTCAAACAAATCCAAGGGCAGGGAATGCCACTCAACAGGCAACAAATGCGAGCAGTGTAAGATTATCCACTCGAGCCTTAAACAGTAGCAGATCAACCAGGCCAAGCAGCCCAGAGCTTGAGACTAGAATGGATAATATTACAGTTGCATGGCTGTGTGTCTGCATGTCTGTGTACATTTTGTGGGTACATGCGTCTCCTGTACAAAGGTGGGGAGTGTCTATGACGTTTTTGTGTGTTTGTTTGTGTACTATACATGCACAGTGGGCTCCACGGGCGCCAATAACTATGAAATCTTGATTTAGCTTGGTTCCATTGAAACATTAATAAAGTACTGTATTTTTCACATTTCTCAATAATGATATCGGTTTTTTTTTGGTGCATTGCCAGTCAAGGGTGCCAATAATTGTGGAGCCCAACTGTATATGCATATGTACATGTACAGACCTGCTGGTGCTGCTGCAGCTGCTCCTCAGAGATCTCTCCATGCGGCACCAGCTGTGCAGCAGCCACTGCCTGGAGCTGAGAGCTGGACAGCTGCTGCTGCTGCTGCGAGGGGCTGGGCACCTGCAGAACCTGCCCCACCGTCTGCCCCTGCTGCTGCCCCTGGATCTGCACCTGAGGGGCATGACGCACACTCAAAATCTCTCAACTAAAAACTATCCAAAACAAGTGTGACAAGACCAAAAGGCTGGATTATAGCATCATTGAAAAGGTTTGTCACAGGCGTCCAGTGGCCACACATGCTGAGCCCAGGGCTGGGTCTCACCTGTACTTGTATCTGCTGTTCAGAGGCCTGGTGCACTGCTGCCGTCAGCTGGGGGGAGAGCTGGGCCGAGGTCACCTGCTGCTGCTGCTGCTGCTGCTGCGGCGACTGCTGGACCTGCACTTGCACCTGTGAGGACACGAAGGAAAGCAGGACGTGTCACAAGGCTTTCCAATGAGCTTGACCCAAGACTGAATTTCTTTTACTCCAAACCAGTTCATATCCAAGAAGCAACCAAAATTCCTTCACAACCAGAATCAACATTTTTGATGAGAAAACTAACAAGTTCAAATAAACCAGAAGAACAATATAAATTTCACACAAAGAGTTGAATGTATAGTTAGACTGTATAGTGATATAGACTTGAATACTTCAAAGGGTCAGTTGATTGTCTTTTTAAGCAGGAAGCTCCGAATGCAAGGTTGCATTTATAGAAGCCAATTCCATCTGTATTTCAACCCAAATGACTGGGAGCTGATTGGTAAGACAGAAAATCTATACTTTGCTGCAAAATTTGCATCGTTTTCCTTTTTTGCTTTCCATCCACGAACACCTGTATATCCAAATTTTGGCAGCTTGTACAGAAAACCATCCCACGTAATATGGATGGAATTATATTACATATTCAAAAAATATGCTGTGGATCATAAATTATCAAAGGAACATTAGTGCCGTGCTGTGGGGTGGGCATTGTTCTAGAGCGTGGATGGGCCCAATGGTCTGGTTCTATTAAACCTGGACTGTGCCACTGCAGACTATGGCCATTGTTGCTCAGGGAGGGAGGGTTTCAGTTGGCTGGAATAACAGTGCCTCATCGCACAGTACCATCCCTTCCCAGTTGATCAGGTACCAGGTATCAGTACAGGGCTGCCTTGTTACCATGCCAAAATATTGACAATTAAATGTTACTGAGCCCTGATTGTTTGAATACTCTAACATGTCAAACGCTAAAATTAGACAGCTACAATTTTTATTCACAAAAGCCCTGGTCAGGAGGAAGTGCAAAATTCAATAATTTATCATAGTATTTATATGTTAACAAACAGCCACCACACTACTACCTAGCAATTATGATTCAAACACATTCTGAGCATATAAAACGTCCAATGGTATCTATTCAACACACTGAATTACATTTAATCAGACTGCAAACCCTTCTTAAGAAGCCAAGTCCTAAACAATTTAAGTTAATTATGTTAATAGCTATTTTCCTGTCATTCATTAGCAACGTACACTTACTTATACTTAATCATCAACAGTGATGACAAGTCTAAAAACAGATTATGCCGGTAAAGGATGTCCTGAGCTACTTTTGATCATCTGCAGTGACCTTTTTACAATAACTTTGCAGGCGTCAGGAGCAAGCTGATACTACAGATGTCATCCAATCTCCAAAAGCCAGGGAGTGGCTAGTGGCAATCTTCATTTGCACACCAAGTGAGCAGGTATAGAACTGGTGGGTATATAGTAGCTGGTGACCAATTCTCTTTCCACAGAATATTTGATGCATGTGAAAATCAAGTTATCCATATGTACAAATAATTGAAAAAAAGCAATTGCGCTTAGAATAAAAATCCCCCATTTTTAACGACCAATGTGGAACAGTCAACAAATGTGGAACAGCTTCAGAAGTAAGCACATGTAATATTTTAAAAACCCAGAAAATGAACTATCCCAATGACAGCTGCAGCACTCTCCCATAAGCCGCACCACACAGGGCTAGCTGGTTGGTTTCTCGCTGCTGAAAACCCTAAGACTCCGAGTGCCGGCCCCATCACTGAAAAGCTTATGCATCGGTAACCCAAGTAGCCGTCCTCCCATTAGTGAACAAAGTGGTTGGCAAGAAAATGTTTTGTATAGCATTTTCAGGCATGGGTTCATCTCAGCTTTCTTACTTAAAGCTACAGGTTCGCCTGCATTTGGGAGAAGGACCTGAAGGTCGGGACCTTTCTTACCGGGCAGGCCAGCTCGAGGAGGGAGCCAGCGACCTCTGTGCTGTCGGTGTAGATGCAGTTTGTTCCCTGCTGGTACACCATGGTAGTGGAGCCCTGCTGAAACTCTTGCAGTGCCTCAGGGCCCTTGTTAGCCAGCGACTCCAGGAACTCCTTCATGCGGTGCTGTGGCACACTGCGTGCTTTCAGACGCACATACTCTTCAAACGAGACCGTGTTCTCCAGGGAGTTGTTCATGGCAGTCCTCACCTCCCACAGGGGGGAATCTGGTGGCAGAGAGGAATAACAAAGAAAGGCGATGAGGGGGGGGGGCAGTCTGTCACAGGGTTCATTTCGTAATCAGCCATCTGGAATTAAGAATTAATGTTTATGAAAGGTTTACAGAGATGACATTATCATATTAAATGGTTAGGTTATTCAGCACATAGGCCCACATTCAAGATGGAGACTTGGTGCTGTGGGAAGACTGGGCACTGGCCTTGTCCAGCCTGTCACACTAAACATGTGGTATGACATGGGAACTTGAAACTGAGGCATGACACTTTGATCTCTAAAAAATGTACATGGACACAATCTCGTGAAAGAGTAGTAGGGAGAATACTGGACACTAGGAAATGAAGAACAGATTGAACTGCCGACCCAAGCAATGGAACATTGAGAATATAGATAAACTCGTCTTAGTAAGAAGGCTGTCAGTGTCAATAATGAACGATTTTCAGTTAACCGTGAGGGGAGGGGGGGAGTGAAGGTAACGAATATTGACGGGTCATATCTTTACTGCAACTACCAGTCTTATTAGCTAACATTTACGACGTCAATTATTAACACGCAGAGGCGATTATAAACACAAAAAATACTGTACTAAATAAAAATAACCAATCATTTCAACATTTACGTTTAAGTGCATTACGGTTAACTTCGGCAAGGCCCAGTCACTTTTTATTGACGTCATGCTGTAAAATTGCTGCAGATTTTACCGCTTAGTTACAAAATAAACCGCGAAAGCAAGCATACAAATATACAATAAACAGACAAAGAATTTATGAAGGACACATTGGAGCAATTCAGTATCTCGTCCAAAAGCGTTTCTCCACTCGACATGGTTGTTCCCATTCTCGCCAGTCCGCCTTTCTGCATCTTCCCAAGCTACCTTAAATATCTGTAAAACCGCACTGTTCCGCCAAAGCAACGCGTTCAAAAATAACAAACCCCCAGCTATTTCTACAAAAAGCAGTATATCGTAGTGTCCATAACAGTGTATGTCCAATTTTACCTTTTCGAACAACCTGGCTAGCTGCGTCGTTGGCGTGTTCGCTTATCTTCGTCTTTGGTGAAGAAAAAATAGCTGGCTAGCTCGCTATACCTAGATGTCAACAATATAGCTAGGTAGTAGCGAACAAGCAAATAAGAAAACACACAGGTAGGTAAAAAGAAACTAAACAGAATGATTGTCTAACCAAATAGAAGCAATTAATGTTCTTGATAATAAATTATGCTCGAGAAGAAACGGAAGGACTAACGACATTTTGCAAACAAAGAACCGCCAGTATAGCCGACCGAGCCAGGCCTACTCCAACAGGACAAGTCCCCACACTCTCCTGCCCTTTGTAGCCGCTTCAAAGGCAGTGCAGATCGGATCGGAGCGCCCCCACTTTTCGCGCTTGACCTAAGCACGCATTCCCGCGTGCATGTCCATGGACTACGGAGGGGGACAACATGCACCTCGACGGGAACGAGCGATGCGCATTCTAGTTTGATGTGATGAAGGAAAAAAAAGCTGGCCGGCGATTTCAATGTTAAGAAATATCTGTATAGCTATATATATATATATAACTATTTAACAAACGACCACTTTATGTTTTATATATATTTATATAAAAATATAAGCTAAAAATTATACATACTGCGTAATATTTAACTGGCCAATGAGAATAACCCAAACAACACAAAATGCCAAACTATCTGCAAAATCAACTAGCTAACTAGATTAAAGTGTGTAGTTTACTTCAAATGTAAAACCCATATACGACAACAGTTAAATTTATGTGTGGATTTATTACATATCTCCACATTCACCTGATAGTAATGAGTCATGGAAAATAAATTGACAATTTATTGATTAAAATAAATTAAGGCTCTGCAAAAACAAACAAAACGACGTAAAGACACAGAGGTACAAAAAAGAAAATTCAAAAACAGGATGTAATGATTATAATGATCAGTGCAGGTAAACATGTTTGATACACAACTAAAAAACATGCAAAACCACTTAAAACATCGATTTAATGCATGCAATTTAAGTGTTTTGAGTGGTTATACATGTTTTTAGTATGCACATTCATTTATGCCAAATGAATGACTATCCAAAACTGATATCACCTTACGATTTTTCCATGACCATTGGTCCGGTACCAGCAATATACTGAGTATTTCCTCAAACTGATACATACGGGTTACCTGTCATCCAAGGTAAGTGGGGAAAATGAGAATTCTGGCATTATCATACATTGACATGTTTACCACTTATCCAGATTAATTTTGCTGGCAGCCCGCTGCTCCCTATGAGGGGGTCAAATGCAGGGTTCAATGAAGTGTCATTTTGAACTCAAAACACTGAAAAGGGGTTGTAAAATAACACGGTTTGGAGGATCAACTATTGCTACACATATTTAAGAAGATAGATTCAGTATTTCTACACAAAATAACAGCTTCCAGTAACTTTCATTCTATGTTTTCCAAAGATCAACGTTCTATACACTAACTTGAATAAGACAGAAAATGCAGAACGTCAGATATGATGTCTTAAAGACATCAGTCACATTGGCCATTTTGAAGATGCTCATATAAGCAGTCGGCAAAGGCCGGTACTGTATAACTATAATGCTGTCCGGCACTGAGCGTTAACATTATGGGACAGTAAGAAAATAGCGGTGTCTTTCAAGTATCTTGAGTTCAAACAATGAACGTGACATAGAATGCGCATGGCACACGTCGTCTGTATCACATCCGCGTTGACAGCGAGCTTTCACCATGGCGACAAGAGGATGTCGTTCTCCCCTTGTGAGACCTTGCTACAAAACATGGCAGCGTTTGCATTCGTTTAAACGTGCATTAAACCAGATTACCATTTTCCTTTATAATGTGTGAAATAACTATACATTAATGATTTACTTTATGCAGTAACATTATCGGTTCGTGCATGTTAACTTGGATAGCTAGCTCACTTATGGTAGTCAGCTTTCATGCGTCTAAACCGCCTATGTCGTATTGCCAAGGACAATACAATGCCAATTAGTCCACAACAGATGGAATATGCTGAATGTGGCACATTTTTGGCAGACGAGAAACAAAATGTAAACCCCTAATGTTTACAATAGCTATGTCTGACTTGCACATCATCCTGCTTGCGACCAGCGTATATATCTATATTGTTAGAAACCTCAAACAGTCGCTGCTTATATCGGTGTTGCTGAAACCAGTGTAAAAGGCCCTCAAATAATATGATCCAATCAAAAAATATCAGTTAATACCCCTCCACTACAGACTGTATAATGCTGGTGGGTGGGGGTGTCTGCGAGATGTGCACACGCGCCAGGTTCTCAGCCGTGTCCGTGCTGTTGCTTCTGCTCGTGCCCGTGATCCCCCTCCCAATCAGATACTCGCTGGTGTGCACGTACAACAACAGAAAACTACTATTCTTACTAAATGGCCAGTAATATTTCTCATCAGGCACTTGCAACACGAAGCATATATAACAAACTATTTTTTATTTGGGCACATAGACAAGCAGTAAAACCCCAATTCCCATGCAAGCTCTTACCCCTCTCAGCCTCGGCCAGGCCGCTCCACTTCACTCCCTCTCTGTTCAGTGCCGCGGGTCCACGCGCTGACACAGTCTTATTGGTATAACAAGGAAAGAGTAGATGTACCTGTGTTACTTCTCGATGTTCTCTACCGTGTTTCTCTTGTATTTTATGTGTTAATATTTCTTCTTCTTTCTTCTACCTAGCTAGTACTCACTATGCGCCATCTTACAATCAACGCTTTCAACCAATCCGGTTGCGTTCGACAGTTTTTGCTAGCTCTCGCGAGGCTGCCAAGGCCAAATCCCGCGAGATGTGTAGTGGGTTGAGTAGCTCCTTAAAGGAGACAGTTAATACTCGTGATCCGTTCATAAATGTACACCAGTGGATTGCACCTATTATCTACCCCGTAGTTATACGCGGAACTGAAGAGAGCGGTTTAGCGAATTAGGCAAAGGCCGTAGTCTAGCACTTCTAGATCGCACAGTTGTACCTAGAATATTAAGTGCAGATTTAATCAATTGACATTATTGCCATACTGGCTTCTTGTTTTCATCTGCCAGGTTTATATAAAAGTGGCTTGACAATTTTAGAGTTCAGATGAAGCATTATGCTGTAGTGCTCCTGGCATTTAATATATTTATGCTGGCATATGATATTACATGGAGTAACATCAGTTTTGTGAAATACTTGACAAGCTTTTATATTTTTGTAGTGGATTGTCTAGTAGTAGGTCTTATAGATGCAGAGATGTCCCACTATAAAGCATCACCAGTCTGACTTTAATTTAAATGATTCTTCAGTATGCCGAATTAATGCTATATTAAATCCACAAACTGTTGTACATACCTAAATGTTAGTATTGTTGCAATGCAATTTTTTCTATAGTGCAGTATAAAAAAAATATGTAAACATTTCTAAGGGAAATGTGAATTAGGGAATATGCGTCTGTGCCTTTAACAGGGTTGTATCTGTCCCAGACTGCCTTAAAGAGCCAGGCATGTGCTAGTGAGGGCCTCCCCCTGCTCTCCCCGCAACAAACTAGCTTGCAGCTCTCTTAAGGTGGACTTGAGGAGATGTGCTGAAATCACTCCTGGAGCTGTTCAGCCCCTACACAAAAGTATTCAACATGGACATCAAGGGGTTAATTCCCACGCTCACTCCTTAACCCCAGTGTCCCCGTGTTTCTAATGGCAGGGTGTATCGTCCAGTAAATGCACTCCACATGTAATGCAATGATATACCCTCCTATCCACACCAAAAAATGCTTCATTCTACATAAAAAAAAGCATTACTCTCTTGCTGGAATAGTAGGGAAAAGATGAATTGGGATTAGTACAGGACTGCATCCATGGGGTAAAAAGACTATTGGTTCTGACGACTACTGGGAAACTGCTGTGTTCCTTTGAGTAAAACACCTTCCCCCATACACATCCCATTCTGGAAGTCCATAAACAGAAATCAAATGATAGTAAAGTTTTAAATGGCAGGCAGGGTTGAAATTTGGATTATATATACACTCACCGAGCACTTTATTAGGTATTTTAGATTTATTTTTTAGACTTCTACTGCTGTAGCCTATCCATTTAAGAGTTATGATGCAAATGATGCTCTTCTGCATACCACCATTATAATGTGTGCTTATTTGCGTTACTGTCAACTTCTTGTCAGCTTTGACTATTCTGGCCATTCTCCTCTGATGTATCTCATTTAAAAAGCATTTCTGCCTGTAGAACTGCTGCTCATTGGATTTTTGTTTTGTTTTTTGCACCATTCTTTGCAAACTCTAGGGACTAGTGTGCGTGAAAATCCCAGGAGGTCAGAAGTTTCTGAGAAGTGTCAGCAACATTTCAAACTAAATACCCTACTCAAGGGTACAACAGCAGTGCCAAATCAACAATTTGAACCTGCAACATTCTTATTACAGGTCAAAGTACCCAAGTATCACTTATATTTTAAATGAAAGAGGATTAAACCAGTTATAGAGGAAAGAAAGTGGCAACACAAACACTTCATTTTAAATTATTTTTTTTTATTACCAATTTAAAAATTGCAAGTATGTTATTTCAGTTTACAAAAGCCAACACACTTGCAAGAGGAAGTACTACTTTGAAGCAGGACAATATTTGAAACAAAGCAACCCACACATACAGCTGAGGGATCAGGGATATGGGATGTCCTGGCATATGGCTTTATATATCAGATCAGATCTTTCCAGGATCTTCCTTCAAAGTGACTGTCCTGTTAAACACCAGCTGCAAAAGAAAAACCACAATATGAAAATAATTCTGTATTTGTTTCCAATATGCGAGTTAGAATTCTATTTATGATGGAAACTTGCTAACTGAATTTATTTAAATGGTTTTGGCTATGAAGCATGAGGGTAAGATCTGGCAAATGCCTCTCTCTCCCACAAATTGTCTTTTAACCTTTTCATTTGTTTTTGAGCTCTGTTCTGGTTGGAAGTTGCAACATTGAATGAATGAAGGGATTTATAGTGTAGTGACTTTGTGATATTCAATGGCTACAAGCTTCTGATTCAAGAAATCAACTATCTGGTTGTCTGGTTAATGATCAAGAAAAAATGTATAAAACAATCGAAATATCTTTCCATCTGACAAACTACAGTTCAGTATATTTTTTCATGTAAATAGGAAGTATGTATGCAGGATTACATTTCATATATTTAAGCAGCAAATAAAATTTAGATGGAAATTTAGGAATTGATGATTGCTGCCAACAACTGATGCATCATTGCAAGGAAGTTAAGCAAAGGTAATCTGAGGGACAACAATCAAGTCTACTTTCTCACCTTCTCTTCAGTGGTGTCAGGGTCCACTGAGAAGTAGCCGATTCTTTCAAACTGGAACTTGTCAAAAGTCTTTGACCCAACCACTGACTGATCTACCAAGGCATTGGGAATCACTTGCATGGATTCCTGAGCGACGAAGAAAGAAAGCATTCAATAATATTCAGAACATATTTCAAGATAATTCAGAGGGGCTTCGAGAATAGTAATAATAAAAATAAATTTGTTATTTAGCTGACGTTTTATCCAAAGTGACTTACACCAACCTTCCTGGTCCCAGTCATGTCCCTTAACCACTAGACTACAGGCTGCCCCATGTGAAATTTGTGAATTTGCTGGTCTCAGATCACAATTATATATGGTAAAGATAAAACAAAGCTGTACTGGAAGAGAGACCAGGTTGTAATGGCCGACTTACGGGGTTGATGTCGCTCAGGAAGCCCCCAGGGACCTCAGACGAATCTTCTGGATTCTTGTGGAGAAACCTGGGGACAGAAAAACCGATTATGACAAATATATACCTGCAGACAGCTGCTCAGTCAAATGTTTCAATGAACCTTCCCCTGCACCCCTCCCCCCAAACTCTGCCCCTCAACTCACAGTCTTTCATAAATCCGCACTTCACATTGCAAGGGCTTGCTGACCCAGTGGATGAAGGCCTTTGGTTTCTCCGCTACATTAGAACTGGTGCAGCTGACCTCCAGTTCCACTACCTTCCCACTGGCATCCTGAGAGGGAGAGGGAAAGAGTGAGTTAAAAATGAATGGTTGTTCTGGTACATTACATTGGTTATGAAATAAAATCTACAACACACGTGCTCACTTTGATGGCCCTCTGCAGGGTGATGACATATCCAGCATGCCTCAGGCCCACAGGCTGATCTGGAGTCAAGCGTTTGTAGCCCTTCTCCATCACCTGTATTGGTAGAGGAAGGCCGTTACAGCAGCGCACAATTACACAGTGCAGCACTTACGACACAGTTGCACTCAGAAAAGGAAAATACGGTACAAAATACACAAAATGTATTTGTTTCCAACACACACACAGTGAGTAATGCACCATAGTAGAGTAACAGCATGGTAGAATATCTGACCTCACGGAAGTCACTTTGCTCAATGTAGATGGTGTGTGCAAAGGGAACAGTATGGATGCCCCTTGCTTCATTCGCTGGGAAGTCTGGGATACGAACCTCCACCTATGAGGTGAAAATAAAAAGGTAGGGATTTAAAAGAATCAGCATCCACAGGCATAAATACAGCACTACAATTCCCAAGAGGATCTTGTTGTTGCAATTGTACCATTTCCACCATGCCATATCACACAGTACCAGTTTAACAGGGATGCGGGTTCAGCAGGCTGTATCAGAGGTGATGGTTGGGGATAGTGTAAATTGGAGGCGATGTACCTGTATAGTAGACAGGTACATCTGAGCAGTAGGTGAGTGGGTAGGGGATGGTGGTCATGTACAGTAGGAGTGCAGGTTGGGGAAGGTGTACCTGTGTTGTAGAAGGCATGTTGGTGATGGTAACTTTTAGCGGTTCCAGGACCGCCATGGCACGAGGAGCCTTCTCATTCAACACCTCCCTCACACACGATTCCAAGAGATGTGGTTCTGTTGTTGTCTGGGCAACAGTCACTCCAACCTGGCACCATGCAGAAAGACCATGAGATTAATAGACCCACCCTCCTTCCTCCTCGGACTCACACCTCTCTCTTTTAATTTCTCTGCCCCTCCTTTCCTACCCGAGCACAGAAGTTGTTGATGGCCTCTGGGGGAAATCCTCTCCTCCTTAGCGCACTCAGGGTGAAGAGTCGAGGGTCATCCCAGTCCCTGCAGAACAGTGACATGGTCACAGTCAGTAAGGCTGCAGTGTGTGAGCAACACAGCAGTAGATGCTAGTGCAGTCTTCACCTCACAGCTCCTGTATCCACCAGTTTGACGATCTTCCTCTTGGAGACAACAGTGTAGGTGAGATTGAGGCGGCCATATTCCCACTGCACGGGGCAGTACAGGTCCAGGGCATTTACCAGCCAATAATAAGAGGAACGCCTGGCAAAGACACAGATAGGAGATTACTTGAGGACAGGTGCATCATTACACTTATTGACCCTTTCCTCTGTAAGGCATGTGTGAGCCATGGACGCCACAATACCAGAAGGATCTTATATCCACAGACAGCGAGAACTCACCTTGCTTGAAATTCCTTGGTGCACAATGAGTGTGTGATGTCCTCAATGGAATCACATAGGCAGTGAGTGTAGTCGTAGGTAGGGTAGATGCACCTATGAAAATTTAGTTGGATGACACCATATCAAAGCTGGTTTCAGAAACTAAACTATTGTATCACAAAGATACCCATGTGAAAATACAGTATACTTCGCCATACCCAAAGTAAAGTTACATAAACCTTATACATTATGTATGCTAATGCATAAAGTAGTATTACTTCAACCACATTTTAGGCAGCATAAGTCTAGTCTATAAAGTTACTCGACATGTATATTATTGCATGCAAGATGGTGGACCCTTCATTTTATTGCAACATGTACAAAATGTGTAGATTGTGTGATGGAGGGATACATATTGATGTAGAGCGTCTGTGGTACAGTACCACGTGTCTCCTGTGCAATGGTGGGGCGTGTATTTGATGCGGTACGCCACAGGATCCATCTTCCCGTCCTCCATGACCATCTTCATCCGAAGTGTGACCTCCCCCTCAGCAAACAAGCCCTTCTTCATCCTCTCAAACAGCACCAGGGACTCCTCAGTGGGACGGTCCCGCCAGGGGGAAGGGGGAGGGTTGTGACCTTTGAGTTCCTCCCCACGTTGGTGGCACACATAGGCATGGCCTCTGGAGAGATGACACGCAGTCTACTTGTTAATATTTATCAAGCATATGTCCAAATTTATGATTGTACTGCCACTCTCCACTGTCACACACACCTGCGAATGAGGTCCACTGCCAACTCATACAGCTTTTGGAAGTGGTCAGATGCATGGGTCACTTGGTATGGCTGGTAACCTGGTAACAGAGGAACAGACAAATCAAGAAAACATAAAATCTCAAGCCTTTAACATTATGAACACACATGGCAGCCCAACTGTCTCAGCGCTGCAATAATGTTTTTCTAAGGTCGATGTTAGGTTATCTTCATGTTGGAAGCTCATCTGGCTGGACCCACCAAGCCATTCCACCATGTCCCTGATGCCCAAGAAGTACTTCTCTTCCTCCTTCTCAGGGTTGGTGTCATCATAGCGCAGGAAACAGATCCCATTGTTGGCCTGTATGGAGGAAAAAGATTGTTAATCGTATCCATGAGCAATAATACTGCAAGATCTAATTCTGAACATACAGGTAGTTTGGGTTACAGAGACTGGAATGGTTTGGAACTAGCAAGCGTTGTTAGGGATTTCTGCTGGTACCTTGGCAAATCCAAAATTGAAGTTGATAGCTTTGGCATGACCAATGTGCAAAATGCCATTGGGTTCTGGGGGAAAACGTGTCCGAACCTGGAGAAACATCAAGACAGTCATCCATAGAGAAATAATGAATTAAACAAACATAGTAGACACCCCCACTAATCTCCATATTCATGCAAGGCTACCTGTCCGACCCCCAACACACACAGTAATATAACCATACTTGCACCCCCTTCCCACAGTAATAGTCTATTCCTGTCCTTAATCCCCCCCCCCCCCCCCCCACAGTAATTTAACTGTACCCCATCCCAACCATTGACAGTAATGCAGTCGTACCTGTCCCCCTGTGAATTCCAGGTGTTCCTTCAACAATTTCATTGTGTTGGGCGTCACTACATACCCTTCCGTCTTATAGTTCTCACCTGGAGGAAAAAATTAATATACAGTATGAATTGAAGCATTTCTTTTAAGAAAAATACACATCAACATCAGCATAGCCAAGTAAATAATACACACAAACCATGACATGCATACAAATGGCATTTAAATCTATAGCTTTCATGAGGCACTGAGATGAATAATGGTGGACCTGACCTGTTTTGTGGAATTTCAGGGCCTCTCCTCGAAGTTGCTCCATTAGTGACCTACCCTCCACTTTGACCCCCCCTACATAAGGATAACCAGAAAGATGCACAAAATGTCACCAACCCGGTCTCCCAGCAACCTGACTGGAACTGAATATTCAACAAAAAGAATGAATATAAATGAATTCTAAGCAGAAGTTAGTCCCGGATAGGCCAACTAATGTGATCACCCCCTCACCATTCTCTGCCACCACCTCGTTCTTCTCATTCCCAGGACTCTTCGTTTTAGGAGCCTGTGTCAGAGGGGAGATTCTGAATGCATTTCAGATTGAAGTCCAGTTGAAAATTCTTTTTTTTTATTCCAAAATAAAAAATAGATATATTTTGGGCTGCCTGGGCCCACAATGACTGTAGAAAGGAGTGCATCATAATTGCTTTGTTAAATTATGCACACCAGAAAAAAAAAAAAAAAAAAAAGAGTATAACTGCAAACTGCAAGTTAGTACACCGGTACCCGGGGTAATTAAATAAACACTTATGACCCAAGTGCAATTATATGACATCACCAGCACAGAACTACAAATTATTATTATTTTTTTTACTTTTCTTCCCCAATTTTTGAGGAAACAACCAAGAGAACATATGGGACTGGAAGAAAAGTACTAGTAAATACAAGGACATTTAATGGGAAAATGAACCCAATGAGATTATAACAACAGACAAGATGCACGTTGCTCTCTCTCCAACTTTGCAAACTGGACTCATTTGGGAAATACTGATGATGGTCCAAAAAGTGCTATTGGCTCAGTCAAAAATACAACCACTGCATCATACATCAACTGTGAACCAGCCCTCATTGCTAGGTGGCATATAATATTGAATGCTATAATACGCAGCAATGTCCTCATTTGTTTTCTCATTTTCACCTTTGGCTTTTTCTCCAAGTCAGCTTCTGTTTTTGGTCCCAGGAGCTGGAGAACCTGATGAACAGCACAATAACCATCATTAAACAGAGGTGAGCCCATTTTGGTAATTGCCTGAAATGTAGCCAGGGGGTGAGGAAAAAATGAGTTATTTATGCATCTGCCACACACCTGCATATCCACCTCATTCTTTATGATCTTCCCATCAGCCCACTTTAGAGCAGCCCGAACCTCGCCTACGAGACAAAGTAAGATAAACAGGAAGACAACAGTCAAAAAGAATGAGCGGGGGCAAGATTCAGGTCACTCTTTGCAGAGTCATAGTGAAACTGAAATCAAAGATAAGGAGCAAAATACCAACTCGTGATCAGTATGCAACATGTCATGTGAAAACTGTACTTTGTAGTACTTGCTCAATCTGGAGACCAAGGAGAAATATAACTATAAAAACGTGACTTAAAAAAAGCATATATATATATGCTTAAAATAAGTAGACTTGTCTGCTAGCGGGGTAATAACAATCATTTTTAAAAATTAAATTAATTAAATAAATAGTATTAAGGTTCAGGATTATACTATTAAAGTGAACAAAATGTCTTAGTGGAGTTATTGTTTGAATTTAAGTCTATAATATCAATTCTGATTTAATTTCCGCAGTACGCTCAATGAGTTATTCATATGTTGCAGAGTCATAGTGAAACTGAAATCAAAGATAAGGAGCAAAATACCAACTTGTGATCAGTATGCAACATGTCATGTGAAAACTGTACTTTGTAGTACTTGCTCAAACTGGAGACCAAGGAGAAATATAACTATAAAAACGTGACTTAAAAAAAGCATATATATATGCTTAAAATAAGTAGACTTGTCTGCTAGCGGGGTAATAATAATCATTTAAAAAAATTAAATTAATTAAATAAATAGTATTAAGGTTCAGGATTATACTATTAAAGTGAACAAAACGTCTTAGTGGAGTTATTGTTTGAATTTAAGTCTATAATATCAATTCTTATTTCATTTCAATGAGTCATTCATATGTTGCCTTCAGAGAGGAAGTAGTTTAGACAATGTAGAAATCAAGAGAAATTAATTTCCCCACATTTCAGTAGCTGAACATATTGCAAGCTGGCAGATGTGGAGTGCTTCTGAAAATCTCATATTGATCATTACAATTCTGTCTCTGAATCACAGCCTGCAGAAACCGTCTCTTCAAATCCACCAGCTCTGAATGAAATGCATTCTCACCCATCAGTAGTCCCATGTTATAGCGATACCTCTCCTTCATCAGTTGATCTCGGTGTTTATTAATGACCACCTCCACCTGAAAACACAAAGCCATATCAGTCACATGTAAAGCACGGGGCAAACTTCCACATCAATCGCATCCACATTCCACTGACAAACCTAACAATACAGATTCATTTCTAAACAACTGTTTGGCTGTCGGCTCATCATGTCACTGCACTGGCCTCGGTTTCAGAGCACACATACTGTCTGAAGTGCATGCATCCATATACTGCTGATTTTCATTGAGCAATCCACACAGGACTGCACAAACAGCATGAGGAGCCAGGAAGGGAGGGGGACCGCTGTCCACCAGGCGGCATTGCCAGCCGTGCTCAGAGGAAGAGTTGCCACTGCGGCCCATTGCTGCTGTCCATTAGGCCTCGTCATAGGGCCTTATAACAGGGCCTTATAACAGGGCATTTCTCCCAGGCCTTGAGAAATCTCTTTTCGCATGGCTACAGTTCTAGCTGGGTTTGGGGTTTTATTTTTGTGTGTGTGTGCAATTTTTGGCTTGGCCAGCGGAATTTTTTTGCCAGTTTCCTAACTTTCAGTTCTTGATCTAATAAAAGGCAGGAAGCCAAATATCTTTTTGGAATGGCCTGATCTGATCAGTGGCCACACCCAGCACACTACAACTACTTACACAACCATGGATGAAATTAATAAAATAATCAACACCAAAAACATTTTCTCCAAATTATACAAACTAATATCAACCACAGACCTAACAATATCCCTCCCCATCCAAGCCTGGGAAAAAGACTTATCACTCAGCTACAATTCAGACTTCTGGACTCAAATCTGTAGGAACACCTTCACGATGACCACCAATACTAACCTGCAACTAATACAATACAAGGTTATTCACAGAACTCATATCACTCACCAAAAGATGTTTAAAATAGGATTTGTGGACTTAGACAAGTCACAGACCAAATATCTCTCATTATGAGCTATAGCATTCCACTCTGTCCATCCCTCTGTCTACTAGGAGACCTCTCAACAATCAACCCACCAAATCAAAATACCAAACCTATACTCATTGCCCTAGCTATCGCCAAGAAAACCATCCTCTTAAACTGGAAACCAAGACACAAAATAAATATCACACATTGGTCTAATCTACTCAAAGAACACATATCCATGGAACCAATTTCACACCAGCGCCAAAGCTCACACATGGCAAACATTTGGGGTCCTTTCATAAAATCAACTACTAACCCTACTAACTACTAACGACTAACCCCCCCAATACCCAACCTATCCAACATACACTCACATACTCTAGAAACACTATCCATGCAATACCATATCCTAATCCAACCCATCCATTTTTATTTTATTTTTTCCCCATCGTTACTTTTATTACTATTACTTTTGCTCCTCTTCTCTCCCTTTTTCCATACTATCCATTCAAGGCTCCAATGAACAACCACCCACTTGTCCACCTGTCTGTTTGTCTGTTCATCTTCCTGTCTATCTGCCCGTTGGTCTGCGTGTTCATATGTATACACAAGTCACTCTTACCACACTTTATATTTCTTCTTATTATTATTCTTTATTTTTATTTTCCCATTTATTGTTATTTTTAGTGACTCTGTTTTGTTTTACCCTCCCCTCAAAGGCTTCAGACTGTTTTCTTCCTTTGCTCTCTTCCTCTCCCTCCCCCCCCTCTCTCTCTGAAATTTATCAATGTATATATGTTTGTTTTTGTATTATTAAAAGTAAAGGTGACCTCCCAAGAGGGGGGGGGGGGGAGGTGGCGGGAATATAAAAAAATAAAAATTTAAAAAAATTTAAAAAGAAAGAAAAAAAGAAAATGCATAGGGCTGACTGGAAGTGTTCAATTATGTTGCAATACTGTTGCATCAGGTGGTAGTAATCAACTCATTTCAGCGCATGCACTTATATTTGGGAAGGTTGTATGAGGTGACATTTGGAAACTGGCAATCAGTTGATATGCGAGTGTATTCACACAATAACTGCTCCAGGCAAACATGACTGACCATTGATCAGACACTTGTTAGCCTCAGTCCTCTGTAATTTCCTGAAAAGATAACATTGCCTGTTATCTTGAATATAATTTTACAAATACAGCATACTTTAGTTTGTCAATCTGTACGGCAGACCCGGCAGTCTGCAATACAGACTGAATGTATACAATTAAAAAAATAGATGAGGACACAATCTCCACTCTGTCTCACCGAGTCCTCGATCTGCTCAGGGGTGATGACAATGCCCACACCGCAGGCTTCCTCAAACTCCTGCTTATGGATTGGTTCCTGGAGACGAGCCTTAACAAAGTCCAGAGCAGCTGAACAGGGGCAGAATCAGACACACAAATAAAACTCAAACTGAATCCAGGGCGTACACTCCCAGGGTACGTCTCAATACAAAAAAATTAAATAAAAAGTATCATCCTTTCCTCCACTCGTTCCTTCCTAACTGGGTGATGGGGAAAGAGAGGGGAGGGGAAGGAGGATACATTTTTTAGAGTATTGGAAAGCACTCATACTGTACATGCCTGTATGTACAGTATCTTGTGCAAACACCTGTATGAGAGCCATGTGGAGTTTATGTCTACCCTATGGTAAGTAGTGCATCTCATCTACTCCAGTGTGTGATATGAAGTGAATCTCAAATATCATTACATTGAAATACAAGTCCTAGTCCTAAATGCAGTGCCTAGTGCGTAGCTTACTGTAAGTGTGCTTGTAAGTGTGTGGTGCATGGGTCTCTGAGTACCTGAAAGCTGCAGCTCTGTAGAGATTCTACAAAGGGCGATCTGCTCCGTGAGGAAGGCCAGATGCTGGGGGCTCTTTAGTCGAGAGGCCATGCTGTATAACAGCGTTCCACTGGCTTTGTCCACACTTTTGGCACCCAACATTCCCTGAGCCTAAAGTGATGGACAACGTTAAAATCAACAACAAGGGTATTAATCAGTGATTAGGCTTTTTTTCTTTTCTTTGTTTCCTCCTCTCCTGGTTTTGCTTTTCATTTCAGTAATCTATTTATTAGTCTTTACCAATTTACTTTTTTTCTGGGATCTTTGTTTTCTGTTGAATATCGTTTTATCCTAGAATCTGTAAAGTGTCCTTGGGTTTGAAAAAGGTTGTACATAAATAAAATGTTTTATTTATAATAATAATAATAACAATATTATTATTATTATTAATAATAATAATAATAATAATAATAATAAGTCGTACACGGATTTCTTGTATTTGCAAAATTCCTCAACAGTACTATTGCATTCACTAAAAAAGATGAGCTGCCTATACAAGGTCGTTGTACTAGTTAACATTGTAAGCGATACATGGAAGCAACTGTTTCATGTCCTTACATAACATGAACGTGACAGTTCCAAAAGGCGCACTCGTCACGCAAATATCAGAGGCGACTGACAGTCAAGTGACAGAACTTTTGTAGACTACTCAACTTTCGAAGTAAGCTTGAGTTCCTAATTTTCCTCATATTATACGAAAACAGGGTTGACAGCTGACTGACAACATCGTGAAATGAGCAGGTTCTTTACTTGCCAACAGAATAAACTCGAAAAAACGACCATTACCCTTTAAAGCAGCTTGCCATTGCAAAAATAAATTAACAGTACAAGTACAAAAATGCTAACTAGCAAGCTAACTACCATCCCAAGACACTTTTCCGCTCTTATCAACACAACATTTCCCATGACTTACCAGATTGATTGCATCCTTAAGTATCAAGCTAAGAGACTCATTTTTTAGAGTTTCTTTCGCTTTCTGCTCACTTAGCCCTATAGATTGGAAGAGAGTTAACGAATCGGCCATCTTTTCCGACTCACACATGCTGCAGGAACACTCCAACTGAAGTGTCTAACTTCCGCTCTTCTCCGATTCGGGTTGGGGTCACTACAAACCAATCTCTACAAATTGTGAAGTATTTTGCACCAATCGCACAGTCTTATTAAACGCACATTTCCCTACGTCCCAAAAACTAGCCAATGAAAGTTCGCAAGGCAGACTGGGGGCGTTCAATACGTTGCAGCATTGTTGCATCATGTTGTAATCAAAAGTCATTTCAGTACACAAATAGATAATTGTGGGAGTTGAGTGAGGAAATAATGTGAAACAGGTGTACAATCCATATGAGATTATAATGCATTCTCCAGCATTGTTTGACCATTGTTCATGGCTTGTCAGCTCTGACAATTCCCTGTAATTTGCTGGAAATATAACGTTGTATAGCTAGTTAGCTACGTATTCGTTGACCAAACCTAGCTAGCAATTTACCTAGAAGTAGCTTACTGTATGTTGTTCGGTGAATGTGATGTATGCCACCTGTAACTACACAATACGAAATGTTTACAGGGTTACTTTATTGCCATCCATCCAGTTTAAGAGAAACTCCGTGACAGTCTTTTTCTGACCATTAATCCGGAGAGTAGAAAATATACATTTGGAGAGCTGTGTGCTGATCTTGGATCAGCAGTGACTTTTTACACAGAGGTTTAGAGATTGTATTGGGACTGGGTAAAATGAACTCAGATCAGTGTATGAAGCCGAAACCACTTGGCGTACGCGGATCGTGGCTGTGCACAACTAAGAGCTGATATAACATGAAGTAACTTTACAATATATCGTCCAGCTAGCAATGTAATTTAGGTAACGTTAGCCATCTGTCTCTACGCGATATACCGAGGTTGTATGAGAACGTCTTCTAATCAGTAAGAGCTGAATCCGAACCTTTTGCGTTGTACATGTGCTACACTCTCTACTACTAACTCTGATGTCTGCACGATGTCTTCACCTCACACTTTGTGTTGTAGACTTAATTTGAATTTGTTGCTATTTTGCCCATCAATCTACACTCAGTGTAGATCTCTAATTTACAAAAGTATTCGGACCCTTTACTGTGGCACAAGTTATCATCATGTGTGTCCTGTTTTGCTATAATTATCCTTGAGATGTGTCTACAACATGATTTGAGTCCACCTGTGACAAATTGAACGGATTCAACATAGTTTATAACGGTACACACCTGTTCAAACTGCATGTCAGGACAAAAAGGTGACCAAGAACCCAAGAGTGACCAAGAACCCAATGGTCACTCTAACAGAGCTTCAGAAGTCCTCGGCAGAGATTGGAGAACCTGCCCAAAGGACAATTATTTCTGCAGCACTCCATCATTCAGGCCTTTATGATAGAGGAGCTAGATGGAAGCCACTTTTGAGTACAAGGCATATGTTAGACCACTTGGATTCTGAGAGCATGAGGGAAAATATTCTCTGGTCTGCTGAGACAAAAATTGAGCTCTTTGGTCAGAACTCCAAGCACTATATCTGGCGAACACCAGGTACTGCTCATCACCTGGCTAATACCATCCCTGTGGTGAAGAATGTTGTTGGTAGCTATAAAGACCTTTAATTGCACGTCGTATCAACTGCCATTCTGGTTAAGCTGGTAGACCTCAAGCTTGTAATGTGATGGTTAAGCTGGTAGTTGGTAGATGGTTATGCAACAATGCTAGACAAGCATTTTCCAGCATGTTGGTCACCAGGATAAGATAATCTTTATCTATGCTGTTTTTCCTGCAGGAATTTCTTTTTTTTAATAGACTATTGGCCAGCTTCTGAGACTTAGATTAAGCTTGGTCCTCAACTAAATTAAATTCTGAATGACGATTCTCCATAGGAAGCTTAATTCAGACCAGGACTTAATCTGTGTCTGTAAAACTAAGTTAATTAATGCTAATTAATTTGCTACATTGGGTATACATACTTGCAATAGAATATAATCCATGCATACCCTGTGCTGTAGGTGGGGTTTCCTGTCACAGAGCATAATTATGTCTCAGTATGCTGTGCTGTCTGTGGGAGCCAAGTCATGGAGGTGCCTCCCATGCTTACGCACAGAGTTGCGGTTGGACTTGACCCTGAGCTGTGGCCAGAGCTTCCGGTAAGTTTAACCCACTTCTTTGGATGTAACTATTTATGAACAGTTAGCTATTGGTGCGGTGACCTTGTACCTTTCTGAATTGTAATCGGCTAGTACTGTAGATGAATAAGGTGACCTATTAGTCATTTACCTAGCTTTAAACAAAGGAAGCATAAGTTAGCCATGTCTCCAAACTCCAAATCCACCTCTTTATTGTCAATAAATACTGTATTACTGCCGTAACTCTCCCTTTCTCTGTCCGGGGCACCCAGATGGCGTGAAACAGGTGACGGCCACTGGACAGGAGTGATGGGAGGGCGAGTGTGGACACTGACACAGACGGAAGACACGTTGTGGTACTACACCTACAGCATGCAAGACAGTGAGGGGAAGGTGAAAGGGAGGAAGAGGAGCGCGGAAGCAAGGCCAGACGGGCCGGTGAAGAGGACCAGGGGGATGATCACGGTGAAGGAGGAGCCCGCTGAGGACCACGAGCCAAAGGCCAAGACTACTGAACATGACCATAAGGAGGAAGAGCTCCTAAAGGACTACTTCCAGCTGAATGTGAATCTGGCAGACCTGTACAAGCAATGGGGCACTGCAGATACCCACTTCAAATCCATTGCCAAGGCATTCACAGGTAAACATGGGTGATAACACTTTTGTATGCGCACTGATTAACTAATGTATAATTGAACACATACTTGCCTTAATACTTAAAATGCATTCTCATTATTATTATATTTATGAATAAATGCAGACCTGTATGTTTTTAAACTGTACAAAGCCATGTAAACAAATATGCACCATTGAGGAAAATCAGACGAAAAGCTGTACAAATCAGTACATAGGTGCTTTCCCAGTCTGTTTTTTTAATGTACTTTGATGATAGACTTTACTTTGCCTTTGACATAGTTAAATCCGAAAGTATTGGGACAATGACACAATTTTGTGATGTACTCCAGCACATTGGATTTGAAATAATAGAATGCCTATGAGGTTAAAATGGAGAGTGTCAGTTTTAATTGTAACTGTATACAGTATGTAAACCATGCAGATGTATATATTTTGATATCCCGGCTGTTTTTAGTGCATTTGGCATTGCTATATTCAACTGTGCTGACGTGTCATTCTTTTACCCTTGTGATGCAGGTGTGAGAATGCTGCGTCAGGATCCTACTGAATGCCTGTTCTCCTTTATATGCACCTCCAACAACCACATCTCCCGCATCCAGGGCATGGTGGAGAGGCTGTGCAACACCCTGGGAGCCCCCCTTTGTCAGCTGGATGGGACCCCTTACCACGACTTCCCCACCCTGCAAGTCTTAGCAGGTGCTACACTTCAGCTGTGAAAGATAATTATTATCAGTTGTATTGTTTCCAAGCCTTGATATCTAAGTACCTTTTTAACTTCCACACATAACCAGTCCTTTGTATCATACCTCCTCTGCAAGGTATACTGTCAGTGATTTCTTGTAAAATTGTTATTCAATGAGCGGAGTGATTTTAACTTTGAAATATAAAAGTTTATATACGTCCTAATAATTAACAGAAATGTAAAAAAAATTAGGCAACATTATTGAATAGCAGTGGCAGTTATGATCATATAGATTTTTGCTGATGGTAATGGGTCAGTTCTAACTTCCCACAATTACCTTGAATGATACTAAAGGACTTGTGTAGTAATGGAAGTATGACCAAGAGTAATATATTCCTGTCCATCCTTTGACTTCCCCTGTGTGTAACAGACAGCAGTGTCGAGTCCTGTCTTAGGAATCTGGGCTTTGGGTACCGTGCCCGTTTCCTGCAGCAGAGCGCCAGACAGATCATGGACACCCACGATTTAGACTGGCTGGATAGCCTACGCTCCGTCCCCTATCTGCAAGCTCAGGAAGCACTGCGCAGCCTGCCTGGGGTGGGACTTAAGGTACATCACTACATTCCACTTGGAATGCCTTGGATAATTTGGATAATTTCTTGTTTTCCTGAATTCCAAGCCATGGTCCTGCAAATATTATTTTTTGGGCTTTATTTCATTGTGGGGTTTTAGTTCTGAGTTGCCCTATAGGCTCATTCCTCATTCTGTATATGCTGATCTATAGTCTGCCTTCCTTCCTGCAAAAGGCTACACATCTGTATTTGCATTCATTCAGACTTCCACATCAACATCCCCACACATTAGAATTCCAATCTCTACTGTCATGTGCTCCCAACAAGAACGAAGAATCGCAATACTTTCCATGTGCTGTCATTTATGTAGGAACGCTGCCAAGTAAGACATAGTGTGCAATAGTACTATGTGTATCTATATCGGTGTGTCCTTACCACCCAGGTGGCAGACTGTGTCTGCCTGATGTCTCTGGACAAAGCACAAGCAGTTCCTGTGGACACGCACGTGTGGCAGATCGCTCAGAGAGACTACCGCTGCACTGTTGGGAAAGGCCTCAAAAGCCTGACGGACAAAGTCTACCGGGACATTGGTGAGGGCACACAATGACTGCTTTGGCCAATGTCTCCTGTGGACTTTAAAGTACTTTTGTTGGGTGTCACTCTGTTCTCTCTTGCCCTAATGGCAGAGTTGTTAATAGCTACAACTAACTTATTAAACATGGCTGTTTTTTTTTCTATACAGGCAACTTCTTCAGAGAGCTGTGGGGTCCTTATGCTGGTTGGGCACAGTCTGTGAGTAATGCATTAAAGCTTTGGACTGTGGTATGCTATGCTGCTATAGAATGGGGTACTATTATAAAGAGAAGATAAATTATTCCTATTTTATGCTGTCATATGCTTGTTCCGCTTGTTCTCTCCCTCCCTCGTGTCTTGCTTCATTCATTAGCTTCACTTTGCTTCTTTCACAACCAGGTGTTGTTCTGTTCGGATCTGAAAAAATTCCAGGACTTGAAGGCGATGGCTGTAAAAAAGGAGGAGGTTACAGAGGTGAACATAACAAATAAAAAAAACAAGAAAACCTGACCGGTAGTAACTGTACAGAGAGTACAGTGTATGGCTGCAGAGTACGACAACAGCAAAGAAGAGAGATTATTGGTGGAAGGAGGGGTATAGTTTTGGAAATTATGTAATCTTCGTCGTCTCTTATCCAGGGGTGTGTCCAATCTTATCTGAAATGGCCAGTGTGGGTGCAGATTTTTGCTCAGCATTATGACACGACAACTGATTCAAATAACTAATCACAGTCTTCAGTTTAGACCTCGGTAAGTACAATTTGTAGACGTATTTGGGTAATATTGGACACCCCTGCTTTAATCTATGCTCACACAATGGTTCAGGGTAGTGATCCTCAACCTTGGTCATGGAGAGCCACAGGGTCTGCTGGCTTTTGTTTTTACTCAGCACTTACTCAGAGTAACACAGTTTGATCAGTTGCGGCAGCTGATTACACAGCTAACTCGGCTCACCCTGGTTTCTCGGGTCTGAATCAGTTGGAGATCTTTAGGCAAAAACGAAAACCTACTGACCGTTGGCTCTTCTGGACCAGGATTGAGAATCGCTGATTTAGAAGTACTGTTGTGAAGAAATGTGGCCTTTATTTTCCAGACTTTTTTCTTTCTTTTTCTTTAACCAAGAAATATGTATTGTGTGTTTATATCAAAGTCACATATGCAACTAGTAGTTGAAATTAATGGGGAGTACAGACCAGAACGGAAGAAAAGCCATCTATGATTTGTCTGATATCATCAGAGGAGAAATAAAACCACAGAAGGCACTGAATTTTGGTTAGGCTTGGAGGACTATTTTTGTAGTCCACTTTACCCTCCAATATGTAGCTCAAATCTAAACTAATCTGTTAAGATGAACCCACTAAGGAGTTTAAGAACTTGTTAAGTCACTGTTCTAGTGCATGGATAGACCTCAATGTTTGGTATCATATGTGGATGTGCCAGTGCTAACTGGTCCACAGACCTGCAGGGTCACAGGAAGAAAAGGTAAGCTCAGTAAATAATGGTCTCACAGAGAGAGAGATCCACTTGCACATAATATAGTGCTTAATATTTCATTGGTTTAATTCTAAAAAATAAAAAAATGTCTGAATCCATTTTGTTGTAATTGATATTACAACAAGGGGCGGCCTGTAGCGTAGTGGTTAAGGTACATGACTGGGACCCGCAAGGTCCGTGGGTCGATCCCCGGTGTAGCCAAAATAAGATCCACACAGCCATTGGGCCCTTGAGCAAGGCCCTTAACCCTGCATTGCTCCAGGGGAGGATTGTCTCCTGCTTAGTCTAATCAACTGTAAGTCACTCTGGATAAGAGAGTTATAAATGCCATTAATGTAATGTAATGTAATGATATAAACTTCCCAATGATTTGTAATTACCATGCCCTACTGTTACTGATTCCACTAAATGTTTCCCATACTGCTAAATCTAGCAGACTCTTCTGACTGGTGAGCAGCTTGATTGAACAGTGCTCAGGAGCCCAGAATCCAGTCCAGGTGGACTGCAGCGTCTGCTGGTTTTCTGTGTTTTCAGCACCAGTGATTCATTCAAGTCTTTTGATTGGCTAAAGAATCTGCATACCTTGTTGCCAAGGCCAACTTTGGCTACCAATTCAAAGGAAACCACAAAAACCTGCAGACAATGTGGCCCTCCAGGACTGTAGTGTAACGCTCCTGACTAAAGCCTTCCTACCTCTTACTTACAAAAGAAAAAGCTGATGAAGTTTGCATGGCCACCAACAGCATACCCTATCAAGTGCTGCTTTGAATTATGTTGGAGGTCTAATTTGCTGTTAAGTTTTCAAAATATCTTATTTCAGCTAGCTAACTAGCTAGCTGGCAGCTCATGTTTATCATAACCTGGCCAAAAACTGGCTAGATAATTGTAATGGCAAGCAAGATCTGATTTTCATTCATCTTTTGCCTTGTTTTACTACTATATTAACTTCCTAGTTAATATATTAAGTACCCTGATGACTATCACATTTACGTGATATCAAGGAGGCAGTTATTCCTTTTTGTTTTATACTTTGTTTTCTTACTATGATACTATGTTTATGAGAATAAAAGGAATATTTTACAAAATAACTTTTGTGTTGGTGTATTTTAATGGAACAGCTTATGCTTTTTATTCATGTATATTATCATTTTTAGGTGATAATACTTTAAACCGATGTACTGTATGTACATTTTCCACAGCTTGATAGGAGTTGAGTAGCTCTGGGAAAGTGTTCTTATCACTAAGGTGTGCATGAGCTTTCTATGAAATGATCAGGGCCTGCATTCTGTTCCACAGAACAATAAATGGCAGTGAGAACATGCCATGCTGATATATCATTAACTTTGTTTTTGTTGATCAACAAACCCAGCACTCTTGGCGAAAGTATGTTCTGTTACCCTGCTACAGATAGTTAAAACATGGTGTGCTTACCCTGTCTATGGTGGTTTAATGCCACTAGATGGCACTAGATTTTGTTAAATGAATAGGTGATATCGTTCATACACTTACTGACTATTGGCTCTCAAAAAGTTTCTCATTAGCTACAAATTATAGTAAATGTTAGTTATGGTAATAATCTAAAATATAAAAAGGGATTAACCAGCACTGGGATTTGCTAATGGAATCTGTATTTTTTATGGTGCATCTGTTGCAGGTTGCGGATGTTTGTCTACAATGTCCATGCATGGGGTTAGTACATTTGCTGTTGTGGTTGATATGTGCTTTTTACCTTTTGTCTCATTCTCTCTCACAGTGAAATTTGTCTGCTTTGTACAAAATGCCAACAAGACTATGTGTCTGTGCTTTAAGCAATGGTGGAATTTTGCACTTGATCATTTTGTTCAGTTTTTTAGTTGAATATGTGAATTTTCAGTGTACGCACTCTAGCCATTGTGTCACAATGTGTCTCGTGTTCTCCAGCGTATGTGCCCTGTAAATGGACATGTTTATGTATGTGCAGTGACGTAATAATGTGAGTCACCTCTGGCACAGTGCAGGCAGGCCTCAACCTTTAGCCTGAGGGCAGAGAAGAAGAAATAACGGCCTCACTGCATCTGCATGCTGCCTGGTGTGAGCACACGCTGAGTACACACAAAAGGGGAAAACGAGCAGAAAAGTACAGTAGAGCATTATATAACAAGGTTACAATGGCAAAAAGCACTTCGACACAGGCAATAATGTCATTGGAAGAAAAACACGAGTGGTGTCCTGAGTTGAAACCGGTTTTTCTGTTGAGTTCATCCTCATCTTCAAGGGGCCAATGTCATTAGCCTCCAGTACAAAGGGTGCTTGTTGTGCCAGATGTCCAGTGGTTCAGTGCTGCGTGTGTCTTTCTCCATGCTGGACCCTGTTGTGTCTAATCTATCAAACCAAGGCTTCATTGTTTTCCTCAAAGCCAACGGAAGTGATATGGAAGTGGGTGCTCATCTTGGAATGCCTGGATTTCTCCCTGTCCCCATCTCCACTCTACTTATGTGATTCATTCTCTCATCCATCTATAAATTCTTTCCTCATTTCTTACTCCTTTCTTCTCTTGCTGTCTCTTTTCCATGCCTTCCCTCTTTCCTACTTGTTGTTCTAGACACAAAATAAACAAATTGTAAAGTTATGACTGGTGAGAATAATATTGATTGTATTAGAAATGCGATAGATTTTCCACAACATCCGCCTCAGACGCAGAGAAAACTGCCATCTCATCGTCTCATCATGCCACCAATGAGCTCATATTAAAGAGATGAATATCAGACCTGATTACATTGATGTGCCCTGCTAATAAAGCAAACTTTCATGCAATCAGCACACTGAGTGACTGGACCATGGACAGTCCACTACAGCTCATCATCTGGGGTGTTTGCAAGATTAATTGTGTTTCTGAAAATGGATTCTGTAGCATTCTTCTCACATGGATTTCTTAATACAGTGGAACTAGTAGTGAGAAAATGAGGGTGAATAAAAATTAAGTGTGGCTTTTAAGGCTTAGAGAAGCTGCTTGTTTTCTGCCAGGTCATGGTCTATAACTGTAGAGGCTGTTGCATATTGGCAGGCTAGAAATGCAACATAGCAATTGCAAGATTAAATTGTTCTTTTTATACATCGGGCAAGTTGGTTTTTTTCTGAGTTTTATTTCTGTCAGTCAAATCATTCTTCCACATTCTACTAAGGCTCTGTTCTAGTGCCTGGATGGGCTACATAGTCCAGAACTGTATCCACAATGGGGGAAAGCCTTTTTGAAACATTCTGGAGCTGTTTTTGAAGGTTCTCAGGATTTATGATTGAAACACAATGAATGAATTACAACTATTAGAATTATTGAATTATAAAGCTTTACAAATACAGGTATATTTATGTTTCTTTATGTTTCTTTCAAACAAACAGTCCAGTGTTTGCGCCAGACAAATGTAGGTTGTTAATGGCAAAGTGGTTGAATGACAAGCAAATCTTTAATCAGTATTTATTTACAATACTGTTTTGTTTTGACAGTGTGGAGTAGGCTGAGTACTTTCTCTGGCCACTAGGCTTTGATTACTGTGCTAAATGTTATTAATCCTGTATATAATCCTGTACTCCATTTTGTACACCACACAAAATATTGTCTCAGACACACCTCAGTCATGCCTTTGGCTGCAGGTTAATGGTATCTGTACGGTGTTGAGTTCTAAAACTTTGTTCAACTACAAGTCATTGTGGCCAAGTGAAAAAAAAAAACTCCAC
Organism: Conger conger; assembly: GCF_963514075.1. Classification (NCBI taxonomy): domain Eukaryota; kingdom Metazoa; phylum Chordata; class Actinopteri; order Anguilliformes; family Congridae; genus Conger; species Conger conger. The sequence continues at coordinate 35,799,756 of NC_083769.1, read as the reverse complement.
TCCAAAGGAAACTAACAGCATGTTTCGGTACAGTGAAGCACAATGCGGTATAGTACAGAGTACCATCACACACCCAGGTAAACAAAAGGGTTCATACAGATAGACAGAAGGACGCTTGCACTCCCACAGAATTACAGTCAGTGCTTGAAGCTACACCCTGCCGAGATTACCGTAATCTTGTTAACCAGGGAACAGCAGCCGGGTAATAATCCCCCTGGACAAAGTGTAAGTATTCAAATTGAAACACACCGAAAAAAATGTACAGAAACACAAATAAACAAATACTTATGTTGTGTGCAAATAATTTAGGCATTGACCAAAAATGTGAATTAAACTTTACGAAAAATGCAACATTAACATGATATTGAAATCAAATGTGTCAATTCCTTCTTTTTCTTTGACAAGCAAAGGATTGTTTTGGGTAAAACATTTTATTGAAATCAAATGTGTCAATTCCTTCTTTTTCTTTGACAAGCAAAGGATTGTTTTGAGTAAAACATTTTATATTCCCAGGAGGTTAAGACATCGACAGAACATGTAATATAGCCCCTTGTGAAAATGGCAATAATTTTGTTCCTCAAATATGATTTGAAACTCAATTTAAGACTATATACTCTCACTGAGCACTTTAATAGGTATTTATTAGACTTCATTTTTGAATAATTGGTCTTCTGTAACTGTAGCCTATCCACTTAGAGGTTTGACGTGTTGTGTGTTCAGAGATGCTCTTCTGCATACTGCTGTTGTAATGTGTGGTTATTTGAGTTACTTTCACCTCTCACCTTTGATGAGTCTGAGCCGTCTCCTCTCACCTCTCTCATTAAACCTCATAACTGCTGCTCACTGCATGAATTTTTGTTTTTCATACCATTCTCTGCAAATTCTAGAGACTGAAAATCGGGAGATCAGTGGTTTCTGAGATGTTCAAACCACCCTGGCTGGCACCAACAATTACACTGGCTGGCACCTTAGCTCACATTTCTTCTCCATTCTGACATTTGGTCTGAAAAACTGCTGAAGCCCTTGACAATGTCTGCATGCTTTGATGCATTTAGTCACTGCCACATGATTGGCTGATTAAATGATTGCATTAACAAGCAAGTGTACAGTTCTACCTAATAAAGTTATCACTGATGTGTATGTCACTTTGTCTCTCTCACTCTCACAGACCATAGGACACATCTCCTTTTTCTTTTTGTATCTCTTTCTTTCTCTCTCCCCACCATTCTTATGTGTCTTTCCCTCCCACCCTCCCTTCCTTTTTCCAGCTGTCTCTTCCACTCATCCTTTCCCTGTTACACTGGCTCAGTCGTCCTAGTAAAATTTCATGAGCAAAACACGTTACTTTACAGGTAGAACGAAGCTTGAGCAAAGCACAGTTGACCTCTGCCACTGCTGGAATGGATCTGGGCTCAAGGGTGCGTAAAAATCCAACCAGAATGAAAACCATTGTTTTGAATGGCCAAAACAAAATGGTCTACATATACCTGAAGAGAAAGTGATTGCACAGTGTATTATTCCCACAAAAACACTGGCTTCTGTGCAGAGTTTATGATTTATAGTGTTCTTAAACCCAGGAAATATGGCAGACTGACACCTACTACAATACTGAGGAGAATAATAGTCAGCAATATTAAAATGCAGAGGCTCCACACTACTTTTATAGGAAGCTTGACCTATATTCCCATGCAAGGAATTAGAATATGCAAACACAGACTTGCAAAATTCCACCTTTAAGTGGCATAAACAAGGCTTTATCAACATGAAATGCTAAAGCAGGAATGAATTAAAAACAAATTACATTAAAGGCTGTAGTTGTTATATTGAACATTGAATACAGAAGAGGTGCTACTGTACAAACAATGTGTGAAATGGATCTTGCAGCCACATGTATGTAGAGAAAGAAAAGGCAGGACGGTTATGGCGCCAGGATTAGACTTATAGGTGAGATCAGTTATCACTGTACAAACTCTAGCCCAATCTATAGTGAATAGAGGCCTGTTGACACAGCCTCTCTAGGTTGCCTGGGTAAACAGTCTGCCTGTTTGTGTAATAGGCAGCATGGGGGGCACACAGAAGGGGTGGGGGGTAGGTCTTTGAACTTTGATCCCAAGCTTCCCATTTCACACCCAGCGGGAAGGCAGTTTGTTCATGCAGTCAGTGTGGACTCAATATACACATTCCATTATTTCACTCCACCCAAAGGAGCTGTTTCAGAAGACACTGGGGCAGGAAAGACCATTACCATCCCACTGTGGTTCCTGTTACAGCTCTTGTATACTTTCCCAGACCTATCAGTCAAAGGTCTGAAAACCTCATAGTTTGACAAACTTCTACCTCAGTTGGTCCTTTCCTTCAGCTGATCATATTCAGTTATATGAGCATGGATGTCATCTCAGTCAGTTGCGATAAATATGGTTCTACTTTTGTTGAAGTGCAAAGGAGATGTTCACTGTGCATACACAAAAAGCAGGATAGTGGGCATGTTGGAACAGGATGTATGTGTAAAAAGTTGTTCTGTCCCTTTAAACTGAGATGCTGCTTCAATGCAACGCACCTTGACACACCTATGTGATTCATAAAGGGGAGGGTAGGTGGGGGTGTATAGGGTAGGATGCTGGCTAGGAGCAAGAGCAGGATATGACACAGTGAAGCTCAGCCGGCCTTTCCCGTTCTGTTTCCCGGAGCGCAAGAGTAGTGTTTCACCCAGAAGTACAGTAGCCTACTTTTGGGTGAAATTCTTTGCTCCCAGAACTCCACCAAAAGGCACTGACTTCAGGCAACATTCTACATCTTGCCTACACATATATAATGCATTTATGTACTTATTTTATTGTCTTCTTTTAGTATTTGCCTCAACATGTTAAATTGACAATGGCATGAGGTGCAGAAGATGTGGATGTAAGCCAAAAGTAGTTACTGGGTTTGGCTTGGCCTTCTGCCTTTGAGCAGGGCTCACTTAATCTGCTCAACAATATTTGATAAGTAATAAGAAAAAGACATTATATATATATATTAAAAAAAACACCCTGGATATAGCCTAATTGAAGTGGCTAATGTTATGTGGAATACTCTGCAGTAGTGGTAGGAGCCGGCTATATGCTATTGTAGGCTACACTCATGCAACCTTTTTCTTTGGACGTTAACAGTATACATTTAAACACAGCATTTCCATCGAAATTAAATTTTGTTGTATGTCATTCAAGTGTAGCCTACGGTAGTATGGATATTGGTCGTTGTGTAACTACAACTGTCATAGGCTATTGGCTGCGATCATGTTGATCCGCATGTGAGTGAGTCAGCGAGGGAGGGAACGAGGAGGGGAGCAAGAAGGGGGCGTGAATTAGCTTTTGGTTCGACTTGCAACGAGAGGTAGTAGCTAAAATATTATAGTATTATGGCAGTGACAGAACAATCTCATCACGCATCCGTTTTCCAGAGGCAGCGAAGCAGGTGAATTGAGGAAGCTAAACGCACGGATTAAAACGAATGCTTAAAGGTGTGACGGAAGCAGCGTATCATTGCCTGTCGACGAGGAACGATACAAAGCTAAGGTAGATATTGAATTATTCTAAACTAACGACACTGCTGAGAAAATGCATTGCATAAATGGAACGTAAATAAGAGAAGAACCAAATGTTATAATATACAAATACGATGTTTTTGCAAATACAATACAATATTTTTCTTTTTGTATTTATCAGCTCTTATTAGTAACACGTTATCTTTGTTGATTGTAACGGTAATGCTGATTTAGGTGCAAGATCCTGCTCTGTGTCAGTGAAATGGTATGACTATTCCTGATCCCTACGCAATTGTAGTCCTATTTTTGAGCAATTAGCCTACACTAGCCCTCTCTGTCGGGGTAATGTGACATAATGTAACCTGGACACGTCTTTACAGCAGCACTGAAACAAAATAGGCTCACATAGCATGCTTAGATGGGGGAATACGGTGAAGCCAGAGGCACGACTCGGAATGCTTGCAGAGAAGAGTGTTTTTGGACAATAAGCAATTGAGCATACGATACGAGTCCTCCAGTAGCCAGACACACACGTGACCATAGGAACACAAGCTTTCAGTAATTTTCAGAGGCTCCCTATTGCACCCTGTCCTTCTGAACAGTAAAACTGGCACAACCATCCTACCCAGAAATAAGCTGAAGAACGACAGATTGAACTCAAAGTGAGGAAGCTTTTTATGATTATTGTTATCATTACCATGTTGCACTCGGAATAGGATATTTTTGCCTGGAGCAACAAGTTGTCAGAAAGAGGAGAGTAGGCGTGACTGAGACCTATTGATTGAGAAGCAAGCTGGCAAGAAGCAGTTGGACACTGTGAGCTTTTGCTTGCTGTGTGTGTGTGGGAGCACTGGCAGATGTGTGTTGAGCCTTGGGTCAGGGCCGTTGGAGAATCTGGATCCACCTGTTTTTCATCCCGAAAACCACAACACCAGGCCCTTCCCACAGGGGAAAACTCAGGTGAAGGCACCTCTTGAGTTTAATGTCTTGGTTTTGCATGAATTTCCTGAAATTCATAATAGGATATGTATACCATGACACCAAGTTCAAAGCATTAAAACGGTCAATTATGATGTAGTGGCACCCGATGTATTGACATTTCTCAGAGATATCTCTTTTATATTGTAGACAAGGCTTTCTATAAAACCATGTTTTATAATACACTAGCACTGCCTAAATTGACATGTCCAAAACCACTGTGTGGGGTGACCCATATGCTGCTCATCGTGGGTAATGGAGGAATTCTCTCAATTAAAGTGGTGCCTGGAGATACCCAACCTGTCAGCAACTGTCAGCTGTCTGATAATCCTTCATATGCCTTCATATGTTTTTTAGTATTTTTTGCTTGGGTCTGTCTATGACACTATGACACACTGCTCATGTTGTATGTTTTTACATTTTTTTATTTACCGATCTGCCCTGGATCAGTTAACTGGCTGATAATTGATCAATTACTTGCAGAGAGAGCACAAAGGGAAATTATTCTAAAATTGTCAAACAATAATGAACACAATTATGATAAAACTGATACTGAGGTGAGGTAGCCTGTTCTGTGTCTTAGCTGTGCCGTGAAGCAGAAATGTACAGTATGGGTGCATGTATATATGTGTGTCTGTGTTTATGTGCAAGTGTGTGCCATGGGCATGTGTTTGTGTGCCGGTTTGTGTGTGTGTGTGTGTGTGTGTGTGTGCATGCATGTGTCTGTACATGTACATGTGTGCATGTGTTTATGAGAAGGTGTGACTGTGAGTGTCTGTCTAAGAGAGAGTGAGTTGATAGTGAGCAGAGACGCTGGTATGTTTACATTCCTGCACAGCAGAATCTTCATGGTCAGAAGATTGCCTTACCTCTGCCCTATATCTCTGACAAACACCAAATACATGTGTACTGGAACTCTATGCACTTCAGCCAGGTTTCTCCTCATATCTGCTGTGCAGCTGTAGGTGTCATTCCCATGTGGCTACCTGACACATGTTTATCCCGTGTTAGTCCAGAGTAGACATGGCCAGCTCTTTTCATAGCCTGAGATTTATACTGAGCGTGTACATAATTTTAAACCATGATAGAGTACAGTGCACGTACAGAGAGGCTTATGGCATTGGTTTAGCCAATGTGAGGCTGTCGATTAGACACACCGACGACTGCACTGACTATTGTAGATACACTGCAGGCACAGAAATAACGTGTTAATGGAGATGAATCGCAAACAATATATTTACACTGTAAGTGTAGAACAGACACAAATAATGCAGAGATATATGCTACGCTGCACTGTGGAGAATAGACACAGGCAACAGAGATTTACAGCCGGCAGGATTGATAAGGCTCTTATCCGAATGGGAACCTGATTAGCCCTTTGAATAAGGCAGCCATGCTGAAGCGTTCCTGTCGGCCTGTTTCCAGTGGCCTGCCAGTACAGTTAAGGCATGGAGGAGATGGATGAAGGAGGGAAGGCAGACATTTTTATTATTGGCTTGAACTGCCTGTTCTTTTCTGTGCTGTTATTTTCTTTCTCTCGTGCTCATATTTTCCCTCCTCCTCCTCCTTTCACATGACAACCCTCTGTCCTCACTTCTCCCTCTGACTTTCTCCTCCTCTCCTCTCCGAGTGTCTGTTCTTACTCCCACTCTCTCTCTCTGTCTAAATCTCTGCTCCCACTTGCACGCCTGTGTTCTCTGCAGAACGGTTCTGTTGTGCTTTGTCTCAGCAAAGCCTTTTTAACCTCTCACTTTCCCTGGCTGTCCTCTATATTATCCCGTCATCATTTGCTTTTGTCAATGTCCTTCTTGCATCCTCTGTGTCTCAGTGATAATTCACAGGGCACTGAGGGACAGACCTGATTCTGTCTGTAAATTGGATGATCACTGGTACATATTGTATGAGCATAGACCAAATGATGGAAAATCTTTTCCATTTTTCCAAAAAGATTTTGACCAGTTCTAAAGGTGAAGCATAGCCTTCGACGGGCTCCCCAACAGACACACGCATGCATGTGTGCACACACACACCTCACACATACACAGTAGCATATTATCTGCTTTTCTTTTTCTTTCTTAGTAATTTTACAATAATCCAATATTAATAATATTGCTCAACATTGCTCAGAATTCAAGATGTTTCCTGTATTGGGATTTGATATTTGAAAAATGGACAACATACAGATCACTTTCATCCAAAAATAACCATGTCATTTCTTGGAAATCTTAACCGAACTTGCAGGAAATTCATAGAATTTTTCTTTCTTCCTCTGGAATTTTGAGTTGGACAACTTGTGTATTTGTTGGTGAGTGTGTGTATTTGTGACTTTTTGTGTGTGTGTGTGTTTGTGTGTGTGTGCATTTGCAGGTGTGTGTGTTTGTGTGTGTGTGTGTGTGTGTGTGTGTCTGTGCGTGTATGGATGTGGTTGTGTGTATGGGTTGGTGAGTGTGTGTGCTTCAGTGTGTGTGTGTGTGTGTGTGTGTGTGTGTATGTGCACCCTGCCCTCTAATTATGTAGAAAGTGAATGTTTTTCTTCTCTGGCTGACTCTGTGAGTGAGGCCTGGACTGAACTGAATGAAAATAAGTTGAAGATGTTTATACAAATGATATGTAAAAGGCAGAATAACACAGAAGAGATGGCAAAGTAGTGGGGCGGAGCGATGTTCATTGCAAAACTGTTGACTTGGTGTTACATTATTGGCTTGATAGTAACTTTGCCCACAGCTTGTCTGTAAGTTGGCCGCAGCAGTGGCATTAATGAGCTGAACTGTGCCGAAGGTTGGAGCAGCAAAAACACATACTGTACGAGCGTATATAAATAAAACACGGGACACCTGAATGAAACATCCCTGCCTGGTTGCAACTCTACACAGAAAAAGTCAAAGTAAAAGTACCTATGTAAAGCCTGTTGCAGGGGTGGTAGTTGTAGAAATAGCCCTACTTTCTCATGGGCAGAGGAATAAAAGAGTGATTGTGAGAGAATAACGGTGGCAGAGGCGCAGTGTGCCAGCTCACCCATCCGCACTGCCTGTATCTCCTTTTGTCCCTGCAGGCAAATTTCAGTTAAAAATAGACCCCATAAGTGCACTTACAGCGCATAACCTCACATTCACAAATTATCACGCGCACAGACTCTGAAACACTTCCACACATTCATAGATGTGTACATACACAGTATTGATACTCATATTTGTATACAGACAGGCATATTAATTATGTCCTCATTTACTGTTTTTGACACTAATTTAATAAGACTTATATTTGAGTCTAACTCAAGGCATTTTCGTGATCTTGGCATGCCAAGCTGTTGTCGTAGCCTCTGTTGGGACACTCCTGAACCCCCATTGATGGGAAACCCTGCCCCCTCTGACACACATGCTCTCACTCCCATACAGACAGCTGCACACATTCACTCTCATACAAATACTCAAGCACATTGACAAGTGTAAGCTTGCTGGCTTTAACACACTCGCTGTCTCTGTCAGTTCCTCAAGTCCGTCTCCCTCCCTCTGTCATACCTACCTCTGTATATCCTTCACTACTTGTAATCTTTACGCCTTTAAGTGAATTTTATCACTTCTAATCCTTTCACATCACACCTAAAGTTTGGATTAGAAATGCTGGCATACAGACATAAGAGAAACTGAAAGAAAATAAAGACGAAGACCAAAAAGAAAGGATTAAAATTATAGGTAGACAGCAAAATAAACAACAGCAAATAAAGGTGATGGTTTGATAGTTTGAATGGGAGTGATTACACCTGGATTGGATTGTGTTAGACCACTATCAAACAAATGATGGAAATGCCAATGTCCTGTAATGTCCAGATTTAGACATGTGTCACCCAATACAGGCGCAAACATTTAGCACAGAGGTGGTGCAGCTGTGAGCTTCTATCTCTGGCCTTTGCTCTGTTCTCTCCTCCTACTCGACGTATGGATGAGAATGAGCAGCTGGCCGAGAGTCAACAGAATCAAGAATTTTCCAGAATAAACACAGAATACCACACTTACAAACACATACACAGACATGCTTTCACACACACACACACACACACACGGAAACGCATGCACACGTGCACATGCGCAACTGCGTGTATGCACACACACACACACACACACACACATCTGACTGGCTGACTGTATTAGCATGTGCAGCTGACTCATGACAGTTTCTGACTCGCACATTTTCAATTACACTTCTTGATGGACTATCTGACCTACGGGAGGGGTTCATGGATATGAGGAGATGTTCTGTTAGGGATTACGCCAAATATGCTAAAAATGTCTAGTTTGCTTCTCATTGGCCTCCACTGGCTTCCTATTGCCGCACGCATCCGTTTCAAGGCCCTAGTGTTGGCATTTCAGGCTGCTAAGGGGACTGCCCCACCTTACATACAATCCCTGATCACTCCCTACTCCCCAGTTAGACCACTCCGGTCTGCCAGCTCTGATCGCCTTATGGTTCCCTCTCTACGTGCACCTGGCGGTCAAGCTGCACGTTCACGCCTGTTTTCCGTTCTGGTTCCTCAGTGGTGGAATGACTTGCCTACCACTGTCAGAACAGCAGAATCCCTCCCCCTATTTCGACGCAGACTCAAAACCCACCTTTTCAAACTCTACCTTAGTCCTCCTTCCTGATTTCCCATACCCCTCCTTTCTGATATCCCTATCCTTGTCTAACCCCCCCCCAAAAAAAAAAAAAAAAGCACTTCTGATGACAACTATGTTTAGAACAGCATTTCATGTGTATTTTGCTAGTTTCTGGATGTGATGCTTTGACTTATGGTAGAACCTATGCACTTGTAAATCGCTTTGGATTAAAAGCGTCTGCCAAATGACTAAAATGTAAATGTAAAATGTAGTTTGCGAACACAGGGCTGGCTATATTACGTCCCTGTTTAGAAGTATAACAGTGTCATAGCTGTTTATCTCACTTTAAATGCTAAATTACGGCATAACAAAGAAACAGATCCAGTGCTCTGTGCTTAATTGCTTAGGTCCGTCTATATGTCTGAAAGGAGAGGGAGCCAGCATGCCAACGTTTTCCATCGGTTTCATGATTTCTACTATCGGGGCTCTTCACTCTTCAGCATATTGTCATCTCTGTATTAAAATTTAGTCTTTTTAGTCCCTTTTTTCTATGTTTGTCTCTCATTCCTGCACACCTGTACACTCATGAGCATGCTTGACTGAGTATGTATCATGCTTTCCTCACTTTTCTCCCCTATTTGGAAAGCCCTGCGGTGTATATGTCTACCATACAGTGACAGCCGCCTCTATTGATTCAGGAGAGAACAAACGAGCACACGTCCTCCTCTCAAGAACTTGATCTTGCTGATGCTCCTTGTCACGCCACGGCTCACACAGACCGGAGTCACACAGACGAGAGTCACGGCTGAACAGGCGGATGTGCGGGCAGCCCATTGAACAGCTAGTGAGTCACTGCAGTCCCAGCTGACCAAAACCCTCCTGTCCCTAATGATGCTAGACCAGCTGCCAGCCTGCAGGGCTGCTGGAGAGTATCGTCATGTTTAACAAGCTCTTACAGTTATACGATCACAGCCTGACTTAATGTGTTTCCTAACATATAATCTGAATAAAATGTGCCTGTGCTCTCAACACCAGTGTCTGTGTGTAAGGGACAGTGTGTGTACATATGTGTGTGTCTATATACTGTATGTATGTATATGTACGTATGTATGTGTGAGCAGTCTGTGCACTGTGCATGTGTGGATATACATATACAGTATTGGCATACATTTTTGGAACACCGTGCTTAAAGAAGTTTTATTTGTTATTTCTCAGAACCATTTTCATCTGTAAAAATGGGTTCAAAACAGTTATCTTCTTGACCATGTGTGGGAACAAAATTGTGACCATAAGTAATTGTGAATTAGACCATTGAAAAAAGTACAAAAGCAAAAAAAAAAACACAATTGTAATTATGTCTTCATTTTAATTTTTTGTTGATATTTAATTCATTTCATATTACATGTATTATGCCAAAAAGAGAAATGTTGCAAAATATTGCATGAATAATCAAAATCTGTTTATCAATGCAGTGTTTTCATCATTAGTGCCAGTACTGTTTATGTTTGCCTGTATTGATGAGTGTACCCTATGTGTGTGTTCCAGTGTGTGCATAGGTTTACTGTAAGTGTAGTCTATGTCTGTGTTTGTGTGTGTGTGTGTGTGTATGTGTGTGTATTTGTGTGTGTACATGTGTTTGTATGGACATACTGTGAGTGTGCTCTGTGTGTAGGTGTGTGTGTTTGGAGAATGACTCACTATCGATTAATTTCATATTGCATTTATGATGCCAAAAAGAAAAAGTGTTGCAAAATATTGCATGAATAATCTAAATCTGTTTATCAATGCAGTGTTTTCATCATTAGTGCCAGTACTGTTTATGTTTGCCTGTATTGATGAGTGTACCCTATGTGTGTGTTTGAGTGTGTGCATAGGTCTACTGTAAGTGTAGTCTATGTCTGTAAGTGTGTGTGTGTGTGTGTGTGAGTGTGCGCATGCGTTTGTATGGACATACTATAAGTGTATGCTCTGTGTGTTGGTGTGTGTGTGTGTGTGTTTGGAGAATGACTCACTGTAACTGAACACCAAACCTCTCCACCCCAGTGCGTTGCCACTAGGCTCTCTGGAGGGGCTTGAGCCTCGCCCTCTGTGCTGACTGACTCAGCACACTCCTGAACAGGCTTGCATTTAGACCTGCCGTCTGTGTTCCTCCTCTCCCCGCTGCCTCTCTCTGTGCTCCTCCTCCTCCTCTGTGCTCCCCCTGCTGCCTCTCTCTCTGTGCGTGCTCCTCTGTATTCCCGCCTTGGAAAGGGCTGTGGAAAGTCTGCTTGCTGGTTGTTGCGTAATCCATTCCCGAATTATGCTGAAATATTTTTCCATAATTTTTCCGCATATCATTCTCTATTATAAACTGACATTTCCTAGTGCTGGTAACCATGTATTTGGCTGCGTATATGAAAAGCAAAATGATGTATTATTCCCCACCTTATACTGGTGTACTCAGCTCTCTTCCTGAAATGAACTGGAGGTTTGCACAATGGAGTAGACAAAGTATTGTCGCTCAGTAGGGCTCAAGTAGGAAGGCCTGTAGCGTAGTGGTTAAGGTAAATGACTGGGACCCGCAAGGTCGGTGGTTCTAATCCCGGTGTAGCCACAATAAGATCCGCACAGCCATTGGGCCCTTGAGCAAGGCCCTTAACCCTGCATTGCTCCAGGGGAGGATTGTCTCCTGCTTAGTCTAATCAACTGTACGTCGCTCTGGATAAGAGCGTCTGCCAAATGCCAATAATGTAATGTGATGTAAAAGTAGGACTCTTGGTACTCAAAAGGTTACAGACTTAGGTTTAGGGCCAGATTGCAGCTTTAGTCTTGGAATGTGTGACACTGGATTGTGGTCCGGACAGTTTGAAGCTGTTTATATACACAGGACAGGTCGATAGGCTGCCTTGTTCTCATGTGAACAGAGACTGTGACCAGTCTTCAGTTTGGAACATCCCTCTGCGTAGAAACCTGAAAACCTGCTCACCTAGTGTCTCAGCTTCCTCATTGTGACCATCTTACCTGAGGCCAGATTAACCAGAGCACCCACTGCCTCATGATAACTTCAATATGAGCTGCCTCACTAATTCCTGCTTGGTCTGACTAATCCTTGGCCCAGTGATGTGCCCCGTGGTCTGAGAATAAATCACAATCATGCAAGTACTGACTGAGCCCCACAAGCTGATGGAAAATCAGACGGAAGTGTTTGCCAGGGAGGGAGGAGTTCGGTAGGGAGGGTTCCCTCAGGACATTGTGGCTGATTGAAAAGCCGCAGTCCACCTGGCTTTCCAGAAGTGCTCGGCTCAGTAAGCTGCAGTGAAAGGCAGGGGTGGCTGGCTGAACGTGCTGTGGAGGAACTGCATTTCAGGCTGGAGAGGGAGGGGTGCTGTTGCAGTGGTGCGATGAGTCTGAAAATACAGGCTTATTTTTGAATTCGGAGGAGAGGTAGAGGATATAAATAAACAAAATTGATTATATGGATTGTGGCACTTGGCCACCCAGTAGCTATGGTAACCATGATATTTGCTACTTCATAGTAACTGTGGTATGCAGTTAGAGGATAATAATTTTGCTCTTCTGTTTCTGTTTTTCTTTTTGCAGGAGCTCCAGGGTCTAGTTTGAGGAGAATGGTAGAGATCAGAAGGGGGGAGTGCTAAAGAGTGTCAGACGCTGCGTTGTTCGGCCGACAACAGTGATGGCGCAGCTCCTCCTGCTCTCTCTCCTGGTTGTCTCCATCCAGCAATCATCTGGCCAGGTGGTAGTGAGCTCCTCCTCAAATGAACCCGGCCCTGTCCCTCTGCCAGCCTCACCCGCAGATGCACTGTCCCCTGCTGAAGTGAGCCCTGCTACACATTCTCCACTCGACGGGAAAGATGGTGAAGGATTGCCTGGAGTTGATGGCAGTGTAGGCCACAGAGCAGGGGATGAGGCTTTTGGGGATGAAGAGATCTCAGATGTGGAGGTCCCGGCAGCTCTCCCTAAGAAGGAGACACAGGTACAGGGGAATTCCAGCATCACTGACCTTAAGGACACCGAGGAAACATCTCAGGATTCAGATGTTTCCTCCTCTCCAGCCGACCCAAAGAACATACCCATCAGCACCACAATCCCCTCCCTGCTACACCCTGCCAGCTCGGTCAGTGGAATGGGCCAAACTCAAATTCCCTCTGCCAGCACTGTAGGGTTGCCTGTGACTGTAGACCAAAAGCGGAGCAATGCTACACAGGAAGCTACTCCGCTCCCATCAGCCAATACCAGCTCAGACCACACCCGCTTTCCTAACTCCACAGTAAGGGAGGAGGTGGTGACCTCAGGCCAGGCTGGGTGGAGACCAGACAGAAAGGCAGAAGAAGAATATCAGCAGTTGGCTGGGTCCAAGAATTCAACCATCACCCTGACAACACCTGGGGAAGGACGGGCCTATGTACAGCCACAGGGCCAGACCACATCTGACGCTGACTCTGCCATCGCAACCAAAGCACCTACAAGCCCAGCACCAACCCGGGTTCCTCAGCCCCTTCCTTCCACCCCCTCACCAGGCACACGGTCTCCTGGCCTCCAGAGTACCACGAACATGGTGCCAACAAATTCCACAATCACGCAGCCCATTGTCAGCATACACAGGGCTGGAAAAGGTGAGAATCCAGGCACTTACACTTACTGTTACTCTGATCTGCAAGAGTTTCACCTTTAAAAATGCATTAGCCAGTCGTTTGATCTGTCTGACAGCTATGTGTCTCTCACACTCTTTGTCTCCAGATGAAATGTCAGTGCACAGCACACCCAAGCTCCAGCAAGCAGGAGGTCCTACCACAACCGTGACACCAGTGACACCCTTGAGGACCACACTAAACACAACCCGCCTACAGGCAAAGACAGGTAGGAGCAGGAGAAGCGGTTGTGTGTCTTGGTGATATATGGCTTTATTTATGCTGAGGAAAACCATGAATATGAGTTGATTTACTATGATGAACACACACACACACACACACACACACTCAGCTATGATGAAAAGCAGAAGATGAAGGGGTCTGGAATGTGGCGGTGTGTGATATAAGAGACAGGAGAGGGAGAGAGAAGGGGAAAGAGAGAAAGAGAGAAAGAACTGGGAGTACCCAGGCTAACTGAATCCATATGAGCTGGGGGAGGAGAGATGGTGGCAGAGAATATGAAGAGAAAAGGAAAAACATTTTGAGGGCCATAGTGTGCCACTCTTCAAGGTAACAATGGTTTTGAATATTTATTTTCTTTCATTTTATTTCATTGGTGCATATTAAAGAAGTACATTTTAGTTAGTATTTTGTTGAGTATTTTCCTGTACTCCTCTGGCTTTGCCACTCCCTCCCAGGTCAATGAGAGGTCATTCTGCTCATATTATCAGATACGTGTGTGTGTGTGTGGTTGTTTGTCTATGCACAGACATGAAGGTACAGGTGTGTGTGTGTGTGTGTGTGTGTGTGTGTGTGTGGGGGGGGGTGTGGGTGGGTGGTTGGTGAGTGGGTTCACATTATCAAAATAACTGCAGTGGTGAAACCTGAGCAGCACATCTGGGTTTTGTCTGATCCCCCACTGCAGACTTCCTCCTTACTGGGAGTGGAAAATCTTTTGCACAGCTGAAGTGAGTCAGGAAGTTAAACAAATGTCATTACTTGCTGGCCCATCACTCATTCACGGTGCGTTTTCTGGGTGAATTCCTATGGAGCTGTTTAGTGGCTGTACCGGGATGAGAGGACGGATAGTGGGGAAGACTGACTGTTACCAGCTGTCATCATTTGCTTAGTCCTTTGAATGGCGCATTCTGTCATCCGTACTGGTTCATATCCCATGTTTTACAGCCTAATGTTAAATCCTGAATTCCTTTGCATATGTCTGTTTGAGTGAGCTGGCTTTAAGGTGCTGTACGTGTGTGTGTGTGTGTGTGTGTGTGTGTCTGTGACTCAGTCATGAGCGTGAGTGTATGGGTATGTGTGCACTTTTGTGAGCTCATATGTTTGTGTTTCTACGTGCTCTTTCAGTGTCTGTTCTTTTTTAACGTATGGGGTGATTTCCAGTGCAGTTTCCATCTCACTGCTAGATCAGGGCGGACGTTTACAGGCTGCTGCTGTTCAGAGCAGAGAGGTCAAGTGTATGCACCATAGTCTAAGTCTTTTTACATTTCCCACAATGGAAAGTTGCCTGGCAAGTGCTGCCGTCTGATCCTGCTGCAATAACACCAAGATTTATTCAGTATTTTTGGAGCATGGACAGCAACATAGAAAAGAGGAGAGAAAGAGAGTGAGAGTAAGGGAGAGCGAGCCTTGTTTTTCTAATTTTGTCTGCACGGCTGCCATTTGTCTTTCTTTTTTCTCACTTCCTGACAGTCCACCTCTTTCTCCTACTGTTCTGTCTTCAGTCTGATTGGTACACAGATTTAGTAGTTGTGTTTGTTTATACATACATTCCATGACAGAAAAGTCAAAAAAAGTTAAAATCCCTCATACATACATTGCATACATTCCTTAATATTTGTTGGATGTTGGATTTTTTTGTGAAACTCTGAATACAGAAACATGTTATAATATTGGAAAAATACTGTGAAACCAACTGTTCTAATCTGTAGGCTTTAGGTAAGAAAAACATTTAAATCAGACTAATGTTTACATAAGCCACTTTGGTCCTGGGCAGCCAGCCAGGGGTGGTCTGCAGTGGTGTTTTAATGAGGAGAATGTGTTGGTATTTTCAGGATTCTTGGTGCTTCCTGCGGTTTCTAATCATGTGGGATAAGAAGCGGTCTATTGTGGTCGGTTGTTGACAGGCGTGTTGATCCGGTCCCTGCTGTCAGGACCCCTTTATCCACCCTGAACACTCCCTCCTCCCTCACCCCTTGCCCCTGGCCCCCCACTCTTCTCCCCCACCTGTTCTCCTCCTTTCCTTCTCCCGCTCTAACACCCCCTCCTCCCACACTGTCTGAGGTTTTCCTTTCAAAAGGAGCTTCTGGAAAGGTTTAGGAATCATGTGGTTCACTTTGTACCTCAACATTCCTGTTACCCCTTTTCTTCTCCCTCTCTCCTTTTATAAAAAGATTTTGGAGACAAAATATTGAGTGGAGGCTTAAGAACTAGAAATATGTGTGTGTGTGTGTGTGTGTGTTAAAAGTCACAGAATATATACTATTCAGCTATGTAAATATCATATTAAATTATCACAGAAATTTAAAAATAGCGTATTTTAAATAAATCTAATCCACTCTTGCACAAGTTCACAAACATGCAGGGAGTTCTTTGGACCAGTAGAGGGCAGCTCACACCAATAAAGCATCTCGAAATAGAGAGGGAGCCAGTCCAACCTTTATGTTGCTTTGGTTTTAAAACATCCTCAACATTATAAAAGCACTATGCAAATTACCATGGATGTCATTCATGGTAAAAATGCACTAAAAATTAAATTCGTGAAATCGTTCCATAAAAATAAAATTGATTCATGTTCTTGCCTATATTCATTATATAAGTATAAGTAGCTTTCAGGAGCGTGGGTTAGGTGTTTTTGGTTGGACGACTGGTACATCCTGTGTGTGCATGTGCGAGTGTGCTGTCTGTACACGTGTGTATCATTACCCATACTTATACCCGTGATCAAGGAAAAGGTTTATCTGGAAAGTTCAGGCCATTTTTAAACACAAAAGTGGACTTAAATTTCATATATCTGATTGAGCTATTCATAGTACTGAAGTGTCTTTAATATGACCTAAAATTGTATTTAATCACTTCAGTGTGTTCCAACCGTTCTTTAATGTCTTCCACATCTGGTAGGCGTGGAAGACATTAAAGAGTAGGATCATTCAGCCATGTTGTTTTGTGAAGGAAATGACTTCACTGATGATCAGATTCCAGGAGCGATGTGGAAACAGAAGACAGAAATGTGATCACGGTGTCTGGGCTGTGGTCAGTACTGTGTGTGCTGATTGATCTGTTAATTGTCCAGCATGGGCAGCAGGGCTCTGTCAGATGTGGTCTGGCCCTGTGGCAGGAGACCTCACTCTGGGAGGTGTAGATGTCTTGTGTGTAACTTGATGCCCTGGCTTGGGTGGGAAAGAGAAAAGTGGAACGAAATGGAATTAATGGCATAGATGGGAATAAACAATAATAATATAAAAACGAGAAAGCGAAGCAGAGGGAAGGGAAATCATTTCTTCCTAATAGAGGCACGATTGCAATTGTTTTGTTCATGACACAGTAAAACCTTTTAAAAGATTTGACTTTGAATGCACACACACAAACACACACACACACATGCACACCTTCCTTCCTGAAAGCTACTGTCAGTTTATTATATTAATGTAGGCAAAAACATTAACAGATTTTTGTGGAAAGATTTCACTAATAAAAAATTAGGTGCATTTTCACCATGAATGACACCCATTGTAAGTTTTTTTTTCTAATACTGAGGTTTTAAACACTAAGCAACATAAAGGTTGGACTGGCTCCCTCTCTATTTAGAGATGCTTTATTAGTGTGAGCTTCCCTCTACTGGTCCAAAGGACTCCCTGCATGTTTCAGAACTTGTGATTGTGAAAGGAGCAAGAGTGAATTCGATTTATTTAAAATAAGCTTGTTATAATTTAAAGTTTAATGTATTTTAGGGAACATTTTTTGGGCTTGCATACCATTAATCCATAAAACCATGAAAATATAGACTCAGAGGGAAAATATTTGTATTAACAAGCTGATGTACAGGTCTACCTAATAAAGTGCTCGCTGAGTGTATAATAACCAGCCTATACAATTCTTAATTCCTGCCACTGGCATTAAGTATGTATAATATGGTAAGTTTGATTCTTGATTATCCTGATATAATAAAGAAACATGGGCATTGGCTCTTTAAAATTATGTTAATCTTTTCATGTCCTAGCCTGAGTATGTTTTCCAGTTGAGCAGCCTGTAAGAGAAGAGCTGAATGGACAGTAGAACAGTAGATCAGTCGCTCTGCCTCCCTGTGTTTACAGAGCAAACCAGCAGCCCTGCTCTGAAGATAGGAGAGCGCCTTGAAGAGGAGTCTGTTCAGAGGAACACGTCGGGCCCATTAGGACACCCCTCATCCTTCGGCCCTGCGTCCACCCCGGCCCCTAGCCCCCGGGAGCCCTGCGTCTCTGGACTGGGCCCCTGCGTGGCCTGGGCGGGCCCTAACGGCACGGCTCTGCTGTGGGGGGACCTGCACCACACGCTGTCCTTCGCCTGGGAGCTGCACGTGTACGGCACGGCTGGGCTCTTCCTGCTGCTGGCGGCCGGGGCCCTGCTGGGGCTGCTGCTGTCCCCGGGGCTGCGCTGCCCCCATCGCGGCTGTCTGGCCCTGGCCAACGGCCTGCTGCTGCTGGTGGGGGCGCTGCGGGCCGCCCACTTCTTCATCGACCCCTACGGCTCCAGAGAGGTGCTGCCCCACCCCGGAGTGGCTGCCCTGTACAACCCCCCGCTGGCCATGCTGGTCTGGGCGCAGGCCGCCCTGGCGCTGCTCTCTCTGCGCGGGGCCGGCCTGGTGCTGCTGCCCCCCGGGCTGCAGCGGCTCCCCCTGGTGGCCGTGCTGGCCGTGCTGCACTGCACGGTGCTGCTGGGGGCCGACCTCATGTCCCCGGCGCTGTCCCCCGCCGTGCTGGTGGTGCTACAGACGCTCTCCCTCTCCTGGGGCCTGGGCTTGTGCCTGGGCTTCTTCTTCTACGCCTTCCCACACCTGCGCCGCCCCCCACCCCCTCCCGCTGCGGAGGAGCCCGTGTCCAGGGTCGAGGGCTGGCAGGAGGGTCAGCGGACGGGGCGGGTGCTGGGCCGCGTGCTGGCAGTATGCGCGTGTTTGGGGGCCCTGTGCTGCGGGCTGCATGTCCACGCCACCCTCTGGCTGTACGGCCTGCTGGGGGACTGGCGCCGCTTCAGCTGGGCCTGGTGGCTGGTGCACTTCTGGGCCCGGCTCTTGGAGCTGGCCTGGGCCTTCTCTCTGCTGCTGCTGGCCTCCTGGGTGTTCTGGAGGCCCAGGGGCCGCAGGGGGGACCCGGGCCTGGTGGAGGGGAGGATCGGGGCGGACCTGCCTTCTTCCTCCTCATCCTCTGCCTCCATGCAGAGACACACCTGCTGGGCCAAGATTGTGCAGAGCCTCCGGGGGCGCCCGTGCCGGAAGTCGGAAAGCAACGGCGTGGGAGGAGGCGGCTCGGGGGAGCTGCCCAACAACTGGGCCGGCCAGGAGCGCCCGGGGGCCGATATCAGCAAGAGCCTGATCCGAAACCGCGAGCCGCCCGCTCCGTCGCGCAGCGTGAAGGACAGCAACCGCGCGCGCAACCAGAAGGCCGGGGCCAGCAGCGGCTCTGCGGGCTCCCTGCTCAGGCTGCACTCCCTGGGCCAGCCCCCGCAGCGCTCCCTCAGCTCCAGCCTGGACCGGGCCAAGGAGTGGGCCCTGGAGAAGGAGTCCGTGCTGTCCCTCAACGACTTCGACCTGCGGCCCCCCTCGCCCATCGACCTGAGCCGCAGCATCGACGAGGCCCTGCACAGAGAACATTTGCTGCGTGGGGGCAGCCTTTTCAGGCCCCTGGCCCTGCCTTCCCCCCCCTCCCCAGGGCCGCGCCACCTCCCCCTGTCCTCCTGGCCCCGACGCAGCAGTGACCCCCACATCAACCTGTCAGACAGCTCCAGCAACCTGTCTCCAAGGCACACGGGCAGGACAGAATTAGCTGCTCCATTAGGGGGCAGCGTGGCTAGCAGACAAGTCACTGCACCTGCCACACCCACTGACTTGAGCGGCAGGCTGGCTGCTGACAGCAGCAGCAGTGTTCCCTCCTCCGTTTCCTGCCCCACCTCTTTCCGCCCCTCCAGGACCCCTGTGCCCCTTCTCATCACTGCCGGGGAAGACACCGAGCCTTTTATGGCGGCGGAAGCACCAGTTCCAGATGTGGAAAAGGGAGCTGGAAGCAGCAGCTTTCTGGAGGTTAGCCGTCAGGAGGACTCCACCAGCGTGAGCAGTGACATCATTGACCTTTGAACCCTCAGACTTGATTTCATTACGTTCCAGTCCAAATTTGCCAGTCAGGGCAGAAAACAATGAAAACAAAAATACATACAATATTGAAGATCTAATAAATCAAATATCTAAGTCAAATTAAGGCGCATACATGAAACAGGTTAAAATATCTATGGGGCTAATTTATCACCCTTTGAACCTGACATCCAGCTGCATTCTGGCTGTATGAACAGTGATCAGTAGCCACAGACAGCTCACTATTGGTCACAGGCTGTGTCTGAGTCCCATGCCATAGCTTCACCATATCACTGTCACTTAAGGGGTCACAGATCTCATAGACTGAATTCAGACTCTTAAAACTCCACAAGCTACAGGATTCCTCTAAATAGTCAGGAATTGGCTACAAATAGATTCCCTGTGCTTAAGCCAAAAGGACATTAATGTATATTTGTGGCCCGTTGATGGAGCTAAGACCATTCTGTAATGTCACTTCTGAAGCCTGCATTATGTACATTTTGAATGAGCCTGCAATGCACTCTGAACCTGAGTATGTGATGCTGTGTTCCTGTACTCAGCTTCTGTGGTCCTGTACAGATCTGGCCAACACTATGCATAGCACTGGACATTTTTTGCCAGCTTTACCATGTATGGTGCATTCACCCACTTTATTGTATGCCAAACTCGGTGGAAGTGGATAATTTATTTTATTCCATCTCATTCCACCCTGAAACTTTTCCAAGTTTCTAAGAAAGCAGAGAATGACATACCACTAGATGAAAGACATACCACACACACACACACACACACACTCACACACTAAAGTGTATGTGCCATATGTGATGTCACTTTTGTTGGCAGTTAAGCTGTGTTATTTTTTTTAGATGAAAAGTGGTTGTGGTGCCATTATAATTTATGCTGGGAATTCACAGCTGAACATTTTTGGTACTCAAGTACTCTGGGGTCTCAAGATTCCCCTTCAAAACACTAGGACTGCATTGCCTTTTAGTGGCAATACAACTGTCCCACTTAGGCATCTGAAACAATAGGAGGGAAAGCACACTGACCAGAGTAACACTCAGCAAGTGAAACTATAAAACTCTCCTGTAAGTAAACCTAGAAAGAAGTGGAAACGAGTGGACCCATTCAAAACTAGAAGCTGTGAAACAAGACATTTGTGAAACATTTGTGAAGCATTCACCTTACCACAGTCTATTCAACTTCCACCAGCTAATGAGAAAAATGTATTAACTTATTGAGGTATACAAAGAAAATCAATACGGAGCAAAATCAGCTATATGTCAATACTGTAGATTGCAGAGTAACTTCTTGTGCTGCTAAACAGTTGAAGGACTCTATAAAACAATTTTGATTCTGACAATTATAATCGCATATTATATAATGTATTGCCAATTAAGAAGAGCATAGGTATTATACTTTATAATGCACTACAGCCTAAATGTTTTTAATAGTGAAAAAAGGCAATAAAATGTAAGATTATGTAAAAAGTTTATTTTTTACAAACTTGTAAGTATCGATATGCTCTAAAAAGTACAAAACAAGTTCTGTGAATGACAATCTAGAGCCACTACTGCTCTCGTCCTTTCATGTTTTAATGGTTTTTTGTGGGAGGAGTCAGAAAATATTGAAGGAAAACCCGTGATCCATGTCTTTCAAGCAAGATCCTGCACCTACGACTGTAAGTGAAGTGAGGATGATACCAGGGAAACGGGCACTTGTACATATTTATCCCGGTGTAATCAGACATTGTCATTGTTTGCATTTTGTCAGACAGGCCTGCGTGTATTAGCACATACAAGCCACAGCCGCCCTGCTGGACCTGACTGAAAGACTCTTTTTCCCATAGTGACTAGGTGCTCCACTATTCCTCTTGTGATGGAACTTGTGTGACCCTGTGGTGTGAAGTGTCAGGATCTATAGTGCTGTGTGAACATGAGCCATGGAAGTCTATTACTGGTGAATTTGGTTCAGTGAGTCATTGCTGTTGTTCTGTTACCGTGGCAGCAGGGGTCGGTCTTCCATCAGTAATCATAGCTATGAAGATTGGGACCACGCCGTTCCTTCTGTCCAGACGTGCAGTGTTGTGACGCATCTTCTTCATTACTCTGTGAACATACTCTTATTCCATACTCCAGCGCCGTCAGATCTTCATTTTTTTTCTCTCCAGCTGTATTTCTGTGCATATCTGATTTCAAATAAATTTGTGGAATCTGATACTTCTGAGTGCATTTGCAAATCAGTGTAAGTGCAAATGCTTACGAACGTGTAAATAAAGTACATTATAAAGCTCGTTCACAAGGTTTGTAAAGATTCTTTTTTGAAATATAGTAAAAAAATGTATAATAAAAAGTGTATATTGTGCAACATGAAGATAGCTTTTTGAAATGAATATTGTTGAAAAGTAGGTAAATAACACAAATACCTGTAACTTTTCAGAGATGTTCTTATGAATGAGTATTTAACCAATGTTTTTAGTCCAGACCTGATGTCTGCCTTCTCAGTCTGACCATGTTCAAATACATTATTTATCACTCTTTAAATCATAGGATTCTGTGCAACCTTATCTGAAGTAAATTTTATTACATTTGCAGCTGACCCTTGAGCTGCATATGAAACATCACCTTAACCAGCTTGGTTCCTGGGTGATGGACACCTGCCTAAATCTCAGTCCGGAACAGCAGTGTGGTATTCATCATCTTCTTCTGGTACTCTTTGTCAAACTGTTCGTTCTGATACACAGTGAAGTGATTCTTCCAATCGCCAACTTTCCCTGAATGAAGAGGGAGGAAGAAAGAGCATTAAAGATACAATATTGGTAAAAGATGTGAAGAAGGAGGCAAGAAGACATCACTCTCCATACAACTGTCTCCACCAACCTTTTCGCATGAATGGAGAGATTTTGAAGTCCAATACATCGATAGTGGAGTAGTTAGTCATGCGGTTATTCTTC
Organism: Conger conger; assembly: GCF_963514075.1. Classification (NCBI taxonomy): domain Eukaryota; kingdom Metazoa; phylum Chordata; class Actinopteri; order Anguilliformes; family Congridae; genus Conger; species Conger conger. The sequence goes on along the minus strand of NC_083769.1, from coordinate 35,776,745 downwards.
ATGGCATCAAATCCCACCCCTTCTTTCCCCTGACGTCTCTCCTCCTCAGTTGGGCACACACCCAGGAATGAGCACACACGGTCCAACTCCCGATCCATGTCCTTCAGGGACAAACAAAAACACTTCAAGTCTATGTATGAAAGTGAACAATCAATACTTGAGAAAACAAGCCAAACAAATTCAAATATATGGTGCGTCAGCTTCCAAAAAAATAGAAAAATGGAAGCCTACAGTAAAAAACAAAAAGTAGATCATTAGCATTTGGGCAACAACCTTTTCAGCCTTTTATTTGTGCACATTAAAGAGAACATGTCTTGTCAGTGTCTCAAAGCACCCTACTGAGCATGTCAGAAGATTTCTGAAAATGTACATATCCTGTGCCAAGAGCGCATAGGTCCTGAGGACACCACAGGAAGTGATCACAGGCAGGACACCACAGGAAGTGATCACAGAGCTGGTGCGAGCAGGTGCAGGACCAACTGCAGCAGATCCACTCTTTTAAAAAATCGAAAAGCACTAATCCATAAAGCATGACACATTCTAGTTTACGTAAAAATGTAATTATAACAGTACTGGGAAAATGCCTGGCCTACATACTATTGTTGGTTGTGAGGAGGATGTGTGTGGGTGCTGCTCTGGGGACAGACTGAAACAGTTGATATCCAATATATACACTCAGTGAGCACTTTATTAGGTATGTATTAGATTTTTTAAAACGTATTAACTCTTCTACTGCTGTAGCCTATCTTCTTAGAGGTTTGATGCGTTGTGTGTTCAGAGATGCTCTTCTGCATACCACTGTTGTAGTTATTTGCATTATGTCACCTTCTGGCCTAGTCTGGCCATTCTCCCTGAACCTCTGTCTCACTGGATGTTTTTCCATTTTTTACACCATTCTCTGCAAACTTTTAACTTATTTTCTTATTTTCCTGTGATCCCCCCAACACCTCAGTCTCCAGACTTAATTTGCATGAAAACCTGTTGCGTGAACTGGAGAGTACAGTCCCTAAGTGCAAACCCAATGATGTGCATGGTGGACTGGTCAATATTTGTTTGTTTTATTTGGGAAAATGTAAGACTTAGTTTGATACCATTGAATCACATTGAAGCACAGTAATTTTACACATGTTGCACAAAATAATGTTTATGTCAATTTTACAGTATTAGTTTACAGTATTTTTGTACATATTTTGTGCAACATGTGTAAAATTCCAGTAATTCTGGACATGTGTGTATGTATAGTAGCTACATAAGTTATGTCAAAGACTGCTGGGCAGCATGACCTTGACCATGACCTGCAGTTCTTACCTCTGCTAGATCTTCGTAGTGTAGATAGAGGAGTTTGGAGTAAGCTTGTTTTTTCTCCCACCACCCTTTCACATGGTCATACCAGGAGCCAAATAGCACTGGAAAACCAAGGAGGGGAGTTGAGTATAATACAGGGTCACATTGTTTCATTGACTCCAGCTCATAAAGGGACAGATTTACGTACATGAAGCTCACAGTGCAAAATACGGCCTGACCAGAGTATGTTGGTGCGTTCGCAGTCTGTGTGAAACAAATGTCTTTTTTACAAAAGGTACATCTCATTACACAATCAGCCAATGGGACTGCCTACAAACTGCATATTGCATAAGAGACAGATCTTCAAAAGTGCAGTTAAAACAGGTGCAGGACAAAATGTGTATGTATTCAAGCTGTGGTGGCTATTTTCGTTTGAATCAGATGCGAGATGTAACATTGCAATGAGCTTGACTATTGCCGAGATATGTTGTGTGGGAGGTACCAGAACATCTTCTATTTCTGCCAGAAGTGTAATCATTTGTATGGCTGGGTGTTTTCTCTTTTTTAAAAGTCCCTTTAATTCCCCATTTCTTTACTGTGATTGTTTTGGAGGATAACTAATCAAAACAAATACACGCTCTTCCATGATGGAAAAAAGCAATTAAAAGCAGTATATCATTGCATTTAGCCTACTCATATTTTTTACTAGCGGCAACACAGATTTTTTAAAACTCCAGATACAGTCACTATGGTTGAGCATGTTATTTCAGTCACTTCGCACTGCTTTGCATGAGATATTGGTTAATTTAATAAATTATTTAATAAATACTCAGCCTTAATTATTGCTCCCCTGCAATCATTAATATTCATTGTTAAAAATCAGTTTGATCATTTATTTCTCTGGGGGTTAAAATAATGTGATTCTTGTTGCATAGATTATTTCAGTGCATCTTCAAAGCCGAGATCAGTGTCTTGCGCCTCGGTTTACGCCTGGTCTATAGAGGCAGAGAAATTTCACGCACAATTCCACCCTCGTTAATTGCGTAAACTTCAGTAAATTCAACTGAATACACAATCAGCCACACTTATAATATCTCCGCCCTTTATTTGCATGAGCCACCCTTAAATGCATATGCATTAAGGACAGAATTGCATCTTGCGATGACTCGAGTAGATCACACGCATACTGCGGTTCTAGCTCCGTGCGCCAGTTTGATACATACAAGGCATGTTTCCTGGGCAGAATGCATCATATGTGCGCCTGGAAATCATCGCAAAAGGCTTAGTACATCTAGCCCAAAGTATTGCAGCCTTATGTGGTCTGTGAAGGCAAACGAATACTGTGTCAGTATCCTGCTGAATTAGGTCCTCTCAACCTGGAGGAACAGCAGTAATCCAGTTAAATTGTACCATTTGAGTACAACCAATTTCATACAGTGATTAATTTTCTCACTCATCCAATCACATGCACACATCACTTTGCCTTTAAACCTACAGTCAGACCTCCCCTGTGCTGCTCATTGCCTGCACTGCTTCAGTGAATTTAAACTTAATTAAACAAGAAAAATAACTCCTTCCCACACTCACATTTTCCCTCCTGGAATCTCTGCAGGTAACTAGTCCAGTCTCCTGGCTCAGGCTGCACACTGTTCATTCGGTCAAAATGAAAGTAGGACACAACATCGTCCTTGGCGTTGCGGGCTACATAGACAATCTGCATAGAGTGGGAGTTGAACATTTATATGACATGGAGTGAAAAGCATGTTACAGACAAGAATGTTTAATCAAAAACAGAGTTATAAAGTTCTGTTAGGACAACTTTCAGATGGAGACTGAAACCTGTATGTAGCGTTATAATCCTTACAGGGAAATAGAGAATGGATAGAGAGAAGCCCTATCATTCCAGAATAGTGCCTAATAAAAAATATATACATCATAAATCATAAATGATGAGCCATGAGAAGTCACTTACCCTACAATTTTGTTCCCAGAAGGATTTAGGCACAAACTGAACTGGAAGGTGGGTTTTAATGAGGCGAGGGGATGTGGTCATCTTATCTGCCAATTCTACACCTGTATGTGGTGAAGTTTTACTTTATTACACCTACTTATTCATGTGATTATCTAATCAGCCAGTGCAATGCATACAATAATCTAGATATCTGTCAAAAGCTTCAGTTAATGTTCAAATCAACCATCAGAATGTGGAAAAGAATTTGATCAAAGTGACCGTGGAATGATTGTTGGTGGCAGGTTTGATTTTCACGCACACTAGTCTCTAGAGTTTGCAGAGAATGGTCCACATTATTATTATTTTTATACGCAGTGAGCAGCAATTTTGCAGACAGAAATGCCTTGTTAATGAGAGAAGTCAGAGGAGAATGGCCAGACTGGTCAAAGCTGACAGGAAGGTGACAGTGATGCAAATAACCACTCATTACAACAGTGGTATGCAGAACACACAACGTATCATAACTCTAAGTAGATAGGCTATAGCAGTAGAAGTCTAAAAAATAAGTCCCTAATAAAGTGCGCGGTGAGTGTATATTGGACAGACTAAAATATTGTTACCTACTACTCTGGTGCAAATGTACATTGTGTTGTTCTAACCTGACTAAAATGTGAAGATAAAGAGGTCAAAGACAGGTGTGCTTAAAGAAAAGTTCAGACAGAGCAATTTTTCTGAAAGTTGTGTTCACAATGAACTAACTAAAATAGACTTTAGTATGTTTGTTTAGCTGTCTAATTTGTCAGTTCTGATCTTAAGTGTCTCAGTGACCTTTGGGACGATAGGGGATGCAGAATTCCAGGAATGGGGCTCTCTCATAGATGGGCAGGGAGACCCCACGCTTCGGGGAAGACTTCCCAAAATACAGAAGGTCCAACATGTGGGACACCCAGGTTATACCTGAGAGAGGGTAACAAATAGATAAATATCAAAACAGTTCTGAAATACATAGAAACCAAAGGCACAGTGATTAATACAGGCAGATGTTAAATATATATCATTTTAATGAAATTCCATTAGAACTAGGGCTTGAATTGTTGAATATGGGGAGTCCAATAGCTCGGTCTATGTATCCCAACTGTAAGGCCTAACATTATGTCAATTATGTGAGGGAGTAATCTACTGTGGATATTGACACTGGGTTAACAATTATTGGAGGCTGGTCAAGTTTAATACAGTAGCTTTGTTGTACGTCGCTCTGGATAAGAGCGTCTCCCAAATGCCAATAATGTAATGTAAAGTAGCCAATTCCCTGAGGTAATTTTACAATAAAGCATTATTTCCAGCATAATGTTGGAAAGGTCACGCCCACTTTATTAGGTAAACCTTTCTTGTACTACGTAGGACCTCCCTTTGCCCCCAGACCATTCATATAGATAACACCATGCAGTTTCATGCCTGCAGATTCATGCTGTGACCACCACATTGCAAAAGTGCTCTGGTGGACTGTGGTGGTCATTGGAGTACACTGTCATGGTCGGACAACCATCTTGAGAAGCCATCAGAAGATGGATAGACTGTGGCCATAAAGGGATGCACATGGTCAGCAACTGCAATAATTCTCAGGTAGGCTGTGGGAATCAACCCCTTAAGTGTCACTGGCCCAGGCTAGTGAGGGGTTTTTATTTTGCATTCATTCCCGTTTTAACAATGCAATCACTATGGTAACAGGATATACTGTTTGAATGAGTTAAAACTCATGGTTCTAACCTATTTTAAGATGCCATTGCTTTAGCAGTTCCTTATTTTGTAACATGTGGGCAGCAAAACGAGTGTTCTTCATTTTGAAAATCCATTTACTACACAAAATAAGGTAATGTCAGTGTGTCCTTTTCACAGCAAGGGTCCAGTAAACCAAATGCATAATAATGTAATTCTAAAAACTTGGAGAAACATCAATTGAATGTCCATTGTTTACTTAAAATTTCTCATTTATCATTGCTGTCCGCTTTGCCACTGTATACTTCTACAAAAATACTTGTACATATGAATTCTATTTCCTGTGTTTTATATAGGCTGCAACAATGGTCTTGCTGATGTTATCTCTGTATGCCTAACAAACCTGGTTAACCTTAACCACAGCTGGATGCTGAATCACAGGTAACTTGCATTACCTGTGGTTTGTTTCTAAATGCTGTTTCAAGATCTTTATTCAGTAACCAATGTACTATACCACCAATGACACCAAACTCTTTCCCACAACGAGCTATCTATACAGACCCATGATCTATACAGTACTATTTCACCTCAACAGTTCTGGGAGCATTCCACTGAGGTGGCAGAATTGCACAGAGGCAGCACAATGATGGGACTAATAGTCCTGTATTCACAGGTCTTTTCATCTAGCCTGGCTGACCCTGTGTCAACATGGTAAGCACAGCCTTTTCGGGTCTGCAGAGAGGCACACTTATGTAAAATGCCCTACATTATGTTTTCCTAAAACATTACATTTCCAATGTTGTTAGGCTTTCATGAAACAACACGCCATTTTTTTTGCCTGTGTAACAAACAGTAGCATTTTCAATACGGACGCTGAGACTGCTAAGCTTTGGCAAAACCAATCCTCGGAATGTGTAGGCTATCGTTTGTTTTGTAAATCATTCTGTTTTTTTATTACCAATCAATGGGCATTATGCCACTGACAGAATTTAAAAACCTAATTGAGGAAATGCACTCTTTGTGCATTTCATTTGAAAGTATAAATGTAATATTTCGTTTTGGTAAACTTGATTTGGTAAACTTAGTAAACTTGGTCCAGTAAGATAATGTAGCCTCATGTTTTCATGTTAATTGGAAGTATTTTAATTATTGATTAATATCTGGGTAACTGAAGTCGCAACCTCCCTGGCAAGCTTGTTTTATATTTTGAAAGAGTATTGTATTCACAAAATCAGACAGTCAGTGACATACTGTTCTTGTTCCCCAATAAGCTTAATCCAAATAGCCTCACTAGGCATGAGTTTTCTTGCACATTCCACACCCAAACCTTTCTTACTGGATCTGTCCTTCCAAATAAGTGTACACTGCTCTATATTGTATTCATAACCAATGACAAAAAACAGATATACACATAACAATATACATTTAGACCCAATGAATGAAATACATGGAATTTCAATTCCTGGCTCAGCCCCAAATGTATTCAATCCTCAGGCATATTTCAGTGATATATCAGAGAGACAAGCAGGCAAATAGAATGAAAGAGATAAACAGATGGACAGACCTGCTTTGGGATATGTTGCAATGAGAATATCAGTAGGTTTTGCCTGGAAGTTCTGCACATTGTCCCAGTTGTCAGCGTAGTAATGGGTCATTGACACACCATGAAAATCAAACAACTCTGGACGAGGGTCCAGTACAGTCTGAGAGAAGTGGAAATTGAAAACAGAAACAATTTAATATTAAAAATACAGTAGCCAAATGTACCACACACCTACACACACCACCTCCTGGCACTGACCAGCTGGTATGTGCACAATTAGAATCCCCCCGGTCTGCAATCTCAACCACCCCCCGGATACCTTTGAGCCTGGGTGGGGACTCTTTCACTTCATTTTGTGGCAAAGGTTTCTCACAGAGTGATAAAATACCTACTTCTTGGTCCGGGTTGGCCATGCTGTTAGGGCTGAGCTGAAGAATAGTCTGCTCCTGGTTAAACAGTGTAGGTGATATAAGTCTGACTAAAACCACAGCAGGGTTAGTGTAAATACAGCATGAAAAACTGGAGCAACATATCCTGCCCACTTTGTCAGGATAAGTCCAATGAGCTCACATGGAGCAGCATAATTGGCTCACCGTTCCGAGGGCTCAACAAGGGGGGTTAGTGAGATCGCCGCATAAAACAGCACCCCAGGCACCTTGGAATCACGGTCATGGGCGGGACAAGGCGGCTTGGAAAAGGCGTATCATTCTCAGGATCACCTGATCCATCCGGGCCGCAGAGGGATGGGGTGTAGGCGGCAGGGCCGTGCACAGACATTTTGGGGGGCAGGGGCTCAAGCTAAAAAAAAAGGGCACTCACCCCACCAACACACATAATTCCCACCCCAATGTTGCCACACTGCCATCATCCATAATCACACACAATGTTCATAACATGGGACCTTTTTAAATTCTACTGAAACACATTATTCCATGAATAAACCACAGATTTGATGTAGTCCTACTCTGACATGCGCTGACCCCCCTGAATTTGGGGTCTCAAAACTTCCTTTTTTTTCATGTTCTGCATCATTTTGTTAAATTGTGTATATTTTATAAACTACTGAACTACAGTTTGGGTTGGAGAGCGGAGCACTTTTAAATTGATAAGGTATCTTTTTTTGTGGATACTACTATACATGTCCCTCTTAATTTAAAATAAAATACAATTGACACCAGTCGAAAAATGGCTCAAGCCCCCCTTGGGCCCAATCTGTGCACATGCCTGGTAGGCGGTGTATGCCTAGCTAAGCAATTAGAATAGATCAGGTACAATTGGCTACGAAAATGGAAAAAACTGGGGGAAAAAATAGGAATTGACTGAAAATGAATTTCATGTGATTAATCCATGATCTTCTGCATACCACTATTATCTTATATGGTTATTTGTGTTACTGTCATCTTCCTGTCTGCTGTGAGCTCTCTCATTAACAACAAGTTTTTGTCTGCAGAACTGCTGCTCACTGGATGTTTTTTGTTTTTTGCACCATTCTCTGTAAACACTGTCACACTGTTAATTTCTCCAAAACAAGAGGAACTACCTCAAGTTGAATAGCCATTTTTTGTGACCTTGTGTTCTGAGGTCAACTTCCTATTTACATGTGATGAAAATCTCACATAAGGTAAGGATAGTATTCTTATTTTCCACCTTCAAAGGTAGCAAAAAAAAATGGCACCTTTTGTACTGAGTAGAGGAGAGAATACATTGTATTTGAATACTTTAGCTGCAGTCCTATGGTAATATGACCTTTAGCTAATTAGCACACATCAGTTTGGAACAAGTTGTCTCAATGACTTTGCAGCAAGTTGCTACATGACAGCTTTTCCCCACTATAAATTGACACATATAACTTGCTCAAAAACCATTGTAATATTGAATAATCAGCAACTATGTTTCTTGTTATAGTACTAATATTATTGTCAAAGGATTATTATATACTATACATATACAGTGGGGCCCATAAGTCTGAGACCACATTGAAGATTTGGGGAGGGGAGGTTTCATGTAATCCTGGAAATAAACAGAACCTTTTAGGATTCACAGTTGTGGCAAGCATCTCTCAACACCCTCCTTTGTGATGACAGCTGAAAACTTTGTATTAATGGGGGCATTTCACACAGTTTCTCTGCTACTGACAAACAGCTTTTCACATTACATTACATTATTGGCATTTGACAGACGCTCTTATCCAGAGCGACGTACAGTTGATTAGACTAAGCAGGAGACAATCCTCCCCTGGAGCAATGCAGGGTTAAGGGCCTTGATCAAGGGCCCAACGGCTGTGCGGTTCTGATTGTGGCTACACCGGGATTAGAACCACCAACCTTGCGTGTCCCAGTCATTTACCTTAACCACTACGCTACAGGCCACCCCACAATCACGCCCCTTTTCAATTCTGTTTGACCTTGCAACAGGGCTGCTAGTACGTTTGCGTGTTTATTATTTTACTTTTACATTTACATTACATTACATTATTGGCATTTGGCAGACGCTCTTATCCAGAGTGACGTACAACAAAGTGCATACCCATAACCAGGGATAAGTTCGCTGAAAGACCCTAGAGGTAAGTACAATTTGAACTGCTACCTGTACAACAAAGATAAGGACAAGGGCCATTTTTTTTTTTTTTTTTTTTTTTTTGAACAAACAAACAAACAGAGCGAAAGTCACCAAAGTTAACTATTACTATTTTTTACTATTACTATTACTACATTTACTATTGCGCTGTTCACATGCTTCCTCAAGCCAAACTAGAGGATCTGATTTTTCTAACAGAGATCCATAGGATCCCTCTTTGCAATGTTTTGCTACATACTCAATGGCATACTCCATTATCCTAGGTTCTGAGTACACCTATGTACAATATACAAACTGTGGTGGTTTACCTCAAGGACACAGGATAAATGTGGGATACCCTGCTGGTGCTTTTTCCCAAAAAAGTCCAGTTCCTCTACAAACAGACCTCCCATATAACCCTGTAAATCTAACTTCACTGCTAAACAGGTCAGAATTAAATTCACATGAGAATTCTCATGCCTAAGTCTCGAATTTACTCTTAAATCTGTGCTATTTTGCTCACCTCCTGTAGTAAAATGCAGGTAATTGTCCCTGATTGGATGACAGGCAGACAAATACACATTATTTTGTAGGCATATGATGTGACCATGGAAACCAAATGGTCATTGTCAGCTAAGCAGACAGTGAAACCCCTTGGTCATTCAGTATGGGCGTCCTAACCCCCCTTGATCATTCAGTACAATTGAGGTGTTAGGTGACCATCCAAGAACAATGAAGCAGTAAATGTATTCTTCCCTACAGTCTGACTATCAAATAGATGCTTGTCCACAAGGCCAGGAAATTGGTATCTGTCAGAACTGTGAATCTGACTGAAGACTTAGATTAGAGTTAGATTAGTCAGATATACAGTAGACTACAAGTGCCATATGTCACAGGGTTCTGCTGTTCAAATCACCTCCCAGGTCCTTTGGTGACATTTGGTTTTGTGATTATATATATGTTAAGTGAAAAAAACAACAACAACAACAACAACAACTAAATTCAATTCTCTATGAAGCTAATTCACTTGGTTTGTGCTCTTATTTTTTGAAAAGTCCAATGTGGAAACTTACCCCATATAGTGTGACAACTTACCCACCGATAGGGGAAGTTGTTACAAGTGCACACCCTTTAATTCACAGTAAAGGGTGTGCAACTCTCTACTGAAATAAGATATGAAGATGTAATGAATACCAAATTTAATACCAAATAGGCTCCTGGGACTTAATATACATTCCATTGTCATGTATTGCGCACAAGAAATGTAAGAAAGAGTGAACAAAAAAGTGACAATATGCCCCGTTTTCCCCAGCATTGTACAGTACTGTGCAAGTCTTAGGCACCTGTATAACACTCTGTACAGATAAGATTAATTCAAAAATAATTCAATGAAAGGTCCTAAATAAACATACTATAAATTTTACATTACATTCTAGTAATTTGGCATAATAGTTAAAAACTGAATGAAATCAATATTTTTTGTGACCATCCTTTGGCGTTAAAACTGCACCACTTAGCTAGCCAGTACTGGTGCACAGTACTGTATATTAAAGACTGACAGAAACCGTTTTTTCCAAAATAATTATTATAAGTACATATTTATTTAAACATCCAAGAGATATGTGGTGGAAAGCACAGTTTTTCTTAATTTTCAAGCATGATTTATTAGCATAAATAAGAGCTAAGAGATTAAGCAATATAATGTTATAAAGGGTGGATATAAAATAAAATGCTATAATATGCTGACATAAAATGCTGTTATTTTTGACAAACCTATACTTTAAGTATTGATGTTCTAAATAGTACTGTGAATGACAATCTAGAGCCAGTCCTGCTCTTGTTCTAATTTACATGGTTTATGGGGAGTCAAAAAATATTGATGGAAGGCCCATCTTCCATGCCTTTGAAGAACGATGTGTATATCCTGCAACTACTCCCCTACTGTAAATGAAGGGAGGATGATACATGGAAACATGTACTTCAGACATTCTCAGTGGGCCTTATTTATCAATTTTTTTGTAAATCTGTGTGTAAATTTATGTGCATTCAGAAACAAACTAAGTAATCCAGACGGATTTATCAAACACACATATACACACCTTTTTCTAGTATCCATCGGTGTATGATGATAAATGCCAAGTGTACATCAAAAGCATGTTCACAGAATTTGTGATTAGCATACATTTACGCCCCTAAAATACCATATAAAATGCTTGGAATTTTGAGATAGTTTAAAAAATACAAAAGAAAACTTCTTTGAAGCAGAGATTTTAATTGCAGAATCAAGCCAAAAACATATTTTATTCTGTAGTATAAACAGTGGATTCACCCAATGAAATCCACCACAACTAATTTGCATAACATGTCGGGGCAATGGGCATTAATTAAGCATTAATTAATCAGGATTATGCAAATGAAGAACCACACATTTTAATGTTTAATCAAGTTATGATTTTTCTTGAACAATTATAAAATCAATTGGCTTAGTAACTGAAATAATTTTGCCACTCTTTTAAATCAAAATAAATTATGAATGAATGGAATAAGAAAAGCATAAAAGGAATGTGTTTTTTCTTTTACACACAAACAGGTCAGAACACTTGTGAAATCTGTTCGGGTCCAACAAACAAACAAACATACAAAAACTCAAGATAAATCCCACATTGTTTGTGTAAATGCATTTCCAAATGATTTATGATTTCGTTCAGCTCACGTTTGTTTTTTATTCTATGTCAGAACTGCATGGATGTAACTGCGGCAGCAGTGGTCGGTCTTCCATTAGTAATAGTAGCTATGAAGATTGTGACCACGCCGTTCTTTCTGTCCAGACATGCATTGTTGTGACGCATCTTAAAATAATGCAGACCTGTCGAGCTCCAGCTGTATTTCTGTAAATACCTGATTTCAAATAGATTTGTGGAATCTGAAACTTCAACTCTTCCTCTTCTGATTTGCAAATCAGTGTAAATGCAAATACTTAGCAACATGTAAATAAAGAAAGGTTAATGAAGAAATATAGGGAAAAAAATTTGAATAGTGTTGAAATGTAGGTAAACAATGAGTATTTAACCACTGTGGGCGGCCCGTAGCGTAGTGGTTAAGGTAAACGACTGGGACAGGCAAGGTTGGGGGTTTGAATCCCAGTGTAGCCACAATAAGATCCGCACAGCCGTTGGGCCCTTGAGCAAGGCCCTTAACCCTGCATTGCTCCAGGGGAGGATTGTCTCCTGCTAATCAACTGTACGTCGCTCTGGATAAGAGCGTCTGCCAAATGCCAATAATGTAATGTAATGTAATGTTGCAGTGGCGTCTCAAGAGCTCAAAATTGATGGGGCCCAAAACCTTTCTTAAAGCTAATCATTGATATCAACCCATTTTCATGAATTTCTCTTGACTAACAAGAGTGCTAATGATAGGACTACTCAATTGGTAAGTAACCCACAGCTTCTTCATATTAAATCATAAATTCAATTTATCCGTAAAAAATCTGTTTTAATCACTAAGTAGCCTAGCCTATACTAATAAAAAAAAGATACATTCTTTTTTTCTGCATTAGCTTTCAGAATAACCAGCAATAATAAAACTGGCACTTCAAGATTGTTTAGTCTATTCCAGTCTATTTTCAAGTGTGAGTCCAGAGAAATAAGTCTACATGTGTCTGCAAATAATGTTGATAAAATGTGGACACATTTGTAATGCAAATAAAATAAATGAGTAAGGCATATGCTCCTAAACTTCCTAATTGTGGAGAGCTGGCTATGTCTTATGATACTTTCGACTTGCTGATAGTCAAGCCACTGCTTAGTGATTCAAATATTGTTTCTAAATTGTATTTATCATTGAACACAATGTAAAGAAGCTGCATGTTAACTTCCGATTGATTGGTCAGATCATTGGCACCCTAGCTAATTAATGAAAATTAATGAAAACAGGTTGAGATCAAAGATTAGTTTAAAGGAAGAGCTCACGAGACACCACTGCACTGTTGTTAGTCCAGACCTGATGTCCGCCTTCTCAGTCTGACCATGCTCAAACACACTATGTATCCCTCTTCACTATAAATCTTAGGAGGAAGTTTCTGTGAAACCTTCTCTCAGCTGCCAGTAAATTACATTTGAAGCTGACCCTTCCTGCATATGAAACATCACCTTAACCAGCTTGGTTCCTGGGTGACGGACACCTGCCTAAATCGCGGTCCGGAACTGAAGTGTGGTATTCATCATCTTCTTCTGGTATTCTTTGTCAAACTGTTCGTTCTGATACACAGTGAAGTGATTCTTCCAATCACCAACTTTCCCTGAATGAAGAGGGAGGAAGAAAGAGGGTAATATACACTCACCAAGCACTTTATTAGTTATTTATTAGACTTATATTTTAGATGTGTGGTTATTGTAATGTGTGGTTATTTGCGTTACTGTCATCTTTCTGCCAGCTTTGACCAGTCTGGCCATTCTCCTCTGACATCTGTCATTAACAAGGCGTTTCTGTTGGCAGAACTGCTGCTCAGTGGACTTGGATTAGTTTGCATGAAAATCCCAGGAGATCAGCAGTTTCTGAGATACTCAAACCACCCTGTCCGCCACCAACAATCATTCCAAGACACTTAGATCAGAGTTCTTCCCCATTCTGATGGTTGATATGATGTGTCTTGTATGCATTGCACTGCTACCACACAATTAGGCAGCTGCCGCATTATTACTAGAGTACCTATGTAAATTCAGTATTGTACATCAGCTACCAAGGATATTTTGTAAAGGTTCTTTAAAAGTTCATTTTTTTATTTTAAAAAATGTAAGACTTAGATTGATTCCATTGAATCATTAATAAAGCACACTACTTTACACATGTTGCACAAAATAATGTTTATGTCAGTTTTACAGTATTAGTTTACAGTATGTATATACAAATTTATCAAGGGTGCCACTAATTCTGGACATGCGTGTATGTATAGTAGCTAAGTTATGTCAAAGACTGCTGGCAGCATGGCCTTGACCATGACCTGCAGTTCTTACCTCTGCTTCGTAGTGTAGATAGAGGAGTTTGGGGTAAGCTTGTTTTTTCTCCCACCACCCTTTCACATGGTCATACCAAGAGCCACATACCACTGGGAAACCAAGGAGGGGAGTTGAGTATTATTCAGTGTCACTTTGTTTTATTGACTCCAGCTCATAACATGTTGCAACCTCATTTGGTCTGTGAAGGCACTAGTATACTCTGAAGGCAGTATCTAGGTCGTCTCAACAACATAAAGAACCCACAGATGCCTTCAAGTAAGAGATGCCTCTCATCCAGTCAGCACTAGCTATACTATGGCAATATGTGGCCTGAAGGGTATAAACTTGTCATTAGTTACCAATTCTGATTTGAATTGGAGCTTTTAAGTGTCTTTCTTAAACCAACGGTAAGCCTGCACTGCACTGTTAGCTGAAGCAGATCTATCCAGTGCCAAACCAAAAACTTACTTAATTACTTAAAAATTCCTTAAAATGCTTTATATTACATTACATTATTGGCATTTGGCAGACGCTCTTATCCAGAGCGACGTACAACAAAGTGCATACCCATAACCAGGGATAAGTTCGCTGAAAGACCCTAGAGGTAAGTACAATTTCAACTGCTACCTGTACAACAAAGATAAGGACAAGGGCCATTTTATTTTTTATTTATTTTTTTTTTAAACAAACAAACAAACAGAGCAAAAGTCACCAAAGTTAACTATCCAAACACTGCTTACCTAACCAACTAAAAATACCGATACACAAAGCAAGTCACAGAGACAACAATTAAGGTTCACAGGGAGGTAGGGAGGGATGGGGAGAGGTGCTGCTTGAAGAGGTGTGTCTTCAGCTTCAGCTTGTATAAATATGTGAGTTGTCCTGACTGTACTATACTCTCTTATGGTCTGTGTATTTAAACTTAATTGAACCAGAAAAACACTCACACTCACCTTTCCCCTCCTGGAATCTCTGCAGGTAACTAGTCCAGTCTCCAGGCTCAGGCTGTGCAGAGTTCATTCGGTCAAAGTGAAAGTAGGACACAACATTGTCCTTGGCGTTGCGGGCTACATAGACAATCTGCATAGAGTGGGAGTTCAACATTTATATGACATGGAGAGAAAGAGCATGTTACAAACAAGAATGTTTAACCTAAAACAGTTATCAATAAAGACTGAAAGAGTTATGGACACACAAATGTATGTCAAGACAGCTAATAGAAGAAGCCTACAAACTAGAAAGACAATCAACAGAGATCAAGTTCAAACACAAATAATTAAACATTAATTAAAAAGTGTGTATGGCAACATAATTACTGACTAAGCTACAGCAGTTTATATCTGTTTTATTATTATAATCATTGCAGGAAAATAGAGAATGAATGGAAAAAGCCATGTCATTCTGTAATTCTTCAATAGTGCCTGATCAAAAAGATTTATTTATTATTTATTTATTATTCCTTTTTTATATCACATAGAATACACACAATAAACAACATATTTCCACATATAGAGCAGCACTGTGTAATGTTCCTGTATTTCTGTCTGTTAGTTATTTTGTTATGAAAAAATAATTTTTCATTATTTCATATTTGGTTTTTCTGTTTATCCATTCATAGTTATTACATCCATCTCCCCTGTGATGTCGGTGTCTGAGCCAGAGTCACTCCCCTGTCTGCGTGCTTCACTATTCGGATGGTTTCAGAATCCTTCTCAGTCTCGCTGTTCTTTCCTGCTTTCTCTCCATTTCATGTTGTCGATAGCACTAATTTACTAATAACAACTAACATAGATTTTGTACAGTACTTATTACATTAACACTGTCTGTCTAACTAACTAACAGTCACTAGTTTTGGGTTATTAGATTGAATCACGTAAACTAACATACTAACGTTATCTCCAGTTTCGCTTCTGCTCTGTAACTCTGTTCTACCACTGATCACTTGCTTTGATTCAGCGAAGTGTTCGTACCTGCTCTCTGCTATCACTACGTCTCTTTACTCTGTGCAATTGTCAACTCCCTTATCTGGAGCCGTTTGTATTACATGTAGGTCTGTGTGTATCCAGCCCTCCTCACTCCCTTCCCACGCCTAGTATGTATCTTGCCCGATTTGATTTGTCGCTTTTCTGAGTTTTGGTTTTGATCTACTCTTTGTGTTTTTCACATCTCTCTTGCCTTGCCCCTTTGTACTTTTGCCTTTCTGCCCTTCTGGATTTTTGACTTTGATTCCTGATTACCCCTTTGACTGCGCTTGTGTTTCTGAACGGACATAACACACTGAGTTAAGATATGTCTGCTCTATTTAACAAGATAAAAAGGAGAAAGAAAGAAAGAAATACAAAAATGTATAAATAAATACATAAATATATATAAATAAAATATTTGATATACATTCAGAAGTCCACACTTACCCTAGACTTTTGTTCCCAGAAGGATTTAGGCACAAACTGAACTGGAAGGTGGGTTTTAATGAGGCGAGGGGATGTGGTCATCTTTTCTGCCCATTCTAAGACTGTATGTGGTGAAGAAGAGTACAGCTCTCAATCAATAATTATATTATGTGCCACATGTATTCTTTCCTACCTATGTATATTAGGCAGACTAATATGGCCACTCCAGTGAAAATTTACATTGTGTTGTTCTAACCTGATACCTACACTCACTGAACACTTTATCAGGTATTTATTACTTTTTTTTTTTACTCATTGGTCTTCTGCTGCTGTAGCATATCCACTTGGAGGTTTGACACATTGTGTGTTCAGAGATGCTCTTCTGCATACCACTGTTGTAATGCGTGGTTAATTTGCCTTGCTGTCACCTTCCTGAGATCACTGAGATTATATTTCTTCCCCATTATGATGGTTGATGTAAACATTAACTGAAACTCCTGACCCATATCTGCATGATTTTATGCAAACGATTGACTGATTAGATAATCACATGAATATGTAGGCGTACAATGTTCAGTCAGTGTATATGAAGATTGAGAGGTCACAGACAGGTGCTCTTAAAGAATCTTTCAGAAAGTTGTGTTCACAATGAATTAACTCAATAGAACAGCACAGTAGACTGTAGCTTTAGCATAGTATGTTAGTTTAGATGTCTAATTTGTCGATTCTGATCTTAAGTGTCTCTGTGACCTGAAGGAAGGCTTGGGGTACACATCTCCAGGAAAGGGACTCTCTCATAGATGGGCAGCGAGACCCCACGCTTTTGGGAGGACTTCCCAAAATACAGAAGATCCAACATGTGGTGTCGTGTCTAGGAAACGACAGAGTCCAAATCTTCAATTTGTCGAAAAACAGGGAAAAGACGACACCACGGCAGCAAGTTCTTCAGGAAAATCAGACTTCATTAGCAGCAGCACATAAAGCCAGATCAGTTCTCCAGCACTGAACCCCGACTGTCATTTTTACACCCATTTTATACAGTTACTCCACCTACAACTCCTCCTCAAACCGCATTCTGGCAAATCACCCACACTGTTCTTATTGTAACTCCTCCCCCAGCTCCTCCCACAACGTCATTGTGGCAAATTGCCAACGGTCCTTATGCTCTGCCAACTCTGTACAAAGTTCAGGGCATTCTGCCTACTACGAACAAAGTTCAGGACTCCCCCTGTCCTCACTTCACCCCGCACCTGCTCTTGGCAGACCTCATAAAGTTCTGGACGCCCCCCCTCTAACACACACGTCATCCATACATGTCACTCTGTATCTTTCGTTTTTATAAGACAAACTAAGCAGCAGTAATCTTTTCTAATATACAGACATACTAAACATTTGATTTAATATTCACTTCTAATATTCTTTTCTAATATACAGACATACTAAACATTTGATTAATTATTCTCTTCTAAGGGAGTAAATGTACGTAGCATTCTTTGCTCTCATTTCAACAGTTTTCACTGTGGTTTCTTGCGTTTTCATAAGCTCAGCTATATTTAATGTTCTAGGTCAAATAGATACACCTCTGGCATAAAACATTGAGAGTCCCGGAGAAATCAGCTGTACAGTCATATCTTGCTCTGCCCGTGTCCTTGACAGTTTGGTCTACACAGTTCAAGACGGGCCGCCCCCTGCCAGCTGGCTGCTGTGTAATTCTAGCACAATTTAACAGTTAATCAGTTTGAAACTATACAGGGTACATATCATACTTTAATACAGATATATTGATATACTTTTAGCATACATCATCGAGCACTTTGGAGGAACCAGCCTGCTCACTAAGGTGGAGTCTGATTTTGACTTAGAATGTTTAGAATGCATGTTTATCATGCTTTTAGGAGGGAGATCTTTTGTTCTGTGAATTTTCCCCTACAGTGGGACACCCAGGTTGTACCTGAGAGTGGGTAACTATTTTCCACCATAATTTGCAAATACATTCTTTAAAAATCAGACAATGTGATTTTCTGGATTTTTTGTTTTTCTCATTTTGTCTCTCATAGTTGAGGTATACCTATGATGGAAAATTACAGGCCTCTCATCTTTTTAAGTGGGAGAACTTGCACAATTGGTGGCTGACTAAATACTTTTTTGCCCCACTGTAGCTATGTTACTGAAAACCTAGGTATAATTAATAGAAAGTATAGTAGTTTACAATACATTATTGTGTCAGGTTCTGTGTTTTTCATTGTCTAGGTTGTTAGTGTTTTCATGTATTCCTACCCTCTGTGCTTTCTGTAGTCTGTCTGTCTCCCCATTCATTGCATTCATTTGTTTCACCTGTTTTCACTTCTTTGTTAACATGCACACCTGATTGTTATTTCCCCTCGTTATCCCTCTATATAAACCTGTCTGTTTTGTTCATTCTCTGCCAGATTGTTATGTGTTCACTCCATACTCTCCAGCGGTTATTTCTGATTGACTTCTGTTTTGACCGGTTTTGTTTTAGACCTCTGTCTCTGAATTTACCAGTTTGTTCTGATTTGACCCACTGTGTTTGGACTCTGTTTGGCTATTAGGTTTTTGATTTTGGATAAAGGCGCTATATAAATGCCTGCCATTTATATTGGATTATCCCTGCTTAACCTGTTTACTTGTGAACCGACCCTTTCCTGGACTCTCATTTTTAAACAGCCTGATCATAGTCACAACTGTTTACTGGATATCGACCCCAGCCTGTCTGATCTGTTCTGAAGTTAATAAAGACTTTCACGTTAACTTCTGTGGTCTCGCTCTTGGGTTCAGTGTTCTGACCCCTGATATATTCTTGCTAATATACTTCAGTAGGTCTAGTCTGATGTTTATTTAGGTGATTTAAAGAGATGTGTATGTGAACAAACTGTCCATGTGTTGAGGTTAGTTAACTGCTATAGATAATAGTCAAACTCACGACAGGAAAAAAAACAAACAGGTATACACATAAATAATAAACATTTAGACTAAATAATGTACGTAGGTGCAGTTAAATACATGGAATTTTTCTTCCAAGCTCAGCCCCGAATGTATTCAATCCTCAGACCCAAGCTGGCACACAGAATGAAAGAGATGAACAGATGGACAGACCTGCTTTGGGATATGTTGGAATGACAATATCATCAGGTTTTGCCTGGAAGTTCTGCACATTATCCCAGTTGTCAGTGTAGTAATAGGTCATTGACACACCATGGAAATCAAACAACTCTGGACGAAGAACTGGAACAGTCTGAGAGAAGTTTAAAAATTTAAAACAGAAACAATTCAATGTTTAAACCAAATGAACTGCACACATACAAACACCACCTCCTGGCACAGAGAATTTGTGCTGCAGGACATTAATCTTCCTCTCTCTATGTTATGACTATTAACTGTTCCATCCAAACTTTTTTCCATCAAAAGGTACTGTAGTCTAGCTCACCAGCTGGCATGTGCACAAATAGAATACCCCCGGTCCGCAATCACAATCTCAACTACCCCCTGGATGCCTTTGAGCCTGGGATCAGAAAATGGTGAAAATCCCTGCTTTGATTAATAAACCTTGCTCAAACCACATTAAAAACATATTCAATTAAATAGCACCTTTCTCTGTGACTCAGTTCAAGCAACACTAATGTACTTTTTCAAGAAGATTGTTACAGAGTAACAGAAGGGCAAAAAGGAAACGGGAAAACAAAATGCCAGAACATAATATGCACTAGCAAATTTAAGCAACACTTGGTTTTTTAACCCAATTATATTTTGGAAGTATGCATCTCTTTCACTTCATTTAGTGGCAAAGATTTCTCATATAGTAATAAAACACCTACTTCTTTTTGGTCCTGGTTGGCCATGCTGATAGTCAGGGCTGAGTTGAAGAGACTGGTCTGCTCCTGTTTAAACTACACTGTACCTGGGAAGAGGTGATATAATTCTCACTTAGACCAGCAGGTTTAGTGTAAATACAATCCACACCAAGCTCATATTGTGAGCAATGACAGTATGACAAACTAGAGGATTATACCCTGCCCACTTTGTCATAAATAAACAATAAAAACCAGATGAAAGATCCTGAATTCACATAGGGCCACCTCATATGAAACATAATATAGAAGCACACAAATAGGTCTGAATGCCATTTATCCATTGCAACCAGTTACCAGCTGTTTCGAAACCGTGAGCTGTTTTTTCAGCAGAGACTCACTTGTTTCAGCTAGTCATTGCTGTAATTCTGTTACTGTGGCAGCAGGGGTCAGTCTTCCATCAGTAATCATTGATATATAGAGACTGTTACTATGCCGTTCCTTCTAGCCAGACCACCGTGCACATGCAGTGATGTGACACATCTTCCTCATTACTCTGTGAACAAGCAGACCTGAAGTGTCTTATTCCATAATACAGAGCCATCAGGTCTTCATGTTTCCCATCTTCACTTGTTTTTTGTGCATATCTCATTTCAAATAAATTTGTGGAATCAGAAATGTATTGAATTCCCCTTTTGAGTGGATTTTAAAATGAATTTAAATGGAAATACTCATGAATGTGTAAAAAAGCAAGGTTTCTAAATAGGGGTGGGGGGGAAAAATCGATTCATGTACGAATCGCGATTCTTATCCTCTAAGATTCTGGATCGATTCATGAATTTCAAAAATCGATTTTTTATTAACTTTTCCACTGTCTCTCTGCGCGCCCTCGCAGACTTCCGTACATAGCGTTACAGCAAGCTGTGTTAAGCTAGTTAGCGTCTAAACAACTCTCTCGTCGGCACTATGGAGGAGCAAGAAATTCAGCCAGTCCCGTCTTCACTGAAGGCAAGCGTTTGGGCTCATTTTGGATTTTATTATCTCCCTGGGAAGAAGGAGCTCAACATGACTCATTCAATATGCAAGGCTTGCAAAATGAAAGTCAAGTACTTCGGGAACACTTCAAATGCCCGGGCACACATCGTACGCCACCACCCGGAGTTGAAAGAAGCGCCAGCAGAACAACGGCCAACTCCAGCCGACCAACGCACTCTGCGCCACTTTATCAGCAAACTCCCAGCCAACTCTGAACGGGCAAACAAACTTAGCCGAGTAATCACTTAGTAGTCACACATGGACAATGATGGACTGTAATCCTACACACCAAGTCCAAGATGTGTCTACCGTTGTTTTGTGATTAGTTGAGAAATCACACACAATAGTAGTTAAAGTTTGCAGTGTTATTTGTACAATTTTATAAAAACACTTGTTCATTGTTGTGTATTTTGAAATGGGCACCTTTATGAGAGAAAAAGGCAGCGAGCCTAAGCCTTTTAGGCAATTTTATTTATTAACAGAAGTTTTATTTTTTTGTATACCTTGAACTTATCACACAAAACACCAATCTGTGTTATTTGTGTACAATTTTATTTTTGTAACTTTCTGGGAGAAAAGGGCAGCTAGCCTAAGGTTTTATTTTTAATGTAGTTTTATTTTATGCAATTTTATTTGTGTAACAGAATTATTTCTTGTTCAGAATTATTCAACTTGTTCTTGAAGTCACTGACACTGAAAAATACAAGTTGAGCATGAATAAATGTTACCTTACCTTAAGATTACCTTTGTGTGTTTACATCATTGGAATCAGTTGATATACCTTTTTCAAATTTAAAAGTTACATAATCTTATACAAACTGTATTCTGTTTTTATGCCATAATTTGCCTCATTATTAACACACTATGCACTGTATAATACTAAAGGTAGGGGAGAGCGGGATAAGGTACTACCTCAAAAATTGAATCACCATTTTATGTGAGGTCAGTTCCCTGTATACATGTGGGCAAAATCACACTAATCTGAAGTGAGGATAGTTTTCTTATTTTTCCACCTTCAAAAGTAAAACAAGACACAATTTATGTACTAAAAAGTTTTTTTAGGTACAAATATTTTAGTCTATCAAATTGATACTTGTACTGAAGGCCAGGCAATTTCTATGTGCCAGGACTGATTCTAAAATAGATTACGGTTAGATTAGTCAGATATACAGTAGACTACAACTGCCTGAAGCCACAGTGTTCTGCTTTTGTTCATTTTGGAGATTGTTGATGCGGATGGGGGGAGTTCACGTTCCGCTGCCATTCGTCACAGAGATGATTGACGGGGAATGGGAGGTAAAGGGGGGTGTTCTGCAGTTGTTCATCATGGGGATTGCTGAAGGTCACAGAGGTTTGCTATAACGGGGGTACCAGCAATTGCGCTTGGTAGGCAAAGCACCAGATTCAGGACCCCTGGTCCTTTGATCATATTTTGTTTTGAATTTTAAATGACAAAATAAATCACAATGACTTGGTTGTGTTCTTAAATGTGACAACTTACATCACATAGTGTGAGAACTTCCCCAATGAAGGGGGTACACAAGTGCATACCCTCTATTAACTGTCTATAACTCTGTACTAAAATAAGATATGAAGATGTAAAGAATACAAACTATGTGCTTAAAATTTAATTGTTTCATTTTGTATGACATTTATTCCAATGTGATGTATTGTGCCCAAGAAATTGTAAGCCAGTCATAAGTAACATTTGGTGTCATGAGCTGGTCAGCTTGCTGACTTCCCCCTCCCGGAGCATGCATTGTTAGTAACTCAAGGGAAAACCTGCATGTCCTCTCTTGGTAATCATCTCATTTTCCCTATTTAAATCTAAAAATCTACTTAAATCTTAAATCTGGTCTAAATTCCAGATTTGACCACCCCTCCAGGTTGATTTATGGCACTGCCGCCTGGATCAAACATATGATTTCGCATAAAAGCAAGGGAGACAGACCAATCTGGGAAGATCGCATTCGACTTCCCACACAGCACGTTCTATGTATGTGTAGCAACGGAAGATCGCATTCGACTTCCCACACAGCATATTGTACGTACAGTGGGAGCAACAATTATTTGATCCCTTGCTGATTTTGTAGGTTTGCCCACTTACAAAGAATGGAACAGTGTAGAATTTTAATCATAGGTACATTTTAACATTGAGAGACAGAATATCACAAAATAATCCACAATAGCAACATCATATACATTTTATTTTATAAATTTAATATCATATTTTCACATTAAATAAGTATTTGATCCATCGAACAATAGGACTAATACTTGGTGGAGAAACCTTTGTTGGCAAGCACAGATGTCAGATGTTTGTTGTAGTTTTTCACCAGGTTTGCACAGATCTTGGGAGGGATTTTGGTCCACTCCTCTTTGCAGATCCTCTCCAAATCCTTGGAGAGGAGGCTGTCGCTTGGTAACTCGAAGCTTCAGCTCCCTCTACAGATTTTCGATGGGATTTAGGTCTGGAGACTGGCTAGGCTACTCCAGGACCTTAATATGCTTCTTTTTGAGCCAATCCTTTGTTGCCTTGGCCGTATGTTTTGGGTCATTGTCATGTTGGAAGACCCATCCACGACCCATTTTCAGTGCTCTCACTGAGGGAAGGAGGTTGTCGCCCAAAATTTCCTGTTACATGGCCCCATTCATCCTCCCCTTGATACGGTGAATTCGTCCTGCCCCCTTAGCTGAGAAACACCCCCAAAGCATAAGGTTTCCACCTCCATGCTTCACAGTGGCGATGGTGTTCTTGGGGTTGTACTCAGCATTTCTCTTCCTCCAAACATGGCAAGTCGAGTTGATGCCAAATAGCTCTATTTTGGTCTCATCTGACCACATCACCTTCTCCCAAGCCTCCTCTGGAGCCCCAGACCGAGGGAGATTGGCAGTGACTTTGTGTTTCTTCCATTTTATAATAATTGCTCCAACAGTTGTGAACTTCTCACCAAGCTGCTTGCTTATTTTCTTGTAGCCCATCCCAGCCTTGTGCAGGTCTACAATTTTGTCCCTGATGTCCTTAGACAGCTCCTTTGTCTTGGCCATGGTGGAAACGTTGGAATCTGATTGATTGTGTGGACAGGTGTCTTTTATACAGCTACATAACGATGTAACGAGTTGACACAGGTGTTTTGGGTAATGAGTCGAGATTAGGAGTGCTTCTTAATGAAAACTAACTGGTCTGTGGGAGCCATAATTATTGCTGATTGGTAGGGGATCAAATACTTATTTCATGCAAAAATACGATAATAAATTGAACTTGCGTGATCTCCATGACTCTAATTCATCTTGTACCTTTTCAGCCTAAATTACAACTGAATACTCAGGGGGAAATATTGGCCAATGACCGACTGATCAGCGGCTTGGTACTTTCGTAGTTGTTTCCAAGTTGGGAAAAGCAGTCAAGTTCGGCCCATACAAAGGGTTGGTGGAGCATGGCTCTTGTAATTTGATGCGAAGGGAACCCATGGGCGTTTCTACGCCAGTTCCTGTCAAGTTAACTCTAAGGAGCCCTGTAAATGCACGCCGACCTGGGCTCACAACTATCATGGCAGTATAGTCCATGTATTGTGTTGGCTAGACCCTCAGCCTCTGAGTTCTCCACCAAACTGAGATTTCAGCAATAATGCTAATCCCGGGAGCATATATTGAGTAATGGTGGCACACAGGTAAGAGTCGAGTGTAATCACTCCCGAGGTTTGCGTATGTTTCAAACCCAAATTTCTAAATTATATCTTAAATGGAGTCAGATAACGAAGGTAAATGTATTGACCCTACTGTGGAGATTCTTGGTCAGCCCAGACCAGTAAAGAGTGGAAGGCAGAGTGGTACTACTGTCTTTGTAACGTGATTTATTCATTAGCTGATCTAGACTCTCCGCATAGCGGTCATTACTATTTAACCCTATTAATATTCTTCCAGCAACACCAGAAGGACAAGCATGCAAACCCCTTCGGCCCTCGCTAAATTCCGTCATTGGGTTAGCGTGGGGTTTTACAAAATGAATGAAAGAGCAAAAAGTGGAATAATACGCCACACGCTCTGCTATTATGCTGAAATATAGTAAACGAAAGAAAGTCAAATATTGTGCAACGTAAAGATACCTTGATGTGAACATTGTTGAAAATGTTGGGCGGCCTGTAGCGTAGTGGTTAAGGTATATGACTGGGACAGGCAAGGTTAGTCCAAACACAACAGGTCCAATCAGAACAAAAGGGTAAATCAAGAGACGGAGGTCAAAACAGGAGTCAATCAGAAAACAACACTGGAGAGTATGGCTAAGGCTCATGACAATCTGGCAAGTAACTGCACAAACAGAGGGGTTTTTATTCATAGGTAACGAGAGGGAATTACAATCAGGTGTGGAAACAATCAGGAAGTGGGAAACAGGTGAAACGAATGACAGGGAATGAATGAACTGACAGACAGACTACGGTGAGCACAGAGGGTAACAAAACACAAAAACGCTAACCACTTAAATCAACATGAGACAACAAAAAACAGAACCTGACACTATTGTTAGTCCAGACCTGATGTCCGACTCATAGACACATGAATAGCATCCCTCTTGACCTTCAATTTTAGGAAAAACATCATGTGGAACTTTTTTCAACTGCCACTGCCATTACATTTGCAGCTGACCCTTGAGCTGCATATGAAACATCACCTTAACCAGCTTGGTTCCTGGGTGGGGACACCTGCCTAAATCGCGGTCCGGAACTGAAGTGTGGTATTCATCATCTTCTTCTGGTACTCTTTGTCAAACTGTCCATTCTGATACACAGTGAAGTGATTCTTCCAATCGCCAACTTTCCCTGAAGGAAAAGGGAAGAAGAAGGAGCATTAAAGATACAGTATGGGTAAAAGATGTGAATAAGGAGGCAAGAAGACATCACTCTCCATACAACTGTCTCCACCAACCTTTTCGCATGAATGGAGAGACGGCAAGCAGGAGCTGTGGCCAGAAGGTCATCGGTGCCTGTCGGGGCGGCAACCCAAGAACCCGCTGGTGGACACCAGCGGTGAGGGAGGCCGTCAAGCTGAAGAAGGAGGCCTTTCGGGCTTGGCTGGCCCGGGGGTCTCCTGAAGCAGCAGACAGGTACCGGGTGGCCAGAAGGGCTGCAGCTTCGGCAGTCGCTGAAGCAAAAACCCGGGTGTGGGAGGAGTTCGGGGAGGCTATGGAGAAGGACTTTCGGTTGGCCTCGAGGAAGTTCTGGCAAACCATCCGACGACTCAGAAAGGGAAAGCAGGGCTTGTCTCAGGCTGTTTTCAGCAGGGGAGGAGAACTGCTGACCCGGACTGGGGATATTGTCGGGCGGTGGAAAGAGCACTTCGAGGAGCTCCTGAACCCGAACAACACGTCCTCTGTGGAAGAGGCAGAGCGTGAAGACTCGGGGGAATCTGCACCTATATCCCTGGCGGAAGTTGCTGAGGTAGTCAAAAAGCTCCTCAGTGGCAAGTCGCCGGGTGTAGATGAGATTCGCCCTGAGATGCTGAAGGCTCTGGACATTGTTGGGCTGTCTTGGCTGACACGCCTCTTCAGTGTCGCGTGGAGATCGGGGACAGTACCTGTAGAGTGGCAGACCGGGGTGGTGGTCCCCATTTTCAAGAAGGGGGACCGGAGGGTGTGCTCCAATTACCGGGGTATCACACTCCTCAGCCTCCCTGGGAAAGCTTACTCTAGGGTACTGGAAAGGAGGCTCCGACCGACGGTCGAACCTCGGATTCAGGAGGAGCAATGTGGCTTCCGTCCTGGCCGTGGAACAGTGGACCAGCTCTTTACCTTGGCAGGGTTGCTGGCGGGGTCATGGGAGTTTGCCCATCCAGTCCACATGTGCTTTGTGGACTTGGAGAAGGCTTTCGACCGTGTCCCCCGGGGAACCCTGTGGGGTGTACTGCGGGAGTATGGGGTACCGGGGCCGTTGTTACGAGCCATCAGGTCCCTGTATAACCAAAGTGAGAGCTGTGTCCGCATTCTCGGCACAAAGTCAAGCACGTTTCCGGTGGGTGTTGGACTCCGCCAAGGTTGCCCCTTGTCACCGGTCCTGTTTGTGGTATTCATGGACAGGATCTCAAGGCGCAGCCGAGGTGAGGAGAGTGTCCGGTTTGGTGACCTCAGAATCGCATCTCTGCTTTTTGCGGATGATGTGGTTCTGCTGGCTTCATCGGACCAGGACCTTCAGCACGCACTGGAGCGGTTTGCAGCCGAGTGTGAAGCGGCCGGGATGAGAGTCAGCACCTCCAAGTCCGAGGCCATGGTTCTCTGCCGGAAAACGGTGGATTGCTCCCTCCGGGTTGGGAACGAGTCTTTGCCCCAAGTGAAGGAGTTCAAGTATCTCGGGGTCTTGTTCACGAGTGAGGGTAGAAGGGAGCGTGAGATCGACAGGCGGATCGGTGCAGCGTCAGCAGTAATGCGGGCGTTGCACCGGACCGTTGTGGTGAAGAAGGAGCTGAGCCGGAAGGCGAAGCTCTCGATTTACTGGTCGATCTACGTCCCAACCCTCACCTATGGTCACGAGCTTTGGGTAGTGACCGAAAGAACGAGATCGCGTATACAAGCGGCCGAAATGAGCTTCCTCCGTAGGGTGGCCGGGCTCAGCCTTAGAGATAGGGTGAGGAGCTCGGACATCCGGAGGGAGCTCGGAGTAGAGCCGCTGCTCCTTCGCATCGAAAGGAGCCAATTGAGGTGGTTCGGGCATCTCATCAGGATGCCTCCCGGGCGCCTCCCTTTGGAGGTTTTCCGGGCTCGTCCAACTGGGCGGAGACCCCGAGGGAGACCCAGAGCCCGCTGGAGAGATTATATATCTCTCCTGGCCAGGGAACGCCTCGGGATCCCCCAGGAGGAGCTAGAATGCGTTGCTGGGGAGAGGGACGCCTGGAATACCCGGCTTTGCCTACTGCCCCCGCGACCCGACTCCGGATAAGCGGGTGACGATGGATGGATGGATGGATGGAGAGATTTTGAAGTCAAATATAGGGATTGTGGAGTGGTTAGTCATGCGGTTGTTCTTCATGGTATCAAATTCCACCCCTTCTTTCACCTGCTGTCTCTCCTCCTCAGTTGGGCACACACCCAGGAATGAGCACACACGGTCCAACTCTCGATCCATGTCCTTCAGGGACAAACAAAAAATTGAAAGTCAAAACATGAAAGGGACCAATCCGCACTCAAGGAACAACATACACAAGTTCAACTCTGCGGTGTGTTGGCTTCATTCATTCATTTATGTGACAAAAATAGAAAAATGGGACCCTACAGTCAAAATAAATAAGTATTAAATCATCAGCATCTTGGCAACATAGATCCTTCAGCCTTTCATTTCTGAACATTAAACATCCTGAATGGCTCAATGACCCCTACCCCTAACAAAGTTAGACAATAATGGTTATGTGAATAACTGCATTATTTTTTTGTTTACAGATTTGTTTGGTATATATATACAGTCAGGTCCATAAATATTGGGACATCAACACAATTCTCCTCTTTCTGGTTCTGTACACCACCACAATGGATGGACAGATAAAAGGTCTAGAGTTCATTTCAAGTGTGCTATTTGCATTTGGAATCTGTTGCTGTCAACTCTCAATATGAGAGATAGCAAAAACATTAGGTGTGGCCAAATGAACTGTTTGGAACATTCTTAAAAAGAAAGAACGCACTGGTGAGCTCAGCAACACCAAAAGACCCGGAAGACCACGGAAAACAACTGTGGTGGATGACAGAAGAATTCTTTCCCTCGTGAAGGAAAACCCCTTCACAACAGTTGGCCAGATCAAGAACACTCTCCAGGAGGTAGGTGTATGTGTGTCAAAGTCAACAATCAAGAGAAGACTTCACCAGAGTGAATACAGAGGGTTCACCACAAGATGTAAACCATTGGTGAGCCTCAAAAACAGGAAGACCAGATTAGATCTAAAAAAGCCTTTACAGTTCTGGAACAACATCCTATGGACAGATGAGACAAAGATCAACTTGTACCAGAATGATGGGAAGAGAAGAGTATGGAGAAGGAAAGGAACTGCTCATGATCCAAAACATACCACCTCATCAGTGAAGCATGGTGGTGGTAGTGTCATGGCGTGGGCATGTATGGCTGCCAATGGAACTGGTTCCCTTGTATTTATTGATGATATGACTGCTGACAAAAGCAGCAGGATGAATTCTGAAGTGTTTCGGGCAATATTATCTGCTCATTTTCAGCCAAATGCTTCAGAACTCATTGGACGGCGCTTCACAGTGCAGATGGACAATGACCCCGAAGCATACTGCGAAAGCAACCAAAGAGTTTTTTAAGGCAAAGAAGCGGAATGTTATGGAATGGCCAAGTCAATCACCTGACCTGAATCCGATTGAACATGCATTTCACTTGCTGAAGACAAAACTGAAGGGAAAATGCCCCAAGAACAAGCAGGAACTGAAGACAATTGCAGTAGAGGCCTGGCAGAGCATCACCAGGGATGAAACCCAGCGTCTGGTGATGTCTATGCGTTCCAGACTTCAGGCTGTAATTGACTGCAATTGACTGCAAAGATTTTTTGCAAACAAGTATTAAAAAGTGAAAGTTTGATTTATGATTGTTAGTTTGTCCCATTACTCCCATACTTCCCTTAAAAGTGGGAGGCACATATACAAACTGTTGTAATTCCTACACCGTTCACCTGATTTGGATGTAAATACCCTCAAATTAAAGCTGAAGGTCTGCAGTTAAAGCACATCTTGTTCGTTTCATTTCAAATCCATTATGGTGGTGTATAGAGCCAAAAAGATGAGAATTGTGTCGATGTCCCAATATTTATGGACCTGACTGTATACCAAGGGTGCCAATAATTGGCTGAATATATTTCTCTTTATTTAGGGGTCGATGTTAAAGTTGATCATAGTGCTGCAAGCTGCAGAGCTCGATTATTGTTCCACATGCATGGCCAGCATAACTTTCACTTCTGCCGTTCTTACCTCTGCTAGATCTTCATAGTGTACATAGAGGAGTTTGGGGTAAGCTTGTTTTTTCTCCCACCACCATTTCACATGGTCATACCAGGAGCCAAATACCACTGGAAAACCAAGGAGAGGAGTTGAGTATAATACAGGGTCACATTGTTTAATTGAGTCCACTCACTCGTCTAATCACATGCACACTTTCATAAACCAACAGTCAGTCCTCCCCTGTGCTGCTCATTGCCTGCACTGAATCTGCATGCTTTGCTTGCTACTGCACAAATTGCGCTCACCGTCCATCACCCCAGCTACCACCTGTTTGGTACTGGGGGGTTTCTGGTTTCCTCCAGTTTTGTATTATGCTCCCTGTTAGATGTGCACTGTAGTACCTCAAGCAGATCCATTCATTGCCAAATCTAAACATTTGTACTTACATATTAATTCAAATATTTAATCTAAAAATAAGAGTTGTCTAATATAAATAGTATATTTTAATAAATATCTATAATTATAAAAAAATGTTCAATATAAATATGTGAGTTTTCCTGACTGTACTTTCTTATGATCTGTGAATTTAAACTTAATTCAAAGAGACAAATAACTCCCACACTCACATTTTCCCTCCTGGAATCTCTGCAGGTAACTCTCCAGGCTCTGGGTGGACAGAGCTCATATGGTCAAAATGAAAGTAGGACACAACATTGTCCTTGGCGTTGCGGGCTACATAGATAATCTGTATAGAGTGGGAGTTCAACATTTATAAGACACGGACAGAAAGAGCATGTTACAAACAAGAATGTCATTCATAACTTACAGAAAGAGACTTACAGATGTGAAAGACAGTCAACAGAGATCAAGTTCTAACACCAAGCATCAAACATTTATTTGGAAAGTGTGTATGCAGACATTCTACCTGTCTGTACCAATATCTCCTTGCATGGAAATAGAGAGTAGATGACAAGGTCTGCCATTTTGTAAAAGCACCTATAAAAAAAAATAGACATTCAGAAATGGTGAATCAAGAGAAGTGGTCCACGCTTACCCTACACTTTTGTTCCCAGAAGGATTTAGGCACAAACTGAACTGGAAGGTGGGTTTTAATGAGGCGAGGGGATGTGGTCATCTTATCTGCCAATTCTGCACCTGTATGTGGTGAAGCAGAGTACAGCTCTTAATCAAGAATTATATTCTCTGCCACACATTTATATTCTCTTCTGTCTACATACAGTGGTGTGAAAAAGTGTTTGCCCCTCCTGATTTCTTATTTCTTTGCATGTTTGTCACACTTAAATGTTTCAGATCATCAAACAAATTTAAATATTAGTCAAAGGACACACACCTTCCAAAAAGTTCAACTTTTGTCTCGTCAGACCACAGAGTATTTTCCCAAAAGTCTTGGGGCACATCAAGATGTTTTCTGGCAAAATTGAGACGAGCCTTAATGTTCTTTTTGCTCAGCAGTGGTTTTCGTCTTGGAACTCTGCCATGCAGGCCATTTTTGCCCAGTCTCTTTCTTATGGTGGAGTCATGAACACTGACACTGGCTCTCACTGTGGTTCGCTGGAGTCCCAAAGCTTTAGAAATGGCTTTATAACCTTTTCCAGACTGATAGATCTCAATTACTTTCTTTCTCATTTGTTCCTGAATTTCTTTATATCTCGGCATGATGTCTTTTGAGGATCATTTGGTCTACTTCACTTTGTCAGGCAGGTCCTATTTAAGTGATTTCTTGATTGAGAACAGGTGTAGCAGTAATCAGGCCTGGGTGTGGCTACAGAAATTGAACAGTTATGTTTTAACAGGGGGGGCAATCACTTTTTCCCACACAGGGCCATGTAGGTTTGGATTTTTTCCTCCCTTAATAATAAAAACCTTCATTTTGTGTTTACTTGTGTTGTCTTTGACTAATATTTAAATTTGTTTGATGATCTGAAACATTTAAGTGTGACAAACATGCAAAAAAATAAGAAATCAGGAAGGGGGCAAACACTTTTTCACAGCACTGTATATCAGACAGACTAAAATATATGTATATTGTGTTGTTCTAAACTGCTGCCTATGTGAAGCTATGTGAGGTAAAAGGCAGCATTCAAAAGTTCAGACACAGCAATCTTTGAGAAAGTGGTGTTCACAATGAACTAACTAAAATAGACTGTAGCTTGAGTATAATATGTTTGTTTAGCTGTCTCATCATTCAATTCTGATTTTCAGTGTCTCTGTGACCTTTTCGGAAGAATTGGGATGCAGATCTCCAGGAATGGGACTCTCTCAAAGATGGGCAGGGAGACCCCACGCTTGGGGGAAGACTTCCCAAAATACAGAAGGTCCAATATGTGGGACACCCAGGTTGTACCTGAGAGAGGGTGACAAATAAACAATAAATATCAAAACAGTTCCGAAATGCATAGAAACCAAAGGCACAGTAATTAACGTATGCAGATGATTGAATGGGGTATAGGCATCACCAGCATTGGGCTTTCTAGGCTATAGCCGGGAATATTTTTGACAGAGGAAAGAAATATATACACTCAGTGAGCACTACTCCAATATCAATCTATTTAACTTCAAAATCTCTCCATTCATGTGGAAAGGTTGGTGGAGACAGCTGTACGGAGAGTGTAGTTTGATGTGTTTTTGCCGCCACATTCACATCGACCCATATATATATATACACTCACTGAGCACATTATTAGATATTTATTAAATTTTTTAGATGTATTAGTCTTCTGCTGCTGTAGCCTATCCACTTAAGAGGTTTGACGCATTGTGTGTTTATAGATGCTCTTCTGCATACTGCTGTTGTACTGTGAGGTTATTTGCGTTACTATTACCTTTCTGTCAGCTTCGACCAGTCTGGCCCTTCTCCTCAGTTTTGCCCACAGAACTGATGGTCACTCAATGTTTTTTTTAAATTTTCTTACCATTCTCTGCATACTCTTGAGACTGTTGTGTGTAAAAATCTCAGGAGATCAACCGTTTCTGAGATGCTCAAACCACCCTGTCAGGCACCAACAATTATTCCACGGTTAAAGTCACATCACATTTCTTCCCCCTTCTGACATTTGGTCTGAAAAATAGCTGAACCCCTTGACCATGTTGCTGCCATGTGATTGGCTAATTTAATATTTGCATTAACAAGCTGGTGTACAGGCCTGCCTAATAAAGTGATCACTGAGAGTATAACTGTAATGTAATTCCATTCCAACCAGGGCTCAAGTTGTCACTGAATGCAAGTAGCGAGAGCCGCATAGCTATAGGCCTATGTATCCCAACTGTAAAGCCTAGCGTTATGTCAATTATGCAATCTACTGTGGATATTGACACCCGGTTATGAATTATAGCAGCTGGCCAAGTTTGATACATTAGCCAAATCCCTGAGGTAACTCTCGCTACATTTACATTGATATGAACAAAGTTTTTTAATTGGTCTGTCAGGTTAAAACAACAAATGTTTGCTATATACTTGCTACATTATTTTCAGCATCATGATTGATATACATATTGATACATTGCCATGTCCCATTTCTGATGAGTGGGCCTCCTTTTCTTTGTACTTTATATATGTTATATTTCTATGGCCTTCATTATAGCTGACTGATAATGTTTGTTTTGTTCCAATGAATTCACATGAAGAATTATATTACATTACATTATTGGCATTTGGCAGACGCTCTTATCCAGAGCGACGTACAACAAAGTGCATACCCATAACCAGGGATAAGTGCGCTATATCCAAATATTATTATTATTATTATTGTTATTAATTTTATTGTTGTTGTTGTGTATGATTAGGGAAATCAAAAGATTTTTCCCTTTCTCTCCCCATTTGGTAGCCAATTGTATTCCATCTAATCCAATTAGAGTTACTTGACAGCCCACACCCCGTCCCTCGGTGGCCCAAAGGAGAGCAACACGCCTTCTTCAAGCCATATCGTCTCATGCTCGTGACCGTGATTCCGAGTCACCCAAGGTGCTTTGTTGTGTCACGCCCGGCACTTTGCCGTGCTGGGCATGCTCACTCCACCTGTGACAGATTAAGTTTGGGCGGTCTCTCTCCCTCCAGTCTGAAGGGGGAGCTGTCTGGTTTTGGGCCATCTGGGCTAGCCAGCAGCTAATATTTTATGTGGATATTTTTATGTGTATACTTGTTTTTTTCTCTTGTGAGCTTCCCTGTGTCTAAATGTGCTAGACACTTACCTAAATAAACATCGGACTAGACCTACAGAAGCATATTAGCAAGAATAATGTATTTTAAACTACTCATGCTTTTAAATGCTAAAATGAATTTAAATAGGTACTTTTTCTTGCATGTTTTTTGAGAAATAGGTCAGATTACAGGCGTATTAGCAGGTGGGAATATCTTGAACGGATGAGGGAATTGTTAAATTGTGGAAAGAATCAATGAATTCCTTTTGGTTGAGCCGTGGTGGCGCAACAGGCTAAGATGCAGCGGACTTGCGGTTGCAGTTTCCTGCCAGTTGTTCGGTCTCTTTGGCCCTGCTCTGCTCGACTCCGGCACCATTGCCTCGCGGGGGCTGACTGCAGCACCTTTTTGATCCTTTTTACCATTTTTGGCTTCTTTGCACCACATATACATTTCACTGATCTGCACCACATTTTGATTTGCCTTTTCTGGTTGATATCAACCTGTTGGTTTGAGATATGCTTTAGTTTATAGAATTGTACTTTAATAAATAATCTTGGTTTAACGGTACAAACGGTGTGGTCTCCCCATTATGCGTGTCCACTTCAGCCGGGTGGTCATGACAATTGTGATCAGCTAACACACCAAGTCCGTCCAGCAGGAGCAGCGAGCCAATTGTAATTGAGTGAGCCGGCCAAACTTGGCTTTCGGCAGGACCGGGAATCGAACCCTGGTCCTCGGTGTTCAACTGCAGCAAACTGCAACCGCAAGTCCGCTGCATCTTAGCCTGTTGTGCCACCACGGCTCAACCAAAAGGAGTTCATTGATTCTTTCCACAATTTAACAATTCCCTCATCCATTCAAGATATTCCAACCTGCTAATACGCCTGTAATCTGACCTATTTCTCAAAAAACATGCAAGAAAAATTACCTATTTAAATTCATTTTAGCATTTAAAAGCATGAGTAGTTTAAAATACATTATTCTTGCTAATATGCTTCTGTAGGTCTAGTCCGATGTTTATTTAGGTAAGTGTCTAGCACATTTAGACACAGGGAAGCTCAGAAGAGAAAAAAACAAGTATACACATAAAAACATCCACTAAAAACATTAAGAACTAAAGCATGCACAGGGAGTGCCTCCGGGTGCCTCGAGCACTTTTGCCTCAAGTGTCCAATATTCCTCTTTGATTTGATTGCAAAATACATACAGGACTGTGCAAAAGTTTTAAGCAGGTATGAAAAAATGCTGTAATGTAAGAATGCTTTCAAAAATAGAAATGGTAATAGTTTATTTTGATCAATTAATAAAATGCAAAGTGGGTGAACAGAAGAAACATCTAAATCAAATCAATATTTGGTGCGACCACACTTTGCCTTCAAACCAGCATCAATTCTTCTAGGTACACTTGCACAAAGTCAGGGATTTTGTAGGCATATAGTCAAGTGTGTGATTAACCAATTATACCAGGAGCGAATGATCATCAATTTAATATGTAGGTTGAAACACAGTCATTAACTGAAACAGAAAGAGCTGTGTAGGAGGGTTAAAACTGGGTAAGGAACAGCCAAACTCTGCTTCCAAGGTGAGGTTGCTGAAGACAGTTTAATGTCAGAAGTCATACACCATGGCAAAACTGAGCACAGCAACAAGACACAAGATAGTTACAAGGCACAAGGCAGAAATGTCAAGGCAGACAGGGGTTTGCAGATGTGCTGTCCAAGCTCTGTTGAAGAAACACAAAGAAATGGGCAATGTTGAGGACCGTAGATGCAGTGGTCAACCAAGGAAACTTAGTGCAGCAGATGAAAGACACATCATGCTCATTTCGCTTTGCAATCAGAAGATGTCCAGCCAGCAGTGCCATCAGCTCAGAATTGGCAGAAGCCAGTGGGACCCAGGTACACCCATCTAATGTGCGGAGAAGTCTGGTCAGAAGTGGTCTTCCTGGAAGAATTGCAGCCAAAAAGCCATACCTCTGATGTGGAAACAAGGCCAAGCGACTCAACTATGCACGGAAACACAGGAACTGGGGTGCAGAAAAATGGCAGCAGGTTCTCTGGACTGATGAGTCAAAATCTTAAATATTGGGCTGTAGCAGGCGGCTTGTTCACCAAAGGGTTGTAGAGTGGTACAAGAATGAGTGTCTGCAGACAACAGTGAAGCATGGTGGAGGTTCCTTGCAAGTTGGGGATTTGGTCAGAATTAATGGTCTCCTCAATGCTGAGAAGTACAAGCAGATACTTATCCATCATGCAGTACCATCAGGGAGGCATCTGATTTGCCCCAAATTTATTCTGCAGCAGGATAACAACCCCAAACATACAGCCAATGTCATTAAGAATTATCTTCAGCTTAAAGAAGAACAAGGAGTCCTGGAAGTGTTGGTATGGCCCCCACAGAGCCCTGATCTCAACATCATCAAGTCTGTCTGGGATTACATGAAGAGAGAGAAGCATTTGAAGCTGCCTAAATCCACAGAAGAACTATGGCTAATTCTCAAAGATGTTTGGAACAATCTACCTGCAGAGTGCCTTCAAAAACTGTGTGCAAGTATACCTAGAAGAATTGAGGCTGTTTTGAAGGCAAAGGGTGGTCACACCAAATATTGATTAGACTTCGTTTTTTCTTCTGCTCATTCACTTCTTCTGTTCATGCATTTTGTTAATTGATAAAAAAATAAACATTTCTATTTTTGAAAGCATTCTTATTTTACAGCATTTTTTCACACCTGCCTAAAACTATTGCACAGTTCTGTATATATTTCCATTCATTCATCTAAGTAAAATATATTCTGTACAATAACTGAGTGTAGTTTTTCTAGGTTTGTGTGGCCTTTCCTCACTTTGAGCACCTGCCCCTCACTAGGTCTCTGTGTGGCCTAGTGTAGTCAATCCTGAGGCCCTGGCAAACATATTTAATTCTATTAGAGAGACAGATAGGTAAATCAAGTGACAGAGATGAACAGATGGACAGACCTGCTTTGGGATATGTTGCAATGAGAATATCATAAGGTTTTGCCTGGAAGTTCTGCACATTGTCCCAGTTGTCAGTGAAGTAATGAACCATTGACACACCGTGGAAATCAAACAACTCTGGACGAGGAACTGGGACAGTCTGAGAGAAGCCAAAATCAAAAACAGAAACAATTCAATATTAAAAACACAGCAGTCAAATGTATACAAATACTACCTCCTGGCACTGATAATTTGGATTTAAGGACATTAATCTTCCTCTCTGTGACTATGTTAACTTCCACCAAAACCATTTTTAATTCAAAAGTTAGGTAGTAGTCTAGCTGACCAGCTGGTGTACAAACAGAATCCCCCGTTCGACAATTGCAATCTGAACTACCCCCCGGATGCCTTTGAGCCTGGGTGGGGGGGTCCTGGATCACAAAATCTCTGCTTTAATGAATGAACCTTGCTGAAACCACAGAAAAAATTCATTCAATTAAATAGCACCTTTCTCTGTGACTCAGTTCAGGCAACACTATTGCACTTTTTCCAGAAGACTGTAACAGAGTAACAGAAGGGCAAAATGTCACAAGCAAGTATATTTTGTAAATACCATCTCGTTCACTACATTTAGTGGCAAAGATTTATCATATAGTAATAAAACACCTACTCCTTTTCGGTCCTGGTTGGCCATGCTGATAGTCCGGGCTGAGACTGCTCCTTTTTAAACTACACTGTACCTGGGAAGGAGGTGATGTAATTATTATTTAGACCAGCAGAGTTAGTGTAAATACAAACTCATATTGTGAGTAATGAAAGCATGAAAAACTGGAGCTTTCTACCCAGCTCACTATGTCAAAATCCAATTTATTAATAATAAAAACCAGATGAAAGATCACTTATCAGCAGTTCTGAGTGCCTGAGTTCACATTGGGCCACCTCATGTCAAACATAATATAAAAGCACACAAATAGAGCGCTACACATTTATCCATTGCATTACATTGCATTACATTACAGCACATAACAAAAACTAGGCAGATACTCATATCCAGAGCAACTTACAAATGTAGAAAGCAACAGGGTTAGTCTCAGGAAAGTGTGATACCACCAAGCAGGCAGAGACGGCCCATTGCTGGGGTAAGACTGTAATTCACCTCTAGACCACTAGAATGAGCCAATTTGATTTATAGCATGGTAGTGGCCTACCTACTCTTTGAATAACTCGTGTTACATCTAATAAAAAGTAAATATGCATGTGGAATTAATGCACATACGTAAAACTGGTCAAAATGGGGCTAATTTATCACCCTGGCATCCAGCTGCATTCTGGCTGTATGAACAGTGATCAATAGCCACAGACAGTCCTCTGAATAGTCAGGAATTGACTGCAAATGGATTTCATGTGATTAATCCACAAGGAAATTAATTCATATTTGTGGCCCTGATGGAGCTGAGACCATTTTGTAAAGTTCCTTGCAGAGGGGGACTATGCTTATCTCTTCTGTAGCCTGCATTATGTACATTGTATTTTGGGTGAGTTCCTGCAAATCACTCTGAATCTGAGTATGTGATGCTGTGTTCACCTGTACTCCTAATATACAGCTGTGGTCCTGTACAGAGCTGACCAAGTGCAAGGCCATGCATAGCACCGTACATTTCTTCCAGCTTTACCATGTATGCTACATTCACACACGTTAAGAGTATGCCAAACTTAATGAAAGTCAGGGGTGGTTCTAGGATTATTTTTACTGGGGTGGCCAAGGGGGGGTCCAAGGGTAGTCTGGGGGTGGCCACCATATCTCCTGGCTTCATGTGCACAAATAATTTTTTGGGGTTATTTATGTTTTTGTTATTGTTTCACATGCTACACATACAGTAGACTCAGAGCATTGCATTCTATTTTCCATGCCACACTGCCTGTTTTAGCGCACAGCGCACTGAAGAACCTCAAAATTGCACCAATTATGACTAATCTGAATTACATAGTACATTGTAAATTACATCATATATTGTTATCATAAGACAATTAGATGTTTATGGACCAAGAATAAAAACAAATTGTTTGTCCATTAAAGTCATGGACTGTGGGTGTACTACAGGGTGTAGAGCAATCCCTGCCACAGTACACCAACATAATACCATTTTACAGGCTTGATTCAATCTGAGAAGAAGAATAACATGAAGTGACTGGATAAGTAACACATCATGATGTACCTGAGACTTATTACAATAAATAATGCTCTGACCTGTAACAAAGCATATTCAATAATTTGTGGTGATGGATGTATAACAAATTAGCTTAATATGATTACAATGATTAATTACATATATTGAAGTTACTAAGCGGAGCGTTAGTTCAGGCAGCCCACGGTAGTCCGCCCACTTCTCAGCATCAGCTGACGCCCAGCTGTTTCACCAACACCAACCACATTGCTCTCTGAATGAAGGAGTCCGCCTGCCATTCCTTTTCGCTGCTGAGCTAGCTTTAGAACACCCACCACCTCGTCAGCGTCACCGTTTTCTTCAGTGTTTTTTTTTTTCCGTCTTTGATTGTGAGACATGTTTTTTTTTCTCTTCTTTCTTTTCTGTTATATCTTTTCACTGAAGCAAATAGTTATGGTTGTTTAAACCTTTTTGTCATTTTATGTATTTAATGTGTCTAATGTTTTACATACATCTACGTGTATTTCATATCTAATTTGGGGGGGGGGGGGGGGGGGGGGGTTAAAAATGTTTGATATACTCATACTACCAGTATGTCGAGACGTAGCCCCCCGAACTAAGCCATTCCGCCAAAGATAATTGTGATGTAGCCTGTATCTTAATAAATCGCTATTGTACCAGACTAGCGTGGTCCTGACTGGAATGATAATACACATTGTTGCTTTGTCCAAAATCACATTCTCACCAGCTCTGCTGCATGTTACGTATCCAGTCACTTCATGTCCGAATTAATACAGAGAACACAAACTCGACATAACGAAACACACTCGAACGACATAAGAAAAACGATCTTCATTTAAATTCAATCTTTTAAAACAATTGTCAGACACAGGGGTGTCGCAATGTAACATGAGAAGAATGTTTACATGTAACATTTTAAAGAGCTTTTGGAAACTATATGAATTAACTATTGTCTTGAGTACTTGCATTAATCAACGTGTCACACAAAATGTTTAAATATAAGAATTAAGTACCAGCACCTACACAGAGGGTACAATATTATTATGCAAATACACATTCTTTCAAACCTTATCTAACTAACTAGATAAGTTAGGCTTAGGATTTGGCTATATAGATTTAGCTGATTTAGCTAGTAGTACACAAGGGTCCATATTATATTTAAAAAACACAGCATTCAAATAATGTATTTCTTGTTGAGACTAGCAAGTTAGCTATTCACTATTTTTCAATTTGGTCAGCTTCAGTTAATGTTAGCTCATATCAGCAAGCGAACTAGTTTGATGTTATTTAATGATGACATTAAAATGATATTTCAACTGTAACGTTACCATTCACCATATTCAATATTTCAACCTGTCACACTGACAAGAGCAAAATAAAGTTTAGAGGCTTACACAAACTGCACGATACAAGCTTGCAAGCTGTATCGTCATGTGTTGGTGATTCTGGCTTTTTACTGTACATTTGGCAGTCCTGTAAGCGGAATAGACGGTGTGTTCGTAAAAAAAGATTGACTGGCAAAACAACCAATAACGTGCGATTGGTGCTTCTGACAGGTGCACTTTTGATGCAAATTTCGAAGGCAGTAAAACGGGAAATGGGTGTCTTGGTAAAAACTGTATCTTGGTTACGTGAGAGCAGACTGACTATGTGCGGGATGGCGCTGGGGTGGCCAATCAGATTTTAGAACCGCTCTGTGGGGGTGCACAGGTGCATACCTTCTACTTAACTGTCTATAACTCTGTACTTAAATAAGAAGATGTAAAGAATACAAAATATGTGCCTGAGACTTCATTGTTTCATTTTGTATGACATTTATTCCAATGTGATGTATTGTGCCCAAGAAATGAATGAAAGAGCAAAAAGTGTAATAATATGTCCCACGCTCTGCTATTATGCTGAAATATAGGAAACGAAAGAAAATCAAATATTGTGCAACATAAAGATATACTTTCGATGTGAATATTGTTGAAAAGTTGAATGAGTGAAGAATGAGAATTTGACCATAATTGTTAGTCCAGACCTGATGTCTGCCTTCTCAGTCTGACTCACAGACACACTATTCATCTCTCTTCACGTTAAATTTTAGGGAAAACGTTCCGTGCAACTTTTTCTCAACTGCCAGGAAATTACATTTGAAGCTGACCCTTCCTGCATATGAAACATCACCTTAACCAGCTTGGTTCCTGGGTGATGGACACCTGCCTAAATCTCAGTCCGGAACCGAAGCGTGGTATTCATCATCTTCTTCTGGTACTCTTTGTCAAACTGTCCATTCTGATACACAGTGAAGTGATTCTTCCAATCGCCAACTTTCCCTGAATGAAGAGAAAGGAAGAAAAAGCATTAAAGATACAGTATGGGTAAAAGATGTGAATAAGGAGGCAAGAAGACATCAAACTGTCTCCACCAACCTCGTCGCATGAATGGAGAGATTTGGAAGTCAAATACATCAACAGTGGAGTTGTTAGCCATGTGGTTGTTCTTCATGGTATCAAATTCCACCCCTTCTTTCACCTGCTGTCTCTCCTCCTCAGTTGGGCACACACCCAGAAATGAGCACACACGGTCCAACTCTCGATCCATGTCCTTCAGGGACAAACAAAAAATTGAAAGTCAAAATATGAAAGTGACCAATCCGCACTCAAGGAACAACCTACACAAGTTCAACTCTGCGGTGTGTCGGCTTCAGTCATTCATTCATGTGACAAAAATATAAATGTTAATGTTGATCATAGTGCTGCAAGGTGCAGCGCTCGATTATTGTTCCACAGCAGGAACTGCTATGTCAGGAACTGCTATGTCAGGAACTGCTATGTCAGGGATTGCTATGTCAGGGACTGCTATGTCAGGGATTGCTATGTCAGGGATTGCTATGTCAGGGACTGCTGGCCAGCAAAACTTTCACTACTGCAATTATTACCTCTGCTAGATCTTCATAGTGTACATAGAGGAGTTTGGGGTAAGCTTGTTTTTTCTCCCACCACCCTTTCACATGGTCATACCAGGAGCCCCATGGCACTGGAAAACCAAGGAGGGGAGTTATTGTATTGAATATGTATATGAATATTGTATTATTCAGTGTCACATTGTTTAACTGAGTCCACTCACTCATCTAATCACATGCACACTTTCATAAACCAACAGTCAAACCTCCCCTGTGCTGCTCATTGCCTGCACTGAATCTGCATGCTTTGCTTGCTACTGCACAAATCATCCTCCATCACCCCAGCTACCACCTGTTTGGTACTGGTGGGTTTCTGATTCCTCCAGTTTTATAGGGGAGATGTATTATGCTCCCTGTTAGATGTGCACTGTAGTACCTGAAGCAGCATTCATTGCCAACTCTAAACATTTTTACTTTCATATTCATTCAAATATTTAATCTAAAAAAAAGAGTTGTCTAATATAAATTGTACATATTAAATACATATCTATAAATATAAAAAAAAGACATGTTTAATATAAATATGTTTTCCTGACAGTACTTTCTTGTGATCTGTGAATTTAAAATTCATATAACCAGAAAAATAACTCCCACACTCACATTTTCCCTCCTGGAATCTCTGCAGGTAACTAGTCCAGTCTCCAGGCTCAGGGTGTGCACAGTTCATTCGGTCAAAATGAAAGTAGGAGACAACATTG
Source organism: Conger conger (assembly GCF_963514075.1). Lineage (NCBI taxonomy): Eukaryota > Metazoa > Chordata > Actinopteri > Anguilliformes > Congridae > Conger > Conger conger. The sequence continues at coordinate 35,733,597 of NC_083769.1, read as the reverse complement.
TCCTTGGCGTTGCGGGCTACATAGACAATCTGCACAGAATGGGAGTTCAACATTCATATGACAAAGATGTAATTCATAATTCATTAACAAATACTGAAAGAGTTATGCACATACACATTTAGGTCAGGACAACTTACAGAAGGAGACTTACAGACTAGAAAGACAGTCAACAAAGATCAAGTCCAAACACCAAGCATCAAACATTTATTTGGAAAGTGTGCATGCAGACATACATTTTCTTTGCTGGGAAATAGAGAGTAGATGACAAGGTCTGCCATTTTGTAAAAGCGCCTGATAAAAAAATATAGACATTCAGAAACGGTGAATCAAGAGAAGTGGTCCACTCTTACCCTACACTTTTGTTCCCAGAAGGATTTAGGCACAAACTGAACTGGAAGGTGGGTTTTAATGAGGCGAGGGGATGTGGTCATCTTATCTGCCAATTCAACACCTGTATGGGGTGAAGAAGAGTACAGCTCTTAATCAAGAAATATATTCTGTGCCACATATTTATATTCTCTCTTGCCTACATATATCAGACAGACTAAAATAACCTTGTTACTTAATACTATAGAGAGGTCAAAGACAGTGTTCTTCAATAAAAGTTGAGACAGAGCAATCTTTCATAAAGTGGTGTTCACATTGAACTAATTAAATAGACTGTAGCTTTTGTATGATATGTTTGCTTAGCTGTCTAATTCAGATTTTCAGTGTCTCTGTGACCTTTGGGAAGATTGGGGATGCAGGATTCCAAGAATGCGACTCTCTCATAGATGGGCAGGGAGACCCCGCGCTTCGGGGAGGACTTCCAAAAATACAGAAGGTCCAACATGTGGGATACCCATGTTGTACCTGAGAGAGGGTTACAAATAAATAAATATCATAAATATATAAACAGTTCTGAAATGCACAGAAACCAAAGGCACAGAAATTAACGTATGCAGATCATTGAATGGAGTATAGGCATCACCAGCATTGGGCTTTCTGGGCTATAGCCAGGAATGGTTTTTGCCTTACCCTGAAGATTTTAGACAGAATTATATACACTCAGTGAGCACTACTCCACAATAGGAGTTCAGATTGGGCCACCTCCACTTCAAAATCTCTCCATTCATGTGGAAAGGTTAATGGGGACAGCTGTATGGAGAGTGTAGTTTGATGTGTTTTTGCCTCCATATTCACATAAACCCCATATACAGTGCATCCGGAAAGTATTCAGAGCGCTTCACTTTTTCCACATTTTGTTATGTTACAGCCTTATTCCAAAATTGATTAAATTCATTTTTTTCCTCCAAATTCTACACACAACACCCCATAATGACAATGTGAAAAAAGTTTTTTGGAGATTTTTGCAAATTTATTAAAAATAAAAAACTAAGAAATCACATGTACATAAGTATTCACAGCCTTTGCCATGAAGCTCAAAATTGAGCTCAGGTGCATCCTGTTTCCACTGATCAACCCTGAGATGTTTCTACAGCTTAATTGGAGTCCACCTGTGGTAAATTCAGTTGATTGGACATGATTTGGAAAGGCACACACCTGTCTATATAAGGTCCCACAGTTGACAGTGCATGTCGGAGCACAAACCAAGCATGAAGTCAGGATTGTCCCGAGGCACAAATCTGGGGAAGGGTACAGAAAAATTTCTGCTGCTTTGAAGGTCCCAATGAGCACAGTGGCCTCCATCATCCGTAAATGGAAGAAGTTCGGAACCACCAGGACTCTTCCTAGAGCTGGCCGCCCATCTAAACTGAGCAATCGGGGGAGAAGGGCCTTAGTCAGGGAGGTGACCAAGAACCCAATGGTCACTCTGTCAGAGCTCCAGCGTTCCTCTGTGGAGAGAGGAGAACCTTCCAGAAGGACAACCATCTCTGCAGCAATCCACCAATCAGGCCTGTATGGTAGACTGGCCAGACGGAAGCCACTCCTTAGTAAAAGGCACATGGCAGCCCGCCTGGAGTTTGCCAAAAGGCACCTGAAGGACTGTCAGACCATGAGAAACAAAATTCTCTGGTCTGATGAGACAAAGATTGAACTCTTTGGCGTGAATGCCAGGCGTCATGTTTGGAGGAAACCAGGCACCGCTCATCACCTGGCCAATACCATCCCTACAGTGAAGCATGGTGGTGGCAGCATCATGCTGTGGGGATGTTTTTCAGCGGCAGGAACTGGGAGACTAGTCAGGATTGAGGGAAAGATGAATGCAGCAATGTACAGAGACATCCTGGATGAAAACCTGCTCCAGAGCACTCTTGGCCTAGGGCGACGGTTCATCTTTCAGCAGGACAACGACCCTAAGCACACAGCCAAGATATCAAAGGAGTGGCTTCAGGACAACTCTGTGAATGTCCTTGAGTGGCCCAGCCAGAGCCCAGACTTGAATCCGATTGAAGAGATCTGAGAGATCTTGAAAATGGCTGTGCACCGACGCTCCCCATCCAACCTGATGGAGCTTGAGAGGTGCTGCAAAGAGGAATGGGCGAAACTGACCAAAGATAGGTGTGCCAAGCTTGTGGCATCATATCCAAAAAGACTTGTGGCTGTAATTGCTGCCAAAGGTGCATCAACAAAGAATTGAGCAAAGGCTGTGAATACTTATGTACATGTGATTTCTTAGTTTTTTATTTTTAATAAATTTGCAAAAATTTCAAAAAAACTTCTTTCATGTTGTCATTATGGGGTGTTGTGTGTAGAATTTTGAGGAAAAAAATGAATTTATTCCATTTTTGGAATAAGGCTGTAACATAGCAAAATGTGGGAAAAGTGAAGCGCTGTGAGCACTTTGCAAGATATTTATTGGACTTATTTCTCAGACTTATTAGTCTTCTGCTGCTGTAACCTATCCACTTAGAGGTTTGATGCAATGTGTGTTCAGAGATGCTCTTCTGCATACCACTGTTGTAATGTGTGGTTATTTGCGTTACTATTACCTTTTTGGCAGCTTTGAACAGCTTTGCCCGTCTCCTCAGACCTCTCCTCAGTTTTTCCCAAAGAACTTAGCTGATAGCTGAACCCCTTGACCATGTTGCTGCCACATGATTGGCCGATTAAATATTTGCATTAAAAAGCCGGCGGATAGGTCTACCTAATAAAGTGCTCACTGTGTGTATAATTGTAATGTAATTCCAATTAATTCACAACATTGTAACTTTGTCAAGAAACATTATATGCAAATATTATTATTATTATTATTATTATTATTGTTGGGTGTGATTAGGGAAGTACATCAAAAATGATCACAATCACAATTAAAAAATTCTCTCATCCGTTCAAGATATTCCAACCTGCTAATACACCTGTAACCTGACCTATTTCTCTTATGAAAAAAGCAAAAAAGCATATGTAAAAAAACATGCAAGAAATAGTGTTCAGTTACTGTGACCTATTTCAATGCATTTGAGCATTTAAAAGCACAAGTAGTTTACAATGCATGTAAGTTTCTACTCATGTATATTTAGGTGAGTTTGAGTGCTTTTTATGTGAACAGGCTGTCCATCATTTGATGATTTTCATTCATTCATTTTGGTAAAATATATGCTCTACAATAACTGGGCGTAGTTTTTCTAGGTTTGTGCGGCCTTTCCTCACTTTGAGCACCTGCCCCTCATTAGGTCTCTGTGTGGCCCTGGCCCTAAGTGTAGTCAATCCTGAGGCCCTGGCAGACATGTTTAATTCTATTAGAGACAGATAGGTAAATAAAGTGACAGAGCTGAACAGATGGACAGACCTGCTTTGGGATATGTTGCAATGAGAATATCATCAGGTTTTGCCTGGAAGTTCTGCACATTGTCCCAGTTGTCAGTGAAGAGATGAACCATTGACACACCATGGAAATCGAACAACTCCGGACGAGGAATTGGAACAGTCTGAGAGAAACCAAAATCGAAAACAGAAACTGAAATATTAAAAACAAAGCAGCCAATTGTACTGCACACACCACCTCACGGCCCTGAGATTTGGACTGAAGGACATTAATCTCCCTCAGTGTGATGATGTTAACTATCAAAACTTTTTTTTTATTCAAAAGTTAGGTAGTAGTCTAGCTGACCAGCTGGAGTCTGCACAAATCCACCCAGTCCGCAATTGCAATCTCAACTACCCCCTGGATGCCTTTGAGCCTGGCTGGGGAGTCCTGGATCAGAAAATGTTGAAAACCCCTGCTTTAATGAATGAACCTTGCTCAAACCACATTAAAATGCATTCAATTAAATAGAACCTTTCTCTGTGATTCAGTTCAGGCAACACTAATGCACTTTTTACAGAAGACAGTTACAGAGTAACAGAAGGGCAAAAAGGAAAAGGGCAAACGCCATGCCAGAGCCCCAAAATAATATGCACAAGAAAATTCAAGCAACACTTGGTTTTTTAACCTAAGCATATTTAGTGTTTTTCATTTAGTGGCAAAGATTTTTCATAAAGTAATTACATTACATTAATGGCATTTGGCAGACGCTCTTATCCAGAGGGACGTACAACAAAGCAATAAAACACCTACTTCTTTTTGGTCCTGGTTGGCCATGCTGATAGTCAGGGCTGAGCTGAAGAGACTGGTCTGCTCCTGTGTAAACTACACTGTACCTGGGAAGAGGTGATATAATTCTTACGTAGACCAACAGGGTTAGTGTAAATACAATCCACACCAAACTCATATTGTGAGTAATGACTGCATGACAAACTAGAGGAATATACCCTGCCCACTATGTCAAAGTCCAATTTATGGGAGTTAAAAAATCTAAACCAGATGAAAGATCACTTATCAGCAGTTCTGAGTGCCTGAGTTCACATTGGGCCACCTCATGACAAACATAATATAAAACCACACAAATAGGTCTGAATCCCATGTATCCATTGCATTACATAGCATTGCATTACAGTAAATCACAATCTAAACACATACTCATATCCAGAGCAACTTACAAAGGTAGCAAACAACAGGGTTAGTCTCAGGAAAGATACCACCAAGCAGGCAGAGAAGGCCCATTAAGCTGGGGTAAGATGACCCCCAAGGAAAGAAGCCCCCTCACTGTAATTCACCTCTTGACCACTAGAATGCGCCAATTTGATTTATTGGATGGTAGTGGCCTTCCTAATCTTTTAATAGCTTTGAACTCATGTTCGTGGTGGGAATAAATCAAAAGAATGGTACGTTCATGTCATTTTTTCACAGCACAAAATAAGCCTCTGTGTTTTTATGAAGACAAACACAAACTTTTTTCACTGTGATTATGAGAATAATGGAACATCTCACAAAGCAAATATGCATGTAGATTTAAAGCACATACACAAAACAGGTCAAAATATCTATGAGGCTAATTTATCACCCTTTAAACCTGACATCCAGATACATTCTGGCTGTATGAACAGTGATCAAAAGCCACAGTCAGCTCACCATTGGTCACAAGCTGTGTCTGAGTCCCATGCCATAGCTTCACCATATCACTGTCTCATAGACTGAATTCAGACTCTCAAAAACTCTGAACCGACAAGCTGTAGGGAGTCCTCTGAATAGTCAGGAATTGACTGCAAATGGATTTCACGTTATTAATCCACAAAGAAATTAATTTATATATGTGGCCCTTTGATTGAGCTGTGATGATTCTGTAAAGTTCCTTGGAGAGGAGGAGTGTGTATAATATACAGCTTCTGTGGTCCTGTATAGAGCTGGCCAAGCGCAAGGCTATGCATAGCACTGTACATTTTTTTCAGCTTTACCATGTATACTACATTCACACATGTTAGGGCCTGCCAAAGTTAGTGAAAGTGGAATATAATGAAAGTATTTATCTTACTCCATCTCATTCCTTTCTGAAGCGTGGGGAACATTTGCCAGAAAGCAAATAACTCATACAGAAGAACTACAATAACCACAGGCACACATGTACACACACACACACACACACACACACACACACACACACACACACACACACACATATATATATATATATATATATATATATATATATGTATGTGTATACTGTATGAAGGACCTTGTAGTTTTGGTTTGAATTCATGACCTGGATGTGTTTTATTTGCCCATTGATTGATTGATTAAGTTTGGCCTGCCAGTTTTCAAATTGATAGTGTAGCTGCCCCACCGAAAGATGGTCCGACACTTTAACTGATTATTTTAATTTATTAAAATCCCAAAATCAGCGTAAGAGCTGGTAAAAAAAGAAAGAAAAAAAACACTGTTAGCTTCCCATACAGTTTCAATACGTGGACATAACATAACATTAGCTTTTATGAAGCTTAAACTAACTTTGGCTAAACAAAACCTTTAGCAATTCAGTCCTTACGATTAAAACTCATTTATTGCACCAAGCACATATCACTTCCACACTATTACAATTGATACTAACCTTGTACCTCTTCGGGGGGTGCTAATAAACCAACATTTCACTCACAGGGAGAGCGAAAAACCATGTGTGTTTGTTTACAACTTGTCCTTCCGTCTTTCCTCTAGTATTGCGCAATTTTTTCCCGGTGTTGTGCAATTCCCGTTTTACTGTCACGCGAGACTCGTTACAAAATAAAAGCCCTTATACTCAGGAACATAAAGCAGTGTAAGCTTAAAACGTAAATGAGATATTAAAACAGCATTAAAAAAATGCACTTATGCGAAACATCTTTGGGTTATTTACAGATAGCCTTGCTTGAAGTTCAAATACTTCCTTTCAACATGAGGTCGATTCATTTAAAATATATGGGTCATATGTGAAGGCGCTTTTCTTGTCAAGCTGGGTATGAGCTGTCAACCAGCTAGTGCTGGTACTGTAGCTTGTGTTTGCTAATAGATGGTTGGTGAATTCAAACCATATCAAGCTGAGAGCTGGTCTGAACTGGTAAACCAGCTAAACCATGTTGAGCTGGGAGCTGGCGTGAACTGGTCAACGAGCTACCAGCTGTTTCAAAACCTTGAGCTGTTTTTTTCAGCAGGGAGCAGCAGGGGTCGGTCTTCCATCAGTAATCGTTGATATATAGAGACTGTTACTATGTCCTTCTGTCCAGACCGCCGTGCACATGCAGTGCTGTGAAGCATCTTCCTCTTTCTCTGTGAACAAACAAACCTGAAGAGTCTTATTCCATAATTCAGATCTTCATGTTTCCCATCTTCACTTGTTTTTTTTTGTGCATATCTGATTTCAAATTAATTTGTGGAATCTGAAATTTCTTGAATTCCCCCTTTGAGTGGATTTGAAAATCAGTTCAAGTGGAAATACTCATGAATATGTCAATAAAGCAAGTTTTCTAAAGGTAGGGGAGAGCGGGATAAGTTGTCACACTGTTAATTTCTCCAAAACAAGAAGCACTACCTCAAAAATTGAATAGCCTTTTTGTGTGACTTTGTGTTCTGAGGTCAGCTTCCTGTGTACATGTGGGCAAAATCACACTAATCTGATGTGAGAATAGTTTTTTTATTTTTCCACCTTCAAAAGTAAAATATGACACAATTTATGTGCTAAAAAGTTTTTTTAGGAACGAATGCTCAAAATAATATTTTAGTCTAACTATCAAATTGATGCTTGTACTGAAGGCCAGGCATTTTATTTGTGCCAGGACTGATTCTAAAATAGATTAGAGTTAGATTTGTCACGTTTCATGCTTGTCACGTCATATTTCATGTTTAGTTATTGTCTTGGTTACTTTATTATGAACAGTGTCACGTATTATGTAAGTCTAGTCTCGCCACGTTTTTATGTTTTATTTCTCGTTACGTTTCATTTTCATGTCATGTTACATTTCATGTTTAGTTGTTACGATTTAATTGTTAGTCTTATCATGTCACGTTATATAGTTTATTCATGTCACAGTTCACAAACTTGTTATGTCACGATTTACGCTGTTTCATGTTATGTTGTTCCATTCATTGTTTAGCATACACTTTGTCGTGTCATTCCACAAACCTTGCGTTCATGCTTTCTCTCTCTCCCTTGCTGTCACTCACGCTTCCCTAATTGTTTCATTTTCCTGTGTTTACTGACTAATCTACTAATGCTAGATCAGGATTGAGTAATACTAACCTTCTAACCATGTGTTCATATTTACCTTATGTTTCTTCTGCATGTCATTTACTAATTTACGAACGCTAGGGCAGGATAGGTTCATTACTAACTATTCCAAATGATCTTGTTAACTTGTCAATCCTCCATACCTGATTTCCATTCGCATGCTGCTCTCAAGCTAATTGTCTGCACCTGTCTGCACCTGCATATAAGCTCAGTGTTCATGTCATGTCTTTGCGAGATTGGTGCCTCCTGTTTTATCAGTGCATGTGTGAGTGGGTTGCCAAGTCATTGTCAGTTATTGACTTCTGTTTTGTTGACCACTGCCTGCCTTTACCACAAACATAATGGGAGGTAAGAGGGATGTTCGTCATGGGCATTGCTGACAGTCGCAGAGGTTTTCTATAACGGGGGTCCCAGCAATTGCGCTTGATGGGCAAAGCACCAGATTCAGGACCCCTGGTCCTTTTGATTATATTTGGTTTTGAATTTTAAATGAAAAAATAAATCCAAATGACTTGGTTGTGTTCTTAAATGTGACAACTTGGAGGTTCTCATGTAGTGTGAGAACTTCCCCACTGATGGGGGTGCACAAGTGCATAGCCTCTAATTAACTGTCTATAACTTAAGATATAAAGATGTAAAGAATACAAAATATGTGACTAAGACTTCATTGTTTCATTTGGTATGAAATTTATTCCAATGTGATGTATTGTGCATGAGAAATGAAAGAAAGAGCAAAAAGTGTAACAACATACCCCAAGCTCTCCTATTATGCTGAAATAGAAAGAAAGAAGAATATAGAACACAATTTTCATTATATAGAAAAACAAAGAACGAAAGAAAATGAAATATTGTGCAACATAGATATCTTCTTGATTTGAACATTGCTGAAATGAGTATTTGACTGCTGTTAGGACAGACCTGATGTCCACCTTCTCAGTCAGACCATAGACACACTATTCATCACTTCACCTTAAGTTTTAGGAAAACCTTTCTGTACAACTTTCTCAACTGCCAGTGAATTGCATTTGCAGCTGACCCTTGTCCTGGGTGATGGACACCTGCCTAAATCTCGGTCCGGAACCGCAGTGTGGTATTCATCTTCTTCTGGTACTCTTTGTCAAAATGTCTGTTCTGATACACAGTGAAGTGATTCTTCCAATCACCAACTTTCCCTGAAGGAAGAGGGGAGAAGAAAGAGCATTAAAGATACAGTATGGGTAAAAGATGTGAATAAGGAGGCAAGAAGACCTCAAACTGTCTCCACCAACCTTGTCGCATGAATGGAGAGATTTAAGTCAAATACATCAACAGTGGAGTTGTTAGCCATGTGGTTGTTCTTCATGGTATCAAATTCCACCCCTTCTTTCACCTGACGTCTCTCCTCCTCAGTTGGGCACACACCCAGGAATGAGCACACACGGTCCAACTCTCGATCTATGTCCTTCAGGGACAAACAAAAAATTGAAAGTCAAAATATGAAAGTGACCACAAGTTCAACTCTGCGGTGTGTCGGCTTCATTCATTCATTCATGTGACAAAAATAGAAAAATAGGAGCCCACAGTCAAAAGAATCACTAAATCATAAGCATCTCGGCAACATATATCCTTCAGCCTTTCATTTCTGAACATTACAAATCCTCAATGTCTCAATGCTTGCTACTGAGCATCTTGATTCCATTTAACCATTAATAAAGTTGGACAATACTGTTCATATGAATAACTGTACTATTTTTTTGTTTACAGATTTTTTGCAAATATTTTTCAAGTATGCCAATAATTCTGGACCTGAATATATTTCTCTTTATTTTGGGGTCGATGTTAATGTTGATCATAGTGCTGCAAGGTGCAGAGCTCGATTATTGTTCCACAGCAGGAACTGCTATGTCAGGGACTGCTATGTCAGGGATTGCTATGTGAGGGACTGCTGGCCAGCAAAACTTTCACTACTGCAATTATTACCTCTGCTAGATCTTCATAGTGTACATAGAGGAGTTTGGGGTAAGCTTGTTTTTTCTCCCACCACCCTTTCACATGGTCATACCAGGAGCCCCATGGCACTGGAAAACCAAGGAGGGGAATTATTGTATTGAATATGGATATGAATATTGTATTATTCAGTGTCACATTGTTAAACTGAGTCCAATCACATGCACACTTTCATAAACCAACAGTCAGTCCTCCCCTGTGCTGCTCATTGCCTGCACTGAATCTGCATGCTTTGCTTGCTACTGAACAAATAGGGCTCATCCTCCATCACCCCAGCTACCACCTGTTTGGTACTGGGGGGTTTCTGATTCCTCCAGTTTTATAGTGGAGATGTATTATGCTCCCTGTTAGATGTGCACTGTAGTACCTGAAGCAGATCCATTCATTGCCAAATCTAAACATTTTTACTTACATATTCATTAAAATATTTAATCCAAAAAGAGTTGTCTAATATAAATTGTACATATTAAATACATATCTATAAATATAAAGAAATACATGTTTAATATAAATGTTTTCCTGACTGTACTTTCTTATGATCTGTGAATTTAAAATTCATATAACCAGAAAAATAACTCCCACACTCACATTTTCCCTCCTGGAATTTCTGCAGGTAACTTGGCCAGTCTCCAGGCTCTGGGTGTACACAGTTCATACGGTCGAAATGAAAGTAGGACACAACATTGTCCTTGGCGTTGCGGGCTACATAGATAATCTGTATAGAGTGGGAGTTCAACATTTATATGACAAAGATGTCATTCATAATTCATTAACAAATACTGAAAGAGTTATGCACATACACATTTATGTCAGGACAACTTGCAGAAGGAGACTTACAGATTAGAAAGACAGTCAACAGAGATCAAGTCCAAACACCAAGCATCAAACATTTATTTGGAAAGATTTGGTGCATGCAGACATACATTTTCTTTGCTGGGAAATAGAGAGTTAGATGACAAGATGACATTTTGTAAAAGTGCCTGATAAAAAAATATAGACATTCAGTCTATCGTGGTCCACCCTTACCCTACACTTTTGTTCCCAGAAGGATTTAGGCACAAACTGAACTGGAAGGTGGGTTTTAATAAGGCGAGGGGATGTGGTCATCTTATCTGCCGATTCTACACCTGTATGTGGTGAAGCAGAGTACAGTTCTTAATCAAGAATTATATTTATATTCTCTCCTGCCTATATAGATCAGACAAACTAAAATATCCTTGTTACTTAATACTCCAGTATAAATGTATATTGTGTTGTTCTAAACTGCTGCCCATGTGAAGTTATAGAGAGGTCAAAGGCAGTGTTCTGAAATAAAAGTTAAGGCAGAGCAATCTTTCATAAAGTGGTGTTCACAATTAACTAATTAAATAGACTGCAGCTTTTGTATAATATGTTTGTTTAGCTGTCTAATTCAGATTTTCAGTGTCTCTGTGACCTTTGGGACGATTGGGGATGCAGGATTCCAAGAATGAGACTCTCTCATAGATGGGCAGGGAGACCCCGCGCTTCGGGGAGGACTTCCAAAAATACAGAAGATCCAACATGTGGGATACCCATGTTGTACCTGAGAGAGGGTTACAAATAGATAAATATCATAAATATATAAACAGTTCTGAAATGCACAGAAACCAAAGGCACAGTAATTAACCTTTGCAGATCATTGAATGGGGTATAGGCATCACTGGCATTGGGCTTTCTGGGCTATAGCCAGGAATGGTTTTTGCCTTACCCTGAAGATTTTAGATAGAATTATATACACTCAGTGAGCACTACTCCACTATAGGAGTTCAGATTGGGCCACCTCCACTTCAAAATCTCTCCATTCATGTGGAAAGGTTAATGGAGACAGCTGTATGGAAAGTGTAGTTTGATGTGTTTTTGCCTCCATATTCACATAAACCCCATATATTTACGTGCACTGAGCACTTTGCAAGATATTTATTGGACTTATTTCTTAGACTTATTAGTCTTCTGCTGCTGTAGCCTACCCACTTAGAGGTTTGATGCAATGTGTGTTCAGAGATGCTCTTCTGCATACCACTGTTGGAATGTGTCGTTATTTGCATTACTATTACCTTTCCGGCAGCTTTGACCAGTTTTGCCCGTCTCCTCAGACCTCTCTTCAGTTTTCCCAAAGAACTTAGCTGATAGCTGAACCCCTTGACCGTGTTGCTGCCACATGATTGACCGATTAAATATTTGCATTAACAAGCTGGCGGATAGGTCTACCTAATAAAGTGCTCACTGTGTGTAATGTAATTCTAATTCATTGTAACTTTGTGAAGAAACATTATATGCTAATATTATTATTATTATTATTATTATTATTATTATTATTATTATTATTATTATTATTATTATTGGGTGTGATTATGGAAGTACATAAAAAATTTTCACAATCACAATTTAAAAATTCTCTCATCCATTCAAGATATTCCAACCTGCTAATACACCTGTAACCTGACCTATTTCTCTTAAGAAAAAAGCAAAAAAGCATATGTAAAAAGCACAAGTAGTGTACAATGCATTATTCTTGCTAATATGCTTTTGTAAGTTTCAACTTATGTATATTTAGGTGAGTTTGAGTGCTTTTTATGTGAACAGGCTGTCCATCATTTGATGATTTTCATTCATTCATTTTGGTAAAATATATGCTCTACAATAACTGGGTGTAGTTTTTCTAGGTTTGTGCAGCCTTTCCTCACTTTGAGCACCTGCCCCTCATTAGGTCTCTATGTGGCCCTGGCCCTAAGTGTAGTCAATCCTGAGGCCCTGGCAGACATGTTTAATTCTATTACAGACAGATAGGAAAATAAAATGACAGAGCTGAACAGATGGACAGACCTGCTTTGGGATATGTTGCAATGAGAATATCATCAGGTTTTACCTGGAAGTTCTGCACATTGTCCCAGTTGTCAGTGAAGTGATGAACCATTGACACACCATGGAAATCGAACAACTCCGGACGTGGAACTGGAACAGTCTGAGAGAAACCAAAATCGAAAACAGAAACAATTCAATATTAAAAACAAAGCAGCCAATTGTACTGCACACATACACACACCACCTCACGGCCCTGAGATTTGGACTGAAGGACATTAATCTCCCTCAGTGTGATGATGTTAACTATCAAAACTTTGTTTTATTCAAAAGTTAGGTCGTAGTCTAGCTGACCAGCTGGAAGGTGCACAAATCCTCCCGGTCCGCAATCTCAACTACCCCCTGGATGCCTTTGAGCCTGGCTGGGAAGTCCAAAAAGGAAAAGGGCAAACGCCATGCCAGAGCCCCAAAATAATATGCACAAGCAAATTCAAGCAACACTTGATTTTTTAGCCCAAGTATATTTTGTAAGTATGCATCTCTTTCACTTCATTTAGTGGCAAAGATTTTTCATATAGTAATTACATTACATTAATGGCATTTGGCAGAAGCTCTTATCCAGAGGGACGTATAACAAAGCAATAGAACACCTACTTCTTTTTGGTCCTGGTTGGCCATGCTGATAGTCAGGGCTGAGCTGAAGAGACTGATCTGCTCCTGTTTAAACTACACTGTACCTGGGAAGAGGTGATATAATTCTTACGTAGACCAGCAGGGTTAGTGTAAATACAATCCACGCCAAACTCATATTGTGAGTAATGACAGTATGACAAACTAGAGGAATATACCCTGCCCACTATGTCAAAGTCCAACTTATGGGAGTTAAAAAATAAAAACCAGATGAAAGATCACTTATCAGCAGTTCTGAGTGCCTGAGTTCACATTGGGCCACCTCATGACAAACATAATATAAAACCACACAAATAGGTCTGAATCCCATGTATCCATTGCATTACATAGCAGTACATCACAATCTAAGCAGATACTCATATCCAGAGCAACTTACAAAGGTAGCAAACAACAGGGTTAGTCTCAGGAACGATACTACCAAGCAGGCAGAGAAGGCCCATTAAACTGGGGTGAGATGACCCCCAAGGAAAGAAGCCCCCTCACTGTAATTCACCTCTTGACCACTAGAATGAGCCTATTTGATTTATTGGATGGTAGTGGCCTTCCCAATCTTTTAATAGCTTTGAACTCATGTTCGTGGTGGGAATAAATCAAAAGAATGCTACGTTCATGTAATTTTTTCACAGCACAAAATAAGCCTCTGTGTTTTTATGAAGACAAACACAAACTTTTTTCACTGTGATTATGAGAATAATGGAACATCTCACAAAGCAAATATGTATGTAGATTTAAAGCACATACACAAAACAGGTCAAAATATCTATGAGGCTAATTTATCACCCTTTAAACCTGACATCCAGATACATTCTGGCTGTATGAACAGTGATCAATAGCCACAGGCAGCTCACTATTGGTTACTATTGAGTCCCATGCCATAAATTTCTTTACATTCTGATTGTTCTATTTCTATCCATGGGTTGTCCTGTTGGTTGGGATGAATCCAGTTTGTGATATAGTTTAGCTGGTTTGCCAAATAGTATTGATAAAAGTTTGGGGCTTCCAGTCCTCCTTGAGTTTTGAGTTTCTGTAATGTAGAAAGTTTGATCCGGGGCGTTTTATTTTTCCAATAGAATTTAGTTGTGATGGTGTTTAATGAACTAAACCATTTTGTGGTGGGCTGGGTTGGAATCATTCTGAAGAGGTAGTTAATTTTAGGTAGTATGGTCATTTTTACAGTTGCTATTGTGAAAATTAGAGATAGTGGTAAGTCTGTCCAACGGTTTAAATCATCTTCAATTGTATTTATTAACAGAATGAACTTAAGGAGGAACAACTCTGACAGCTTGGTAGAAATATTTATACCCAGATATTTGATATTGCTAGTGGAGGTGAGGGGTGAGATGTAGCATTCCAGTCAACACTATTTATGGGTAAAATGGTTGATTTTGTCCAATTTATAGCGTAGTCAGATATTTGAGAGAATGAATTAATGAGACTGATGACCTCATGCAGGGAGTTTGATGGGTCTTGTAGGTAGAGCAATATGTCGTCTGCGTAAAGGCTGATTTAGTGGTGTGTACAGGGGGCATGGATTCTTTTTATTTTATCGTTTTGACGTATTGCAGCAGCTAGTGGTTCAATAAACAAGGCGAATAAAGCTGGTGAGAGTGGGCATCCTTGCCTGGTCCCTCTGTGCAGTGTGAAACTCTGTGATGTTAGTCCGTTAGTAGAAACTGTGGCCATTGGTGAATTATATGATATTTTTATCCAGTGAATAAACGATTCTCCAAAGCCAAATTTGTTGAGCGTTTTAAACAGGAACGTCCAATTTACTCTGTCAAATGCCTTTTCTGCATCTAGTGAAGCGATTATTGTTTTAGTTTAGTTTTGATTTGATGTATGAATTAAATTGAAAAGTCTACGCATATTGTTTGAAGAGTGTCTTCCTTTGATAAATCCGGTTTGATCTGGATGGATTAGTGATGGGGGTAACCATTTCAATTCGGGTGGCTAGTGCTTTACTGATAAATTTGAGATCGGTGTTGATGAGCGATCGGGGGCGGTAGCTGGAACATAGGGTTGGGTCTTTATCAGGCTTCATTAATACTGAGAGGAGGGCTGTGTTCATGTGTGGTGGTATTTTTGAGTTTAGTTTGATGTCAACTGTCATTCTGAAGAAGAGTGGTGAGATTGTGTTCCAGAAGTGCTTACAGAACTCAGCGGGGAAACCATCGGGTCCCGGTGCTTTATTGTTAGGCATCTGGTTAATTGCTTTATAGAATTCTTTCAGTTTTAGGGGTGCATCTAGCTCAATTGCTAGTTTTTCATTAAGACGAGGTAGGTCTACATGGTTAAGAAAGGAGTGGATATCTACTAAATTTGGTTCATGATCCGAGGTATATAACTTGTTGTAAAATTCCCGGAATGTATTGTTAATCTCACTGGGTGTGGTCACGGGTTCCCCTGCTGAGTTCTTTATGACTGAGATGAGAGATTTGTCTTTGTTCCGCTTGAGTTGGTTTGCCAGGTATTTACTTGATTTGTTATTGTGTTCAAAATTGTCATGTCTAAGTCTTTATATTAGGAACTGGGTCTTTTTGTTTATGATATTGTTTAGTTGAGAAGTGGTTACCGCTAATTTGTTCTGTATTTCTTCTGTGGGATTACAAGCATACATGCCATTCAATTCTTTGAGTTTGTGTTCTAAATTTTTTTTTCTTATATTTCTTATATGCATTCATGCTTTCTCTCTCTCCTTTGCTGTCACTCACTCTTCCCTAATCGTTTCATTTTCCCATGTCTATTTACTAATCTACTCACGCTAGATCAGGATTGGGTAATATTAACATTCTAACCATGTGTTCATGTTTACCTTATGTTTCTTCTGCATGTCATTTACTAATTTACGAACGCTAGGGCAGGATAGGTTTATTACTAACTATTCCAAATGATCTTGTTAACTTGTCAATCCTCCATACCTGATTTCCATTCGCATGCTGCCCTCAAGCTAATTGTCTGCACCTGTCTACACCTGCATATAAGCTCAATGTTCATGTCATGTCTTTGCGAGATTGTTGCCTCCTGTTTTATCAGTGCATGTGTCGTGAGCCACGGACCCCTTGCCGAGCTCAGACCTCACGTTCCCACGAGCAGTACCTCACCATGAGGTGTCTCGGGGACGAACTCTCTTTTTCTTTAAGTACTCCGAACGTCCTGGAGCCCTGGTAAGTTCTACTGAACTTCCAGCCCAGTCTTGAAGTGAAGGGTGTGATGCAAATCTGGTATACGATGTCTTGTATTCACTGTATTCCTCTAAAAGAACCTTTATCACATATGATTATTGTAAGATATACTTTATTATAATCAATCAAAAGAATAGTTATACAGTTTACAGGATATACTCATCTTTCAGTTTGCTGATCACATGCAAGTTACATATACCCCTTTAGCTCTTTCTAATTTACCTTTCCACCATGATGTTAAAATTCAAGGTACACCCCTCAAATACCCATCCTCTTTGGCCTTAGCCTTATCCTATAGCTCCCCCTTCTGGACGTTTAAAAGAAACTATTCCTAGAATATTATGTTTATCTAAACTCTAAAAACTTCTCTACATTTTTCTACCTTATATAGTACCTTACTGAGAAATAAAATACATAAAAATAAAAGGAAACATAATGTATTACTTCTATGTATTACTTTTCCTACTTCTACAAGTAATATAGATTATAATTACCACTCAAGCTTGATTATAGTTGTTCTGCGCTGCTCTTTCGACATCAATCCTGTTGCCACAACTCTTGGGCTAAGTCCGCACTGCGTACATCACTCTGTTCTCCATATCCAGATCCTGGAATGGCGTGCAGAGGGAGCGCGCCACTCCAGCTTGACTACAGCTGTCCTGCGTTGCTCTCTCTTCAGCCCATAGATATCTTCTGAAGCAAAATTCTAAAATGCTTTTTTTCTTTCTTCTCGTTCTTTTTTCCTGCTTTTTTAACGTCTAAAAGCTCACTCCTTATATATCCTTAGCTCGTATAAAAGTGTACCTTTTTTTGATAAGAAATGTCCCCAATATACCGAGTGGAAAGACATTTATCTCTTATGCAACTTTTTTCTCATACCTCAAAGGAAATTTCCCCAATACTTTATCTCATGTGCCCCTCCGGTTCGGAATTTCCACCATCTCAGTATACGAGTGGAAAAACACTAGCTCTTATGTAATTTTTTAATGAACCTATTCATCACTGGTATTTGTCTCCCTGTCATAATCTCTCCTTGGAATCTCTCCAAACTTTGACTTCATACAAGCCAGAAGTTAGTGCCCTCCACCATCTCAACACACTCTTCAGGTGCCCCTCTCCGCGGTGCCTTAAGGGATCTACAAAGGACATCCAGCCAATAGCTGAGTGTAAATCATCCCCCAACTCCTCTACAGTCAGTCCTTTGAATCTATCCAATAAATTATCAGATTATAATCAGGAAGGCCCTTAAAGCCTCTTAATATTCTTTCGGTATTGACATCCCTTCCGTTTTCCTTATCTTTTTGCTTTAGCCAGGCATTGTGCTCCTCCCCTGTAGGGTTGGAGTATTCCCCAACTGCTCGCTCAGCATGTTGAATCTCCTCCAAGGTTATGCTGGAACTCATTCTATGCATGGCCTCAGTCAGAACTTTAACCTTGCTCCTTAATACTCTAAATCTAAGTCCCCAGACTTCAGACTCCTCCGCTGACAAGTAGGGCTGCTCATTATCTCTGAACCACATATTTTTCCTCTTACAGGCGTTCTTGCTACCACCTCAATGGCGTGTGCGAGGGGTTAAGAATGCATTCCTTCCTAACCCATCCCTGTCAATCTCTCATCAGGGGGGCCTAGGGCCGGGTCCTCGACACATGTTTGAGTGGGTTGCCAAGCCATTGTCTACTGGTTATGATCCAGGCCTGTTTACAGACCAAAGTTATTGACTTCTGTTTTGTTGACCACTGCCTGCCTTTACCACAAACATAATGGGAGGTAAGAGGGATGTTCTGCAGTTGTTCGTCATGGGCATTGCTGACAGTCGCAGAGGTTTTCTATAATGGGGGTCCCAGCAATTGCGTTTGATGGGCAAAGCACCAGATTCAGGACCCCTGGTCCTTTGATTATATTTGGTTTTGAAAAAATAAATCCAAATGACTTGGTTGTGTTCTTAAATGTGACAACTTGGAGGTTCTCATGTAGTGTGAGACCTTCCCCACTGATGGGGGTGCACAAGTGCATAGCCTCTAATTAACTGTCTATAACTTAAGGTATAAAGATGTAAAGAATACAAAATATGTGACTAAGACTTCATTGTTTCATTTGGTATGACATTTATTCCAATGTGATGTATTGTGCATGAGAAATGAAAGAAAGAGCAAAAAGTGTAATAACATACCCCAAGCTCTCCCATTATGCTGAAATATAGAAAGAAAGAAGAATATAGAACACAATTTTCGTTATATAGAAAAATATAGAATGAAAGAAAATGAAATATTGTGCAACATAGATATCTTCTTGATTTGAACATTGCTGAAAAGTTAAATGAGTGAAAAATTAGTATTTGACTGCTGTTGTTAGTCCGGACCTGATGTCCACCTTCTCAGTCAGACCATAGACACCCTATTCATCACTTCACCTTAAGTTTTAGGAAAACCTTTCTGTGCAACTTTTTCTCAACTGCCAGTGAATTGCATTTGCAGCTGACCCTTGTCCTGGGTGATGGATACCTGCCTAAATCTCGGTCCGGAACCGCAGTGTGGTATTCATCTTCTTCTGGTACTCTTTGTCAAACTGTTCGTTCTGATACACAGTGAAGTGATTCTTCCAATCGCCAACTTTCCCTGAAGGAAGAGGGAAGACGAAAGAGCATTAAAGATACAGTATGGGTAAAAGATGTGCATAAGGAGGCAAGAAGACATCACTCTCCGTACAACCAACCTTTTCGCATGAATGGAGAGATTTTGAAGTCCATGACATCAATAGTGGAGTAGTTAGCCATGCGGTTATTCTTCATGGTATCAAATTTCACCCCTTCTTTCACCTGCTGTCTCTCCTCTTCAGTCGGGCACACACCCAGGAATGAGCACACACGGTCCAACTCCCGATCCATGTCCTTCAGGGACAAACAAAGAAATGAAAGTCAAAATATGAGAGTGACCAATCCGTGCTCAAGGAACAAGCTACACAAATTTCACTCTGCTGTGTGTCGGCTTTTCAAAATTATTACAAGATGAGAAAAATGGGAGCCCACAGTCAAAATAAAACAAGTATTAAATCATAAGCATCATATATCTTTTTCAGCCATTCATTTTTTTATATTAAAGACAAACATATTTTGGACTCATCCATCCTCAATGTCTTAATGCTCCCTACTGAGCATCTCAGAAAAACTTATGAAATGTCACCGAAAATTTTATGGTCACGATCAAAGGCCTGATTTTGGATTTAAGGAGACCAAACCAGGCAATCAGGGAAGATCATAACCAACCACACCGTGCATGTTCTGTATCTGCGTGTAGCTGAAGCAGGTTGGGTACGATTATTTACTCTGTATTTCTATTTTTAATTTCTGTATTCTGTAATTGATTGATGAATTCTAAGCTAATCATCTACCTCCCTGTTAATCAATTCTTCTGATTTTAACTTGCATGATCTCCATGACTCTAATCAATTTTATACCTTTTTCAGCCTTAATTACGACTGAATACTCATGGGGACAAATTTGACCCAAAACCAACTAATCAGTGGCTTAATACTTCAGTGGAGTCCCCAAGTTGGGAATGGCAGCTAAATTCTGCCAGTAAAATGGGATTGGTGATGCATGGTTCTGGTGATTTGATGTGAAGCGAACCCATGGACGTTCTATGTCGGTTCTTGTCAAATTAGCCTTAAGGATCCCTCTAAATGCACGCTGACCTGGGCTCACAACTATCTATGCAAAATGTAATGCATGTATTGTGTTTGCTAGACCCCCAACCTCTGTGTTCTCCAACAAACTGAGATTCAGCAATAGTGCTAATCCCACGAGCATATATTGAGTAATGGTGGCACGCAAGGAAGAGTCGAGTGTAACCACTCTGAGCTTCGAGCATGATTAAAATCAAATTCTAAATTCTAGTTTTATTTGGAGTCAGATAACTATGAGTAAAATAATAGTAACTGCTAAGCTTACTTTTTTTGATCATAGATATAGTTGATGTGTTGTTCAGCTCCTTGGTGAATGTTCTAATGCTCCCGTTAGAATATTGACATTTGGACGACAGATCAGATATATCTGTGATGACAACATGGCCCCGTTTACGCATGGAGAATAATACGAATCCTACTGATCAGTTTCAGGCCTGTCTTAAGCGGGATATGGAGCAGGGCAATTCATATCTGACTCATGGGAATGGACCTAGTATATTCTTAAATGTAATTGTGCTCTGTTCATGAACGGAGGATAAATAACTAACATCTCTTGTTTGCATCAGCAACACCAGGAGGAAAAACACGTTGCCCCTTCCCCTCCAGCTATTTCCTCATTGGTCTAGCTGTGCAGTTTCCACAGTGAAAACAACATCCACATCCTGCTCAGTCTCCAGAATTAAATCCCCTCAAAAAACAGTCATCTAAACTTCAGAGGGCAATCCATAAGTGCACCCCAAGGATATGAATGATCTTGAAAAGTTTTGCATGGAGGAATGGTCAAAAACATTCCCTCCAAATGTGTTCTCTAACCTTATCACAAATGATAGGAAAACACTTATGATTGTCATCTTTGCCAAGGGTGGTTGCACAAAGTATTAAACCAGGAGTGCCATTAATTGTGAAACCTGCTTTTTTGGGGAAATATTTTTTTACTTGAAAGACTTAGCTTGATTCCATTGAATCATGAATAAAGTTGGACAATAATGTTTATGTGAATAACTACTATTTTTCATTTTCATTTTTTTTCTATATATTTATCAGGGTGAATATCCATCCATCCATCCATCCATTATCTTAACCCGCTTATCCTGAACAGGGTCACAGGGGGGCTGGAGCCTATCCCAGCATACATTGGGCGAAAGGCAGGAATACACCCTGGACAGGTCGCCAGTCCATCGCAGGGCACACACACCATTCACTCACACACTCATACCTACGGGCAATTTAGACTCTCCAATCAACCTAACCTGCATGTCTTTGGACTGTGGGAGGAAACCGGAGTACCCGGAGGAAACCCACGCAGACACGGGGAGAACATGCAAACTCCACACAGAGAGGCCCCCGGCCGACGGGGATTCGAACCCAGGACCTCCTTGCTGTGAGGCGGCAGTGCTAACCACTGCACCATCCGTGCCGCCCAGGGTGAATATATTTCTCTTTATTTTGGGGTTGATGTTAATGTTGATCATAGTGCTGTAAGGTGCAGAGCTCGATTATTGTTCTTCAGCAGAAACTGCTATGTCAGGAACTGCTGGCCAGCAAAACTTTCATTTCTGCAGTTTTTACCTCTGCTAGATCTTCATAGTGTACATAGAGGAGTTTGGGGTAAGCTTGTTTTTTCTCCCACCACCCTTTCACATGGTCATACCAGGAGCCCCATGGCACTGGAAAACCAAGGAGGGGAGTTATTGTATTGAATATGTATATGAATATTGTATTATTCAGTGTCACATTGTTTAATTGAGTCCACTCACTCGTCCAGTCACATGCACACTTTCTTAAACCAACAGTCAGACATCCCCTGTGCTGCTCATTGTCTGCACTGAACCTGCATGCTTTGCTTGCTACTGTGCAAATTGCGCTCACCCTCCATCACCCCAGCTACCAACTGTTTGGTACTGGGGGGTTTCTGATTCCTCTAGTTTTGTATGGGAGATGTATTATGCTCCCTGTTAGATGTGCACTGTAGTACCTGAAGCAGATCCATTCATTGCCAAATCTAAACATTTTTACTTACATATTCATTGAAATATTTAATCCAAAAATATTGGATTAAAGTTGTCTAATATAAATATATGTTAAATACATATCTATAAATATCTATAAATATAAATAACTCCCACACTCACATTTTCCCTCCTGGAATTTCTGCAGGTAACTAGTCCAGTCTCCAGGCTCAGGCTGTGCACTGTTCATTCGGTCAAAATGAAAGTAGGACACAACATTGTCCTTGGCGTTGCGTGCTACATAGACAATCTGTATAGAATGTTATTCATAATTCATCAACAAATACTTAGAGTTATGTACAAACAAATTTGTCAGGACAACTTACAGCAGAAGACTTCCAGACTAGAATGACAATGAACAGAGATCAAGTACAAACACCAAGCATCAAACATTTATTTGGAAAGTATGTAGACATTCTACCTGTGTGTAGCAATATTTCCTTGTAGCGAAATAGAATAGATGACAAGGTCTGTCAATTTGTAAAAGTGCCTGATAAAAAATAGACATTCAGAAACGGTGAATCAAAAGAAGCGGTCCACCCTTACCCTACACTTTTGTTCCCAGAAGGATTTAGGCACAAACTGAACTGGAAGGTGGGTTTTAATAAGGCGAGGGGATGTGGTCATCTTATCTGCCGATTCCACATGTGGTGTATGTGGTGAAGCAGAGTACAGCTCTTAATAAATAATTATATTCCCTGTGAGACGGGTGCGTGGGGGTTGGACCCAAAATGCACGACTCAGAAACAATGGTTAGATAAAGTCCCGTCAGGGCTTTATTCAGGACGAATCCCAGGAGCGTAGTCAAAACAAGTAAAGTCCATACACGTAGATCCAGCCAAACAAACAATAAACAAACAAAAAGCACGGTGCCGAGGGAAGAGGCAAACTCGTAGTCGGTAGACGTGCAGGAAGGTCCGGTAGCAGGAGAGCTGTCAGCGGGGCAGAAGTACAGGCGGACGGCAGGCAGGGTTGTAGTCGAGGGCAATGCGGAAGTCGAAACCATGAAACAATCAGCGAGGCAAAGGTACAAAAACGGTAGGCGAGGACGTGGTCAAAAACAAAAGGTGGTCAACGAAACCGATATCAATAATCAATGGTCGGTAAAGCAGGCTTAGATCTTAACGTGAATCAATCAGTAATAATGCTCACAAGTTGCATTGAAAACAAGAGGCAGGCAATTTTGCAGTGAACAGTAGTGCGACTGGGATATAAATGCAGGTGTAGACAGGTGTAGACAATTAGTTAGAGCGTAGCAAGGAAATGGAAAACAGGTGCGATGGATGACAAGTTTAACAAGGTAATTAGTAATCGTTAGTAATAAACCTATCCTGCCCTAGCATTAGTAAATTAGTAAATGACATGCATGAGAAACGTAAGGTAACATGAACACATGATTAGTTTGTTAGTTTCTACCCAATCCTGATCTAGAATTAGTAGTTTTAGTAAATAGACAAAATAGAAACAATTAGGGTGTGAATGACAGAAAGAGAGAGAAAGGCGGAACGCAAGGTTTGCGGAAAGACATGTAAAAGTGTATGTTTAACCAATGACCAGTCTAAGTAACAATAAACATAAATCAAAACATAACACTAAACGAACTAAGATGATAACCACTCAACATAACAAGGTAAAAATAATCGTAACGAAACATAACTAGACATGACGAGAAAATAACATGACGAACCTAGAGTAACATAATACATGAAAAGACAATACGTGACTAAGACAAAATGAATAAACATAAAACATGGCGAGACAGACCTGAAACGTGACACCCTGCCACATATTTATATTCTCTCCTGCCTACATATATCACACAGACTAAAATAACCTTGTTAACTACTACTCCAGTACAAATTTATATTGTGTTGTTCTAAACTGCTGCCTATGTGAAGCTATAGAGAGGTCAAAGGCAGTGTTCTTGTCACGTTTCATGTTTGTCACGTCATGTTTCATGTTTAGTCATTGTCTTAGCTACGTTATTGTTATGTCACGTATTATGTTAGTCTAGTCTCGGCATGTTGTTATGCTTCATGTTTAGTTCTTGTTACCATTTATTTCTTAGTCTTGCCATGTCATGTTATATAGTTTATTGTCATAATTTTGCAAACGTGTTATGTCACGATTTATGTTGTGTCATGTTATGTTCTGTTCATTGATTAGCATACATTTTTTTGTGTCTTTCTGCAAACCTTCCATTCATGCTTTTTCTCTCTCTCCCTTTCTGTCACTCACGCTTCCCTAATTGTTTCAATTTCCCTTGTCTACTTACTAATCTACTAACGCTAGATCAGGATTGGGTAATACTAACATTCTAACCATGTGTTCATGTTACCTTACGTTTCTTGTGCATGTCATTTACTAATTTACAAACGCTAGGGCAGGATAGGTTTATTACTAACGATTACTAATTACCTCGTTAACTTGTCAATCCTCCACACCTGATTTCCATTCTCATGCTGCTCTCAAGCTAATTGTCTACACCTGTCTACACCTGCACATGAAGCTCAGTTTCATGTCATGTCTTTGCGAAATTGTTGCCTCCTGTTTGTCAGTGCACCGCTTTAGCGGGTTTGTCAAGCCATTGTCCACCCATTACGATCCAAGCCTGTTTATTGACCAAAGATTATTAACTTCCGTTTTGTTGACCATTGCCTGCCTGTACCACAACTTTGCCTGCTGTCTTCGTGCTTTTGCCCCACGGAGCAGACTTTGGTCTTGATTCTTGCACCGTCATCGACCCTGAGCCTGCCTACCGTCCGCCTGTACTTCTGCCCCGCTGACAGCTTTCCTGGCTACTGGACTTTTTGCACGGTGTACCGATTACGAGACTGCCTTCTCCCTCGGTACTGTACTTTGGTTTTGGCTGGATTTTACATGTATGAACATTGCTTGTTTTTTGACTACGCTCACTGGACATTCCCTGAATAAAGCCCTGACAGGACTTTATTACATCCCTTTTTCTGAGTCGTGCATTTTGGGTCCAACCCCCCACGCACCCGTCTCAGTTCTTAAAGAAAAATTCAGACAGAGCAATCTTTCAGAAAGTGGTGTTTACAATGAACAAACTAAAATAGACTATAGCTTTAGTATAATGCGTTTGTTTAGTATAATGTCTCCTCATTCAATTCTGACCTGTGGGAAGACTTGGGATGCAGATCTCCAGGAATGGGACTCTCTCATAGATGGGCAGGGAGACCCCGCGCTTCGGGGAAGACTTCCCAAAATACAGAAGGTCCAACATTTGGGACACCCAGGTTGTACCTGAGAGAGGGTAACAAATGGATAAATATCAAAACAGTTCTGAAATACATAGAAACCAAAGGCACAGTAATTAACATATGCAGATGATTGAATGGGGTATAGGCATCACCAGCATTGGACTTTCTGGGCAATGGCTAAGGGTTGTGATCTGTATGGTCACACTAGGACTCGGAACCGTACTGTCCTCTCAGGTCCTCTTCACACTTGTACTTGTGTTTGATCTGCACTTCGTTGCACGTCACTCTGGATAAGAGCGTCTGCTAAATGCCTTGTAATGTAATCTAATGGTGAGCACTACTCCACTATCGATTTATTTAACTTCAAAATCTCTCCATTCATGTGGAAAGGTTGGTGGAGCTGTATAGAGAGTGTAGTTTGATGTGTTTTGCCTCCATATTCACATAAACCCATATATATACATTCACTGAGCACATTATTAGATGTTTATTAGACTCATTTTTGAGACTTATTAGTCTTCTGCTGCTATAGCCTATCCACTTAGAAGTTTGATGCAATGTGTGTTCAGAGATGCTCTTCTGCATACCACTGTTGTACTGTGTGGTTATTTGCATTACTATAACCTTTCTGTCAGCTTTGACCAGTCCGGCCCTTCTCCTCAGACCTCTCCTCAGTTTTGCCCGCAGAACTGATGCTCACTGGATGTTATATGTTTTTCTTACTATTCTCTGCATACTCTTGAGACTGTTGTGTGTAAAAATCTCAGGAGATCAGCCATTTCTGAGATGCTCAAATCACCCTGTCTGGCACCAACAATCATTCCATGGTCAAAGGCACTTAGATCACATTTCTTCCCCATTCTGACATTTGGTCTGAAAAATAGCTGAACCCCTTGACCATGCCATATGACTGGCGGATTAAATATTTGCATTAACAAGCTGGTGTACAGGTCTACCTAATAAAGTGCTCACTGAGTGTATAATTGTAATGTAATTCCAATTCTTTCAGAACATTGTAACTTTGTCAAGAAAGATTACATGCAAATATTATTATTATTATTTTATTATTATTATTATTATTATTATTATAATTATTATTATTATTATTATTGTTGTTGTTGTTGGGTGTGATTAGGTAATTGCAAAGACTATTTTCACAATTTAACAATTCTCTCATATCTTCAAGATATTCTTCCAGCCTGCTAATGCACCTGTAACCTCACCTATTTCTCATTTGAATAAAACAAAAAAGCACAAGTAAAAAAACATGCGAGTAATAGTGTTCAGATACATTCACAGCTTTCCTTTTCTTGTAAATCATACTCTGTTACCTATTTAAATGCATTTGAGTATTTAAAAGCACGAATAGTTTACAATACATTATTCTTGCTAATATGCTTCTGTAGGTCTAGTCCAGGGGCCTGGTCCTGGAGAGCCCAATATTCTTGTTTGATTTAATTACAACATACATATATTTTCATTCATTCATCTAGGTAAAATATATTCTGTGTAGTTTTTATAGGTTTGTGGCCACCCACCCCTCATCAGGCCCCTGCGTGGCCCTGGCCCTAACTGTATTCAATCCTGAGGCCCTGACAGACATATTTCATTCTATTAGAGAGACAGATAGGTAAATAAAATGACAGCTGAACAGATTGGCAGACCTGCTTTGGGGTATGTTGCAATGAGAATATCATCAGGTTTTGCCTGGAAGTTCTGCACATTGTCCCAGTTGTCAGTGAAGTAATGAACCATCGACACACCATGGAAATCTAACAACTCTGGACGAGGAACTGGAACAGTCTGAGAGAAGTATACATTTAAAAAAGAAACAATTCATATTAAAAACACGCACGTACAAATGTACCACATGCATACAAACACCACCTCCTGGCACTGAGAATTTGGACTGAAGGACATTAATCTTCCTCTCTGTGATGATGTTAACTATCAAAACTTTTTTTCCTTCAAAAATTAGGTAGTAGTCTAGCTGACCAACTGGAAGGTGCACAAATCCTCCCGGTCCGCAATCGCAATCTCAACTATCTCATCCCCCTGGATGCCTTTGAGCCTGGGTGGGGGGTCCTGGATCAGAAAATGTTGAAAACACCTGCTTTAATGAATGAACCTTGCTCAAACCACACCTTTCTCTCTGTGACTCAGTTCAACCAACACTACTGCACTTTTTACAGAAGACTGTTACAGAGTAACAGAAGGGCAAAAAGGAAAAAGCAAACACCATGCCAGAACAAAATAATATGCACAAGCAAATTCATTGGTTTTTAAACCCAAGTATATTTTTTAAGTATGCATCTATTTCATGTCATTTAGTGGCAAAGACTTCTCATATAGTAATAAAACGCCTACTTCTTTTTGGTCCTGGTTGGCCATGCTGATTGTCAGGGCTGAGCTGAAGAGACTGGTCTGCTCCTGTTTAAACTACATTGTACACTACTTGTGTAAATCCATTGTATTTACACAAACTGGAGCTTTCTACCCTGCCCACTATGTCAAAGTCCAATTCATAGGAGATAAACAATAAAAAAACAATTTAAAAAAATCACGCATCAGCAGTTAGGGCCACTTCATGTCAAACATAATATAAAAGCACATAAATAGGTTAGACTGCCATTCATCCATTGCATTACATTGCAGTAAATTACAATCACAAGGCAGTTAGTCATATCCAGAGAAACTTACAAAGGTAGTAAACAACAGGGTTAGTCTCAGGAAAGATACCACCAAGCAGACAGAGAAGGCCCATTAAGCTGGGGTAAGATGACCCCCAAGGAAAGAAGCCCCCTCACTGTAATTCACCTCTTGACCACTAGAATGGGCCAATTTGATTTCTTGGATCGTAGTGCCCTTCCTAATCTTGGAATAGCTTTGAATTTATGTTAGTGATGGGAATAAATCAAAAGAAAAGTATGTTCATTAATATTTTCAGAGCACAAAATAAGCCCCTTTGTTTTAATGAAGATATACACACATTTTTCACTCTTATTATGAAAATAATGTAACATCTAAGAAAGTAAATATGTATGTACAATTAAGGCGCATATACAAACCAGGTTAAAATATCTATGGGCTAATTTATCACCCTTTAAACCTGACATCCAGGTACATTCTGGCTGTATGAACAGTGATCAATAGCCACAGACAGCTCTTGGTTACAGGCTGTGTCTGTGTCCCATGCCATATCTTCACCATATCCCTCTCACTCAAGGGGTCACAGATCTCATAGACTGAATTCAGACTCTCAAAAACTCTGAAATAACAAGCTATAGCTCTGAATGGTCAGGAATGGACTGCAAATGGATTTCATGTGATTAATCCATGAGGAATTTCATTTATATTTGTGGCCATGATGGAGCTGAGACCATTTTGTTCCATAGTTCCTTGCAGCAGAGGACTTTGCTTATCTCTTCTGTAACCGGCATTATGTACATTGTATTTTGGGTGAGTGCCTGCAATGCACTCTGAACCTGAGTATGTGATGCTGTGTTCACCTGTACTCCTAATATACAGCTGTGGTCCTGTACAGAGCTGACCAAGTACAGGGCTATGCATAGCACTGTACATTTTTTCCGGCTTTACCATGTATACTACATTCACACATGTTAGGGTCTGCCAAACTTAGTGAAAGTGGAATAAAATGAAAGTATGGGGAACATTGTGTGGGGAACATTTCCCAGTGTGGGGAACATTTCCCAGAAATCTTATGTTCCTGCTTTTTTTGTGAGTTATTTAGTATTTTTGTAACTTTATTATTTTTCATATTTGTATCTGGTTTTCTAGGGCGGCACGGATGGTGCAGTGGGTAGCGCTGCTGCCTCACAGCAAGGAGGTCCTGGGTTCGAATCCTCGTCAGCCGGGGCCTCTCTGTGCGGAGTTTACATTTTCTCCCTGTGTCTGTGTGGGTTTCCTCTACCAATTTACTAATCCCAACTAACATTGATTTTGTACAGTACTAATTATATTTACACACTAATTTTTCTGTCTAAATAACTATCTAACAGTCACTAGTTTTGGGCAATTATAGTTTAATCACGTAAACTAACAGATTAACATTATCCCTATTTATGCACTGCTCTGTAGCTCCTCCTCCCTGTTCTATCTCTAAATTGTCTGCCTTAATTCAGCGAAGTGTTTGCACCTGCTCTTCACTATCACTACATTCCTTAAGTCTGAGCAATTGTCTACTCCCTAATCTGGAGCCGTTTGTATTACATGTGTGTCTATGTGAATCCAGTTCTGGATCTTTGTGCATCCCTTGTTATTGTATGATTGCCCTTTTGTGTATCTCAACTGATTTCTATTTGTTAGATCACCCTCACTCCCATGCCCAACCTAGTTTGTCTTATCCCTCTGTGTATTTAAACCCCAGGCTTAGTATTCACAGTTGTCAGAAAGTCATAATTTCAGAGTTGATTCTTAGTAAGCATGTTTCTGAATACTTGGCTTTTGACATTGGACTGAAATAAACTAAGATTTTTGGAATTCCCTGGTCTGCGTTTGGGTCTCTGGTAACATACATGACAAAAAAGCAGAGATCTCATATAGAAGAACCACAATATCCACACACACACATGCATGCATACACATCACATACACACACACTCACACACACACACACACACACACACATACACACTGATATATGTATGTGTATACTGTATAAAGGATTGTGTAATTCTGGTTTGAATACATGACCTGGATGTGTTTTATGTGCCCATAGATTGATTAAGTATGGCCTGCCAGTATTGGAATTGATAGCCTTGCTTGAAGTTCAAAAACTTCCTTTCAACATGAGGTCTATTCATTTAAAATCTATGTGCCATATGTGAAGGCACTTTTGCTGGCAGTTAAACTATATTTTTTAGATTGGTTAGTGGTTAGTGATGCCAGTCTAGCTGGTCTTGAGGATATGAGGCAGTGAACTAGCATGGCCAAACTGGCCATAAAGCTGGTCTAGCTGGATATGAGCTGGCCAACATATATTTGTACAGTGCTAATTATATTAACGCACTATTATGTTTGTCAAACTAACAAACTAACGCACTAGTTTTGGGTATTTATAATTTAATCACATAACTAACTTACTAACACATCTCCAGTTTCAATTCAGTTCTGTAACTCCGCCTCCCTATTCTATCACTGATTACTTGCTTAGTTTCAGCAAAGTGTTCACAACTTATGAAAAGACCTTGTAATTCTGGTTTTAATACATGGTTATTTACCCATAATGCCCATTCGTACTGTAGCTTGTCTGAGCTGATAGATGGTCAGGAAATTCAAACCATATCAAGCTGAGAGCTGGTCTGAACTGGTGAATCAGCTACCAGGTGTTTCAAAACCTAGGTTGAGCTGTTCTTTCAGCAGGGACTCACTTGTTTCAGTGTGTCATTGCTGTCATTCTGCCAGCAGGAGTGTCACGGCGGGGGGAACAGAGGAACCAGAAGCAGACACAGAGGTGGAGAGAAAAATGGCAGGTTTTAATAATGCAAGATGAAGGGGCAGATAGAGCTTAATCCAAACAGGTGATGGGTCAAAACCATGAAGGCAATCCAAAACCAGGGCAGAGGTACAGAATTCACAAAAAGTCCAGGGAAGCAGGCAGGGGTCATACACAGAATCCAGGAACAAAATCAAAGAAACATAATGCCACAAGGGCAAGGGCTCGGGAAACAAGGGCTCGGGAATAATGGGGCTTGAACAGGGGGAAAAGGAATGAAGGGCTCGGGACTCGGACCGCAGGAAATGACGAACTAGCAAGGTGCAAGTGAAAAGGACAGGTATAAATACACAGGTGAATGAGACAAACTAGATGGGGCATGGGAGTGAGGGCGGTCTAATGAATAAACATCAAGTGAGACACATGAAAGGGTAATATTACAATAACGAGGGGGAAATTAAAATGTGGACTGGATTCACAAAGACACACATGTAATACAAACGGCTCTGGTCTAGGGAGTAGACAATTGCACAGAATCAGGAGATGTAGTGATAACGAGAGGCAGGTGTGAACACTTTGCTGAAACTAAGCAAGTAATCAGTGATAGAATAGGGAGGCGGAGTTACAGAACTGAATTGAAACTGGAGATGTGTTAGTAAGTTAGTTATGTGATTAAATTATAAATACCCAAAACTAGTGAGTTAGTTTGTTAGTTTGACAAACATAATAGTGCGTTAATATAATTAGTACTGTACAAATTGTATGTTAGTTGGGAATAGTATAATAGTGCTATCTACAATGAAATGGAGAGAAAGCAGGAAGTAAGAACAGTGAGACAGAAGGAATCGTGGGAAACCGGAAAATTCCAAAACCACACGAATAGTGAGGCACGCAGACAGGGGAGTGACTCGGGATTAGAAACATTCAGACACATGAATGTAAATTGGTTCCAGAATGCAAAAAAAAAAAAAAAACATTTCAAGAATAACGATAATGAACTAACGGACAGATAACAGGAACCAGGTGTCTGTCTCCCATCAGTAATCATTGGTATATAGAGACTGTTACTTTGCCGTTCCTTCTGTCCAGACCACCGTGCACATGCAGTGCTGTGACGCATCTTCTTCATTACTCTGTGAACAAACAAACCTGAAGAGTCTTATTCCGTAATTCAGAGTCTTCAGATCTTCACGTTTCCCATCTTCACTTGTTATTTTTAAGCATATCTGATTTCAAATAGATTTGTGGAGTCTGAAATTTCCACTTTTGTGTGGATTTGCAAATCAGTGTAAGTGCAAATACTTATGAATGTGTAAATAAAGCAAGGTGTCTAACAGTAGGGGAGAGTGGGTTAAGTTGCCACTGGTAATTTCTCCAAAACAAGAGGCACTACCTCAGAAATTGAATAGCCATTTTGTGTGACTTTGTGTTCTGAGGTCCTTTCATTATATTTGGTTTTGAATTTTAAATGAAAAATAATTCACAATGACTTGGTTGTGTTCTTAAATGTGACAACTTTCATCACATAGTGTGAGAACTTCCCCAATGATGAGGTATAGAAGTGCATAACATCTACTTAACTGTCTATAACTCTGAACAATATGAAGATGTAAAGAGTTCAAATTATGTACCTGAGACTTCATTCTTTCATTTGGTATGACATTTATTTCAATGTGATGTATTGTGCCCAAGAAATGAATGAAAGAGCAAAAAGTGTAATAATATGCCCCACGCTCTGCTATTATGCTGAGATATAGAAAGAAAGAAGAATATTGAACAAAATTTTCGTGATAGAAAAATATAGAACGAAAGAAACGTAATATTGTGCAACATAAATATATCTTTTCGAGGTTAACATTGCTCAAAAGTTGAATGAGTGAAAAATGAGTAATTGACGACTGTTGTTAGTCCAGACCTGATGCCCGCCTTCTCAGTCTTACCATGGACACACTATTCATCTCTCCACCTTAAATTTTAGGAAAACCTTTCTGTGCAACTTTTTCTCAACTGCCAGTGAATTACATTTGCAGCTGACCCTTGTCCTGGGTGATGGACACCTGCCTAAATCTCGGTCCGGAACTGAAGTGTCGTATGCATCATCTTCTTCTTGTACTCTTTGTCAAACTGTTCGTTCTGATACACAGTGAAGTGATTCTTCCAATCGCCAACTTTCCCTGAAGGAAGAGAGAAGAAGAAAGAGCATTAAAGATACAGTATGGGTAAAAGATGTGAATAAGGATGCAAGAAGACATCACTCTCCATACAACTGTCTCCACCAACCTTTTCACATGAATGGAGAGATTTTGAAGTCCATGTCATCAATAGTGGAGTAGTTAGTCATGCGGTTATTCTTCATAGTATCAAATTCCACCCCTTCTTTCACCTGACGTCTCTCCTCCTCAGTCGGGCACACACCCAGGAATGAGCACACACGGTCCAACTCCCGATCAATGTCCTTCAGGGACAAACAAAGAAATGAAAGTCAAAATATGAAAATGACCAATCCGCACTCAAATGGAAGTCCACTGTCAAAATAAAACAAGTATTAAATCATAAGCATCTCGGCAAAATATATCCTTTTCAGCCTCTTATTATTTAACATAAAGACAAACATATTTTGTGCTCATTACATTACATTTCATTAATGGCATTTGGCAGATGCTCTTATTCAGAGCGACGTACAGTTGATTAGACTAAGCAGGAGACAATCCTCCCCTGGAGCAATGCAGGGTTAAGGGCCTTGCTCAAGGGCCCAATGGCTGGACAGATCTTAGTGTGGCTACACTGGGGATCGAACCACCAACCTTGCGGGTCCCAGTCATGTACCTCAACAACTACGCTACAGGCCGCCCACATCCATCCATCTTCAATGTCTCAATGCTCCTTACTGAGCATCTCAGACTTTTTTTTTAAAATGTCACTGTATTTAATATCCAGTGCTCAGGAGAAGCACCTCATACCTACTGTCAAATATGGAGGAAGGTCATTGATGTTTTTTCTGCCAGTGGGCATCTATTTTAGATCAATGGCATATCGAATTCATCAAAGTACCAGGAAACCATGGCAGAATCTGGTTGTCTCTGCTAGAAAGCTGATTTCCAGCAGGACAATGACTCCAAACATACATCAAAATCACACAGAAATGCCAAAGTGAAAGCAACATCCACGTCCTGCTCAGTCTCCAGACTTAGCCCATCAAAAACAGTGACCTAAACTTCAGAGGGCAGTCCATAAGTGCACTGCAAAAATATGAATGATCTTGAAAAGTTTTGCATGGAGGAATGGTAAAAAAAAAATCCATCCAAATGTGTTCTCTAACCTTATAACTTTCACTTATGCAGTTCTTACCTCTGCTAGATCTTCATAGTGTAGATAGAGGAGTTTGGGGTAAGCTTGTTTTTTCTCCCACCACCCTTTCACATGGTCATACCAGGAGCCAAATCGAACTGGAAAACCAAGGAGGGGAGTTGAGTATAATACAGGGTCACATTGTTTAATTGAGTCCACTCACTCGTCCAATCACATGCGCACTTTCATAAATCAACAGTCAGACCTCCCCTGTGCTGCTCATTGCCTGCACTGAATCTGCATGCTTTGCTTGCTACTGCACAAATAGGGCTCATCCTCCATTACCCCAGCTACCACCTGTTTGATACTGGTGGGTTTCTGATTCCTCCAGTTTTGTAGGGGAGATGTATTATGCTCCCTGTTAGATGTGCACTGTAGTACCTGTAAGACGGAAATTATTATATTATTATATATTATTATTATATCTGGCATTATCACTCAGGGCTGGTCAGCTTGCTGGCTTCCTCTGGTATTGTGGCAAAATGTGGCTGTAAAGTAATTTAACCCAGGAGCATGCACCATTAACCCCCACTATCTCCGCACCCATACGGGCAGGAGCCTGTGGGGGAAGACTCAGGCCTCCAGCCGTAAAACTCGTTACGACGGGGCAACATCCTTTACGGCACGGGAAGGCTTCAGAGGGCACGGCCTGTTAGGCCCTGACCTTCTCCTGAACCCCCCTTTATTGCTCTCTCCCTCTTTACTCAGTCACTAAATGATGTGTACAGCATTGGATGTTTCATGACAAAGTCAGTTTAGATAATATTCATGTTTGATATTATTCTGATTGTTTCAGTGCGACTGGTGCAATGGTTTTATTTCTGCAACAGCAAACCCTGGACATCATAACCAACCAGGAACCAGAGGAAAAACTGTGTGGAGCTCTGCCCCAGTGAAAGCCATGTGCCTCAACCCCCCTGCGCGTCCTGGGGAGGCGTGGCTCCAAATTACAGATGGGTGACCCATTTTTAGGGTTAACATCAAAGGCCAGATTTTGGATTTAAGGACAGCAAACTAAGCAATCTGGGAGAATGCAATCAGCCTCCCGTGCACACAGCGCACGTAATTTCTATGTACAGGGTGTCTGTAGCCAGACTCCCGTATGTAGCTTTTATTACCAGGTATGACTTTTAAGACTCTGTAATTTGGTTTCCGTTGTAATGTTTTGTGATTTGGAACTAGTATGTAATTACGTGTATGTAACCTGCCTGGTAAAATAAACTGTTAAAACTTGATCTGTTTGGTTTTCCTTACTGACACTCAAAGTTATACAGGGAATGCTTGGTTTACCCCCTCGAACTGGTCTAGGGAGGATGAATATTTACGCTTAATGTATCACGGCGTATAGCACCCGTAGACCTATGATGGTAAATCCCTCGCCTCCGCATGGTAGTTCATTTATGTCGAGCAGAGCCGTAGCTAGGTTGGTCTGCTTGGGTCCCTAGGCTGTAAACAGATATACCCAAGAGTAGCTATTCCTGCGACCTCTCATGACTACAGATAGCTAGTCAGTTTGTGAGACGTGCACATTACGCACGATGTGACATGCGGTGGTACCAGCAGAGGACTGTTCGGAGAGTAAATCTCAGTACAGGATTCCTATAGCGATCAAGTCAAAATTATCAATAAGAAATCTACCTAATGTGGATAACTAATAAATTATTATTCTAAAATGGAGTCAGATAAACGAAGGTGAATCTATTGGCCCTATTGTGGAGATTCTTGGTCAGCCCGGACCAGTAAAGAGCGGAAGGCAGAGTGGTACTACTGCCTTTGTATCGTGGTTTATTTATTGGCTGATCTAGACTCTCCGCATAGGGGCCACTAATTTTTAACCCTATTAGTATTCTTTCAGCAACACCAGAAGGACGAGCACGCTGATACCTTCAGCCCTCGCTAAATTCCGTCGTTGGGTTAGCGTGGGGTTTTACATACCTGAAGCAGATCCATTAATTTATTTACATATTCAACAAAACATTTAATCCAAAAATAATAGTTGTCTACTATAAATATTATGTTACATAAATATCTATACATATAAAAAATGTTTCATATAAATATGAAACATTTTCCTGACTGTACTTTCTTATGATCTGTGTATTTAAACTTCATTTAACCAGAAAAATAACTCCCACACTCACATTTTCCCTCCTGGAATTTCTGCAGGTAACTAGTCCAGTCTCCAGGCTCAGGCTGTGCACTGTTCATTCGGTCAAAATGAAAGTAGGACACAACATTGTCCTTGGCGTTGCGGGCTACATAGACAATCTACAGAAAGAGCATGTTACAAACAAGAATTTTATTCATAATTCATCAACAAATACTGAAAGAATTATGGACATACAAATGTATGTCAAGACAACTTACAGAAGGAGACTTGCAGACGAGAAAGACAGTCTGCAGAGATCAAGTACAAACACCAAGCATCAAACATTTATTTGGAAAGTGTGTAAGCAGAAATAAAGAGTAGATGACAAGGTCTGTCATTTTGTAAAAGTGCCTGATAAAAAATATAGACATTCAGAAATGGTGAATCAAGAGAAGTGGTCCACTCTTACCCTACACTTTTGTTCCCAGAAGGATTTAGGCACAAACTGAACTGGAAGGTGGGTTTTAATAAGGCGAGGGGATGTGGTCATCTTATCTGCCGATTCTACACCTGTATGTGGTGAAGAAGATTACAGCTCTTAATCAAGAAATATATTCTGTGCTACATATTTAGATTCTCTCCTGCCTACATATGTCAGACAGACTCAAATATCCTTGTTACCTACTACTCGAGTACAAATGTATATTGTGTTGTTCTAAACTGCTGCCTATGTGAAGCTATGTGAGGTCAAAGGCAGTGTTGTGAAAGAAAAGTTCCAAAAGCAATAACAATGAACTAACTAAAATAGACTGTAGCTTTAGTATAATATGTTTGTTTAGCTGTCTCATCATTCAATTCTGATTTTCAGTGTCTCTGTGACCTGTGGGAAGAAATGGGATGCAGATCTCCAGGAATGGGACTCTCTCATAGATGGGCAGGGAGACCCCACGCTTGGGGGAAGACTTCCCAAAATACAGAAGGTCCAACATGTGGGACACCCAGGTTGTACCTGAGAGAGGTTAACAAATAAATATCAAAACAGTTCTGAAATGCATAGAAACCAAAGGCACAGTAATTATTAACGTATGCAGATGATTGAATGGGGTACAGGCATCACCAGCATTGTGCTTTCTATGCTATAGCCAGGAATGTTTTTTGCCTTAACCTGAATATTTTTGACAAAGGAAAGAAATATATACACTCGGTGAGCATTACTCCACTATTGATTTATTTCACTTCAAAATCTCTCCATTCATGTGGAATGATTGGTGGAAACAGCTTTATGCAGAGGGTACCTTGATGTCTTTTTGCCTCCATATTCACATAAACCCATATAAATACACTCACTGAGCACTTTACTAGATATTTATTAGACATATTGTTTTAGACTTATTAGACTTCTGCTGTTATAGCCTATCCACTTAGAGGTTTGACACATTGTGTTGCATTACTATTACCTGTCTGTAAGCTTTGACCAGTCTGGCCCTTCTCCTCAGACCTCTCCTCAGTTTTGCCCACAGAACTGATGCTCACTCGATGTTTTATGTTTTTCTTTTTCTCTGCATACTCTTGAGACTGTTGTGTGTAAAAATCTCAGGAGATCAGCTGTTGACATGCTCAAACCACCCTGTCTGGCAACAACAATCATTCCACGGTCAAAGTCACTTAGATCACATTTCTTCCCCCTTCTGATGTTAGGTGTGAGAAATAGCTGAACCCCTTGACCATGTGGCTCATTAAATATTTGCATTGTTGTTTTTAAACAAGTTGATGTATGGGTCTACCAAATAAAGTGCTCAATGGGTGTATAATTGTAATGTAATTCCAATGAATTCACAACATTTTTTTTGTCAAAAACATTAAATGCAAATATTATTATTATTATTATTATTATTATTATTATTATTATCATTATTATTATTATTATTATTTTTGTATTATTATTTTTCATTGTTATTATTATTAGTATTAGTATTATTATTATTATTATTATAATGATTATAATTATTATTAGTAGTAGTAGTAGTAGTAGTAGTAGTAAAAAAACAAGTATACGCATACAAATATACACTTAAAAACATAAAGAAATAAAGCATGCACTCAGATACAGTGAAATACATTATATGTCTCTTCCCGGCTAAGCAGAAAATGACTTCACATGCACAGCGAGGGCTCCGGGTGCCTCGAGCACCGGCCCCTTCTACCCCAAGTGCCCAATATTCCTCTTTGATTTGATTACAAAATACATATATTTTCATTCATTTATCTAGGTAAAATATATTCTGTACAATAACTGGGTGTAGTTTTTCTAGGTTTGTGCTGCCTTTCCTCACTTTGAGCACCTGCCCCTCATTAGGTCTCTGTGTGGCCCTGGCCCTAAGTGTAGTCAATCCTGAGGCCCTGGCAGACATATTTCATTCTATTAGAGAGACAGGTAGGTAAATAAAATGACAGAGCTAAACAGATGGACAGACCTGCTTTGGGATATGTTGCAATGAGAATATCATCAGGCTTTGCCTGGAAGTTCTGCACATTATCCCAGTTGTCAGTTATGGAATGAACCATTGGCACACCATGGAAATTAAACAACTCTGGACAAGGAACTGGAACAGTCTGAGAGAAGTGAAAAAATTCAGAAAAAAACCCCCAGAAGAAATTCAATATTAAAATCGCAGCAGCCAAATGTACCTCACACATACAAACACCACCTCCTTTGGATTGAAGGACATTAATCTTCCTCTCTGTGATGATGTTAAATTCCATCAAAACTATTTTTCCTTCAAAAGTTAGGTAGTAGCCTAGCTAGCTGACCAGCTGGAGTGTGCACAAATCCACACAGTCCGCAAATCACAATCTCAACTACCCCCTAGATGCCTTTGAGCCTGGGTGGGGGGTCCTGGATCAGAAAATGTTGAAAACCCCTGCTTTAATGAATGAACCTTGCTCAAACCACATTAAAATGCATGCAATTAAATAGCACCTTTATTTGTGACTCAGTTCAACCAACACTAATGCACTTTTCAATTGAATTCAAATTCAAGCAACACTTGGTTTTTTAACCCAAGTATATTTTGTAAGTATACATCTCTTTCACTTCATTTAGTGGCAAAGATTTCTCAAATAGTAATAAAACACCTACTTCTTTTTGGTCCTGGTTGGCCATGCTGATAGTCAGGGCTGAGCTGAAGAGACTGGTCTGCTCCTGTGTAAACTACACTGTACCTGGGAAGAGGTGATATAATTCTGACTTAGACCAACAGCGTTAGTGTAAATACAATCAGTTGTATTTACACAAACTGTAGCTTTCTACCCTGCCCACTATGCCAAAGTCCAATTTATCGGAGATAAACAATAAAGAAAAAGAAAAAAGATAACCTATCAGCAGTTCTGAGTGCCTGAGTTCACATAGGGCCACTTCATGTCAAACATAATATAAAAGCACATAAATAGGTTAGACTGCCATTCATCCATTGCACTACATTGCAGTACAATACAATCACTGGGCAGTTACTTGTATCCAGAGTAACTTACAAAGGTAGCAAACAACAGGGTTAGTCTCAGGAAAGATACCACCAAGCAGGCAGAGAAGGCCCATTAGTTGTATGAATGGGTGAATGTAGCGTAGGGTGGCCTGTAGCGTAGTGGTTAAGGTAAATGACTGGGACACGCAAGGTTGGTGGTTCTAATCCCGGTGTAGCCACAATAAGATCCGCACAGCTGTTGGGCCCTTGAGCAAGGCCCTTAACCCTGCATTGCTCCAGGGGAGGATTGTCTCCTGCTTAGTCTAATCAACTCTACTTCACTCTGGATAAGAGCGTCTGCCAAATGCCAATAATGTTATGTAATGAATGAGAAGCATCAATTGTACAGCGCTTTGGATAAAGGTGCTATATAAATGCCAACCATTTACCATTAAGCTGGGGTAAGATGACCCCCAAGGAAAGAAGCCCCCTCACTGTAATTCACCTCTTGACCACTAGAATGAGCCACTTTGATTTCTTGGATTGTAGTGCCCTTCCTAATCTTTGAATGGCTTTGAATTCATGTTAGTGGTGGGAATAAATCAAAAGAAAAGTACGTTCATGTAATATTTTCACAGCACAAAATAAGCCCCTTTGTTTTTATGAAGATGGAAATACACACACATTTTTCACTCTTATTATGAAAATAATGTAACATCTAAGAAAGTAAATATGTATGTACAATTAAGGCGCATATACAAACCAGGTTAAAATATCTATGGAGCTAATTTATCACCCTTTAAACCTGACATCCAGATACATTCTGGCTGTATGAACAGTGATCAATAGCCACAGACAGCTCTTGGTTACAGGCTGTGTCTGAGTCCCAGGCCATATCTTCACCATATCCCTCTCACTCAAGGGGTCACAGATCTCATAGACTGAATTCAGATTCTCAAAAACTCTGAAATAACAAGCTATAGCTCTGAATGGTCAGGAATGGACCACAAATGGATTTCATGTGATTCATCCATGAGAAAATTAATTTATATTTGTGGCCATGATGGAGCTTCCTTGCAGAGGAGGACTGTGCTCATCTCTTCTGTATCCAAATTATGGACATTGTATTTTGGGTGAGTGCCTGCAATGCACTCTGAATCTGAGTATGTGATTTTTTATTATTTTTTATTTGACCTTTATTTATACAGGGAAGTCCCTTGAGAGCAAGCTCTCATTTTCAAGGGTGCCCTGTTTACAAAAAACATATATAAAAGATACAGGTTGCAACAGACAAGATAAGAGCAGACAAAAAACAAGTTATAAAAAACAGATAATAAAATCAGGTAAAACACGAGCAGTTCTCAGTCATGGTACCCACGAGGAGCACTCTAAAAGAGTCTAGAGAAACAAAATTATCCAATTTTAGAGTGTCCTGGAGCCTATTCCACTTGTCCGGAGCATAGTGAGAAAAAGCAGCCTTTCCATATTCCGTCCTCACGCGCGGAATGAGCAATCTGATGTGTGAATGCGAGCGGGTTCGGCAACTCATAGAGTTGTGAAGGAGGAGCGAGGATAAATACGATGGGAGTTTACCAATTAGAGCTTTATAGATGAATAGAAGCGAATGTAGCTCTCTTCGTGCAGTTAGGGACGACCAACCCAATTTTTCGTACAAAACACATCGGTGAGTAAGAAAACCATCACCCGTTACAAAGCGCAGGGCACTATGATACACAGCATCAAGCAGCTTCAAAATGGCAGGAGAAGCATGCATATACACAATATCACCATAATCAAAAACAGACATAATTTGGGACTGAACAATGGATTTCCTGGTTTGAAGAGAAAAACAGGATTTAATCCTGTAAAGAAAGCAAATTTTAACCCTCAGCTTCTTTATGAGATGTTCAATATGTGTGCGAAAAGAGAGCTTGGTATCCAGCCAAATACCCAGATATTTAAATGAGTCGACACAATCAATTAGTTCTCCCAGCAGAGAGTGGAGAGAAAGGCTATTGTTAACAATTGACGATCGAGAGAAAAACATCCATTTAGTTTTGTTTGAGTTTAAGACTAATTTGAGATCATGCAGAGATCGTTGGAATGTGTCGAAGGCTGACTGCAGGCTTGCAGCTGCCTGAGCTGGGGTGGGACCAAAGCAGTAAATTATTGTATCGTCCGCATAATAATGAACATTAGTGTGTACAGAAGGGAAAAGAATATTATTTATATAAAGAGTGAATAAAATTGGACCAGTAATGGACCCTTGTGGGACACCCTTAACAACAGATAAAGAGCTGAATCTAAGATTGCCAGCAACAACTGACTGCTTTCT
The DNA here is from genome assembly GCF_963514075.1 of Conger conger. Taxonomy (NCBI): domain Eukaryota; kingdom Metazoa; phylum Chordata; class Actinopteri; order Anguilliformes; family Congridae; genus Conger; species Conger conger. The sequence goes on along the minus strand of NC_083769.1, from coordinate 35,691,301 downwards.
CCCAGACAAGTAGTTAGAGAACCAACTAAGAGAAAGGTCATCCAGGCCAATGGAAGCTAACATACTTAACAAAATACCATGATCAACAGTGTCGAAGGCCTTAGAGAGGTCGACAAAGAGGGCAGCACAATGTTGGCGATTATCAAGACCATTCACAATATCATTAATGATGAGGGAAGTGGCAGTAACAGTGCTATGACCGGGTCTGAATCCTGATGGGTGTGAGTGTAGGATATTGTATGCGTCTAAAAAAGCCCGCAGCTGTTCAATTGCCAGGGTTTCTAAAACCTTAGCTAGGCAGCACAGTCTAGAGATGGGACGATAATTGTTTAGGTCACTGGTGTCACCCCCTTTAAGCAGGGGCACGACCTGTGCGGACTTCCAGACCGTTGGGATTTCACCGGAGATAAAAGTTAGGTTAAAAATGTGAGCAAGCGGGGAGGCGACCAGGTGAGCACTGAGACGCAAAAGATATGGGGCTATGTCATCCTCACCCTTAGACTTTTTAATATTCAGATGGGAGAGTGCCATGAAAACTTCATAGTCACTAACCGGTCTAAAAGAGAATCTATTAGCAAGAGGGGAGGGGACCGAAAGGTTTTCGGCCAATGACGGGTCATGGACGTGTCCCGGCGAGACCGTATTGGCTGATAGCCTATCAAATAGAAGGCCAGAAGCTACAAAATGTTGGTTAAATGTGTCGCACATTATTGATTTGTCTGAAATTACATCATTCTCATAGCTAATTTGAGGTGGGAGAGTAGAGGTGGATCCAGATTTAAGTGATTTTACAGTTTTCCAAAAACTAGCTGAGTTTCCTTGGGCATTTGCAAATGAAGATAAATAGAAATCAGATTTGGCTTTCCTGACTATACTAGTACTTTTATTCCGCATTTTCCTGAAATGTAACCAGTCTGTCGGATTACCAGTAGATCTGGCAGTAGTCCAGGCGGAGTCTCTGAGTTGAAGGGTTTCGATGACTTCCTCAGAGATCCAGGGACTAGAGCGATTTTTTACTCTGAGATTTTTTATAAGGAGCATGCTTATTAGTGATGGAGTTAAAAATATGGAAGAAGTGGTCAGAAGCTAACTCGGGATCAGGGATTAAGCATAATTTATCTAAATCAGAGTGGGATAAATCATGTAAGAAGCCTTGTTCTATAAAATCTTTAAAATTACGCTTTGTGATGAGGTGACCATTGGATTTATTAGCTTTGACTAATCTAACACAAGCTATAGGGCAATGGTCGCTAATGCCTGGTGCAAACACCCCGCACTGAGGATATTTAAATGGCCTATTAGTTAATATAATATCAATTAGGGTGGATCTAGATGGAGATTTGGCATTTGGTCTTGTGGGGTGTAAAATAAGTTGAGATAGATCTAAATCTAAGCAGAACTGTTTAAGACTAGTAGAGCTATCAGAGAGCCAGTCCATGTTTAAATCGCCCAGCACCACCAATTCGGAAGAGGCATACATAGATAACACCTTCCCCAACTCATCTAATTCTGATGTTGGCGCAGAGGGTGGGCGATAAACACCAGCAACCACAATATGGACGTCACCACCCAAAAAAATATCTAAAACTAAACACTCAAAACATTTCGGGACGGTGGAGGACACAAGGACCCGTACGGCTAGGTGTTCCCTGACAAATATAGCCACTCCGCCTCCTTTAGCTCTCCTATCAGATCTAAACAAATTAAAACCGGCAATAGAAACATCCGAGTTGGAAATTTTCCCAGACAACCAAGATTCGGTAATAACAAGTATGTCGGGGGCGGCATCGACAATCATACAGTTAATGAAATCCAACTTGGGCAGCAAACTCCTCGAATTTAGGTGCAGAAGCTTCAAACCATTTATGGCCCGCAGATCCTGCAGTGACCCCAAATCATTAGATCCCAAAGTAGCAGAAGGAGCAGAGCCGGGCAACGCAATACCAGTAGAAACAACCACCAGGTTTCCCTGCACAGCTCTGCTTGGCCTGGAAGCATGACGAGGAAGACGAACTGGGAGGGGGCTGATAGTGGGGATGACACACAAAGCCGTGGTATCCTTACCGGGCCATTCAGGAAGCCAGCTGATGCTCCGCAACTCAGTTGCTGTAATCGAGGCAAACGTTGTTGACAAAAGTCCGCTGCCGCTCCGAAGCCCAACTGCGCCTTAGGGAAGCGCAGGCCGCCCTGCTACGGATCCGGGCTGAAGCCGAGCCACCAACGCAGCAGGAGCGAAATCCTCCCGGAATGAACCAACGCCAGAATAGGCCGACGGTCCGGCGATCACCTCAACAGTCCCGCCGCAACATACCGGAAGATACTGCAAATCAGCCAGCAGACCTCCACCGAAGCAGGCCAGAGGAGCCAGCAACCCAGACACCAGGCCAATCGCCGCCAGTGCGGGACCGCCACGGCCCGCCGAAGAAAGCAGCGCAGGTGGAGGAAAGTCCAAGCTAGCTGCTAGGCTAGCTGGGCTAGCTGGGCCAGGGTTTAGCTCAACGTCACCGGCCCAGAGGAGTATCAGCGTCAGCCAAATGAATCCAACAGAAGAGCTCAACGTAGGGACCTTACTAGATGATGATGGGGCTCTGGCACGGCCAATATCCAGGAACCCGGAGAACAGCAGATATTGGCTACCTGCAGTCGGGAAGTAGATTCCCTCCCCATCGTCAGGCAAGAAGTGACAGCGTGACGAGCAAGCGATCAGGCAAAAGATTAAAACAATGACAATCACGCATCTTTGTGGAAAAGTTCAAATAGGAGGCAATCCGCAATTGAAAAGTTGAAAAGTAGGACGGTTAAAACGTTTAAAACGTTTAGAAGTTTGACTCGCTTGAGCAGTGGACGCTGCGGTCGCCATCTTGATTACCCACAATGACTGTGATGCTGTGTTCACCTGTACTCCTAATGTAGAGCTGGGGTATTGTACAGAGCTGACCAAGTACAAGGCTATGCATATGTAACAGGTTACTATTTACTGCTGACTAAACACCTTCACTAGCGAATAGGCTAGGTTGACATGAATTCAGGTATCTGGTTTGCTGACACACATATCAATTATTTCAGGCGGCCTATACATAGGCTGCAGCAACTACGTACAAGGAAATGCCTTACCTGTTGGGGTTCTTGTTCTTCCCTGCTTGTGTGCAGGTTCCTGTCTGGCTTCAAGGTGCGCTGCAGTTTGCTCTGTTACTTGCAGCCACGTAATGTTCCATGTAAGCCTGATGAGAATTGTTATTGTAGGTCACCATAGAGGAAGCGGTGGAGCTTGAGACTCTGCACATGCATAGCCTATTGCGGTATTTATTTTACACTTCAGATCTTGTTAACGGTATGAGTAGGAAAGCTTTTAGCTTCCGAGGTAATGTCATGGTTCAAATGCGCTAAAACATGCGTTTACAGGAACGCCACTGCATGTGCACGAACAAATATTTGTTGCCATTGTAGGAAATTGCTAGCTGCTGTTTTGCCGACATTAGTAATTTGCGTTTATGGCTCAGTCCCATTAAAGAGCTAAGGAACGTGGATAGCACGGCTTCGTGGAGCTCCGACCGTTTGTGTTTTAAACGGTTGTACCCGCCTTTTCCCAGGGCTTACGTATTTATTTGTATTTTTAATATTCTTACTACTGACAAACCAACTGTTGATCGAGTTGGGGCTTTGGGGCTGCTTACTGTTCACGTTGCAGTGCGTGGTTTGGGATCTGGGTTGGCGTGGAGGTTGCTGCGGCGCCGTCGGAAGTGGTGCCGTTCTTTTCACTGCATGTTATAAACACGTCTCTGCTTTTTCATTTAGTTGAACGTACCTTTGTGGGGATTGAAATCCTTGATTCATACAAACTATTTATTTGGGGGGATAATTCCCAAGGTGGCGTAATCGGGTGGGGTTAAGCCAGGTCACATTCAGCACATCCAGCTTTCCCATGTATACTACATTCACATGTTAGGGTCTGCCAAACTTCGTGAAAGTGGAATATAATGAAAGTATTTCTTATTCCATTTCATTCTTTCCTGAAGTGTCCCAGAAAGTTATGTTCCAGATTTTTGTCTGTTAGTTTAGTATTTTTGTAACTACCTTATTTTTCTGTTTACTTCTATTATTCTTTGCACTCCTGATGTCTTTAACTTTATGTAGTTTGGAGCCCGAGTCACTTCCCTGTCTGTGTGATTCACTATTCGGGTGTTTTCAAATAGTGAAGCACGCAGACAGGGGAGTGACTCGGGATCAGACACATTCAGACACAGACATCACAGGGGAAGACGAGTGCAAAGACGAATGAATGTAAACAGATTCCAGAATTTAAAAAAAAGAAATTTCAATAATAATGATAATGAACTAAAAGAAAGATAAGACCCCATAACAAGAGGTCTGTCTTCCATCAGTAATCGTTGATATATAGACTGTTACTCTGCCGTTCTTTCTGTCCAGACCGCCGTGTACATGCAGTGATGTGACGCATCTTCCTCATTACTCTGTGAACAAGCAGACCCGAAGAGTCTTATTCCATATTACAGAGCCTTCAGATCTTCATGTTTCCCATCTTCACTTGTTTTGTTTTTTTTTAGCATATCTGATTTCAAATAGATTTGTGGAATCTGAAATTTCTTGAATTCCCCTTTTGTGTCTATTTGCAAATTAGTCTTAAGTGCAAATACTTGTGAATGTGTAAATAAAGCAAGGCTTCTAACGATAAGGGAGAGTGGGGTAAGTTGTCACACTGTTCATTTCTCCAAAACAAGAATCACTACCTCAAAAATGTAATAGCCATTTGGTGTGACTTTGTGCTCTGAGGTCAGCTTCCTGCGTACATGTGGGCAAAATCACACTAATCTGAGGTGAGGATAGTTTTCTTCCTTCAATAGCCTTCAAAAGTAAAAAATTACGCAGTTAATGTGAGTTTTTCAGGTACAAATGTTCAAAATAATATTTTAGTCTAACTATCAAATTGATGCTTGTAATGAAGGCCAGGCAATTTATGTGCCAGGACTGATTCTAAAATAGATTACAGTTAGATTATTCAGATATACAGTAGACTGCAACTGCTTTAAACCACAGTGTTCTGCTGTGGTTCATTTTGGTCATGTGGGAGGGAGAACTCATGGTCCGCTGCCATTCGTCACAGAGATGATTGACGGGGAATGGGAGGTAAGGGGGATGTACTGCAGTGGTTCATCATGGGGATTGCTGACGGTCACAGAGGTTTGCTATAACGAGGGTACTAGCAATTGCGCTTGGTGGGCAAAGCACCAGATTCAGGACCCCTGGTCCATTCATTATATTTGGTTTTGAATTTTAAATGGAAAAATAAATAAATCACAATGACTTGGTTGTGTTCTTAAATGTGACAACTTACATCACAAAGTGTGAGAACTTCCCCAATGATGGGGGCACACAAGTGCATTACCTCTACTTAACTGTCTATAACTCTGTACTTAAATAAGATGTAAAGAATACAAAATATGTGCCTGAGACTTCATTGTTTCATTTTGTATGACATTTATTCAAATGTGATTTATTGTGCCCATGAAATGAACGAAAGAGAAAAAAGTGTAAGTGCCCCACGCTCTCGCCTATTATGCTAAAATATAGAAAGAGGAATCTTGAACAAAATTTTTTGTTTTATATAGAAAAATAAACTAAAGAAAATCAAATATTGTGCAACAAAGATATCTTTTCGATGTGAACATTGCTGAAAAGTTAAGAGTGAAAAATGAGTATTTGACTGCTATTATTAGTCCAGACCTGATGTCTGCCTTCTCAGTCTGACCAAAGACAGACTATTCATCACTCTTCACCTTAAATTTTAGGAAAACCTTTCTGTGCAACTTCCTCAACTGCAAGTGAATTGAATTTGCAGCTGACCCTTGTCCTTGGTAATGGACACCTGCCTAAATCTCGTTCCGGAACCGCAGTGTGGTACTCATCATCTTCTTCTTGTACTCTTTGTCAAACTGTTCGTTCTGATACACAGTGAAGTGATTCTTCCAATCGCCAACTTTCCCTGAAGGAAGAGGGAGGAAGAAAAAGCATTAAAGATACAGTATGGGTTAAAGATGTGAATAAGGACGCAAGAAGACATCACTCTCCATACAACTGTCTCCACCAACCTTTTCGCATGAATGGAGAGATTTTGAAGTCCAATACATCGATAGTGGAGTAGTTAGTCATGCGGTTATTCTTCATGGCATCAAATTCCACCCCTTCTTTCACCTGACATCTCTCCTCCTCAGTTGGGCACACACCCAGGAATGAGCACACACGGTCCAACTCCCGATCCATGTCCTTCAGGGACAAACAAAAAAGCTTCAAATCTATATATGAAAGTGACCAAGCTGTACTCAAGGAGCAAGCTACACAAATTCCGCTGTGTGTCGGCTTTTCAAAATTATTACAAGAGAAAAATTGGAGCCCACAGTCAAAATAAAACAAGTATTAAATCATAAGCATCTTTATATATCCTTTTCAGCCATAAATATTTTTAACATTAAAGACAAACATATTTTGCTCATCCATACTCAATGTGTCAATGCTCCTTACTGAGTGTCTCAGAAATGTTTTTAAAATGTCACTGTGTATATCCAGTGCTCAGGTGAAGCACCTCATACCTACTGTCAAATATGGAGGTAGGTTTTTGCTGCCAGTGGACATCTATTTTAGATCAATAGCATATTGAATTCATCAAAGTACCAGGAAACCATCCATCCATCATCACCCGCTTATCCGGAGTCGGGTCGCGGTGGCAGTAGGCAAAGCCAGGTATTCCAGTCGTCCCTCTCCCCAGCAACGCATTCTAGCTCCTCCTGGGGGATCCTGAGGCGTTCCCAGACCAGGAGAGATATATAATCTCTCCAGCGGGCTCAGGGTCTCCCTCGGGGTCTCCGCCCAGTCGGACGAGCCCGGAAAACCTCCAAAGGGAGGCGCCCGGGAGGCATCCGGATCAGATGCCCGAACCACCTCAATTGGCTCCTTTCGACGTGAAGGAGCAGCGGCTCTACTCCGAGCTCCCTCCGGCTCCTCATCTCTAAGGCTGAGCCCGGCCACCCTACGGAGGAAGCTCATTTCGGCCGCTTGTATACGCGATCTCGTTCTTTCGGTCACTACCCAAAGCTTGTGACCATAGGTGAGGGTTGGCACGTAGATCGACCAGTAAATCGAGAGCTTCGCCTGTCGATCTCACGCTCCCTTCTACCCTCACTCGTGAACAAGACTCCGAGATACTTGCACTCCTTCACTTGGGGCAAAGACTCGTTCCTAACCCGGAGGGAGCAATCCACCGTTTTCTGGCAGAGAACCATGGCCTCGGACTTGGAGGCGCTGACTCTCATCCCGGCTGCTTCACACTCGGCTGCAAACCGCTCCAGTGCGTGCTGAAGGTCATGGTCCGATGAAGCCAGCAGAACCCCATCAAAAAGCAGAGATGCGATTCTGAGGTCACCAAACCGGACACTCTCCTCACCTCGGCTGCGCCTTGAGATCCTGTCCATGAATACCACAAACAGAACCAGTGACAAGGGGCAACCTTGGCGGAGTCACCCACAGGAAATGTGCTTGACTTTGTGCCGAAAATGCGGACACAGCTCTCACTTTGGTTATACAGGGACTAGATGGCTCGTAACAACGGCCCCGGTACCCCATACTCCCGCAGTACACCCCACAGGGTTCCCCGGGGGACACGGTCGAAAGCCTTCTCCAAGTCCACAAAGCACATGTGGACTGGATGGGCAAACTCCCATGACCCCGCCAGCAATCCTGCCAAGGTAAAGAGCTGGTCCACGACCAGGACAGAAGCCACATTGCTTCTCCTGAATCCGAGGTTCGACCGTCGGTCGGAGCCTCCTTTCCGGCACCCTAGAGTAAGCTTTCCCAGGGTGGCTGAGGAGTGCGATACCCCAATAGTTGGAGCACACCCTCCAGTCCCCCTTCTTGAAAATGGGGACGACCACCACCCCGGTCTGCCACTCTGCAGGTACTGTCCCCGACCTCCACGGGACACTGAAGAGGCATGTCAGCCAAGACAGCCCAACAATGTCCAGAGCCTTCAGCATCTCAGGGCGAATCTCATCTACACCCGGCGACTTGCCACTGAGGAGCTTTTTGACTACCTCAGCAACTTCCGCCAGGGATATAGGTGCAGATTCCCCCGAGTCTTCTGGCTCTGCCTCTTCCACAGAGGACGTGTTGTTTGGGTTCAGAAGCTCCTCAAAGTGCTCTTTCCACCGCCCGACAATATCCCCAGTCCCATATCCTCCCCTGCTGAAAACAGCCTGAGACAAGCCCTGCTTTCCCTTTCTGAGTCGTCGGATGGTTTGCCAGAACTTCCTCGAGGCCAACTGAAAGTCCTTCTCCATACCCTCCCCAAACTCCTCCCATACCCAGGTTTTTGCTTTGGCGACTGCCGGAGTTGCAGCCCTTCTGGCCACCCGGTACCTGTCTGCTGCTTCAGGGGACCCCCGGGCCAGCCAAGCCCGAAAGGCCTCCTTCAGCTTGACGGCCTCCCTCACCGCTGGTGTCCACCAGCGGGTTCTTGGGTCGCACCCCGACGGCATCGATGACCTTCTGGCCACAGCTCCTGCTTGCCACCTCTGCAATGGAGGCTTTGAACATGGCCCATTCGGACTCCATGTCCCCAGCTTCCCCCAGGATGCGTGAGAAGTTCCTCCGGAGGTGGGAGTTGAAGACCTTGTGAACAGGGGCCTCTGCCAGACGTTCCCAGTTCACCCTTACTACACGTTTGGGTTTACCGGATCTGTCCGGCAGCCTCCCCGCCCACTTGATCCAACTCACCACCAGGTGGTGATCAGTTGACAGCTCTGCTCCTCTCTTCACCCGAGTGTCCAAGACATACGGCCGCAGGTCTGATGATACGACCACAAAGTCGATCATCGATCTTTGGCCTAAGGTGCTCTGGTACCAAGTACACTTATGAGCTACCCGATGCTCGAACATGGTGTTTGTTATCGACAATCCATGACCAGCACAGAAGTCCAATAACAAAACACTGCTTGGGTTCAGATCAGGCAGGCCATTCCTCCCAATCACCGCCTTCCAGGTTTCTCCGTCATTGCCCACGTGAGCGTTGAAGTCGCCCAGCAGGACTATGGAGTCTCCGGGTGACTCCAAGAAGGCCGGATACTCTGAACTGTCATTTGGGCATAAGCACAAATGACAGTCAGAGCTTTCACCCCAGCGACACGTAGTCGCAGAGAGGCGACCCTCTCGTTCCCCGGGTGGAACTCCAACACAGTGGCGCTCAGCCGGTGGCTTGCGAGTATCCCCACACCCGCCCGGCACCTCTCACCTTGAGCAACTCCAGAAAAGAACAGAGTCCAGCCCCTCTCCAGGAGTTTGGTTCCGGAACCAGTACTGTGCGTGGAGGTGAGCCCAACTATATCTAGTTGGTACCCACCAGAGAGGTGACGTTCCACGTCCCCAGAACCAGTCTGCGACGCCGAGGATCAGCACGCCCGGATCCCCGCCTTTGCCTACTGCCCGTTGGGCAAAGCACCCGACTCCGATGCCGACCCCTGCAGGTGGTGAGCCCACAGGGCGGCGACCCCACGTGACCAGTTCGGGCTGTGCCCGGCCGGGCCCCATGGGATAAGGCTCGCCGACGAGCTCCCCTCCTGGGTCTGGCTCCAGCAGGGGGCCCCGGTTTCCCTTTTCCGGGCGAGTTAACTGCGTCATTGTGTGGCCGTATCATGGAGTTTTTGAATCGCTCTTAGTCTAGCCCCTCCCCCAGGACCAATTTGCCTTGGGAGACCCTACTGGGGGCTAACAGTGCCCCCAACAACCTAGCTCCCAGGATCACCGGGACACACAAACCCCTCCACCACGTTAAGGTGGCGATTCCTCGGAGGGGAAACCAGGAAAACCATGGAAGAAAATCTGGTTGTCTCCACTATGAAGCTGATTTCCAGCAGGCCAATGACTCCAAACATGCATTAAAATTCCGCACAGAAATGCTAAAGTGAAAACAACATCCACGTCCTGCTCAGTCTACAGACTTTTAATCCCATCAAACAGTTATCTAAACTTCAGAGGATATGAATGATGTTGAAAAGTTTTGCATGGAGGAATGGTTGTATAGGTGTTCTCTAACCTTATCACAAATGATAGGAAAACACTCACGGTGGTCATCTTTGCCAGGGGTGGTTGCACAAAGTATTGAACCAGGAGCGCCAATAATTTATCAAGGACGGCAATTCTGGACCTGAATGTATTTCTCTTCATTTTGGGGTCGTTTTGGGGACTGGTGGCCAGCAAAACTTTCACTTCTGCAGTTCTTACCTCTGCTAGATCTTCATAGTGTACATAGAGGAGTTTGGGGTAAGCTTGTTTTTTCTCCCACCACCCTTTCACATGGTCATACCAGGAGCCAAATAGCACTGGAAAACCAAGGAGGGAGTTGAGTATAATACAGGGTCACATTGTTTAATTGAGTCCACTCACTCGTCCAATTACATGCACACTTTCATAAACCAACAGTCAGACATCCCCTGTGCTGCTCATTGCCTGCACTGAATCTGCATGCTTTGCTTGCTACTGCACAAATAGGGCTCATCCTCCATCACCCCAGCTACCACCCGTTTGATACTGGTGGGTTTCGGATTCCTCCAGTTTTGTAGGGGAGATGTATTATGCTCCCTGTTAGATGTGCACTGTAGTACCTGAAGCAGATCCATTCATTTACTTACATATTCAACAAAACATTTAATCCAAAAATAATAGTTGTCTACTATAAATATTATGTTAAATAAATATCTATACATTTAAAAAATGTTTTATATAAATATGAAACATTTTCCTGACTGTACTTTCTTATGATCTGTGTATTTAAACTTCATTTAACCAGAAAAATAACTCCCACACTCACATTTTCCCTCCTGGAATTTCTGCAGGTAACTAGTCCAGTCTCCAGGCTCAGGCTGTGCACTGTTCATTCGGTCAAAATGAAAGTAGGACACAACATTGTCCTTGGCGTTGCGGGCTACATAGACAATCTACAGAAAGAGCATGTTACAAACAAGAATTTTATTCATAATTCATCAACAAATACTGAAAGAATTATGGACATACAAATGTATGTCAAGACAACTTACAGAAGGAGACTTGCAGACGAGAAAGACAGTCTGCAGAGATCAAGTACAAACACCAAGCATCAAAAATTTATTTGGAAAGTGTGTAAGCAGAAATAAAGAGTAGATGACAAGGTCTGTCATTTTGTAAAAGTGCCTGATAAAAAAAATATAGACATTCAGAAATGGTGAATCAAGAGAAGTGGTCCACTCTTACCCTACACTTTTGTTCCCAGAAGGATTTAGGCACAAACTGAACTGGAAGGTGGGTTTTAATAAGGCGAGGGGATGTGGTCATCTTATCTGCCGATTCTACACCTGTATGTGATGAAGATTACAGCTCTTAATCAAGAAATATATTCTGTGCCACATATTTATATTCTCTCCTGCCTACATATATCAGACAGACTAAAATATCCGTGTTACCTACTACTCCAGTACAAATGTATATTGTGTTGTTCTAAACTGCTGCCTATGTGAAGCTATGTGAGGTCAAAGGCAGTGTTGTGAAAGAAAAGTTCCAAAAGCAATAACAATGAACTAAAATACTGTAGCTTTAGTATAATATGTTTGTTTAGCCGTCTCATCATTCAATTCTGATTTTCAGTGTCTCTGTGACCTGTGGGAAGAAATGGGATGCAGATCTCCAGGAATGGGACTCTCTCATAGATGGGCAGGGAGACCCCACGCTTGGGGGAAGACTTCCCAAAATACAGAAGGTCCAACATGTGGGACACCCAGGTTGTACCTGAGAGAGGTTAACAAATAGATAAATATCAAAACAGTTCTGAAATGCATAGAAACCAAAGGCACAGTAATTATTAACGTATGCAGATGATTGAATGGGGTACAGGCATCACCAGCATTGCGCTTTCTATGCTATAGCCAGGAATGTTTTTTGCCTTAACCTGAATATTTTTGACAAAGGAAAGAAATATATACACTCAGTGAGCATTACTCCACTATTGATTTATTTCACTTCAAAATCTCTCCATTCATGTGGAATGATTGGTGGAAACGGCTTTATGCAGAGGGTACCTTGATGTCTTTTTGCCTCCATATTCACATAAACCCATATAAATACACACACTGAGCACTTTACTAGATATTTATTACTAGATATTTATTAGACATATTGTTTTAGACTTATTAGACTTCTGCTGTTATAGCCTATCCACTTAGAGGTTTGACACATTGTGTTGCATTACTATTACCTGTCTGTAAGCTTTGACCAGTCTGGCCCTTCTCCTCAGACCTCTCCTCAGTTTTGCCCACAGAACTGATGCTCACTTGATGTTTTATGTTTTTCTTTTTCTCTGCATACTCTTGAGACTGTTGTGTGTAAAAATCTCAGGAGATCAGCTGTTGACATGCGCAAACCACCCTGTCTGGCAACAATCATTCCACGGTCAAAGTCACTTGGATCACATTTCTTCCCCCTTCTGATATTTGGTGTGAGAAATAGCTGAACCCCTTGACCATGTTGCTGCCACATGATTGGCCAATTAAACATTTGCATTAAAAAGTTGATGTATAGGTCTACCAAATAGTGCTCACTGAGTGTATAATTGTAATGTAATTCCAATGAATTCACAACATTGTAACTTTGTCAAAAACATTACATGCAAATATTATTATTATTATTATTATTATATTATTATTATTTTTTGTCTTATATTATTATTTTTATTATTATTTTTATTATTATTTTTATTATTATTATTATCATCATCATCATCATTAGTAGTAGTAAAAAAAAACAAGTATTCACATCCAAATATACACTTAAAAACAAAGAAATAAAGCATGCACTTAGATACAGTGAAATATTATATTATATGTCTCTTCCCGGCTAAGCAGAAAATGACTTCACATGCACAGCGAGGGCTCCGGGTGCCTCGAGCACCGGCCCCTTCTACCCCAAGTGCCCAATATTCCTCTTTGATTCGATTACAAAATACATATATTTTCATTCATTTATCTAGGTAAAATATATTCTGTACAATAACTGGGCGTAGTTTTTCTAGGTTTGTGCAGCCTTTCCTCACTTTGAGCACCTGCCCGTCATTAGGTCTCTGTGTGGCCCTGGCCCTAAGTGCAGTCAATCATGAGGCCCTGGCAGACATATTTCATTCTATTAGAGAGACAGGTAGGTAAATAAAATGACAGAGCTAAACAGATGGACAGACCTGCTTTGGGATATGTTGCAATGAGAATATCATCAGGCTTTGCCTGGAAGTTCTGCACATTATCCCAGTTGTCAGTCATGGAATGAACCATTGACACACCATGAAAATCAAACAACTCTGGACGAGGAACTGGAACAGTCTGAGAGAAGTGAAAAAATTCAGAAAAAAACCCCCAGAAGATATTCAATATTAAAATCACAGCAGCCAAATGTACCTCACACATACAAACACCACCTCCAGGCACTAAGGATTTGGATTGAAGGACATTAATCTTCCTCTCTGTGATGATGTTAAATTCCATCAAAACTATTTTTCCTTCAAAAGTTAGGTAGTAGCCTAGCTGACCAGCTGGAGTGTGCACAAATCCACCCAGTCCGCAATCGCAATCTCAACTACCCCCTAGATGCCTTTGAGCCTGGGTGGGGGGGTCCTGGATCAGAAAATGTTGAAAACCCCTGCTTTAATGAATGAACCTTGCTCAAACCACATTAAAATGCATGCAATTAAATAGCACCTTTCTTTGTGACTCAGTTCAACCAACACTAATGCACTTTTTTCAGAAGACAGTTACAGAGTAACAGAAGGGCAAAAAGGAAAAGGGCAAACCCCATGCCAGAACAAAATAATATGCACAAGCAAATTCAAGCTTCAAGTTTTTTAACCCAAGTATATTTTGTAAGTATGCATCTCTTTCACTTCATTTAGTGGCAAAGATCTCAAATAGTAATAAAACACCTACTTCTTTTTGGTCCTGGTTGGCCATGCTGATAGTCAGGGCGGAGCTGAAGAGACTGGTCTGCTCCTGTGTAAACTACACTGTACCTGGGAAGAGGTGATAATTCTTACTTAGACCAGCAGGGTTAGTGTAAATACAATCAGTTGTATTTACACAAACTGGAGCTTTCTACCCTGCCCACTATGTCAAAGTCCAATTGATGGGAGATAAACAATAAAGAAAAAGAAAAAAGATAACGTATCAGCAGTACTGAGTGCCTGAGTTCACATAGGGCCACTTCATGTCAAACATAATATAAAAGCACATAAACAGGTTAGACTGCCATTCATCCATTGCATTACATTGCTGTACAATACAATAACTGGGCAGTTACTTGTATCCAGAGTAACTTACAAAGGTAGCAAACAGGGCTAGTCTCAGGAAAGATACCACCAAGCAGGCAGAGAAGGCCCATTAAGCTGGGGTAAGATGACCCCCAAGGAAAGAAGCCCCCTCACTAATTCACCTCTTGACCACTAGAATGAGCCACTTTGATTTCTTGGATCGTAGTGCCCTTCCTAATCTTTGAATGGCTTTGAATTTATGTTAGTGGTGGGAATAAATCTAAAGAAAAGTACGTTCATGTAATATTTTCACAGCACAAAATAAGCCCCTTTGTTTTTATGAAGATGGACATACACACACATTTTTCACTTTTTTATTATGAAAATAATGTAACATCTAAGAAAGTAAATATGTATGTACAATTAAGGCACATATACAAACCAGGTTAAAATATCTATGGAGCTAATTTATCACCCTTTAAACCTGACATCCAGGTACATTCTGGCTGTATGAACAGTGATCAGTAGCCACAGACAGCTTTTGGATACAGGCTGTCTGAGTCCCATGCCATATCTTCACCATATCCCTCTCACTCAAGGGGTCACAGATCTCATAGACTGAATTCAGATTCTCAAAAACTATAGCTATAGCTCTGAATGGTCAGGAATGGACTGCAAATGGATTTCATATGATTCATCCATGAGCAAATTAAATTTATATTTGTGGCCATGATGGAGCTTCCTTGCAGAGGACTGTGCTCATCTCTTCTGTATCCAAATTAAGGACATTGTATTTTGGGTGAGTGCCTGCAATGCACTCTGAATCTGAGTATGTGATGCTGTGTTCACCTGTACTCCTAATATACAGCTGTGGTATTGTACAGAGCTGACCAAGTACAAGGCTATGCTTATGTAACAGGTTACTATTTACTGCTGACTAAACACCCTCACTAGCGAATAGGCTAGGTTAACATGCATTCAGGCATCTTGTTTGCTGACACACATCAATCATTTCAGGCGGCCTATAAATAGGCTGCAGCAACTAGGTACAAGGAAATGGCTTACCTGTTGGGGTTCTTGTTCTTCCCTGCTTGTGTGCAGGTTCCTGTCTGGCTTCAAGGTGCGTTGCAGTTTGCTCTTGTAACCGGGTGCATAAATGTAAGGTTCAACCTAAAGTACGCCCAGTCACACAATATAACAGAGGCCCCCTTTACAGTTTGATAATAACAAGACAGAGACGTGGTCTAAGTTAAATGCAATTACTTTATTAAATCAATTCTGATGCTGGAAGGCAATAATGAGGTTAAGACAAATGCTCATATTGGTATAAAAATATATTTATTTTGAATGTCAATTTTACCAGAATAAATAGGAATAAAATAGACTGATGTAAAGCTTAAGGATGGTGGGTGACGACGCTGATGGTATGGGGCATACTCACCTTCAGGGCTCCCAATGTGTAGTTACAACCCAGCGCTCTCTCACAGCAAGTCTTACTACAAACAAGGTGATACTATGTGTGATTCAGGTGCCATTAACACTTACACACTAACACGTGAGGAGGGTACCCCTATTGACTAACCCCGCCACCAATCAGCACCGAGCCCACCATACAACAAGAGACAAGTCCTAAAAGTCCAAGAAATAACTCAACTACAGCCTACCTATACCAGTTGCTTCAATACATGAAAATAAAGAAAATAAAGGAAATAGAAAAGTACAAGTGCGCCTCTAAAAAAGCCACACCCAGAAGACTCCAGGCACGGAGGTGTAATATAGGCTACATACCACGCGCACCAGCCGCTGCGCACCTCAAGTCGTCCAGCCAACAACTAGTCTATAGCCGTGCAACACGGGACACTAGCGAACGTACTCAACAGCAGGCGGGTTCCGCCTGCCTGATAAGCGCAACCAAACGAACTTCAAATAAAACAGCTGTTGACTATTGCACCAAACAATCCATGGAATTCTAAGTTGCGCGAGTTGTTACTTCCGTGTTTCGGAGCAGACTCCGCAAACAGACGCATCGAAATCGGGACACAGCTAAATCGCGACGAATTACCCAACAGATAACAGACAGCAAGCTCTCGTGGTAAGGCAGGCAGACATGAGGAGAGGACGAGACAGGAAACAGGAAATCAATCAGAAAGATCACAGGAAGCGAAAGGAAAAACATTTAAAAGGTAGGGAGCCAAGAGATTGGTTCAAAAGATGAGGTCCTGCCGGTGCCACTCCCCCACCCCAATTACTGCACCATTAGGGACAACAGCGAGTCTAACTCGCCTTGTCACACTCTGTTACTTGCAGCCACGTAATGTTCCATGTAAGCCTGGTGGAGCTTGAGACTCTGCACGTGCATAGCCTATTGAGGTATTTATTTTACTCTTCTTATCTTGTTAATGGTATGAGTAGGAAAGCTTTTAGCTTCCGAGGTAATGTCATGGTTCAAATGCGCTAAAACATGCGTTTACAGGAACGCCACTGCATGTGCACGAACAAATATAGGAAATTGCTAGCTGCTGTTTTGCCGACATTTGTAATTTGCGTTTATGGCTCAGGGGTTACGTATTTATTTGTATTTTTTATATTCTTACTACTGACAAACCAACTGTTGATCGAGTTGGGGCTTTGGGGCTGCTTACTGTTTACGTTGCAGTGCGTGGTTTGGGATCTGGGTTGGCGTGGAGGTTGCTGCGGCGCCGTTGGAAGTGGTGCCGTTCTTTTCACTGCATGTTATAAACACGTCTCTGCTTTTTCATTTAGTTGAACGTACCTTTGGGGGGATTGAAATCCTTGATTCATACAAACTATTTATTTGGGGGTAATTCCCAAGGTGGCGTAATCGGGTGGTGTTACCCCAGGTCACATTCAGCACATCCAGCTTTCCCATGTATACTACATTCACATGTTAGGGTCTGCCAAACTTTGTCAAAGTGGAATATAATGAAAGTATTTCTTATTCCATCTCATTCTTTCCTGAAGTGTGGGGAACATTTCCCAGAAATGTTATGTTCCAGCTTTTTGTCTGTTAGTTTATTATTTTTGTAACTTCATTATTTTTCTGTTTACTTCTATTATTCTTTGCACTCGTCTTCCCCTGTGATGTCTTTAACTTTATGTAGTTTTGAGCCCGAGTCACTTCCCTGTCTGTGTGATTCACTATTCGGGTGTTTTCGAATAGTGAGGCACGCAGACAGGGGAGTGACTTGGGATCAGAAACATTCAGACACAGATATCACAGGGGAAGACGAGTGCAAAGATGAATGAATGTAAACAGATTCCAGAATGAAAAAAGAAAAGAAATTTCAATAATAATAAAACTACTAAAAGAAAGATAATAAGACCCCATAACAAGGGGTCTGTCTTCCATCAGTAATCGTTGATATATAGAGACTGTTACTCTGCCGTTCCTTCTGTCCAGACCGCCGTGTACATGCAGTGATGTGACGCTTCTTCCTCACTACTCTGTGAACAAGCAGACCCGAAGAGTCTTATTCCATAATACAGAGCCATCAGATCTTCATGTTTCCCATCTTCACTTGTTTTTTTTTTAGCATATCTGATTTCAAATAGATTTGTGGAATCTGAAATTTCTTGAATTCCCCTTTTGTGTGGATTTGCAAATTAGTCTTAAGTGCAAATACTTGTGAATGTGTAAATAAAGCAAGGCTTCTAACAATAAGGGAGAGTGGGGTAAGTTGTCACATTGTTAATTTCTCCAAAACAAGAATCACTACCTCAAAAATTTTATAGCCATTTGGTGTGACTTTGTGAGGTCAGCTTCCTGCGTACATGTGGGCAAAATCACACTAATCTGAGGTGAGGATAGTTTTCTTCCTTCAATAGCCTTCAAAAGTAAAACATTACACAGTTAATGTGAGTTTTTCAGGTACAAATGTTCAAAATAATGTTTTCGTCTAACTATCAAATTGATGCTTGTAATGAAGGTGTCGAGGACCCGGCCCTAGGCCCCCCTGATGAGAGATTGACAGGGATGGGTTAGGAAGGAATGCATTGTTAACCCCTCACACACGCCATCGAGGTGGTAGCAAGAACGCCCGTAAGAGGAAAAATATGTGGATACTTGTCAGTAGAGGAGTCTGAAGTCGGGGGACTTAGATTTAGGGCTTTAAGGAGCAAGGTTAAAGTTCTGACTGAGGCCATGCATAGAATGAGTTCCAGCATAACCTTGGAGGAGATTCAACATGCTGAGCAAGCAGTCGGGGAATACCCCAACCCTACAGGGGAGGGGCACAATGCCTGGCTAAAGCAAAAAGATAAGGAAAACGGAAGGGATGTCAATACCGAAAGAATATTAAGAGGCTTTAAGGGCCTTCCTGATTATAATCTGATAATTTATCGGATAGATTCAAAGGACTAACAGTGGAGGAGTTAAATGATGAATTACACTCAGCTATTAGCTGGATTTCTTTTGTAGATCCCTTAAGGCGCCACAAAAAGGGGCACCTGAAGAGTGTATTGAGATGGTGGCAGGCACTAACTTCTGGCTTGTATGAAGTCAAAGTTTGGAGAAAGTCCAAGGAGAGATTATGACAGGGAGACAAATACCAGTGATGAATAGGTTCATTAAAAAATTACATAAGAGCTAGTGTTTTTCCACTCGTATATTGAGATGTTGGAAACTCCCAACCGGAGGGGCACGAGATAAAGTATTGGGAAAATGTATTTTGAGGTATGAGAAAATGACAGTGGGACAAACAGAAGTGATGAATATGGTCATTAAAAAGTTGCATAAGAGATAAATGTCTTCCCACTCGATATATTGGGGACATTTCTTATCAAAAAAAGGTACACTTTTATACGGAAAAAGGATATATAAGAAATAAGCTTTTAGACCTTAGGATAGCATCTTAGAATTTTGCTTCAGAAGATATCTATGGCCTGTTGAAGAGAGAGCAAGGCAGGACAGCTGTAGTCAAGCTGGAGTGGCGCGCTCCTTCTGTGCGCCACTCCAGGATCTGGATATGGAGAACAGAGTGATGTACGCGGTGCGGATTTAGCCCAAGAGTTGTGGCAACAGGACTGATGTTGAAAGAGCAACGCAGAACAACTATAATCAAGCTTGAGTGGTAATTATAATCTATATTACTTGAAGTAGGAAAAGTAATACATAAAAGGAATACATTATAAGTTTCCTTTTATTTTTATGTCTTTTATTTCTCAGTAAGGTACTATATAAGGTAGAAAAATGTAAAGAAGTTTTTATAGTTTAGATAAATATAATATTCTTGGAATAGTTTCTTTTAAACGTCCAGAAGGGAGAGCTATAGGATAAGGCTAAGGCCAAAGAGGATGGGTATTTGAGGGGTGTACCTTGACTTTTAAACATCATGGTGGAAAGGTAAATTAGAAAGAGCTAAAGGGGTATATGTAACTTGCATGTGATCAGCAAACTGAAAGATGATATATACACTGTAATCTGTATAACTCTATTCTTTTGATTGATTATAATAAAGTATATCTTACTCTAATCATATGTGATAAAGATTCTTTTAGAGGAATACATTGAATACAGGATATCGAATACCAGATTTGCATCACACCCTTCACTTTGAGACTGGGCTGGAAGTTCAGTAGAACTTACCAGGGCTCCAGAACGTTCGGAGTACTTGAGTTCGTCCCCAAGACACCTCATGCTGAGGTACTGCTCGTGGGAACGTGAGGTCTGAGCTCGGCAAGGGGTCCGTGGCTCACGACAAAGGCCAGGCAATTTATATGTGCCAGGACTGATTCTAAAATTGATTACAGTTAGATTATTCAGATATACAGTAGACTGCAACTGCCTTAAACCACAGTGTTCTGCTGTGGTTCATTTTGTTCATGTGGGAGGGAGAACTCATGGTCCGCTGCCATTCATCACAGAGATGATTGACGGGGAATGGGAGGTAAGGGGGATGTACTGCAGTGGTTCATCATGGGGATTGCTGACGGTCACAGAGGTTTGCTATAACGAGGGTACTAGCAATTGCGCTTGGTGGGCAAAGCACCAGATTCAGGACCCCTGGTCCTTTCATTATATTTGGTTTTGAATTTTAAATGGAAAAATAAATAAATCACAATGACTTGGTTGTGTTCTTAAATGTGACAACTTACATCACAAAGTGTGAGAACTTCCCCAATGATGGGGGCACACAAGTGCATAACCTCTACTTAACTGTCTATAACTCTGTACTTAAATAAGATGTAAAGAATACAAAATATGTGCCTGAGACTTCATGGTTTCATATTGTATGACATTTATTCCAATGTGATTTATTGTGCCCAGGAAATGAATGAAAGAGCAAAAAGTGTAAGTGCCCCACGCTCTCGCCTATTATGCTAAAATATAGAAAGAGGAATCTTATAATATAAAGAAAAATAAACTAAAGAAAATCAAATATCGTGCAACAAAGATATCTCTTCAATGTGAACATTGCTGTAAAGTTGAGTATTTGACTGCCAGACCTGATGTCTGCCTTCTCAGTCTGACCAAAGACACACTATTCATCACTCTTCACCTTAAATTTTAGAAAAACCTTTTTCTCAACTGTTAGTGAATTGAATTTGCAGCTGACCCTTGTCCTTGGTGATGGACACCTGCCTAAATCTCGTTCCGGAACCACAGTGTGGTACTCATCATCTTCTTCTTGTACTCTTTGTCAAACTGTTCGTTCTGATACACAGTGAAGTGATTCTTCCAATCGCCAACTTTCCCTGAAGGAAGAGGGAGGAAGAAAAAGCATTAAAGATACAGTATGGGTTAAAGATGTGAATAAGGACGCAAGAAGACATCACTCTCCATACAACTGTCTCCACCAACCTTTTCGCATGAATGGAGAGATTTTGAAGTCCAATACATCGATAGTGGAGTAGTTAGTCATGCGGTTATTCTTCATGGCATCAAATTCCACCCCTTCTTTCACCTGCTGTCTCTCCTCCTCAGTCGGGCACACACCCAGGAATGAGCACACACGGTCCAACTCCCGATCCATGTTCTTCAGGGACAAACAAAAAAGCTTCAAATCTATATATGAAAGTGACCAAGCTGTACTCAAGGAGCAAGCTACACAAATTCCACTGTGTGGCCGCTTTTCAAAATTATTACAAGAAGAGAAAAATTGGAGCCCACAGTCAAAATAAAACAAGTATTAAATCATAAGCATCTTTATATATCCTTTTCAGCCATGAATATTTTTAACATTAAAGACAAACATATTTTGGGCTCATCCATCCTCAATGTGTCAATGCTCCTTACTGAGTATCTCAGAAATGTTTTTAAAATGTCACTGTATATCCAGTGCTCAGATGAAGCACCTCATACCTACTGTCAAATATGGAGGTAGGTTTTTGCTGCCAGTGGACATCTATTTCAGATCAGTAGCATATTGAATTCATCAAAGTACCAGGAAACCATGGCAGAAAATCTGGTTGTCTCCGCTATGAAGCTGATTTCCAGCAGGCCAATGACTCCAAACTTGCATTAAATTTCCGCACAGAAATGCAAAAGTGAAAACAACATCCACGTCCTGCTCAGTCTCCAGACTCTTAATCCCATCAAAAAACAGTGATCTAAACTTCAGAGGGCAGGCCATAAGTGCACCGCAAGGATATGAATGATGTTGAAAAGTTTTGCATGGAGGAATGGTTGTATAGGTGTTCTCTAACCTTATCACAAATGATAGGAAAACACTCATGGTGGTCATCTTTGCCAGGGGTGGTTGCACAAAGTATTTAACCAGGAGCGCCAATAATTTATCAAGGATGTCAATTCTGGACCTGAATGTATTTCTCTTCATTTTGGGGTCGTTTCGGGGACTGCTGGCCAGCAAAACTTTCACTTCTGCAGTTCTTACCTCTGCTAGATCTTCGTAGTGTAGATAGAGGAGTTTGGGGTGAGCTTGTTTTTTCTCCCACCACCCTTTCACATGGTCATACCAGGAGCCCCATGCCACTGGAAAACCAAGGAGGGAGTTGAGTATAATACAGGGTCACATTGTTTAATTGAGTCCACTCACTCGTCCAATTACATGCACACTTTCATAAACCAACAGTCAGTCCTCCCCTGTGCGGCTCATTGCCTGCACTGAATCTGCATGCTTTGCTTGCTACTGCACAAATAGGGCTCATCCTCCATCACCCCAGCTACCACCTGTTTGATACTGGTGGGTTTCTGATTCCTCCAGTTTTGTAGGGGAGATGTATTATGCTCCCTGTTAGATGTGCACTGTAGTATCTGAAGCAGATCCATTCATTTACTTACATATTCATAATTTAATCCAAAAATAATAGTTGTCTAACATAAATATTCGATGTTAAATATGTATACATATAAAAAATATATGTTGAATATAAATGTGAGTTTTTCCTGACTGTACTTTCCTATGATCTGTGTATTTAAACTTCATTTAACCAGAAAAATAACTCCCACACTCACATTTTCCCTCCTGGAATTTCTGCAGGTAACTAGTCCAGTCTCCAGGCTCAGGCTGTGCACTGTTCATTCGGTCAAAATGAAAGTAGGACACAACATTGTCCTTGGCGTTGCGGGCTACATAGACAATCTGCAGAAAGAGCATGTTACAAACAAGAATTGTATTCATAATTCATCAACAAATACTGAAAGAGTTATGGACATACAAATGTATGTCAAGACAACTTACAGAAGGAGACTTACAGACGAGAAAGACAGTCAGCAGAGATCAAGTACAAACACCAAGCATCAAAAATTTATTTGGAAAGTGTGTATGCAGACATCCATTTTTTTGCTGGGAAATAAAGAGTAGATGACAAGGTCTGTCATTTTGTAAAAGTGCCTGATAAAAAAATATAGACATTCAGAAATGGTGAATCAAGAGAAGTGGTCCACTCTTACCCTACACTTTTGTTCCCAGAAGGATTTAGGCACAAACTGAACTGGAAGGTGGGTTTTAATAAGGCGAGGGGATGTGGTCATCTTATCTGCCGATTCTACACCTGTATGTGGTGAAGAAGATTACAGCTCTTAATCAAGAAATATATTCTGTGCCACATATTTATATTCTCTCCTGCCTACATATATCAGACAGACTAAAATATCCGTGTTACCTACTACTCCAGTACAAATGTATATTGTGTTGTTCTAAACTGCTGCCTATGTGAAGCTATGTGAGGTCAAAGGCAGCGTTCTTAAAGAAAAGTTCAGATAGAGCAATCTTTGAGAAAGTGGTGTTCACAATGAACTAACTAAAATAGACTGTAGCTTTAGTATAATATGTTTGTTTAGCTGTCTCATCATTCAATTCTGATTTTCAGTGTCTCTGTGACCTGTGGGAAGAATTGGGATGCAGATCTCCAGGAATGGGACTCTCTCATAGATGGGCAGGGAGACCCCACGCTTGGGGGAAGACTTCCCAAAATACAGAAGGTCCAACATGTGGGACACCCAGGTTGTACCTGAGAGAGGGTGACAAATAGATAAATATCAAAACAGTTTGGAAATGCTTAGAAACCAAAGGCACAGTAATTAACGTATGCAGACGATTGAATGGGGTATAGGCATCACCAGCATTGTGCTTTCTAGGCTATAGCCGGGAATGTTTTTTACCTTAACCTGAATATTTTTGACAAAGGAAAGAAATATATACACTCAGTGAGCATTACTCCACGATTGATTTATTTCACTTCAAATTCTCTCCATTCATGTGGAATGATTGGTGGAAACAGCTTCACACAGAGGGTACCTTGATGTCTTTTTGCCTCCATATTCACATAACCCCATATATATACACTCACTGAGCACTTTACTAGATATTTATTAGACATATTTTTTAGACTTATTAAACTTCTGCTGTTATAGCCTATCCACTTAGAGGTTTAACGCATTGTGTTGCATTACTATTACCATTCTCTGCATACTCTTGAGACTTGTGTGTAAAAATCTCAAGAGATCAGCTGTTGACATGCTCAAACCACCCTGTCTGGCAACAACAATCATTCCATGGTCAAAGTCACTTAGATCACATTTCTTCCCCCTTCTGATATTAGGTGTGAGAAATAGCTGAACCCCTTGACCATGTTGCTGCCACATGATTGGCTAATTAAACATTTGCATTGTTGTTTTTAAACAAGTTGATGTATGGGTCTACCAAATAAAGTGCTCACTGGGTGTATAATTGTAATGTAATTCCAATGTATTCACAACATTGTAACTTTGTCAAAAACATTAAATGCAAATATTATTATTATTATTATTATTATTATTATTATTATTATTATTATATATATTTTTTTGTATTATTATTTTTCATTGTTATTATTGTTATTATTGTTATTATTATTATTATTATTATTATTATTATTATTATTATTTTTATTATTATTGGTAGTAGTAGTAGTAGTAATAGTAGAAGTAGTAAAAAAACAAGTATACGCATACAAATATACACTTAAAAACATAAAGAAATAAAGCATGCACTCCCGGCTAAGCAGAAAATTACTTCACATGCACAGCGAGGGCTCCGGGTGCCTCGAGCACCGGCCCCTTTTATCCCAAGTGCCCAATATTCCTCTTTGATTTGATTACAAAATACATATATTTTCATTCATTTATCTAGGTAAAATATATTCTGTACAATAACTGGGTGTAGTTTTTCTAGGTTTGTGCTGCCTTTCCTCACTTTGAGCACCTGCCCGTCATTAGGTCTCTGTGTGGCCCTGGCCCTAAGTGTAGTCAATCCTGAGGCCCTGGCAGACATATTTCATTCTATTAGAGAGACAGGTAGGTAAATAAAATGACAGAGCTAAACAGATGGACAGACCTGCTTTGGGATATGTTGCAATGAGAATATCATCAGGCTTTGCCTGGAAGTTCTGCACATTATCCCAGTTGTCAGTTATGGAATGAACCATTGACACACCATGAAAATCAAACAACTCTGGACGAGGAACTGGAACAGTCTGAGAGAAGTGAAAAAATTCAGAAAAAAAAACCCCAGAAGAAATTCAATATTAAAATCACAGCAGCCAAATGTACCTCACACATACAAACACCACCTCCTTTGGATTGAAGGACATTAATCTTCCTCTCTGTGATGATGTTAAATTCCATCAAAACTATTTTTCCTTCAAAAGTTAGGTAGTAGTCTAGCTGACCAGCTGGAGTGTGCACAAATCCACCCAGTCCGCAATTGCAATCTCAACTCAACTAGATGCCTTTGAGCCTGGGTGGGGGGTCCTGGATCAGAAAATGTTGAAAACCCCTGCTTTAATGAATGAACCTTGCTCAAACCACATTAAAATGCATGCAATTAAATAGCACCTTTCTTTGTGACTCAGTTCAACCAACGCTAATGCACTTTTTTCAGAAGACAGTTACAGAGTAACAGAAGGGCAAAAAGGAAAAGGGCAAACACCATGCCAGAACAAAATAATATGCACAAGCAAATTCAAGCTTCAAGTTTTTTAACCCAAGTATATTTTGTAAGTATGCATCTCTTTCACTTCATTTAGTGGCAAAGATTTCTCAAATAGTAATAAATCACCTACTTCTTTTTGGTCCTGGTTGGCCATGCTGATAGTCAGGGCTGAGCTGAAGAGACTGGTCTGCTCCTGTGTAAACTACACTGTACCTGGGAAGAGGTGATATAATTCTTACTTAGACCAGCAGGGTTAGTGTAAATACAATCAGTTGTATTTACACAAACTGGAGCTTTCTACCCTGCCCACTATGTCAAAGTCCAATTGATGGGAGATAAACAATAAAGAAAAAGAAAAAAGATAACGTATCAGCAGTACTGAGTGCCTGAGTTCACATAGGGCCACTTCATGTCAAACATAATATAAAAGCACATAAACAGGTTAGACTGCCATTCATCCATTGCATTACATTGCAGTACAATACAATAACTGGGCAGTTACTTGTATCCAGAGTAACTTACAAAGGTAGCAAAAAACAGGGCTAGTCTCAGGAAAGATACCACCAAGCAGGCAGAGAAGGCCCATTAAGCTGGGGTAAGATGACCCCCAAGGAAAGAAGCCCCCTCACTGTAATTCACCCCTTGACCACTAGAATGAGCCACTTTGATTTCTTGGATCGTAGTGCCCGTCCTAATCTTTGAATGGCTTTGAATTTATGTTAGTGGTGGGAATAAATCTAAAGAAAAGTACATTCATGTAATATTTTCACAGCACAAAATGAGCCACTTTGTTTTTATGAAGATGGACATACACACACATTTTTCACTTTTTTATTATGAAAATAATGTAACATCTAAGAAAGTAAATATGTATGTACAATTAAGGCACATACACAAACCAGGTTAAAATATCTATGGAGCTAATTTATCACCCTTTAAACCTGACATCCAGGTACATTCTGGCTGTATGAACAGTGATCAATAGCCACAGACAGCTCTTGGTTACAGGCTGTGTCTGAGTCCCATGCCATATCTTCACCATATCCCTCTCACTCAAGGGGTCACAGATCTCATAGACTGAATTCAGATTCTCAAAAACTATAGCTATAGCTCTGAATGGTCAGGAATGGACTGCAAATGGATTTCATATGATTCATCCATGAGCAAATTAATTTATATTTGTGGCCATGATGGAGCTTCCTTGCAGAGGAGGACTGTGCTCATCTCTTCTGTACCCAAATTATGTACATTGTATTTTGGGTGAGTGCCTGCAATGCACTCTGAACCTGAGTATGTGATGCTGTGTTCACCTGTACTCCTAATATACAGCTGTGGTATTGTACAGAGCTGACCAAGTACAGGGCTATGCTTATGTAACAGGTTACTATTTACTGCTGACTAAACACCCTCACTAGTGAATAGGCTAGGTTAACATTAATTCAGGTATCTGGTTTGCTGACACACATATCAATCATTTCAGGTGGCCTACACATAGGCTGCAGCAACTAGGTACAAGGAAATGCCTTACCTGTTGGGGTTCTTGTTCTTACCTGCTTGTGTGCAGGTTCCTGTCTGGCTTCAAGGTGCGTTGCAGTTTGCTCTGTTACTTGCAGCCACGTAATGTTCCATGCAAGCCTGATGAGAATTGTTATTGTAGGTCACCATAGAGGAAGTGGTGGAGCTTGAGACTCTGCACATGCATATCCTATTGAGGTGTTTATTTTACTCTTCATATCTTGTTAACGGTATGAGTAGGAAAGCTTTTAGCTTCCGAGGTAATGTCATGGTTCAAATGCGCTAAAACATGCGTTTACAGGAACGCCACTGCATGTGCACGAACAAATATTTTTTGCCATTGTAGGAAATTGCTAGCTGCTGTTTTACCGGCATTAGTAATTTGCGTTTATGGCTCAGTCATAAGGAACGTGGATAGCACGGCTCCGTGGAGCTCCGACCGTTTGTGTTTTAAACGGTTGTACCCGCCTTTTCCCAGGGCTTACGTATTTATTTGTATTTTTAATATTCTTACTACTGACAAACCAACTGTTGATCGGCTTTGTGGCGGCTTACTGTTTACGTTGCAGTGCGTGGTTTGGGATCTGGGTTGGCGTGGAGGCGCCGTCGGAAGTGGTGCCGTTCTTTTCACTGCATGTTAAAAACACGTCTCTGCTTTTTCATTTAGTTGAAGGTACCTTTGTGGGGATTGAAATCCTTGATTCATACAAACTATTTATTTGGGGGGATAATTCCCAAGGTGGCGTAATCGGGTGGGGTTAAGCCAGGTCACATTCATCACATCCAGCTTTCCCATGTATACTACATTCACATGTTAGGGTCTGCCAAACTTTGTGAAAGTGGAATACAATGAAAGTATTTCTTATCCCATCTCATTCTTTCCTGAAGTGTGGGGAACATTTCCCAGAAATGTTATGTTCTAGCTTTTTGTCTGTTAGTTTAGTATTTTTGTAACTTCATTATTTTTCTGTTTACTTCTATTATTCTTTGCACTCGTCTTCCCCTGTGATGTCTTTAACTTTATGTAGTTTTGAGCCCAAGTCACTTCCCTGTCTGTGTGATTCACTATTCGGGTGTTTTCAAATAGTGAAGCACGCAGACAGGGGAGTGACTTGGGATCAGAAACATTCGGACACAGACATCACAAGGGAAGACGAGTGCAAAGACGAATGAAACAGATTCTGTCTTCCATCAGTAATCGTTGATATACAGAGACTGTTACTCTGCCGTTCCTTCTGTCCAGACCGCTGTGTACATGCAGTGATGTGACGCATCTTCCTCACTACTCTGTGAACAAGCAGACCCGAAGAGTCTTATTCCATAATACAGAGCCATCAGATCTTCATGTTTCCCATCTTCACTTGTTTTTGTTTTTTTTAGCATATCTGATTTCAAATAGATTTGTGGAATCTGAAATTTCTTGAATTCCCCTTTTGTGTCTATTTGCAAATTAGTCTTAAGTGCAAATATTTGTGAATGTGTAAATAAAGCAAGGCTTCTAATGATAAGGGAGAGTGGGGTAAGTTCTCACATTGTTAATTTCTCCAAAACAAGAATCAATTTAATAGCCATTTGGTGTGACTTTGTGAGGTCAGCTTCCTGCGTACATGTGGGCAAAATCACACGAATCTGAGGTAAGGATAGTTTTCTTCCTTCAATAGCCTTCAAAAGTAAAACATTACACAGTTAATGTGAGTTTTTCAGGTACAAATGTTCAAAATAATGTTTTAGTCTAACTATCAAATTGATGCTTGTAATGAAGGCCAGGCAATTTATATGTGCCAGGACTGATTCTAAAATAGATTACAGTTAGATGATTCAGATATACAGTAGACTGCAACTGCTTTAAACCACAGTGTTCTGCTGTGGTTCATTTTGTTTATGTGGGAGGGAGAACTCATTGTCCGCTGCCATTCATCACAGAGATGATTGACGGGAAATGGGAGGTAAGGGGGATGTACTGCAGTGGTTCATCATGGGGATTGCTGACGGTCGCAGCGGTTTGCTATAACGAGGGTACTAGCAATTGTGCTTGGTGGGCAAAGCACCAGATTCAGGACCCCTGGTCCTTTCATTATATTTGGTTTTGAATTTTAAATGGAAAAATAAATAAATCACAATGACTTGGTTGTGTTCTTAAATGTGACAACTTACATCACAAAGTGTGAGAACTTCCCCAATGATGGGGGCACACAATTGCATAACCTCTACTTAACTGTCTATAACTCTGTACTTAAATAAGATGTAAAGAATACAAAATATGTGCCTGAGACTTAATTGTTTCATATTGTATGACATTTATTCCAATGTGATTTATTGTGCCCAGGAAATGAATGAAAGAGCAAAAAGTGTAAGTGCCCCACGCTCTCGCCTATTATGCTAAAATATAGAAAGAGGAATCTTGAACAAAATTTTTTGTTATATAAAGAAAAATAAACTAAAGAAAATCAAATATCGTGCAACAAAGATATCTTTTCAATGTGAACATTGCTGAAAAGTTGAGTATTTGACTGCCAGACCTGATGTCTGCCTTCTCAGTCTGACCAAAGACACACTATTCATCACTCTTCACCTTAAATTTTAGGAAAACCTTTCTGTGCAACTTTTTCTCAACTGCCAGTGAATTGAATTTGCAGCTGACCCTTGTCCTTGGTGATGGACACCTGCCTAAATCTCGTTCCGGAACCACAGTGTGGTACTCATCATCTTCTTCTTGTACTCTTTGTCAAACTGTTCGTTCTGATACACAGTGAAGTGATTCTTCCAATCACCAACTTTCCCTGAAGGAAGAGGGAGGAAGAAAAAGCATTAAAGATACAGTATGGGTAAAAGATGTGAATAAGGAGGCAAGAAGACATCACTCTCCATACAACTGTCTCCACCAACCTTTTCGCATGAATGGAGAGATTTTGAAGTCAAATACATCAACAGTGGACTGGTTAGCCATGCGGTTCTTCTTCATGGTATCAAATTCTACCCCTTCTTTCACCTGATGTCTTTCCTCCTCAGTCGGGCACACACCCAGGAATGAGCACACACGGTCCAACTCCCGATCAATGTCCTTCAGGGACAAACAGAAAATTGAAAGTCAAAATATGAAAGTGACCAACCCGCGCTCAAGGAACAACGTACACAAGTTCAACTCTGCGGTGTGTTGGCTTCATTAATTCATTCATTGTTACAAAAAGAGAAAAATGGGAGCCCACAGTCAAATGAAACAAGTACTAAATCATAAGCATCTCGGCAACATAGATCTTTCAGCCTTTCATTTCTGAACATTAAACATACTCAAAGTCTCAATGCTCCCAACTGAGCATCTTGATTCCATTGAATCATTAATAAAGTTAGGCAATAATGTTCATGTGAATAACTGTACTAATTTCTTTGTTTTTGGTTTTTTGTACATATTTATCAAGGATGCCAATAATTCTGGACCTGAATGTATTTCTCTTTATTTTGGGGTTGATGTTAATGTTGATCATAGTGCTGCAAAGTGCAGAGCTCGATTATTAATCACAAGTGGGCGAGCAACGCCAGTCGCAGTTCGTTTCTAGCTTGATTCTTGTTTCTTTTCTCTTTTGTTCCTTTCATTAATTTGTTTTTTACCCTGGTTACATCATGCTGTTTAACTGTAAAACCACTTCTCTGTGATAAGCCTGACGAGTTAATAGTTGCCAACCTAGTTAAGACCCATTTATGCTCTACGTTAAATACGCATACGGATCCGGACGGAGCGTTCTGTCCCTACTCTGCGTTCATTACGTGCGTACTTGTGCACGTTTTTTCAAAGCTTACGGATACGGAGGAAACAGAGCAGAGAGACACGAAGACGACTTTGAAAAAATGGTAATAATATGGGAAATAATTATGTTGTGATGTATTTAATGCTGTCTCCGCTTTTGCCTATTTTAAGGTACATTATTGACTGGTGTTAAATAAAGCGGTCTGCTGGCCCGTTGGCTCTCCTTCCTGCCTCGTCTGTCTCTGTCTCCCGCGGACCCGGAAGTAGCGAGCCTGGCTGCTACAGTCTGTTATATTACGAAAATAGTTCACTGAAATGTGTTTCTGAAAACATTTGAAGCGAGAAATAAGCCATACAGTTGCTGAATCTGTCTTCATTTTAGATCGACAACAGTTCGTTTAAAAGTAGCCGGCTCCTCCCCAGACGTTGTCTCTCTCCCTTGAGAAGAGCAAGCACGGAAAACAGTATAGCCTGCTGGTGTTGGTCTGCCTTTTTTAATTATATCCAACTTTTGTTGGAAATCCAACTTACTAAAGTTGTGAAATTGTTGCATCGACATGTTTCTGACTGTGTTGTAGGTTCTAAGCACCTTGTGGTTTTTATGGCTGGAAGCCTCGCGCAGATGACACATATGATATGACACAGGTGACACGTCATCCAGGGTAGGCTTGCCTACCCCGGCTACTGTAAAACACGCAAACCAGGCAATACGCATGCGCGGATTCTGAAATCTCCTGAATGAATGAATCCTCAGCAGGGTCGGCAGAAGAGCTCTTGCCTACCCTGCCATTAAAAGTAATGAGAGGCGGGGACGCGCGTGTTCCACTGAGAGTAATGAGAGGCGGGGACCCGCGTCTTCCACTACAATGAAACGGAGTGCTGCAGCATATCCTGTACAGCCTAGCGCCTCACAACATATTTTAACGCCGTTTTAGACATTTTGGGAATTTTGAGCAAAAAGAACAGGACCAATAACACACATGAAATATTAGAAAAACTATTTACATTTACATGTAAAACATTTATTTTTATTTTTGTTTTGTTTAGTAATTTTGATTGGATTATCACAGGGTAGGCACTGCCTACCCTGCCTACCCTGACCGCACGTCCATGGTCACCACCCATCTCTATCTCTTGACCAGCACCCACCACCTGGAGAGCAATGCTTCTAAATATGAATTGACTAAGTTTGGATTTGGACCATTTCTAGATGGAGATAAAAGGTCTGGTTTCGGCTTATAAGCATGGGAAACCAAGCAATCTGGGCAGGTCTGTAGCCAGACCGCCATTCACACCATGTGTATAGCTTCTGTGTAATACTTTTGTGCATATTCTATTTGGACTTAGAATGTGATGAAATAAGTGACCTACCTAAAATAAATTGTTATACTTGATTTGTGTGGTTTTCCTCACTGACACTCAGTGTGACACAGGGAATGTGTGGTTACCCCCTCGAGATGGTCTAGGGAGGATGTAAATTTACACTTAACGTATCACTGCGTATTGCACCCATCGACCTCTGACAGTAAATCACTCGCCTCCGCGTGGTAGTTCATTCATGTCGAGAACAGTCGTAGCTAATGTTGGTCTTCTTGGGTCCCTGAGCTGCCATCAGCCACACCCAAAAGTAGCTATTCCTGTGACCTCCGAAATGACTGCAGATATCTAGCCAGCTCGTGAGACATTCACATAACGCGCGATGTGACATGCAGTGGAACCAGCCGAGGACTGTTCAGAGAGTATATCTCAGTACAGGATTCCTGTCGCAATCAAGTCTAAATTATAACAAGTATCTACCTTCGGTAGATTTCTTAATCTAAATTATTGTTCAAATGGAGTCAGATATAACAAAGGTAGATTTATTGGCCCTATTGTGCAGATTCTTAGTCAGCCCAGACCAGTAGAGAGTGGAAGGTATAGTGGTACTACTGTCTTTGTAACTTGGTTTATTTATTGGCTGATCTAGTCTCTCCGTATAGCGGTCAGTAACATCTAACCCTATTAACATTCTTTCAGCAACACCAGAAGGACAAGCACACAGATACCTTCGCCCTTGCATATTCCGTTGTTGGGTTAGTGTGGGGTTTTACAGAGTTTAGTATAATACAGTGTCACATTGTTTAATTGAGTCCACTCACTTGTCCACTCGCATGCACACTTTCTAACAGTCAGTCCTCCCCTGTGCTGCTCATTGCCTGCACTGAATCTGCATGCTTTGCTTGCTACTGCACAAATTGCGCTCACCCTCCATCACCCCAGCTACCACCTGTTTGGTACTAGGGGGTTTCTGGTTTCCTCCAGTTTTGTAGGGGAGATGTATTATGCTCCCTGTTAGATGTGCACTGTAGTACCTGAAGCAGATCCATTCATTGCCAAATCGAAACATTTTTACTTACATATTCATTAAAATATTTAATCCAAAAATAAGAGTTGTCTAATAGCAATATTATATGTTAAATACACATCTATACATATTAAATAATATGTTTAATATAAATATGTGAGTTTTCCTGACTGTACTTTCTCATGATCTGTGAATTTAAAATTAATTTAACCAGAAAAATAACTCTGTGTGAGGGAGCAGGGGCGGGAGCCCAAGAGCGACCAGGAAGGGATCACAAAGTTACCAATGATAAGTTGGATAACCACTAAAATAAGTGAGGAAAATAACAGAAAAAGGGCACAAAACTCCCCGGCGATCCGCCAACCAAAAATATGACTAGAACTATAATAGTCAGGGAAAACAAAACGAGAATATACCGGCAGTCTTGAACAGGCTAAACAGTGATTGCCAAACTCTGCCACTCGCCCCTCAATACCGAGGCAGAAACAAGAAACAAAACTAGGGAAGGTTCTCAAGAGCCAACCAACCCAAAGGAAAACAAGAAAAACTTGTCTATTTCTAATTTCTAACTGAAATAAATTCAGTATAGGAACAGCTCTCTGTCTCTGTCTCTGTCTCTGTCTCTGTCTCTGTCTCTGTCTCTGTCTATGTCTATGTCTATGTCTATGTCTATGTCTATGTCTCTGTCTATGTCTATGTCTATGTCTATGTCTATGTCTATCTTAATACCACAATACCGGCTCTGTGCATGTGTCAATACTGAAACACCAAAGCTCAGAACAGTGCCAGGAAGAGACTTAAATAGCTCTTCAAGCAGGTGACTGCAATCAGCCATGATTCTACCTGCATGATTCTACCTACTCCTGCTGAGCTAAGCCGGCAAGCCCTCTAGAGGTTTAGATGGGTAAATACCGGAATTTTCAGGAGTAGACAGTGAGAAACCATGACAATCCCACACTCACATTTTCCCTCCTGGAATCTCTGCAGGTAACGTGGCCAGTCTCCAGGCTCTGGGTGTGCACTGTTCATGCGGTCAAAGTGAAAGTAGGACACAACATTGTCCTTGGCGTTGCGGGCTACATAGACAACCTGCATAGAGTGGGAGTTCAACATTTATATGACATGGACAGAAAGAGCATGTAACAAACAAGAATGTTATTCATAATGCATCAACAAACAAATAGAACAAGTTATGTACATACAAATTTATGTCAGGACAACTTACAGAAGGAGACTTACAGACTAGAAAGACAGTCAACAGAGATCAAGTACAAACAGTAAACATCAAACATTTATTTGGAAAGTGTGTATGCAGACATTCCTTGCAGGGAAATAGAGAGTAGACGACAAGGTCTGTCATTTTGTAGAAGCGCCTGATAAAACATATAGATAAGAGAAGTGGTCCACCCTTACCCTACACTTTTGTTCCCAGAAGGATTTAGGCACGAACTGAACTGGAAGATGGGTTCTAATGAGGCAAGGGGATGTGGTCATCTTTTCTGCCAATTCTACACCTGTATGTGGTGAAGCAGAGTACAGCTCTTAATCAAGAAATATATTCTGTGCCACATATTTATATACTCTCCTGCCTACATAAATTGGATAGACTAAAATATCCTTGTTACCTACTACTCCAGTACAAATTTAATGTTTTGTACTGGAGTAGTCTGTTTAATTTTCAGTGTCACTATGACCTTTGGGAATATTTGGGAAGCAGAACTCCAGGAATGGGGCTCTCTCATAGATGGGCAGGGAGACCCTGCGCTTCGGGGAAGACTTCCCAAAATACAGAAGATCCAACATGTGGGATACCCAGGTTGTACCTGAGAGAGGGTAACAAATAGATAAATATCAAAACAGTTCTGAAATGCATAGAAACCAAAGGCACAGTAATAGACATGTGCAGATGATTGAATGGGGTATTGGCGTCACTAGCATTGGGAATGTTTTTTGCCTTACCCTGAATATTTTTGACAGAGGAAAGAAATATATACACTCAGTGAGCACTACTCCACTATTGATTTATTTCACTTCAAAATCTCTCCATTGGAAAGGTTGGTGGAAACAGCTTTATGGAGAGGGTAGCTTGATGTCTTTTTGCCTCCATATTCACGTAAACCCATATATATACACTCACTGAGCACTTTACTAGATATTTATTAGACATATTTTTTAGACTTATTCCACTGTTGGAATGTGTGGTTATTTGTGTTACTATTACCTTTGTCAGCTTTGATCAGTCTTGTCCTTCTCCTGAGCCCTCTCCTCAGTTCTTCCCAAATAATTTAGCTGATAGCTGAACCAATTGACCATGCTGCAGCCAAATGATTTTCTGATTAAATATTTGCACTAACAAGCTGGTGTATATGTCTTCCTAATGAAGTGCTCACTGTGTGTATAATTGTAATGGAATTCCAATTAATTCAACATTGTAACTTTGCCAATAAACATTATACGCAAATATTATTATTATTATTATTATTATTATTATTATTATTATTATTGTTGGGTGTGATTACGGAAGTACATCAAAAATGATCACAATCACAATAAAAAAATTCTCTCATCCGTTCAAGATATTCCAACCTGCTAATACACCTGTAACCTGACCTATTTCTCATATGAAAAAGGTAGATGTAAAAAAATTTTTTTCTTGTAAATCATACTCTGTCACCTATTTAAATGCATTTGAGCATTTAAAAGCACAAGTAGCTCACAATGCATTATTCTTGCTAATCTGCTTCTGTGGGTCTAGTCTGATGTTTATTAGGTGAGCTTGAACGATTTGTATGTGAACAGGCTGTCCATTATGAGGTTGGCTAAATGCTATAGGTTGTTAGAAGTCAGGTAATGCTTTTTTGTCGAGCACATTGAGAAGAAAAAACAAAAATATAGACTTCTAGACTATAGAAAAACATTGAGAACCAAAGCATGCACTCAGATACAGTGAGATACATTACATGTCCCTTCCCGGCTAAGCAGAACATTTAGAGTAATTTGCATGTGAACAGGATGTCCATCATTCGATGATTTTCATTCATTCGTCTATGTAAAATACATTCTGTACAATAAGTGAGTGTAGATTTTCCAGGTTTGTGTGGCCTTTCCTCACTTTGAGCACCCGCCCCTCATTAAGTCTCTGTGTGGCCCTGGCCCTAAGTGTATTCAATCCTGAGGCCCTGACAGACATATTTCATTCTATTACAGACAGATAGGTAAATAAAATGAAGGGAGCTGATCAGATGGACAGACCTGATTTGGGATATGTTGCAATGAGAATATCATCAGGCTTTGCCTGGAAGTTCTGCACATTGTCCCAGTTGTCAGTGAAGTAATGAATCATTGACACACCATGGAACTCAAACAACTCTGGACGAGGAACTGGAACAGTCTGAGAGAAGTGAAAATTGAAAACAGATATTCAATATTAAAAAGACAGCAGCCAAATGTACCATACACATACAAATACTACCTCCTGGCACTGATAATTTGGACTGAAGGACATTAATCTTCCTCTCTGTGACTATGTTAACTTCCACCAAAACCATTAGGTAGTTAGGTAGTAGTCTAGCTGACCAGCTGGAATGTGCACAAATCCTCCCGGTCCGCAATCGCAATCTCAACTACCTGCTCGATGCCTTTGAGCCTGGGTGGGGGGTCCTGGATCAGAAAATGTTGAAAACCCCTGCTTTAATTAATTAACCTTGCTCAAACCACATTAAAATACATAAAGTTGAATAGCACCTTTCTCTGTGACTTAGTTCAAGCAACACTATTGCACTTTTTCCAGAAGACTAACAGAAGGGCAAAAAGGAAACGGGCAAACAGCATGCAAGAGCCCAAAAATAATATGCACAAGCAAATTCAAGCAACACTTGGTTTTTTAACCCAAGAATATTTTGTAAGTATGCATCTCTTTAATTTCATTTAGTGACAAAGATTTCTCAAATAGTAATAAAACACCTACTTCTTTTTGGTCCTGGTTGGCCATGCTGATAGTCAGGGCTCAAGAGACTGAGGTCTGCTTCTGTTTAAACTACACTGTACCTGGGAAGAGGTGATATCATTCTCACTTAGACCAGCAGGGTTAGTGTATATACAATCCACACCAAACTCATATTGTGAGTAATGGCAGCATGAAAAACTGGAGCTTTCTACCCTGCCCACTATGTCAAAGCCAAATTTATGGGTTACAGCTGTGGTCCTGTACAGAGCTGACCAAGTGCAAGGCTATGCATAGCACTGTGAATTTTTTCCAGCTTTACCATGTATGCCAAACTTAGTGAAAGCCAGGGGCGGTTCTAGGATTTTTTTTACTGGGGTGGCCAAGGGGGGTCCAAGGGTAGTCTGTCGGTGGCCACCATATCTCCTGGCTTCATGTGCACAAATAATTTTTTGGGGTTATTTATGTTTTTGTTATTGTTTCACATGCTACACATACAGTAGACTCAGAGCATTGCATTCTATTTTCCATGCCACACTGCCTGTTTTAGCGCACAGCGCACTGAAGAACCTCAAAATTGCACCAATTATGACTAATCTGAATTACATAGTACATTGTAAATTACATCATATATTGTTATCATAAGACAATTAGATGTTTATGGACCAAGAATAAAAACAAATTGTTTGTCCATTAAAGTCATGGACTGTGTTCTGCAGAACAAACTACAGGGTGTAGAGCAATCCCTGCCACGGTACACCAACATAATACCATTTTACAGGCTTGATTCAATCTGAGAAGAAGAATAACATGAAGTGACTGGATAAGTAACACATCATGATACCTGAGACTTATTACAATAAATAATGCTCTGACCTGTAACAAAGCATATTCAATAATTTGTGGTGATGGATGTATAACAAATTAGCTTAATATGATTACAATGATTAATTACATATATTGAAGTTATTAAGCGGAGCGTTAGTTCAGGCAGCCCACGGTAGTCCGCCCACTTCAGCTGACGCCCAGCTGTTTCACCAACACCAACCACATTGCTCTCTGAATGAAGGAGTCCGCCTGCCATTCCTTTTCGCTGCTGAGCTCGCTTTAGAACACCCACCACCTCCTCAGCGTCACCGTTTTCTTCAGTGTTTTTTTTCGTCTTTGATTGTGAGACGTTTTTTTTTCTCTTCTTTCTTTTCTGTTATATCTTTTCACTGAAGCAAATAGTTATGGTTGTTTAAACCTTTTTGTCCTTTTATGTATTTAATGTGTCTAATGTTTGGCATACATCTACATGTATTTCGTATCTAATTTTTATCTTCATTTAAATTCAATCTTTTAAAACAATTGTCAGACACAGGGGTGTCGCAATGTAACATGAGAAGAATGTTTACATGTAACATTTTAAAGAGCTTTTGGAAACTATATGAATTAACTATTGTCTTGAGTACTTGCATTAATCAACGTGTCACACAAAATGTTTAAATATAAGAATTAAGTACCAGCACCTACACAGAGGGTGCAATATTATTAAGCAAGTACACATTCTTTCAAACCATATGTTACAACGTGACGTTATCTAACTAACTAGATAAGTTAGGCTTAGGATTTGGCTATATAGATTTAGCTGATTTAGCTAGTAGTACACAAGGGTCCATATTATATTAAAAAAACACAGCATTCAAATAATGTATTTCTTGTTGAGACTAGCAAGCTAGCTATTCACTATTTTTCAATTTAGTCAGCTTCAGTTAATGTTAGCTCATATCAGCAAGCTAACTAGTTTGATGTTATTTAATGATGACATTAAAATGATATTTCAACTGTAACGTTACCATTCACCATATTCATTATTTCAACCTGTCACACTGACAAGAGCAAAATAAAGTTTAGAGGCTTACACAAACTGCACCATACAAGCTTGCAAGCTGTATCGTCACGTCTTGGTGATTTACTGTACATTTGGCAGTCCTGCAAGCGGAAAAGACGGTGTGTTCGTAAAAAAAGAAACAAAACAAAACAACCAATAAAGTGCGATTGGTGCTTCTGACAGGTGCGCTTTTGATGCAAATTTCGAAGGCAGTAAAACAGGAAATGGGTGTCTTGGTAAAAACTGTATCTTGGTTACGTGAGAGCAGACTGACTATGTGCGGGATGGCACTGGGGTGGCCAATCAGATTTTAGAACCGCTCTGTGGGGGTGCACAGGTGCATACCCTCTACTTAACTGTCTATAACTCTGTATTTAAATAAGATATGAAGATGTAAAGAATACAAAATATAAACGGTAAACGGCAGGCATTTATATAGCGCCTTTATCCAAAGCGCTGTACAATTGATGCTTCTCCATTCACCCATTCATACACACCGACGGCGATTTGGCCCGACCGGCTCGTCAGGAGCATTTGGGGGTTAGGTGTCTTGCTCAGGGACACTTCAACACAGCCCAGGCGGGGGATCAAACCGGCAACCCTCCGACTGCCAGACGACTGCTCTTACTGCCTGAGCCATGTCGCCCCTGTGCCTGAGACTTTATTGTTTCATTTGTCATCAAGACATTTATTCCAATGTGATGTATTGTGCCCAAGAAATGAATGAAAGACAAAAAGTGTAATAATATGTCCCACGCTCTGCTATTATGCTGAAATATAGTAAAGGAAAGAAAATCAAATATTGTGCAACATAAAGATATCTTTTCGATGTGAGCATTGCTGAAAAGTTGAATGAGTGAAAAATAAGTATTTGACCGCTGTTGTTAGTCCAGACCTGATGCCTGCCTTCTCAGTCTTACCATAGACACACTATTCATCACTCTTCACCTTAAATTTTGGGAAAAACTTTCTGTGCAGCTTTTTCTCAACTGCCAGTGAATTGCATTTGCAGCTGACCCTTGTCCTGGGTGATGGACACCTGCCTAAATCTCAGTCCGGAACCGAATTGTGATATTCATCATCTTCTTCTGGTACTCTTTGTCAAACTTTTCGTTCTGATACACAGTGAAGTGATTCTTCCAATCGCCAACTTTCCCTGAAGGAAGAGGGAGGAAGAAAGAGCATTAAAGATACAATATTGGTAAAAGATGTGAATAAGGCAAGAAGACATCACTCTCCATACAACTGTCTCCACCAAACTTTTCGCATGAATGGAGAGTTTTTGAAGTCAAATACATTAATAGTGGAGTGGTTAGTCATGCGGTTATTCTTCATGGTATCAAATTCCACCCCTTCTTTCACCTGATGTCTCTCCTCCTCAGTTGGGCACACACCCAGGAATGAGCACACACGGTCCAACTCCCGATCCATGTCCTTCAGGGACAAACAAAAACTGAATGTGACCAATCCGTGCTCAAGGAACAAGCTACACAAATTCAACTCTGCGGTGTGTCAGCATCTCAAAATTATTGCAAAAAGAGAAAAATTGGAGCCCACAGTCAAAAGAAAACAAATATTAAATCATAAGCATCTTGGCAACATATATCCTTTTCAGTCTCTTATTTTTTAACATAAAGACAAACATATTTTGGGCTCATCTATCCTCAATGTGTCAATGCGCCTTACTGAGCATCTCAGATTTTTTTTTAAATGTCACTGGAAATGTAAGAGTATATCCAGTACTCAGGAGAAGCACCTAATACCTACTGTCAAATATCGAGGTATGTTTTTGCTGCCAGTGGACAACTATTTTAGATCAATAGCATATTGAATTCATCAAAGTACCAGAAAACCATGGCAAAAAATCTGGTTGTCTCTGCTATGAAGCTGATTTCCAGCAGGCCAATGACTCCAAACATGCATTAAAATCCGCTCAGAAATGCTGAAGTGAAAACAACACTTGCTCAGTCTCCAGACTTAAATCTCATCAAAAACCAGTGTTCTAAACTTCAGAGGGCAGTCCATAAGTGCACCACAAGGCTATGAATGATGTTGAAAAGTTTTGCCCTCCAAATGTGTTCTCTAACCTTATCACAAATGATAGGAAAACACTCACGGTGGTCATCTTTGCCAGGGGTTGTTGCACAAAGTATTGAACCAGGAGTGCCAATAATTTAACAAGGATGGCAATTCTGGACCTGAATGTATTTCTCTTCATTTTGGGGTCGTTTTGGGGACTGTTGGCCAGCAAAGCTTTCACTTCTACAGTTCTTACCTCTGCTAGATCTTCGTAGTGTAGATAGAGGAGTTTGGGGTAAGCTTGTTTTTTCTCCCACCACCCTTTCACATGGCCATACCAGGAGCCAAATAGCACTGGAAAACCAAGGAGGGAGTTGAGTATAATACAGGGTCACATTGTTTAATTGAATCCACTCACTCGTCCAATCACATGCACACTTTCTTAAACCAACAGTCAGACCTCCCCTGTGCTGCTCATTGCCTGCACTGAATCTGCATGCTTTGCTTGCTACTGTGCAAATTACGCTCATTCAGAAAGTGGTGTTTACAATGAACAAACTAAAATAGACTGTAGCTTTAGTATAATGTGTTTGTTTAGCTGTCTCCTCATTCAATTCTGACCTGTGGGAAGAATTGGGATGCAGATCTCCAGGAATGGGTCTCTCTCATAGATGGGCAGGGAGACCCCACGCTTGGGGGAAGACTTCCCAAAATACAGGTCCAACATGTGGGACACCCAGGTTGTACCTGAGAGAGGGTAACAGTTCTGAAATGCATAGAAACCAAAGGCACAGTAATTAATATATGCAGATTATTGAATGGGGTATAGGCATCACCAGTGCTTTCCTTACTTTGAGTGCTGTGCTTTCTAGGCTATAGCCGGGAATATTTTTTGCCTTACCCTGAATATTTTTGACAGAGGAATGACATATATACATTTGGTCAGCACTACTCCACTATTGATTTATTTGACTTCAAAATCTCTCCATTCATTTGGAATGGTTGGTGGAAATAGCTTTATGTAGAGGGTCCCTTGATGTCTTTTTGCCTCCATATTCACATAAACCCACAATATATATATATATATATATATATATATATATATATATATATATATACACTCACTGAGCACTTTACACGCATTGTGTTGCGTTGCTATTACCTTTCTGTGAGCTTTGACCAGTCTGGCCCTTCTCCTCAGTTTTGCCCACAGAACTGATGCTCACTCGATGTTTTATGTTTTTCTTACTATTCTCTGCATACTCTTGCAACTGTTGTGTGTAAAAATCTCAGGAGATCAGCTGTTGACATTCTCAAACCACCCTGTCTGGCAACAACAATCATTCCACGGTCAAAGTCACTTGACTTTGATCACATTTC
The DNA here is from genome assembly GCF_963514075.1 of Conger conger. Classification (NCBI taxonomy): domain Eukaryota; kingdom Metazoa; phylum Chordata; class Actinopteri; order Anguilliformes; family Congridae; genus Conger; species Conger conger. Next base: position 35,648,769 of record NC_083769.1, on the reverse strand, counting down.
TTCCCCCTTCTGACATTTGGTGTGAGAAATAGCTGAACCCCTTGACCATGTTGCAGCCACATGATTGGCTAATTACATTGCATTTACAAGCTGGTGTATAGGACTAACTAATAAAATGCTCACTGAGTGTATAATTGTAATGTAATTCCAATGATTGTTGGTTGTGGTTAGGGAAGTGCATCTAAAGCATGCACTCAGATACAGTGAAATACATTAAATGTCTCTTCCCGGCTAAGCAGAAAATTACTTGGGCTCGGCCGCAAACATTCACATGCACAGGGAGTGGCTCTGGGTGCCTCAGGCACCGGCCCCTTTTACCACAAGTGCCCAATATTCTTCTTTGATTTACATATATTTTCATTCATTCATCTAGGTAAAACATATTCTGCATAATAACTGGGTGTTGTTTTTCTAGGTTTGTGTGGCCTTTCCTTACTTTGAGCACCCGCCCCTCATTCGGTCTCTGTGTGTCCCTGGCCCTAAGTGTATTCAATCCTGAGGCCCTGGCAGACATATGAACAGATGGACAGACCTGCTTTGGGATATGTTGCAATAAGAATATCATCAGGTTTTGCCTGGAAGTTCTGGACATTGTCCCAGTTGTCAGTGAAAGAATCAGTCATTGACACACCGTGAAAATCAAACAACTCTGGACGAGGAACTGTCTGAGAGAAGTGAAAATTGAAAACAGAAACAATTCAATATTAAAAAGAAAGCAGCCAAATGTACCATACACATACACACAACACCTCCTGGCACTGAGATTTGGACTGAAGGACATTAATCTTCCTCTCTGGGACTATGTTAACTTCCATCAAAACACAATCGCAATCTCAACTGCCCCCTGGATGCCATTGAGCCTGGGTGGGAAGGTCCTGGATCAGAAAATGTTGAAAACCCCTGCTTTATTGAATGAACCTTGCTCAAACCACATTAAAATGCATTCAATTAAATAGCACCTTTCTCTGTGACTCAGTTCAGGCAACACGATTGCACTTTTTCCAGATGAATACAGAGTAACAAAAGAGCAAAAAGGAAAAGGGCAAACGCCATGGTAGAGCCCAAAAATAATATGCACAAGCAAATTCAAGCAACACTTGGTTTTTTTAACTAAGTATATTTTGTAAATATGCATCTCTTTCACTACATTTAGTGGCAAAGATTTATCATATAGTAATAAAACACCTACTTCTTTTTGGTGCTGGTTGGCCATGGTGATAGTCAGGGCTGAGCTGAAGAGACTGGTGTACTCCTTTTTAAACTACACTGTACCTGGGAAGAGGTGATATAATTCTTACTTAGACCAGCAGGGTTAGTGTAAATACAATCCGCACCAAACTCATATTGTGAGTAATGACAGTATGACAAACTAGAGGAATATACCCTGCCCAGTATGTCAAAGTCCAATTTACGGGAGATAAACAATAAAAAGCAGATGAAAGATCACTTATCAGCAGCTCTGAGTGCCTGAGTTCACATTGGGCCACCTCATGTCAAACATAATATAAAAGCACACAAATAGGTCTGAATGCCATTTATCCATTGCATTACATTACAGCACATAACAAAAACTATGCAGATACTCATATCCAGAGCAACTTACAAATGTAGCAAGCAATAGGGTTAGTCTCAGGAAAGTGTGATGCCACCAAGCAGGCAGAGAAGGCCCATTAAGCTGGGGTAGGATGACCCACAAGAAAAGAAGCCCCCTCACTGTAATTCACCTCTTGACCACTAGAATGAGCCAACTTGATTTATTGGATGGTAGTGGCCTCCCTAATCTTTTAATAGTTTTCAACTCATGTTCGTGGTGGGAATAAATCAAAAGAATGGTACATTCATATATCACAGCACTAAATAAGCTTCTATGTTTTTATGAAGATTTACATACATGCACTTTTTTCACTGTGATTATGAGAATAATGAAACGTCTAACAGAGTAAAATTGTACATGTAAAATTAAGGCACATACACAAAACAGGTTAAAATATCTATGGGGCTAATTTATCACCCTTTAAACCTGACATCCAGATACATTCTGGCTGTATGAACAGTGATCAATAGCCACAGACAGTTCACCATTGGTTACAGGCTGTGTCTGAGTCCCATGCCATATCTTCACCATATCCCTCTCACTCAAGGGGTCACAGATCTCATAGACTGAATTCAGACTCTCAAAAACTCTGAAATGACAAGCTATAGCTCTGAATATTCAGGAATGGACTGCAAATGGATTTCCTGTGATTAATCCAAAAGGAAATTCATTTATATATGTGGCCCTTTGATGGAGCTGAGATGATTCTGTAAAGTTCCTTGCAGAGAACAGAGCTGGCCAAGTGCAAAGCAATGCATAGCACTGTACATTTTTCATGATTTACCAAAAATGCTACATTCACACAGGACATGCCAAACTTGGTGAAAGTGGAATATAATTAAAGTTTTTCTCTTATTCCATCTCATTCTTTCCTGAAGCGTGGGGAACATTTCCCAGAAAGAAGAGAACTCATACTGAAGAACAACAATAACCACATGAACACATGCATACACGTCACATGAACACACACACACAAACAGATATATGTATGTGCATACTGTATGAAGGACCTTGTAATTCTGGTTTGAATACATGGCCTAGATGCCCATTGGTACTGTAGCTTGTCTGAGCTGATAGATGGTCAGGGAATTCAAACCATATGAAGCTGAGAGCTGGTCTGAACTGGTGAACTAAATTCCAGCTGTTTCAAAACCTCGGTCGAGCTGTTCTTCCAGCAGGGACTCACTTGTTTCAGCTAGTCATTGCTGTCATTCTGTTACCATGGCAGCAGGGGTTGGTATTCCATCAGTAATCGTTGATATATCTGATGGCAAATACATTTGTGGAATCCGAAATTTCTTGAATTCCCATTTTGAGTGGATTTGCAAATCAGTTCAAGTGGAAATACTCATGAATGTGTAAATAAAACAAGGTTTCTAAAGGTAGGGGAGAGTGGGGTAAGTTGTCACACTGTTAATTCCCCAAAAAAAGAAGCACTACCTCAAAAATTGAATAGCCATTTTGTGTGACTTTGTGTTCTGAGGTCAGCTCCCTGTGTACATGTGGGCAAAATCACACTACTCTGAGGTGAGGATAGTTTTCATATTTTATGTGATAAGAAGTTTTTTTCGGTACAAATGCACAAAATTGCCGCAGCATGGATGGTGCAGTGGGTAGCACTGCCACCTCACAGCAAGGAGGTCCTGGGTTCTAACCCCGGTTGGCCGAAGCCTCTCTGTGTAGAGTTTGCATGTTCTCTCCATGTTCGTGTGGGTTTCCTCTGGGTACTCCATTTTGGATTTTCCGTATTGTACCTGTTTGCTGGAGAGTTGACCCATTGTCTGGACTATTAACTGCAAACTGTCTTCCACCTGCCTTTATTCTAATAAAGACTTGGAGCAACTCCTGCCTGCTGGATGTGACTTGGTCCGGTTGTTCTGTAAACCTGAAGGCCAGGAAATTTATAGGTGCCAGGTGCTACAACTGCCACAAGCCACAGTGTTCTGCTGTCGTTCATTTTGTTGATGTGGGAGGGGGGAGCTCACGTTCAGCTGTCATTCGTCACAGAGATGATTGACGGGGAATGGGAGGTAAAGGGGGGTGTTCTGCAGTTGTTCCTCATGGGCATTGCTGACAGTCGCAAAAGTTTTCTATAACGGCGGGACCAGCAATTGCGCTTGGTGGGAAAAGCACCAGATTCAGCACCACTGGTCCTTTGATTATATTTGGTTTTTAATTTAAAATGGAAAAAAGCTGATGGGGGTACCCAAGTGCATAACCTGTACTTACCTGTCCATTACTCTGTACTGAAATAAGAATGTAAAGAATACATTTATTTCAATGTGATGTATTGTGCCCAAAAATGGAAGGAAGAGCAAAATGTGTAATATGTCCCACGCTCTCCTATTATGCTGAAATATAGTAAACGAAAGAAAATCAGACTAAAGATACCTTTTCAATGTGAACATTGCTGAAATGTTTAATAAGTGAAGAATAAGAATTTGACCACTGTTGTTAGTCCAGAACTGTTGTCCGCCTTCTCACTCTGACTCATAGACACACTATTCATCACTCTTCACCTCAAATTTTAGGAAAAACTCTCGGCCCTGAACCGAAGTGTGGTATTCATCATCTTCTTCTTGTACTCTTTGTCAAACTGTTCGTTCTGATACACAGTGAAGTGATTCTTCCAATCGCCAACTTTCCCTGAATGAAGAGGGAGGAAGAAAAAGCATTAGATACATTATGGGTAAAAGATGTGAATAAGGCAAGAAGACATCACTCTTCATACAACTGTCTCCACCAACCTTTTCGCATGAATGGAGAGATTTTGAAGTCCATGACATCAAAAGTGGAGTAGTTAGCCATGCGGTTCTTCTTCATGGCATCAAATTCCACCCCTTCTTTCACCTGACGTCTCTCCTCCTCAGTCGGGCACACACTCAGGAATGAGCACACACGGTCCAACTCCCGATCAATGTCCTTCAGGGACAAACAAAAAAATGAAAGTGGCCAATCCGCGCTCAAGGAACAACCTACACAAATTCAACTCTGCGGTGTGTTGGGTTCTCAAAATGATTACAAAAAGAGAAAAATTGGAGCCCACAGTCAAAAGAAAACAAGTATTAAATCATAAGTGTAAGCCAGTCATAAGTAACATTTGGTGTCATGCGCTGGTCAGCTTGCTGACTTCCCCCTCCCGGAGCATACATTGTTAGCCCCCACCTTTTGGCACACATGCCTGTGGGGGAGAGATTCCTAGAGGAGCCTTCTTGGGCCCCCTGGGGAGCCCCCCTTTTAATAATAATAATAATAATACATTATACTTAAAGCACCTTTCACGTCACCCAAGGACACTGTACAATAGTGGCAAATGGCAGTCATAAAACAACATATAGGGACAGACACTGTACACTTATTAAAAGACTCTATACAAAAATGTAGACAATAAAATAGAGTATATAAAACAACAAACAACAATAGGATCCAGAATGCAGCAACTCGTCTGGTCTTCAACCTTCCCAAATACTCACACGTCACCCCCCTGCTTATTTCCCTCCACTGGCTGCCTGTCATTGCTCGCATCAAATTCAAAACATTGGTGCTAGCCTTCCAAGCAGTTAAAGGGTCTTCCCCAGCTTATCTGCAAAAAATCATCAGACCCTACACCCCTGCCAGACCTCTTCGTTCAGCCTCCACAGGCCGCTTGGCACCTCCCCCTCTCAGAACCTCCACCTCACGCTCACGACTACTGTCTGTTCTGGCTCCACGGTGGTGGAACGAACTCCCCGTTGAGGTCAGAACTATAGAATCTCTCCCCACCTTCAAGCGCAAGCTGAAGACACACCTCTTCAAGCAGCACCTCTCCCCATCCCTCCCTACCTCCCTGTGAACCTTAATTGTTGTCTCTGTGACTTGCTTTGTGCATCGGTATTTTTAGTTGGCTAGGTATGCAGTGTTTGGATAGTTAACTTTGGTCACTTTTGCTCTGTTTGTTTGTTCAAAAAAAAAAAAAAAAAAAAAAAAGGCCCTTGTCCTTATCTTTGTTGTACAGGAGTTCCAGAGTTTGGGACCAGCTACACTAAACGCCCTGTCACCCCTAGAACGGAGATGTGCAGTGGGGGTGAGCAGGAGGTGGGTATTGGTGGAGCGGGTTTCTTGGTATGGGGTCAGGAGGTTTGAAAGATAAGAGGGTGCAAGATTATGTTCGGCTTTAAAAAGAAGTAGAATGATTTTAAATTGAATACGGTATTGCACAGGGAGCCAGTGTAGTTGATGGAGGATGGGAGTGATGTGTTGCCGGGTGAGAACTCTTGCAGCGGAATTTTGAATGTATTGGAGTCTGTTTAATCTCTTTGCTGAGATACCAAAGAGAAGGGCGTTACAGTAATCAAGTCTGGAGGTTATGAATGCATGGATGAGAGTCTCAGCAGCGGTGGGGTTAAGTGAGGGGTGGAGTTTGGAAATGTTTTTGAGGTGGAAGAAAGCTGTTTTGGTTTGTTTTTTTATGTGAGTGTCAAATGAGAGGGTAGAATCAATAATGACACCAAGGTTTTTAACTTCAGCGGTAGTGGTGGTGAAATAGCCGGGGATGAATAGATGTGAAAGTTTGAGTTTTTTCAATACAGCTGTATTGAGTAGTGGTAGACTACCAGTAAATTTCAAAGCAAGACATTCAAAGGATGAAAAATCCTGCAGGGGCACACACACAAACTTAAAACAGGAACGATGGAGCACTGCAAGTCCTCCCCCATGCCCAGTTGAGCGTGGTTTATCAATAAACTCATACCCAGATGGGATGGCTTCATTTAGTGTTATAAATTCATTTGGTACTTGCCAGGTTTCAGTAAGACACATAAAGTCAATACCTATATAGGTAATTACATCATTAATGAAAGGTGCTTTGTTGTTAAGAGATCGTACATTGAGCAAAGCAAAAGATGCATTTTTTGAAGTAGAATAATTCTGAGGGACTATCACTGACGTTATGGGGCATAGATTGTTGAAATCAGCAGTGCGCTGTACAGCGTTCCGTTTTATGTTCCGAGTCCAGCTCTAGAGAGAGTCAATGTTGTTAGGGTGAAGATAACGGGCAAACGTCCTACGAGAGCCCCGGTGAATGTATTTGGGGCGAGGGCGCAGAATGCCGAGGTGTTGATGTGACAAAAGGGCATCTGGACATTTGTAACAGTTTTTTCGCAAGCTGCAGAGACAGGCCGATGAGTAGTTGAGAGCCATGGATGAGGAGCACAATCGCTGGTGCAAATGTTGACAGGGCTCACGGGGAAACCAGCGTACCAGCCAGAGTTCATGGACAAGGAGCCAGAGCAGCAACATGGCGGTAGATTGCATTGGGGAGGAGGATGGGAAACAGCCAACCAAACGGTAAGATCAAGCAGACGTACCAGAGACAACAGGTTAGCACTGACGCACCTAGCCCTCTTCCCAGTAGTCTAGCACGTTAGCCAACAAGTGTAAACACTGACACCCTTAGGGGCTGGCAACGGAGGTAACCAAATCCCTGCGAGTGTAACCGCCTAAGCAAGAGACTGACTCACCCACTAAAGTAGCAAGCAAGAAACTTACCCAAGCAGACTCGGTACTCATGAGAGGGCTCGCACAACGACACATAGGCTGGGCGGGCGGGCGAGCAGGCAGGCCCGCAGACCGTTGCATTAGGTGGCAGACAGTTCACTCCCCGGCTCTTAATCGGGTCGGAAGCAGGAGCAGAGAGACAGTAGATCCACAGTTTGTAGCTTTGGGATGGTAGATAGATGGGGGGTCATCCCTATGTTCCCACAGCCCTATGTTCCCACATTTCTAAGATTTAATTTTTTTTCAAAATTAAATGTTTATTATTGATCATGTAAACTGAACTTTATATATTTAGATGTCAAAATAGTCCTCAAAGGACAGCACTTGCAGATGCCTGTTCCTGGCACATAAAAGGTTGAAAAGTACTGATGTAGAGCCCGTTCCAGTTTTAAGTTATTTCGCTTGTTTGCTTGTTCATTAAAAACCTATCGATAATTGAACGTGTACTGTGTCAAAATTGCACAAACATACATTCTTCAGGTCCCATGCAAGCAGCCTGCTGAGTGTGAAGTCAACTGAACATAGAGCTGTGGGAACATAGAGCTGTGGGAACATAGACACGCTCCCATAGATGGTAGATAGTTCCGGAAGATCCGTAGAGATGTTACCACGTAAACAATCCGTTGCATTAGGTGGCAGACAGTTCACTCCCCAGCTCTTAATCGGGTCAGAAGCAGGAGCAGACAGACGGTAGATCCACAGATTGTAGCTTTGGGATGGTAGATAGTTCCGGTAGATCCGTAGAGATGTTACCACGTAAAAAATCCAGGTTAGCTGGGCACCGGAGCACAGTTGCTAGCCAAGTAGTTGCAGGTAGGTTAGTCAAGTTAGTTCAGATCAGTCCTGTTGGATTTATGACCAACATAAACCCAGACGATGGACGGGATAGTAGATAGTTAAAATGACATAACGCGATGGCGTTGACAGTGCGTATAAGTTACTAAATTAAACGTAGCCTACAAACAAACACAGACAACTCCGGTGAGCAGCGGCAGCTAGTTGCGCCAGCGTTCACTCACAACCGGAAACAGGTGACTTCCAGAGCACTTCCTGTGTCTTCCAGAGCAATTTCAGTCTGGCAGCCCACCGCCTCTCGCGCTAGTGTAGTGGCCGTTAGCACGACGGGTTTTCTCACATTCCTTACAGGTTAGAGCACAGGAATACTGGAGATGGCATAAAGACGTTTCATGATAATCCCAGGTCAGAATATAGTAATGTTTGGTGTTATTCTGATTGGTTCAGTGCGACTGGTGTAATGGTCTAGTTTTTGTAACAGTCTACCTTTGATATCATAACCATTCAGGAGCCGAGGGGAAACCGGGCAAAAGCTGTCTCTGTAGAAGCCATGTGTTTTAGCCCCCTGACCACTGCCTGGTGGGAGTTGGCGGTAAATTACAGATGGGTTACCCGTTTTTAGGGTCAAGAACTAAGGCCTAGATGTTGGCGATAAGGAGAAGAAACCAAGCAATCTGGGGTGTCTCCTTTCCTTTCATTCACCCAAATCAGGTTTATCCAAAAGGTATATTACCATGAGAGGCACAAATACATATTTACAGCATAATGCAGTTATCATGAAGACTCCCAATTACAGCATTCATAGATATGATGGGACGGCCTGTAGCGTAGTGGTTAAGGTCAGGAAGGGCTGCCATTTGTGAGGAGCCTGAGAGCTGGTAGATGTCAAGGACAATACACTGTTTGGACTAGCTTTGGGGAGTTTCAGGCCGAAGGAGATAAGGGGAAGATGTTTTAGTTGAGAGGTCACAGGGGTCAATAAGTCATGGGAACCGTGAACCACCACCTTTGGGAAAGGCCCGGGACACTCCCACAGTGCCCTCATTTGGGCACTGCTGTCATTACGCCGGTGACTGCTCTCCTAGATTAAATATTCAAAACTGCTATTAAGATGGTAAATAGACCCGGTAAAACCTTGAAAACATTGTCCATGTGATCCTTATATTATTGCATTAAGTCTTATGTAATGGTAACAGGGAGTGCATGTAAAATGGATAATCAGGAGGGAAGTTTCATGATAACTGCAACATAATAAAACATAAGGGTAATCTGTTTCGTATGGATGTGATCCGGTAAAATCAAGGAATCGGATGAGATACATTTCATACCAAATGGAGTTCAATAAACTTTCAGTAACTCAAGGGAAAACCTACACATCATCTCATTTTCCCTACTTAACAACCCCCAAGGGTGGGGGTCTAAATTCCAGATTTGACCACCCCTCCAGGTTGATTTATGGCACTGCCGCCTGGTTGCAAACATATGATTTGGCATAAAAGCAAGGGAGACAGTCCCCATAAAAGGATTGGTGGTGCATGGCTCTTGTAATTTGGTGCGAAGGGAACCCATGGGCATTACGACGCTGGTTCCTGTCAAATTAGCTCTAAGGAGCCCATTTAATGCACGCCGACCTGGGCTCATGCCAAGGTAGTGCATGTATTGTGTTGGCTAGACCCAATCAACCAGCCTCTGAGTTCTCCGCCGAACTGAGATTTCAGCAATAAATGCTAATCCCGGGAGCATATATTGAGTAATGGTGGCGCAGGTAAGAGTCGAGCGTAATCACTCCCGAGGTTCGCGTATGTTTCAAACCCAAAATTCAAAATTATATCTTAAATGGAGTCAGATAACGAAGGTAGATGTATTGACCCTACTGTGGAGATTCTTGGTCAGCCCAGACCAGTAAAGAGCGGAAGGCAGAGTACTACTGTCTTTGTAACGTGGTTTATTCATTAGCTGATCTAGACTCTCCACATAGCGGTAATTACTATTTAACCCTACTAATATTCTTCCAGCAACACCAGGCAGGACAAGCACGCAGATACCTTCGGCCCGTGCTAAATTCTGTCGTTGGGTCAGCATGGGGTTTTACATAAGCATCTCGGCAACATATATCCTTTTCAGTCTCTTATTTGCTGGCCAGCAAAACTTTCACTTCTGCAGTTCTTACCTCTGCTAGATCTTCATAGTGTAGATAGAGGAGTTTGGGGTAAGCTTGTTTTTTCTCCCACCACCCTTTCACATGGTCATACCAGGAGCCCCATACCACTGGAAAACCAAGGAGGGGAGTTGAGTATAATACGGTGTCACATTGTTTAACTGAGTCCAATCACATGCACACTTTCATAAACCAACAGTCAAACCTCCCCTGTGCTGCTCATTGCCTGCACTGAATCTGCATGCTTTGCTGGCTACTGCACAAATAGGGCTCATCCTCCATCACCCCAGCTACCACCTGTTTGATACTGGGGGGTTTGTGATTCCTCCAGCTTTATAGGTGAGCTGTATTGTGCTCCCTGTTAGATGTGCACTGTAGTACCTGAAGCAGATCCATTAATTGCCAAATCTAAACATATATACATTCATTATCATTAAAATATTTAATCTAAAATAAGAGTTGTCTAATATAAATATTATATGTTAAATAAATATTGATAAATAGAAAAAATATATGTTTAATATAAATATGTGAGTTGTCCTGAATGTACTGTACTTATGATCTCTGAATCTAAACTCAATTTAACCCGAAAAATAACTCGCACACTCACATTTTCCTTCCTGGAATTTCTGCAGGTAAGTAGGCCAGTCTCCAGGCTCAGGCTGTGCACAGTTCATATGGTCAAAATGAAAGTAGGACACAGCATTGTCCTTGGCGTTGCGGGCTACATAGACAATCTGCATAGAGTGGGAGTTCAGCATTTATATGACAAAGATGTTATTCATAATTCATCAACAAATACTGAAAGAGTTATGTAAATACACATTTATGTCAGGACAACTTACAGAAGGAGACTCAACAATCAACAGAGATCAAGTCCAAACACCAAGCATCAAACATTTATTTGGAAAGTGTGTATGCAGACATTCTACCTGTGTGCAGCAATGCATCTTTGCAGGGAAATAGAGAATAGATGACTGAAAGTGGTCCACCCTTACCCTACACTTTTGTTCCCAGAAGGATTTAGGCACAAGCTGAACTGGAAGGTGGGTTTTAATGAGGCGAGGGGATGTGGTCATCTTATCTGCCAATTCAACACCTGTATGGAGTGAAGAAGAGTACCGCTCTTAATCAAGAAATATATTCTGTGCCACATATTTATATTCTCTCCTGCCTACACATATTGACTAAAATAACCATGTTACCTACTACTCCAGTGCATATGTATATTGTGTTGTTCTTAACTGGCACCTATGTGAAGCTATTGAAATCATAAGTGTCTCTGTGACCTGTGGGGAAAATTGGGATGCAGATCTCCAGGAATGGGACTCTCTCATAGATGGGCAGGGAGACCCCACGCTTGGGGGAAGACTTCCCAAAATACAGAAGGTCCAACATTTGGGACACCCAGGTTGTACCTGAGAGAGGGTAACAAATAGATAAATATCAAAACAGTTCTGAAATGCATAGGAACCAAAGGCACAGTAATAGACATATGCAGATCATTGAATGGGGTATACGCGTCACCAGCATTGGGTTTTCTGGGCTATAGCCGGGAATGTTTTTTTTGCCTTAACCTGAATATTTTTGACAGAGGAAAGAATACATATATATACTCAGTGAGAACTGCAAGACTATCAATTTATTTGACTTCAAAATCTCTCTATTTATGCGGAAAGGTTGGTGGAGACAGCTGTATGGACCTTCCAACCTGCTAAAAACTGTAACCTCGGGAGCCGCGGTGGCGCAACAGGCTAAGACGGAGCAGACTTGCGGTTGCAGTTTGCTGCAGGTGCACACTGGGGACCGGGGTTCGATTCTCGGTCCTGCCAAAAGCCAAGTTTGGCCGGCTCACGTGGGGCAGCAATAATTGGCTCGCCGCTCCAGAGGGAGGGACTTGGCAGGGTTATTAGATTGCCGCACAATAAGCACCTTGGGCACCTTGGGCACCTCGGAATCATGGCAACGGGCACGAGACGAGACGGCTTGAAGAAGGCGTGTTGCTCTCATTCGGGCTGCCGAGGGACGGGGTACAGGCGGTACATCTAATACGACTACCTCCAATTGAATCAGACGAGGTACAATTGGCTACCAAATTGGGAGAAAAAGGGAAAAATCTGGAAAAAATGATAATAAAAAAAAAACTAACCTGACCTATTTCTCATAGGAAAAAAACTAAAAAACATTTTTTTGTAAAAAAAAAAAAAGCATGCAAGAAATAGTGTTCACTTACATTCACAGTTTTCCTTTGCGTGTAAATAATACTCTGTGACCTATTTAAATGCATTTGAGTATTTAAAAGCATGAGTAGTTTACAATCCATTTTTCTTGCGAGATCACAAGGGAAAAAATATAAACACACATAAAAATATATACACTTAAGAACTAAAGCATGCACTCATATACAATGAAATGCATTATATGTCTCTTTCCTGTTAAGCAGCAAATTACTTTTTGGCACATGGACAGGGAGTGGCTCCGGGTGCCCAGCCCCTTTTAGTCCAAGTGCCCAATAATTCTGAGGCCCTGGCAGACATATGAACAGATAGACAGACCTGCTTTGGGATATGTTGCAATGAGAATATCATCAGGTTTTGCCTGGAAGTTCTGCACATTGTCCCAGTTGTCAGTGAAGTAATGAGTCATCGACACACCATAAAAATCAAACAACTCTGGACGAGGAGCTGGAACAGTCTGTCAATATAAAAAATGCAGCAGACAAAAGTACCACACACATACAGACCTCCTGGCACTTAGAATTTGGACTGAAGGACATTAATCTTCCTCTCTGTGACTATGTTAACTGTTCCATCAAAACGTTTTTCCATCAAAAGTTACTGTAGTCTGGTGTTGGGTGATTGGGTGGGCGGTCCTGAAAACCCCTGCTTTAATTTATGAATATTGCCCAACTCTCATTTAAATACATTCAATTAAACCACACTTTTCTCTGTTTCTCAGTTCAGGCAACACTATTGCACTTCTTACAGAAGACTGTTACAGAGTAACAGCAAAAAGGAAAAGGGCAAACACCATGCTAGAGCAAAATATTATGCACAAGAAAATTCAAGCAACGCTTGGTTTTAGCTGATTTCTAACACAATTGTACTATAAATGCAATATATACTCCTAAAACGTCCCTCACTCCACAAACTCCTTTCTTGACAGGGGCAAAGTGGGAGTCTCTTTGCAGCGACATTGCCTATATTATTGACAGGGTGTCTGCAGCTCTGATTGGTTTAGAACCATGCTTACAATACCAATGGAAAGCTACAAGGATACATTTTTCTCTCTGTTTGGCTCTAAAAATGTCCGTCGAAGTTATAGATCAATATAGCTTTGCTTTGCATTGGTATTTATGGTCAACCCCACCCCCACTTACATACCAAAAAGACTGGCTTACTTTGCTAGAAAAAACGTAATAGTGTAACCAACAAATCTTATCTTTTAAATCAATTTTACGGGTCACAAATGTGATAACATTTCATTACCCCAAACTCTTCTATGTACACTATGAAGATCCAGCAGAGGTAAGAACTGCAGAAGTGAAAGTTTTGCTGGCCTGCAGTCCCTGACATAGCAGTTCCTGCTGTGGAACAAAAATCGAGCTCTGCACCTTGCAGCACTATGATCAACATTAACATCAACCCAAAAATGAAGAGAAATACATTCAGCCAATTATTGGCACCCTTGATAAATATATATATTCACATAAATATTATTGATTAGGAGAGTATTAGGAAAGCTTTATTTCCCGGTGCTGACCCGATAGGTCTCAGGGGGTTAATGACCACATCTAAAAACTACTGCATTAAATGAGCTCTATATGGTCTCTGACACAGCAAATCAGTCATTACAATACCCCAGAGTAAGTTTGCATCTCTTTCACTTCATTTAGTGGCAAAGGTTTCTCATATAGAAATAAAACACCTACTTCTTTTTGGTCCTGGTTGGCCATGCTGATTGTAAGGGCTGAGCTGAAGAGACTGGTCTGCTACTGTTTAAACTACACTGTAACTGGGAGTGATATAATTTTTACTTAAATTACAGCAGGGTTTGTGTAAATACCACACCACAACTCAAAGTCCAATTGATGGGAGATAAAGAAAGAAAACTAGATGAAAGATCACTCATCAGCAGTTCCTTGCCTGATATCACATAGCATAAAAGGACAATTTGATTTGCAATTTCAGGGGGGGGGGCACTATTAGGGGGGAGGGTGTAGGGTGTAGGGTGTAAACATTTTAAGTTATGTTTTAGCTTCAGTGTTCTTTTTCCCAGAAGACTGCTTTCGCAATTTAAAGGCTAGTTCAGGCTAAATACGCAATGCAACAAACATACTGGCAACTCTTCATGCCAGATGGCAAAAAAAAAAACAGAGCAAGCGAGACAAAAAGGAACAATAAAGATAGCCTCAGTTGTCTGTAGGCTAGCGCTTACAAAACAAGCATTGAAAGATGACCAATTTAGAAGCTATAACTGCACAAAGCCCGCCGAAATGCGTAGGATGTGGACATCAACCTTTCTATTTGGTCAACTGTGGATTGGCACTTGTGATGAGTCATTTCAAGCTCTGAAGCAAAGCTTATTTAAGCTCCAGTGTTAACACATTCTGATTTTAGTAAACCATTCTACTTGGACATCGACGCAAGCCACCAAGGGCTGAAGGTAATTTTAACGCAGGATTGCAATGGACACAAAATGCCAGTGGCCTATGCCAGTTGGGGCCTGTGTTCATCCAAGTGAAACATGGACAATTACAGTGCCATGTAGTTGGAGTTTCTTGGCCTAAAGTGGGAAGTCACTGATAAGTTTTGTGAATACCTGCTGGGGAACAAAGTCATCATGGACAACATGGACAATAATCCCTTGAGCCACGTGAAGACTGCCAAGTTGTAGCTGGAGCTGTAGAGCAGAGGTGGATGTCTCAGCTGACCCAGTTGGATTTTGATGTATAAACCTGGGCGTTTCAATGGGAATGTGAAAGCCATTTCTAGGCAGTACAACAAACCGAGGCTATCGGACGGTAACTTGTGGGAGTCTCATCTATCAAGTGATGGAGTAACCGCAGGGTTGGTTGAGGCTTGTGGATGGGCATGGGCTGTGGAGGGATCTATGTCTCTGGTGGCACTACAGCGTCTTGACCCAGTCATTGGGGCATTCTTGAAGTATTTGGACCAACAGCGGTGTCCAAGTACCCTTGGGAGGAAAAGGGAAAATGCACATACACTTGAGCTCTTGCGTCATTGTCTATGCGAAAAGGCATTAAAGGTTTTATTGGTGATTTTTAGAGTCCAAAGGAGGGACAAGTGAGGCAGCTACTTCTAACTCAGGCATGGTGCGGTCATCAAGGTGTTGGTGATACCTTCAAATTTATATGGAGTAGGTATTCCTGGCCTGGGAAATTTCAGGACATTGAAGAACACTGTGAGAAGTATGGAAGGTGTATTCAAACCAAGGATCCTCAAAATGTCACTTCCATGGGTAGATCGTCTGCGTCCCGGCCCCTTCTTGCCACGGATTTCACAGTACTTGACCCATCTAGTGATGGACGGGAGAACGTGTTAATCCTCATGGATGTCTTCTTCAAGTTCACAGTGGCCAATACGGGACCAGCAAGCAAGCACTCTAGCCAAAGCTTGGGTAAAAGGAATGGATTCAGAGGTATGGGGTTCCAAAACGCATTCATTCTGACCAAGGTAGGTGTTTCAAAGGAGATGTTGTCCAAGCTTTGTCAGGTGTATGGAAAGGGCAAATGTCATGCTACACCTCACCACGCACAGGGAAATGGGCAGTGTGAATGATTTAATCAGACTCTACACAACCTCCTCCGAACACTTCCACCGAAAAAGAAGGGAAGATAGGTGGAGCACTTGTCTGAGTTGGTGTTTGCATATAACATCTCTGATCATGCTAGTACGAGATACACACCTTAATTCTTGTTGGGCCAATCGCCCAGCCTACCTATAGAGCGGAGTGAGTTCTGTGGAGGGGTAGATGACAGGGCCACCAGGAACGCTATATAAATAAATAACGATATATAATTCAAATAGTACAAACAATAATGTTAGCTAATTGTACTGCGCTGTGTACTACAAATGCAGACTGTTCCAGCTCAGAAGTGCTTCTCTTCTTGCTTCTCTCTTCTTCTCTCTGTCCAAATTCATATTAAGTCAAGCAGTCTTGTGATGCATCGTGGCCACGAGGGGGTTAAGTACTGTTGCATTATATGGTTTGGGAATTTTTTGAGCTGTAGAGCTGTAGAGTCAGATAGCTGTGAGAAAGCAACTACGCAAGTATAGCAGGGACAATGGATTAGCTGGGTGAGTGTAGAAAGGAGGAAGATTGGCTGATGTGACTGCTACAGGGTTGCTACACCTGGTGTCATAATCAAGTTCTTAAATATTTAGCCACAATTTTGGAAAGCAAACGCATGAAGGCAAGGGACTGGAAATTAGTAACCAATACTGGTAGGCAACTCCAGGTTCTGCATATTATCGTTTCAACCTCCCTGAGACCTGATATGGTTTTGTACTAGAAAGGGAGCAGATAGTGTCCTTCACTGAGTTAACAGTGCCGCGAGATGATGTTATTGAGGAAGTGTTTGAGAGAAAGAAGATACAGTACTCCAACTTGGTTGTTGAAGCGAGTGAGCAAATGTCAGACCTGTAGAACTAGGCGCTAGAGGGTTTGTGGCCAAGTCAGCGACATCGCTCCTTTTGGAATTTGATGTTTGCGGTCAATTGCCCAGAAAAGCAGTTGAGCTATCCATTGCAGCTGAAAGAGGAGAGGGAAGAGAAGGCAGGCTAGTTGGGGGCATCTTAAACTAGCTGATGGCTAGCAGATAAGGCTAGTGATCATATGGAAATCCACATGGGATCAGTGGCACTGAGCATGCAACTGCTCCAGCAGGGTTATCACAACCATAGAGATTTGTGTGGTACTGGCAGCCTGTGCAGGGTGTGTACTGTTGCTTGGTAGTATTGTTGTTCAGTGCATCGTGGGTTGGATGATTAGTATATTGGCATTGTATTGTTCTGGAGGTGGTTGGCATGTAAGGCTGGTGGTTATGTAGAAAATCACATGGTCAGTGACTGGCATAACACCACTCAATTACGCCACCTTGGGAATTACGAGGAAATAAGGAAATAGTTTATAAGAATCGAGGATTGGTGATCAATCCCCACATAGGTAGGTTCAACTAAATGAACAAGCAGATACATGGATTCAATAATAAAAACAGTTTATTTGTTACAATCATAAAAAAAACACAATAGAAAAACCCACAGGATCCCTAAACTCATAAAATTAGCCGGTAGGTCTTCCCCGCTGCTGGGGGGCGCTACTGGATGCGTGCGGGTACGGGTCCGTGGAGGGTGAAGGACTTACCGAAAGGTCACTCACAGCAGACACACACACACACGCACTGTAAATCGGTGAGATACAGACACGGTGAATCAAATGTTCTACTTCTACACACACGCCATAACATGCAGTGAAAAGAACGGCACCACTTCCGACGGCGCCGTAGTGACCTCCATGCCAAACCAGATCCCAAACCACGCACTGCAACGTAGACAGTACGCCGCCCCAAAGCCCCAACTCTATCGACAGTTGGTTTGTCAATAATAAGAATATATTAAAAATACAAATAAACACGGAGCCCCAGGGAAAGATGGGTACAACACAGTTTAAAAACACCAATGCTCCACGTAGCCAGTTACCGGCGTATTAATAGAATTGTTGCCCCGCTATCCACGTTCCTTTGCTCCTTGCTCCTTGAGCCTACGCGATAAACGCAAATTATTAATGTCGGCAAAACAGCAGCTAGCAATGTCCTATAATGGCAGAAAAACATTTGTTAGTGCACATGCAACGTGGCGTTCTTGTAAATGCGATATTGTCGCGCATTTTAACCATGACATTACCTCGGAAGCTAAATGATTAAAAGATTAAAATAAATACCTCAATAGGCTATGCGCATGCAGAGCCTCAAGCTCCACCACTTCCTCTATGGTGACCTACAATAACAATTTTCATCAGGCTTACATTACATTATTGGCATTTGGCAGATGCTCTTATCCAGAGCAACGTACAGTTGATTAGACTAAGCAGGAGACAATCCTCCCCTGGAGCAATGCAGGGTTAAGGGCTTTGTTCAAGGGCCCAACGGCTGTACGGATCTTATTGTGGCTAGACTGGGATTAGAACCACCGACCATGGGTATCCCAGTCATTTACCTTCACCACTACGCTACAGGCCGCCCTGGAACATTACGTGGCTGCAAGTAACAGAGCAAACTGCAACATACCTTGAAGCCAGACAGGAACCTGCACACAAGCACGGAAGAACAAGAACCCCAACAGGTAAGGCATTTCCTTGTACCCGGTTGTTTCAGGTGTGACAGAGCCGAATTTAAGCAGTTTAGATTCCCGATTACCCAGTAAGCTCCCCGTAACCAACCAGAATAAATTGTCTGAAGAATGGATGAAGACGTGAGGTTCAGTAGATACAAAAATATAATTCTTTATTTATTTTCTCTTCAAGATAAAATATACAGGCCATAAGCAGTAACAATGTGGGCCCACAAATTGTACCTCATACAGTATGTAGCCTATTGCTAGCCAGGCTAACTTAGCTTACCAGGACGAATGCCCTGACCTCCTGGGTGATATGATTTCCCTGTAGAGCAGACAAAATGTTTTACACAGCAAACCAAACAAAAGTAAACTTCACCAAACTTAAGAAAATAACACAGCACACCCATGCAAATAAGGGAAATAAAACACCACTAGAGGGGGGATAAGTCCAGCCACCAGCAAAGGGAAGCCAGCAAGCAAAAAGGCCACCAACAATTACAGCCAAGCACTAATAAACAAAAGAACAAAACAAAGAAGCAGCACCTAAACACCACTACATGCACTCACACTCACCCGCGTGCACGCACGCACACAGACTTGCACCTACACCTACACGCACCAGCACACGCCCACGCACATGCAGAAACCCCAAGCAAGCAGCCTTTAGCCGCCTAGCTAGCGATGGCTAGTAGCCACTTCCAGCTATCTGAGTTACGGCTAGCAGGCAGGACGGGGAGAGCAGGCCACACAGCGGACAATAGGAACAGAACGGCAACAGCTACAAATGCCACACAGACCCTGAGAGGAGTGCATAGTCAGTACAACAATATTACACTGTAATTTAAGTAATTGACTGAATGGACCTACCGTGCGACAGCTAGAGAGAGACGGCAGGAACCCAGACAGAGGACCACTGCATTCGAATACTATAAACAACAGCGTAATTTTAAGTCGAGTTACCTTGCCAATTAACCCGTGTATTGTAGAAAGGAGGAAAAGGTAAACAGCCTACCTGAATGCAAGATTGTCGAGCACACAAGCAACAAAGTTGACGAGCACGAAAGTAACGAGGCAACCCAGCAATAAGATCCAGGGCAGGACGCCACGGCAGCTAGAATATAAACAGGACATTCTAAATTCTCTTTTCTAAATTCTAAATTCTAAATTTATAGGCCCCCAGAAATTATTAATATGTGTGTCAGCAAACCAGATACCGGAATGCACCTTAACCTAGCCTATTCGCTAATTAGGGTGTTTAGTAACCCGTTACATAAATAATACAGTTGTCACAAAATCTCCCAAATACATCTGGGAGAGACTGAGATAAAGGGAAGATGGACTGTGGTTGTATGTGTATTCTGGGGGCTTTTAGGTCAAAGGGGTCATTAAGCCCTGGGCCAAGCCATTGGAAAAGAATGTCTCTGTGACCCACCACCTGGTCACTTCCTATGGGAAAGACTCAGGACACTCCCACAGTGCCTCCATTTGGACACTTCTGTCATTACACCCTTCACGTCTCTCCTGGATTAAGGATGGACTTTTCGTGACAACTACAACATAATAAGACATAAGGGTGGGGGTTTTACACATACATACATACATACATACTTTCTGAAATGGTAAACCAAGAGACAAAGTCTATACTTACCCTGCACTTTTGTTCCCAGAAGGATTAAGGCACAAACTGAACCGGAAGGTGGGTTTTAATGTGGGGGATGTGGTCATCTTATCTGCCAATTCTCCACCTGTATGTGGGGAAGAGTACAGCTGTCAAGTCTTACTCAAGAATTGTATTGTGTGCCACACATATTCTTAGTAATATTTTTTTCCTAGAGAGGACAAAGACGTGTTCTTAAAGAAAAGTTCAGAGCAGTCCTTCAGAAAGCTGTGTTCACAATTAACTACTGTGACTAGATAAATCTACACGGTAGCTTTGGTATAAATATGTTTGTACAACTGTGTCATTTGTCATTTCTGATCTGAAGAGCATCTGTGACCTGTGGGAGGTGAGATGCAGATCTCCAGGAATGGGAGTCTCTCAAAGATGGGTAATGAGACCCCACGCTTTGGGGAGGACTTCCCAAAAAATGTTTGTGCTGTAATTGTGCTGTCATTTTTTCACAGCACAAAATAAGCCTCTGTGTTTTTATGAAGATATACATACACACGCTTTTTTCACTGTGATTATGAGAATAATGAAACGTCTAACAATGTAAAATTGTACATGTAAATTAAGGCACATACACAAAACTGGTTAAAATATATCGATGGGGCTGGGGTGTCTCGGTGGCGCAGCCTGTTGAGCACTAACCGCATGCTCATTGCGAGCCGCGACGTCGGCGGTTCGAATCTGACCGTCTGAAATTTGTTGCATGTCTTCCCCTCTCTCTCTCGCTCCCATTCTTCCTGTCTCTCTATACTATATACTGTCCAATAAAGCTGAAAAAGGCCTAACAAATATTGATGGGGCTAATTTATCCCCCTTTAAACCTGACATCCAGCTGCAGTCTGGCTGTATGAACAGTGATCAATAGCCACAGACAGCTCTTGGTTACAGGCTGTGTCTGAGTCCCATGCCATATCTTCACCATATAACACTCACACTTAAGGGGTAACAGATCTCATAGACTGAATTCAGACCCTCAAAAACTCTGAACTGACAAGCTATAGGGAGTCTGCAAATTGATTTCCTGTGATTAATCCAAAAGGAAATTCATTTATTTATGTGGCCCTTTGATGGAGCTGTGATAATTCTATAACGTTCCTTGGAGAGGAGGAGTGTGTATAATATACAGCTTATGTGGTCCTGTACAGAGCTGGCCAAGTGCAAGGCTATGCATAGCACTGTACATTTTTCAAGATTTACCATATACAGTGGTGTGAAAAAGTGTTTGCCCCCTTCCTGATTTCTTATTTTATTTGCATGTTTGTCACACTTAAATGTTTCAGATCATCAAACAAATTTAAATATTAGTCAAAAGACAGCACAAGTAAACACAAAATGCAGTTTTTAAATGAAGGTTTTTATTATTAAGGGAGAAAAAACCAAACCTATATGGCCCTGTGTGAAAAAGTGATTGCCCCCTAAACCTAATAACTGGTTGGGCCGTTGCAGCAACAACTGCAATCAAGCGTTTGCGATAACTTGCAATGAGTCTCTTACAGCGCTGTGGAGGAATTTTGGCCTTCTCATCTTTGCAGAATTGTTGTAATTCAGCCACATTGGAGGGTTTTCGAGCATGAACCGCCTTTTTAAGGTCATGCCACAGCATCTCAATAGGATTCAGGTCAGGACTTTGACTAGGCCACTCCAAAGTCTTTGTTTTTCTTCAGCCATTCAGAGGTGGAGTTGCCGGTGTGTTTTGGATCATTGTCCTGCTGCAGAACCCAAGTTCGTTTCAGCACTGTCACAAACAGATGGCCGGACATTCTCCTTCAGGATTTTTTGGTAGACAGCAGAATTCATGGTTCCATTTATCACAGCAAGTCTTCCAGGTCCTGAAGCAGCAAAACAGCCCCAGACCATCACACTACCACCACCATATTTTACTGTTGGTATGATGTTCTTTTTCTGAAATGCGGTGTTACTTTTACGCCAGATGTAATGGGACACACACCTTCCAAAGTATCTTCCCAGAGTATTTTCCCAAAAGTCTTGGGGATCATCAAGATGTTTTCTGGCAAAATTGAGACGAGCCTTAATGTTCTTTTTGCTCAGCAGTGGTTTTTGTCTTGGAACTCTGCCATGCAGGCCATTTTTGCCTTTCTTATGGTGGAGTCATGAACACTGACCTTAACTGAGGCAAGTGAGGCCTGCAGTTCTTTGGATGTTGTTGTGGGGTCTTTTGTGACCTCTTGGATGAGTCGTCGCTGCGCTCTTGGGGTAATTTTGTTCGGCCGGCCACTCCTGGGAAGGTTCACCACTGTTCCATGTTTTCGCCATTTGTGGATAATGGCTCTCACTGTGGTTCGCTGGAGTCCCAAAGCTTTAGAAATGGCTTTATAACCTTTTCCAGAGTGATAGATCTTAATTACTTTCTTTCTCATTTGTTCCTGAATTTCTTTAGATCTCAGCATGATGTCTAGCTTTTGAGGATCATTTGGTCTACTTCACTTTGTCAGGCAGGTCCTATTTAAGTGATTTCTTGATTGAGAACAGGTGTGGCAGTAATTAGGCCTGGGTGTGGCTAGAGAAATTGAAGTCAGGTTTGATAAATCACAGTTAAGTTATGTTTTAACAGGGGGGCAATCACTTTTTCACACAGGGCCATGTAGGTTTGGATTTTTTTTTCTCCCTTAATAATAAAAACCTTCATTTAAAAACTGCATTTTGTGTTTACTTGTGTTGTCTTTGAATAATATTGAAATTTGTTTGATGATCTGAAACATTTAAGTGTGACAAACATGCAAAAAAATAAGAAATCAGGAAGGGGGCAAACACTTTTCACACCACTGTATTTATCACACGTTAGGGTATGCCAAACTTAGTGAAAGTGGAATATAATGAAAGTTTTTCTCTCATTCCATCTAATTCTTTCCTGAAGCGTGGGAAACATTTCCCAGAAAGAAGAGAACTCATACTGAAGAACCACATTAACCACATGAACACATGCATGCATACACGTCACATGCACACACACACATACACACACACAAAGAGATATATGTGTGTGTATACTATATGACAGACCTTGTAATTCTGGTTTGAATACATGACCGAGATGTGTTTTATTTACCCATGATGCCCATTGGTCTGAGCTGATAGATGGTCAGGGAATTCAAACCATATCAAGCTGAGAGCTGGTCTGAACTGGTGAACTAGCTTCCAGCTGTTTCAAAACCTAGGCTGAGCTGTTTTTTCAGCAGGGACTCATTTGTTTCAGCTAGTCATTGCTGTCATTCTATTATCATGGCAGCAGGGGTTGGTCTTCCATCAGTAATCGTTGATATATCTGATGGCAAATACAGTTGTGGAATCCGAAATTTTTCTTGAATTCCCATTTTGAGTGGATTTGCAAATTAGTTCAAGTGGAAATACTCATGAATGTGTAAATAAAAGGTAGGGGAGAGTGGGGTAAGTTGTCACACTGTTAATTTCTCAAAAACAAGAAGCACTACCTAAAAAATTGAATAGCCATTTTGTGTGACTTTGTGTTCTGAGGTCAGCTTCCTGTGTACATGTTGGCAAAATCACACTAATCAGAGGTGAGGATAGTTTTCATATTTTTCCATCTTCAAAGGTAAAAAATAACACATTTTATGTGATAAAAAGTTATTCGGTATAAATGTACAAAATAGGGGCAGCACGGATGGTGCAGTGGGTAACACTGCCACCTCACAGAAAGGAGGTCCTGGGTTCTATCCTCTGGGTACTCCATTTTGGCTTTTCCATATTGTACCCGTTTGCTGGAGAGTTGACCCATTGTCTGGACTATTAACTACGAACTGTCTTCCACCTGCCTTTATTCTAATTAAGACTTGGAACTAACTCCTGCCTGCTGGATTTCTGTGGCTGGGTCCGGTTGTTCTGCAAACCTGATAGCTTGTACTGAAGGCCAGGCAATATAAATGTGCCAGGACCATTTCTGAAGAGTTAGATGAGTCAGATATACAGGAAACTACGACTGCCACAAGCCACAGTGTTCTGCTGTCGTTCATTTTGTTGATGTGGGAGGGGGGATCTCACGTTCTGCTGCCATTCGTCACAGAGATGATTGACGGGGAATGGGAGGTAAAGGGGGGTGTTCTGCAGTTGTTCCTCATGGGCATTGCTGACAGTCGCAAAGGTTTTCTATAACGGCACCACTGGTCCTTTGATTATATTTGGTTTTGAATTTTAAATGGAAAAAAAACTTATGGGGGTACACAAGTGCATACCCTCTACTTACCTGTCCATTACTCTGTACTGAAATATGATATGAAGATGTAAAGAGTACAAAATATGCCCCTGCGACTTCATTCTTTCATTTGGTATGACATTTATTCCAATCCAATGTGCCCAAAAAATAGAAGGAAGAGCAAAACGTGTAATATGCTCTCCTATTATGCTGAAATATATTAAACGAAAGAAAATCAGACATAAAGATACCTTTTCAATGTGAACATTGCTAAAAAGTTGAATGAGTGAAGAATAAGAATTTGACCACTGTTGTTAGTCCAGAACTGAGGTCTGCATTCTCAGTCTGACTCATAGACTCACTATTCATCACTCTTCACCTCAAATTTGAGGAAGAACTTGTGCAACTTTTTTTCAACTGCCAGTGAATTGCATTTGCAGCTGACCCTTGTCCTTGGTGATGGACACCTGTCTAAATCTCGGTCCGGAACCGAAGTGTGGTACTCATCATCTTCTTCCTGTACTCTTTGTCAAACTGTTCGTTCTGATACACAGTGAAGTGATTCTTCCAATCGCCAACTTTCCCTGAATGAAAAGGTAGGGAAAAAAGCGTTAAAGATACAATATTGGTAAAAGATGTGAATAAGGCAAGAAGACATCAATCTCGACCAACCTTTTCGCATGAATGGAGAGATTTTGAAGTCCATGACATCGCTAGTGGAGTAGTTAGCCATGCGGTTATTCTTCATGGTATCAAATTCCACCCCTTCTTTCACCTGATGTCTCTCCTCCTCAGTCGGGCACACACCCAGGAATGAGCACACACGGTCCAACTCCCGATCAATGTCCTTCAGGGACAAACAAAAAATGAAAGTGACCAATCCATGCTCAAGGAACATCCATTATAACTTAACCTGCTTATCCTGAACAGGGTCGCAGGGGGGCTGGAGCCTATCCCAGCATACATTGGGTGAAAAGCAGGAATACACCCTGGATAGGTCGCCAGTCTATTGCAGGGCACACACACCATTCACTCACACACTCATACCCATGGGCAATTTAGACTCCCCAGTCAGCCTAACCTGCATGTCTTTTGATTGTGTGAGGAAACCCACGCGACACGGGGAGAACATTCAAACTCTGCACGGAGGCCCCGGCCAACCAGGATTCGAACCCAGGGCCTCCTTGCTGTGAGGCGGCAGTGCTCCCCACTGCACCATCTATGCCGCCCCGCTCAAGGAACAAGCTACATGAATTCAAAGCATCTCAGCAACATATATCCTTTTCAGCATTTTATTTATGAACATTAAAGACAAACATATTTTGGGCTCATTCATCCTCAATGTCTCAATGCCCCTTACTGAGCATGTCACAGGAAATGTAAGTGTATATCCAGTGCTCAGGAGAAGCACCTCATACCTACTGTCAAATATGGAGGTAGGTCATTGATGTTTTTGCTGCCAGTGGACATCTATTTTAGATCAATGGCATATTGAATTCATCAAAGTACCAGGAAACCATGGCAAAAAATCTGGTTGTCTCTGCTAGGAAGCTGATTCCAGCAGGACAATGATTCCAAACATACATCAAAATCCACACAGAAATGCGAAAGTGAAAAGAACATCCACGTCCTGCTCAGTCTCCAGACTTAAATCCCATCAAAAACCAATGATCTAAACTTCAGAGGGCAGTCCATAAGTGCAAACCCAAGGATATGAATCATCTTGAAAAGTACTGCATGGAGGAATGGTAATTAAAAAAACCCTCCAAATGTGTTATGACACATTATAGGAAAAGGCCTCCGGCTGTCGTCTTTGCCAGGGGTGGTTGCACAAAGTATTAAACCAATAATTGTGAAACCTGCTTTTTTGAGGAAATATTTTT
Source organism: Conger conger (assembly GCF_963514075.1). NCBI lineage: Eukaryota > Metazoa > Chordata > Actinopteri > Anguilliformes > Congridae > Conger > Conger conger. Next base: position 35,622,610 of record NC_083769.1, on the reverse strand, counting down.
CTTGAAAGAAAGACTTAGTTTGATTCCACTGAATTATTAATAAAGTTAGACAATAATGTTTATGTGAATAACTACTATTTTTTTCATTTACAGATTTGTTTGGTATATATTTATCAAGGGTGCCAATAATTGGCTGAATATATTTATCTTTATTTTGGGGTCGATGTTAATGTTGATCATAGTGCTGCAAGCTGCAGAGCTTGGTTATTGTTCCACAGCAGGAACTGCTATGTCAGGGACTGCTGGCTAGCAAAACTTTCACTTCTGCAGTTCTTACCTCTGCTAGATCTTCGTAGTGTAGATAGAGGAGTTTGGGGTAAGCTTGTTTTTTGTCCCACCACCCATTCACATGGTCATACCAGGAGCCCCATGCCACTGGAAAACCAAGGAGGGAGTTGAGTATAATACAGGGTCACATTGTTTAATTGAGTCCAATGACTCGTCTAATCACATGCACACTTTCATAAACCAACAGTCCTCCCCTGTGCTACTCATTGCCTGAACTGAATCTGCATGCTTTGCTTGCTACTGCACAAATTGCGCTCACCGTCCATCACCCCAGCTTCCACCTGTTTGGTACTGGGGGGTTTCTGATTCCTCCAGTTTTGTATGGAAGCAAATCCATTCATTGCCAAATCTAAATACATTTTACTTACATATTCATTAAAATATTTAATCCAAAAATAAGAGTTGTCGAATATAAATATTATATATAATATAAATATCTATACAAAATACATGTTTAATTTAAATATGTGAGTTTTCCTGACTGTACTTTCTTATGATCTGTGAATTTAAACTTTATTTAACCAGAAAAATAACTCCCACACTCACATTTTCCCTCCTGGAATCTCTGCAGGTAACTTGGCCAGTCTCCAGGCTCAGGCTGCACACAGTTCATACGTTCAAAATGAAAGTAGGACACAACATTGTCCTTGGCGTTGCGGGCTACATAGACAATCTGCATAGAGTGGAGTTCAACATTTATATAACATGGATGGAGAGAGGATGTTAAATCCATAATTCATTGATGTCAGGACAACTTACAGCAGTAGACTCAACAATCAACAGAGAACAAATACAAACACCAAGCATCAAACATTTATTTGGAAAGTGTGTATGCAGACATTCTACCTGTCTGCACCAATATTTCCTTGCAGGAAAATAGAGAGTAGATGACAAGGTCTGTCATTTTGTAAAAGCGCCTGATAAAAAGAATATAGAAATTCAGAAATGGTGAATCAAGAGAAGTGGTTCACCCTTACCCTACACTTTTGTTCCCAGAAGGATTTAGGCACAAACTGAACTGGAAGGTGGGTTTTAATGAGGCGAGGGGATGTGGTCATCTTATCTGCCAATTCTACACCTGTATGTGGAGAAGAAGAGTACAGCTCTTAATCAAGAATTATATTCTGTGCCACATTTGTATATTCTCTCCTGCCTACATATATTGGACAGACTAAACTTGTGAACTACTACTCCAGTGCATATGTATATTGTGTTGTTCTAAACTGGCACCTATGTGAAGCTATTGAGATCATAAGTGTCTCTGTGACCTTTGGGAAGAAATGGGATGCAGATCTCCAGGAATGGGACTCTCTGAACGATGGGCAGGGAGACCCCACGCTTCGGGGAAGACTTCCCAAAATACAGAAGGTCCAACATCTGGGACACCCAGGTTGTACCTGAGAGAGGGTAACAAATAGATTACATTACTGGCATTTGGCTCTTATCCTCTTATCCAGAGCGATGTACAGTTGATTAGACTAAGCAGGAGAAAATCCTCCCCTGGAGCAATGCAGGGTTAAGGGCCCAACGGGGATTAGGGATTACACCGGGATTAGAACCACCAACCTTGCGGGTCCCTGTCATGTATCTTAACCACTACGTTACAGGCTGCCCCGTTTTGATAAATATCAAAACAGTTCTGAATGCATAGAAACCAAAGGCACAGTAATTAACGTATACAGATGATTGAATGGGGTATAGGCGTCACCAGCATTGGGTTTTTTGGGCTATAGCCGGGAATGTTTGAAGATTTCTGACAGAGGAAAGAAATATATATACTCAGTGAGCACTACAGCTGTATGGACAAGATATTCCAACCGGCTAATACAACTGTAACCTGACCTATTTCTCATATGAAAAAAGCAAAAAATCATATGTAAAAAAATATTCAAGAAATAGTGTTCAGTCACATTCACAGCTTTCCTTTGCTTGTAAATCATACTCTGTGACCTATTTAAATGCATTTGAGTATTTAAAAGCATGAGCCGTTTACAATGCATTATTCTTGCTATTATGCTTCTGTAGGTCCAGTCTGATGTTTATTTAGGTGAGTTTGAGTGATTTGTATGTGAACAGGCTGCAAGTAATGCTTTTTTTGGTCTTGCACATTTAGACACAGGGAAGATGCACATAACAATATACAGTACTGTGTGAAAGTTTTAGGCAGGTGTGAAAAAATCCTGTAAAATAAGAATGCTTTCAAAAATAGAAATGTTAATACTTTATTTTTATCAATGAACAAAATGCATAAATAAAAGAAGTGATCTCAATATTTGGTGAGACCACCCTTTGCCTTCAAAACAGCATCAATTCTTCTAGGTATACTGTGGTGGCCCAATCGAGGATCGGTACCCCACTAGAGTGAACGGCCAGTGCGCCGGCGCCAGGAGCTGGGGAAAATAATTGACGGTGAATATTTCCTTAATTTGTATTTAAGGGATCGGCACCTTGGAGAGAGCCCGGGCAGGGGGAGAATAAGCACCAAGGCCAGCACAACCAGGGCGTGTGTGGAATGCACTCCACTAACATTACATTATTGGCATTTGGCTCTTATCCAGAGCGACGTACAGTTGATTAGACAAAGCAGGAGACAATCCTCCCCTGGAGCAATGCAGGGTTAAGGGCCTTGCTCAAGGGCCCAATGGCTGGACAGATCTTAGTGTGGCTACACCGGGATTAGAACCACCAACCTTGCATGTCCCAGTCCTTTACCTTAACCACTATGCTACAGGCCACCCTGCTAACCAATTCTCATTAACCAGGCACAGCTGCGCCGAGTTTGGGAGAGACCAAGACCCTACAAAAGGCCAAACTCGAGTGCAGAGCGGGGCTCAGGACGGAAGAGGAGATACGCAGAGCCAGTGTGGGTGAATGCCTCAACTGAACTCCACTCGAATGAGACGTGGAATACTTTCGGGAAGGACACCAGGAGAACCCCATGATTACGGAGGAAACCCCGTGGAAGAAACAGTAACTTCCCGGGATTCACGTGAGCCAATCCTTCCGGCTAGAAGCCAACTAATCTCTTTTTCTTTCCTAGATGCAACAGACAAAGAAGGGCGTCTAGGTGGGGGAAGAGGACTTCCAAGGTCGGGGAACCATGTGGATTTAACGGCCCCACAACGGACAAAGATGGGCGAACACAGCCATGTGAAATCCGGCTCCGCTTTTTGGTTTTTACCGTTTCGGAGTTCCTAATTTTTTGGCCGCTTAATTTATTTCTATTTTTCTCTTTGTTACGACCGGCATTCAAGCAGTCACAACAAAACATGGAGACCAGACAAGGAAAATATATTTAAAGAGTTTTATTTTTCAATACTTGTGTTTCTGTCTGAATGCGTGTCAGAGTGAATCAGTTTAGGGGTGTTTGAGTGTGATTGCAGGTGGAGTGTGGAAATCCAAAATAACAAAGGAAGACCACGTCAGCCAACAGCCAACAGCCAACAGCCAACAGCCAACAGCCAACAGCCAACAGCCAACAGCCAACAGCCAACAGCCAACAGCCAACAGCCAACAGCCAACAGCCAACAGCCAACAGCCAACAGCTCAGCACGGAGTGAGAAATCACCTCCCCCTCAAGCCTCTGGGTGAAGCCATTTATCAGGCTCCTTTCAGGTGCAAACAGTCAGGAAAATTGGTAACTCATTAAGCAATTATCCAATCAACGATGAGACCATTCCAAGGGAGGGAAAGCACGCAGCACTGCCACCTGCTGGATGACAGCAACAACCTCAGCTGGGGAAGACCAGGCACATCTTTGATCTTTTTCCCTTTCTTTTTTTGAAATAATGAATTTTTGTTCTGGACAATTGTGAAGTGCCCTGAAGGCACTATTAGGAAAAAAATAAAGAAATAATTTTTGTTCACCAATTTTGCTCTCTCTCTCTCTCAACCAGCGGGTCACCACAATACTTGCACACAGTTTTTGAAGAAACCCAGCAGGTAGGTTATTCCAAACCTCTTGGAGAATTAGCCACAGTTATTCTGTGGATTTAGGAAGCCTCAAATGCTTCTGTCTCTTCATGTAATCCCAGACAGACTCGGTGATGTTGAGATCAGGGCTCTGTGGGGGCCATATCATCACTTCCAGGACTCCTTGTTCTTCTTTACGCTGAAGATAGTTCTTTATGACATTGGCTGTATTTTTGGGGTCGTTGTCCTGCTGCAGAATATATTTGGGGCCAATCAGATGCCTCACTGATGGTTAGGGATGTGTACCGAGAGCCGGTATTTTTTGGTTCCTAATTGGTCGGTCTTTATTTTATACACTAAATTACACGCTGTGGTATCGATAAGAGTATCGATAAATACCGGCACCGATAAGGAGTATCGGTATTGGTATCGGTATCAATAAAATCCTAACGATACACATCCCTACTGATGGTATTGCATGATGGATAAGTATCTGCTTGTACTTCTCAGCATTGAGGAGACCATTAATTCTGATCAAATCCCCATTTGCAGAAATGCAGCCCCAAACCTGCAAGGAATCTCCACCATGCTTCACTGTTGCTTGCAGACACTCATTCTTGTACCGCTCTCCAGCCATTCGGCGAACAAGCTGCCTTCTGCTATCAGCCCAATATTTAAGATTTTGACTCATCAGTCCAGAGAACCTGCTGCCATTTTTCTGCACCCCAATTCCTGTGTTTTCGTGCATAGTTGAGTCGCTTGGCCTTGTTTCCACGTCGGAGGTATGGCTTTTTGGCCGCAATTCTTCCATGAGGACCACGTCTGACCAGACTTCTCCGTACAGTAGATGGGTGTACCTGTTCCCACTGGTTTCTGCCAATTCTGAGCTGATGGCACTGCTGGATATCTTCCAATTGCGAAGAGAAATAAGCATGATGTGTCTTTCATCTGCTGCACTAAGTTTCCTTGGCCGACCACTGCGTCTATGGTCTTCAACATTGCCCATTTCTTTGTGTTTCTTCAACAGAGCTTAGAAAGCACATCTGTCTGCCTTGAAATTTCTGCCTGGGAGAGACCTTGCTGATGCAGTATAACTACCTTGTGTCTTGTTGCTGTGCTCAGTCTTGCCATGGTGTATGACTTTTGACATTAAACTGTCTTCAGCAACCTCACCTTGGAAGCAGAGTTTGGCTGTTCCTCACCAAGTTTTAACCCTTCTACACAGCTCTTTCTGTTTAAGTTAATGATTGTGTTTGAACCTACATATTAAATTGATGATCATTAGCTCCTGTTTGGTATAATTAATCACACACCTGACTATATGCCCACAAAATCCCTGACTTTCTGCAAGTGTACCAAGAAGAATTGATGCTGGTTTGAAGGCAAAGGGTGGCCACACCACATATTGATTTAATTTAGATTTTTCTTCTGTTCACTCACTTTGCATTTTTTTAATTGATAAAAAAGAAACTATTAACATTTCTACTTTGAAAGCAAAATACATATACATTGTCATTCATTAATCTAAATAAAATATATTCTGTACAATAACTGAGTGTAGTTTTTATAGGTTTGTGTGGCCTTTCCTCACTTTGAACACCTGCCCCTCATTATGTCTCTGTGTGGCCCTGGCCCTAAGTGTAGTCAATCCTGAGGCCCTAGAAGACATATTTCATTCTATCAGAGAGACATACCGGTAAATAGAATGACAGAGATGAACAGATGGTCAGACCTGCTTTGGGGTATGTTGCAATGAGAATATCATCAGGTTTTGCCTGGAAGTTCTGCACATTATCCCAGTTGTCAGTGTAGTAATGAATCATTGACACACCATGGAAATCAAACAACTCTGGACGAGGAACTGGAACAGTCTGAGAGAAGCCAAAATGGAAAGCAGAAACAATTCAATATTAAATATGCAGCAGACAAATGTACCACACACATACACACACCCCCTCCTGGCACTGAGAATTCGGACTAAGGGACATTAATCTTCTTCTCTGCGACTATGTTAACTGTTCCAACAAAACATTTTTCCATCAAAAGTTACTGAAGTCTGATGCCTTTGAGCCTGGGTGGGGGGTCCTGCATCAGAAAATGTTGAAAGCCCCTGCTTTAATGAATGAACATTGCCTAACCCGCATTTAAATACATTTAATTAAACAGCACCTTTCTCTGTGACTCAGTTCAGGCAACACTATTGCAGTTTTTTACAGAAGACTGTTACAGAGCAAAATAATAACACCATGTTAGAGCAAAATAATATGCACAGGAAAATTCAAGCAACACTTGGTTTTGGCTGATTTCTAGCACAATTGTACTATACATGCAATATATACTCCTAAAACGTCCCTCACTCCACTCACTCCAAAAGTGGGAGACACTTTGCCGCGACACTGCCTATATTGCTGACAGGGTACCTCCAGCCCTGATTGGTTTAGAACCATGCTTACAGTCCCTATGGAAAGCTACAAGGATAGATTTTTCTATCTGTTTGGCTCTAAAATAATGTCCCCCGAAGTTATAGATCAATGCAGCTTTGCTTTGCATTGGTATTTATGGTCAAGCCCACCCCCACTTACATGCCTAAAAGACTGGCTTGCTTTGCTAGAAAAAACGTGATAGTGTAACCAATGAATCTTATCTTTTAAATCCTTTTTATGGATCAAAAATGTGATAAGAAACGATGTTTTAACGTTTGATTAGGAGAGTATTAGGAAAGCGTAGTAAGTAAAGTAGTAAAAACTACTGCATTAAATGAGCTCTATATGGTCTCTGACACAACAAATCAGTCATTACAATACCCCAGAGTAAATATGCATCTCTTTCACTTCATTTAGTGGCAAAGGTTTCTCATATAGTAATAAAACACCTACTTCTTTTTGGTCCTGGTTGGCCATGCTGATTGTAAGGGCTGAGCTGAAGAGACTGGTCTGCTACTGTTTAAACTACACTGTACCTGGGAAGGAGGTGATATAATTTTTACATAAATTGCAGCAGGGTAAATATTACACCACAACTCAAAGTCCAATTCATGGGAGAAAGAAAACTAGATGAAAGATCACTTATCAACAGTTTCTTGCCTGATGTCACATAGCATAAAAGGACATTGTTTCTGCAATTGCAGTGGCAATTTGCAATTTCAGTAGGGTGGGGTGGCTGTGCACGTTTTAAGTTATGTTTTAGCTTCAGTGTTCTCTTTCCCAGAAGACTGCTTTCGCAATTTAAAGGCTAGTTCAGGCTAAATATGCAATGCAACAAACATACTGGCAACTCTTTGAAAACCTCACTATTTGCAGCATTCTAATTATACACATTTCTTCATGCCAGATGGCAAGAAAAAAAACAGAGCAAGCTAGACAAAAAGGTACAATAAAGATAGCCTCAGTTGTCTGTAGGCTAGTGCTTACAAAACAAACATTGAAAGATGACCAATTTAGAAACTTTAAATTATGCTGGACCAAAAGCAGACTTAGGGGTATGAGAAAATGGCAAGTTTAATTAAGGCAGATGAAGGGTCAGACAGGCAAGGTCAGTCCAAGGGCAGAGGTACAGAGATCACAATGCAAGAGAAGAGTCCAGAGAAGAACCAGACAGGAGTCAAAAACTGGAAAAATCCAGCGAAAACCAAAACAGAATGCCACAAGGGCAAAGGTATGGGGACGAGAAGATTAGAGCAAGGGGAAAGGAATACAAGGGCTCGGAACTCGAAATCAGGAAAAGACGAACTAGCGAAGAGCAACTGAAAAGGACAGGTATAAATACAGGGGAATGAGACAACCTAGGCAGGGCATGGGAGTGAGGGCAGTCTAACAAATAAACATCAGGTGAGACACATGAAAGGGCAATCATTCAATGACGAGGGAGGAATGAAAACGCGGGACTAGATTCACATAGACACACATGCTTGGACACACAAACGGCTCCAGACTAGGGTGTAGACAGTTAAGGAAGTAGTTAAGGAAAATAGTTAAGGAGTTAAGGAATGTAGAGATAGTGGAGAGTAGGTGCAAATGCTTTGCTGAATTAAGGCAGGCAATCAAAGATTAGGGAGGCAGAGTTATAGAGCAGTCTAGAAATAGAGATAAAGTTAGTATGTTAGTTTACGTGATTCAATTCTAATTACCCCAATGAGTGATTGTTATTAGTTTGTTAGACAATTAGTGTGTTCATATAATTAGTACTGTACAAAATCTATGTTAGTTGTTATTCGTATATTAGTGCTATCTACAAACATAAATGGAGAAAGAGCAGGAAGAATAAGGAATTAGACAAACAGACAGAATCCAGGATCATGACAGCTGCCATGAGTTTGTAGCCTACATTACACATTCATTTGACAATGTTACACAAAACCAGTCACATGTTGCCTTGAGTAGAGGTATATAGGCTACTCAAGCAATCTTTGGGCTATTTACTCAAATGTCTTTTGGGTTGTGTAATGCTCTGGACATTCTAGCAGTTTATGGAGTGAATACTTCATACCATCACTTCCAGTCTCTCCAGCTCTACTTGGATGATGTGCTTGTGTTTTCACCCATGTTCGAGTGACATCTGCAGTGTTTGAAACTTGTTCTGTTGGAATGCAGTGGTGAAGACTGCTGCTCCAGAAGTTAAAACAGGGAGGAAGTGGAACCCAAGGGAGGCAGCCCAGCATGCTTAGAGAACACTGGAACATAGATATGTGGTTGGCCAGGTGCAAAAGGGGAGGGCTGGGCTAGTAGGATCAGGTGACATGTGGAATTAATGGGCAAAAGCTACAGTTTCAGAGAGGAGGATGATTAGTAATATAAGGCAGGAAGAGTCAGATAGGTGTGAGAAAGCAACTTTGCAAGTAAAGCAGGGACAATGGATAAGCTGGGTCAGTGTAGAAAGGAGGAAGGTCGGCTGATGTGACTTGTGGGATCTGAAAGCAAGCCAAATGAAGTTTGCTATTGGAGCCACAACTTCCAACTTGCAATGCAGGGTTGCTACACCGGTGTCATAATCAAGTTCTTAAATATTTAGCCACAGTTTTGGAAAGCAAACGCGTGAAGGCAAGGGACTGGAAATTAGTAACCAATACTGGTAGGCAACTCCAGGTTCTGCATATTAATTTCAACCTCCCTGAGACCTGATATGGTTTTGTACTCAGAGAGGGAGCAGATAGTGTCCTTCACTGAGATAACAGTGCCGCGAGATGATGTTATTGAGGAAGCGTTTGAGTGAAAGAAGATACAGTACTCCAATTTTGTTGTTGAAGCGTCTTCATTTATTTGGATATACAAAGAAAATCAACATGGAGGGAATATTGGATATTGCATATGCATTCATCGGTAATTTAGAGGAATATAAGTATTAAAAAGATATGTTGGACAGACACTGTGCCTGGTGGTCAAATGATCCCTTGATGGTCTCTTATCAGCATTAGAGTTGGTGCAATGGTAGAATAGCGACCGGGAGTGAGAGATCAGGAACTACACTTGAGTCAACAATACATGCTAATTCAATCCCAGCAGGATGGTCAGTACACTACTGCCTACTTGATAGGTGCCACAAAATTGTCTACATCCTCCCATTATGTATGTTACTGGAAAAGTGTATAAAAAGTAGGGTTCCTGAGTGTCCCGAGTGTCATTTGTGCGCTTTGTCACTGCTGGTATTGGGATAAACCTTTCATATTTTCATCAAGTTCAAGAGACGTCCTTTTTTCCTTCCAGTATTATACTTTATAATGCACTACAGGCCAAGTACATATTATATAAAATACTGTCTATAAAAACCTGTACCGTAAGTATCAATATGCTCTAAAAATGCAAAAAAAGTACTGAAAAAGTACTGGTTTGTTGTGGGAGGACCCTCAAGAAAGATACAGATACTTACGAACGTGTAAATAAAGCAAAGTTTTTAAAGGTATTTTCCTGAAAGAAATGCAACATGAAGGTCTCCTGAAGGCACTGATAGCTAAAATGCAGTTTTTGTCTGATTTATTTTCATGCATTGTGTATATGTGATGACTGCAAATACTACTTAGGTGGCGGGAATACACTATTTATCACTCTTCACCTTAAATTGTAGGAAAAACTTTCTCTCAACTGCCATTCAATTTGGAGCCAACCCATGAGTTCATGTGTACTGTAACATCACCTAAACCAGATCTAAGCTTGGTTCCTGAGTGATGGACACCAACTTAAACCTCGGTCCGGAACTGAAGTGTGGTATTCATCATCTTGTTCTGGTACTCTTTGTCAAACTCTTCATTCTGATACACAGTGAAGTGATTCTTCCAATCGCCAACTTTCCCTGAAGGGAGAGGGAGGAAGGAAAAGCATTAATAAAAGATATGAATAAGGAGGCAAGAACACATCAGGCTTCACTCCCTATACAACTGCCTCCATTAACCTTTTCGCATGAATGGAGAGATTTTGAAGTCCATGCCATCCATAGTGGAGTAGTTCGCCATCCGGTTCTTCTTCATGGCATCAAATTGCACCCCTTCTTTCACTTGCTGTCTCTCCTCCTCAGATGGGCACACACCCAGGAATGAGCACACATGGTCCAACTCTCGCTCCATGTCCTTCAGGGACAAACAAAAAAGTTTGAAAGCAATATATGAAGGTGATCAATCCCCGCTCAAGAAACAAGCTACACAAATTGCAGTTCATCAGTGCATCCGCTTTTCAGAATGATTATGAGCCCACTGTCAAAACAAATAAGTATTAAATCATAAGTATCTGGGCAACATATTTGTGAACATTAAAGACAAACGTATGTTGGTCTCATTCATCCTCAGTGTCTCAATGCTCCATCCTGAACATCTCAGAAAATTGTTTAGAATGTCACCACAAAGTCTATGTAAACCCTTAGTGCCTGTATACAGAGGCTTCTCAACTGTTTCTGATTAAGCAGGTGTATTCAATCGTTTCCTTAGTACAGGTATAAGAGAGCTTCCAGTATCTAGTCTTGATTCTAGGCTTTTGATTGCCTTTGGATTTTATTATTGGCATTTGTCAACATGAGGACCAGAGTTGTGCCAATGGCAGTCAAGGGAACTATTGTGAAGCTGAGACATAGGAAAAAAAACAGGCATTTTTTCCATCAGAGACATAGGTCAAACAATAGTTTGGAATAACATTAAGAAGAAAAAGAGCATTGCTGAGCTGGTAGGCCAAGGAAGTCCTCTACACCCAAACTCCTGTCTGACAGATCAGAAACACTTTTCAGGAGGCAGGCATGGATGTGTCAATGACTACTCTCTGCAGAAGACTTCAAAAAGAGATCTACATTACATTACATTACATTAATGGTGTAAGGGTAATTTTTTTAATTGATTCTTAATTGAGGCGGCACGGATGGCGCAGTGGGTAGCACTGCTGCCTCACAGCAAGGAGGTCCTGGGTTCGAATCCCCGTCGGCCGGGGCCTCTCTGTGTGGAGTTTGCATGTTCTCCCCGTGTTTGCGTGGGTTTCCTCCCACAGTCCAAAGACATGCATGTTAGGCTGATTGGAGAGTCTAAATTGGCCATAGGTATGAGTGTGTGAGTGAATGGTGTGTGTGCCCTGCGATGGACTGGCGACCTGTCCAGGGTGTATTGCTGCCTTTTGCCCAATGTATGCTGGGATAGGCTCCAGCCCCCCTACGATAAGCGGGTTAAGAAAGATTCTTAATTGACAATGTGTGTTAACATGAAGACAATCACGTGGTTAAAAATAACCATTTAATTTTAATCCTTATAACTATTAGACCACTTTCTGAATTAAGTGCTTACTAGGAGTCTTTCTCAGTGTCTCTCCCAGCAGACAGACAGCCTTTGACCTTAGCTAGCAGGCACATTCCGGTCTTACAGCAAGGTCAACAAGGGGTATTCAGCAGACAAAATACTGATGAATATTACATTCCATTAATGGCATTTGGCAGACACTCTTATCCAGACTGACGTACAGTTGATTTAGACTTAGCAGGAGACAGTCCTCTCTTGGAGCAATGCAGGGTTAAGGGCCTTACTCAAGGGCCCAACTGCTGTGCAGATCTTATTGTGGCTACACTGGGATTCAAACCCCCAACCTTGCCTGTCCCAGTCATTTACCTTAACCACTACGCTACAGGCCGCCCTGTGGCCAGCTTCATGTCTTTTTGTTTTGGTAAAGCCCCCCTTTCTGGAAAAGTGTGTAAAAGAGTCTTACTATGTCTGATTCAAATCAGGAAGCTGGTAAGCTTTCTCACTTTCTGTTATTTCTTTGCAAATAAATACGAAAGTTAAACTCAAGTATAGCTATCGTTGTTTTTACTGGAATCTGTTTCATCAGACGATGATCGCCTGTGAAATGTTTAAAGGCATTTTTCGCTAACAAAACACCGGGGATCGAAACACCGACCATGCGAGTCCCAGTCATGTACCTTTTTCACTACGCTACAGGCTAGCCCATACACGGCACTACACTACACTACACTACACTACAATGTACAGTAGATCAGGTTACATTGCAAGATGCAAACCACTCTTTAACAACATAAAAAGGATGACTATGTTACAGTTTACTACTCTGTACCAAAAAGAGTTCTGGAAAAAGGTGTGGTGGACAGATTAGACCTTGGTTGACTTGTTTCAGACTCATTGGATGGTGCTTCATCCCACAGCAAGGCAATGATCCCAAACACACACCAATGCTCTCTTTCTTCTTAATGACATTCCAAATAGCTCTTTTGGCAAGCCTATTGTTTGGCCACATAATGGCGTCCTTGGCTTTCATTGCCAGAACTCAACCTTATAGTGCTGTGATGAGTGACCTACTGGTTACAAAAGAATCAAATTAATTTCTTCTGTCAGACTCTTCTCCGATACTACATGGCTCAGCAAGATTTCTCTTTATTTTGGGGTCAATGTTAATATTGTTCATAGTGTTGCAGGAGTTGATTATTGTTCCACAGCAGGATCCCTTAACTACTATGTCTATAACCTTCACTTCTGCAGTTCTTACCTCTGAGTTTGGGGTAAGTTTGTTTTTTCTCCCACCACCCTTTCACATGGTCATACCAAGAGCCAAATACCACTGGGAAACCAAGGAGAGGAGTTTTATTCAGTGTCACCTTGTGAAGGCACTCCTTAAGAAAGCAGGCCTTTGAGTCCTCAGTGATGACCTGAGAGATGACCTGTTAAGCATAAACCTCAATGATTGGGTTCACATGATTGGATATCCAAAATAATTATGCATATTATACTCCCCCCATTTCCAGGCCCATGGTCAAGCTACTGTTCTCTCTTATGGTCTGTGAATTGTAACCTTAATTTAACCAAAAATAATTCCTTTCTTTACTCACATTTCCCCTCTTGGAATTTCTGCAGGTAACTAGGCCAGTCTCCAGGCTCAGGCTGCATAGAATCCATACAGTCAAAATGAAAGTAGGACACAACATTGTCCTTGGCGTTGCGGGCTACATAGACAATCTGCATAGAATGGGAGTTGAACATTCATATAACATGGAGAGAGAGTATGTTACAGACAAGAATGTTTCATCACAGAGAGTTATAGACCCCATAATTTATTAACAAAAACACACATTTATGTCAGGACAAATTACAGAAGGGGACTAGAAAGATAATCAACAGATATCATGTACAAACATCAAGCATCAAATCTTTATTTGGCAAGTTTGTATGGCAATATTATTCCTGACCAGTTCTAAGCCTTGCAGGGGTTAGAGAATAGATGTAGTGACAGTCTTTAATTCTGTAATAGTGCGAGATACATACATACATACATACATACATACATACATATGTAAGCCGGAAATAATTAACCTCTTGTGTCATCACTCAGAAAGATGTTTCATGATTATCCCAGATCAGAATATAGTAATCCATCCATCCATCCATTATCTTAACCCGCTTATCCTGAACAGGGTCGCAGGGGGGCTGGAGCCTATCCCAGCATACATTGGGCGAAAGGTAAGAATACACCCTGGACAGGTCGCCAGTCCATCACAGGGCACACACACCATTCACTCACACGCTCATACCTACAGGCAATTTAGACTCTCCAATCAGCCTAACCTGCATGTCTTTGGACTGTGGGAGGAAACCGAAGTACCCGGAGGAAACCCACGCAGACACGGGGAGAACATGCAAACTCCGCACAGAGAGGCCCCGGCCGACTGGGATTCGAACCCAGGACCTCCTTGCTGTGAGGCGGCAGTGCTACCCACTGCATCATCCGTGCCGCCCGGTACAGAAACATATTTACTAAATAATACAGTTGTCACGAAAAAATGTATGTGTATTCTGGGGGCTTTTAGGTCAAAGGGGTCATTAAGCCTTGGGCCAAGCCATGGGAAAAGAATATCTTCCTATGGGGAAAGACTCAGGACACTCCCACAGCGCCTCCATTTGGACACTTCTGTCATTACACCCTTCACTTCTCTCCTGGATTAAGGATGGACTTTTCGTGACAACTACAACATAATAAGACATAAGGATAGTCTGTTTGGTATGGATGATGATCAAGGAATCAGATAAGATACATTTCATACCAACTGGAGTTTAATAAACCATAGTTTCAATAACTCAAGGGAAAACCTACATGTCCTCTCTGGTAATCATCTGTTTTTTCAATCCCCAAAGGTGGGGGTCTAAATTCCAATCTGGGAAGATCGCAATCGACTTCCCACACGGTGCACATTCTCTATCTGTATATATGAGGAAGATCGTAACCGGCTTCCCACACTGTGTACATTCTGTGTCTGTGTGTAGCGGAAGATCGTAATCAACTTTCCACACAGCATATTCTGTATGTATCTGTGTGTAGCCAAACCAGGCTGGGTAAGATTATTCTCTCTGTAACTCTACTCCTAATTTGTATATTCTGTAAATTGACTGTTGTATTCTATGATAACCTGTATGTAAATAAATTCTTCTTGGTTTTGACTTGCATGATCTCCATGACTCCAATTCATCTTGTACCTTTTCAGCCTAAATTATGACTGAATACTCAGGGTGATAATATTGACCAAAGACCAACTGATCAGTAGCTTGGTACTCTAGTGGAGTTCCCAAGTTGGGAAGGCAGTCAAGCTTGGCCCGTAAAAATGATTGTTGGTGCATGGTTCTTGTAATATGATGCGAAGAGAACCCATGGATGTTGTTTACGTCGGTTCTTGTCATGTTACATTTACATTTTTTACATTTTAGTCATTTGGCAGACGCTTTTAATCCAAAGCGACTTACAAGTGCATAGGTTCTACCATAAGTCAAAGCATCACATCCAGAAACTAGCAAAATACACATGAAATGCTGTTCTAAACATAGTTGTCATCAGAAGTGCTTTTTTTTTTGTTTTTTGTTTTTTTTTGGGGGGGGGGGGGTTAGACAAGGATAGGGATATCAGAAAGGAGGGGCAGGGGAAATCAGGAGGGAGGACTAAGGTAGAGTTTGAAAAGGTGGGTTTTGAGTCTGCGTCGAAATAGGGGGATTCTGCTGTTCTGACAGTGGTAGGCAAGTCATTCCACCACTGAGGAACCAGGACGGAAAACAGACGTGAACGTGCAGCTCGACCGCCAGGTGCACGTAGAGAGGGAACCGTAAGCTGACCAGAGCTGGCAGACCGGAGTGGTCTAGCTGGGGAGTAGGGAGTGATCAGGGATTGTATGTAAGGTGGGGCAATCCCCTTAGCAGCCTGAAATGCCAACACTAGGGCCTTGAAACGGATGCATGCGGCAATAGGAAGCCAGTGGAGGCCAATGTTAGCTTTCAGGAGCCCTCTAAATGCACGCTGACCTGAGCTCGCAACTATCTGTGCAAAATATAATGCATGTATTGCGTTGGCTAGACCCCCAACCTCTATGTTCTCCACTGAACTGAGATTCAGCAATAATGCTAATCCCGGGAGCATATATTGAGTAATTGTGGCATTTTAGGGGGAGTCGAATGTAACCACAAGTTTGCGCATGTTTAAAACCAATTTCTAAATTCTATCTTAAATTGGAGTCAGATAACGAAAGTGAATGTATTGGCCCTATTGTGGAGATTCTTGGTCAGCCTGGACCAGTAGAGAGGCAGAGTGGTACTACTGTCTTTGTAACGTGGTTTATTTATTGGCTGATCTAGACTCTCCGCATAGCGGCCATTATTATTTAACCCTTCTAACATTCTTTCAGCAACACCAGAAGGACATGCACGCAGATACCTGCGGCCCGTGCTAAATTATGTCGTTGGGTTAGCATGGGGTTTTACACATACATACAGTCAGGTCCATAAATATTGGGACATGGACACAATTCTCCTCTTTTTGGCTCTATACACCACCACAATGGATTTGAAATGAAACGAACAAGATATGATTTAACTGCAGACTCTCAGCGTTAATTTGAGGGTATTTACATCCAAATCAGGTGAACGGTGTAGGAATTACAACAGTTTGGTACAACAGTAATGGGACAAACTAACAATCATAAATCACTTTCACTTTTTAATACTTGGTTGCAAATCCTTTGCAGTCAATTACAGCCTGAAGT
The DNA here is from genome assembly GCF_963514075.1 of Conger conger. NCBI lineage: Eukaryota > Metazoa > Chordata > Actinopteri > Anguilliformes > Congridae > Conger > Conger conger. The sequence continues at coordinate 35,605,924 of NC_083769.1, read as the reverse complement.
CTGGAACGCATAGACATCACCAGACGCTGGGTGTCATCCCTGGTGATGCTCTGCCAGGCCTCTACTGCAACTGTCTTCAGTTCCTGCTTGTTCTTGGGGCATTTTCCCTTCAGTTTTGTCTTCAGCAAGTGAAATGCATGTTCAATCGGATTCAGGTCAGGTGATTGACTTGGCCATTGCATAACATTCCACTTCTTTGCCTTAAAAAGCTCTTTGGTTGCTTTCGCAGTATGCTTCGGGTCATTGTCCATCTGCACTGTGAAGCGCCGTCCAATGAGTTCTGAAGCATTTGGCTGAAAATGAGCAGATAATATTACCCTAAACACTTCAGAATTCATCCTGCTGCTTTTGTCAGTAGTCATATCATCAATAAATACAAGGGAACCAGTTCCATTGGCAGCCATACATGCCCACGCCATGACACTACCACCACCATGCTTCACTGATGAGGTGGTATGTTTTGGATCATGAGCAGTTCCTTTCCTTCTCCATACTCTTCTCTTCCCATCATTCTGGTACAAGTTGATCTTTGTCTCATCTGTCCATTGGATGTTGTTCCAGAACTGTCAAGACTTTTTTAGATCAACTCTAATCAGGTTTTCCTGTTTTTGAGGCTCACCAATGGTGAACCCTCTGTATTCACTCTGGTGAAGTCTTCTCTTGATTGTTGACTTTGACACACATACACCTACCTCCTGGAGAGTGTTCTTGATCTGGCCAACTGTTGTGAAGGGGGTTTTCTTCACCAGGGAAATAATTCTTCTGTCATCCACCACAGTTGTTTTCCGTGGTCTTCCGGGTCTTTTGGTGTTGCTGAGCTCACCGGTGCGTTCTGTCTTTTTAAGAATGTTTCAAACAGTTGATTTGGCCACACCTAATGTTTTTGCCATCTCTCTGATGGGTTTGTTTTGATTTTTTTTCTCTAATGGTGGCTTGCTTCACTGATAGTGACAGCTCTTTGGATCTCATATTGAGAGTTGACAGCAACAGATTCCAAATGCAAATAGCACACTTGAAATGAACTCTAGACCTTTTATCTGCTCCTTGTAAATGAGATAATAAGGGAATAACACACACCTGGCCATGGAACAGCTGAGCAGCCAATTTTCCCATTACTTTTGGTCCCTTGAAAAGTGGGAGGCACATATAGAAACTGTTATAATTCATACACCGTTCACCTGATTTGGATGTAAATACCCTCAAATTAAAGCTGAGAGTCTGCAGTTAAATCATATCTTGTTCGTTTCATTTCAAATCCATTGTGGTGGTGTATAGAGCCAAAAAGAGGAGAATTGTGTCGATGTCCCAATATTTATGGACCTGACTGAACATACATACATTCTTAAATGGTGAACCAAGAGACAAAGTCTACACTCACCCTACATTTTTGTTCCCAGAAGGATTTAGGCACAAGCTGAACTGGAAGGTGGGTTTTAATGAGACGAGGGGATGTGGTCATCTTATCTGCCAATTCTACACCTGTATGTGGGAAGAAGAGTACCGCTCCTAAATCAAGAATTATATTCTGTGCCACATTTGTATATTCTCTCCTGCCTACATATATTGGACAGACTAAAATAACCTTGTTAACTACTACTCCAGTGCATATGTATATTGTGTTGTTCTAAACTGGCACCTATGTGAAGCTATTGAGATCATAAGTGTCTTTGTGACCTTTGGGAAGAACTGGGATGCAGATCTCCAGGAATGGGACTCTCTCAGAGATGGGCAGCGAGACAGCTCTTAATCAAGAATTGTATTGTTTGCCACGCATTATTATTCTTAGTAATATGTTTTTCCCAGAGAGGACAAAGACATGTGTTCTTAAAGAAAAGTTCAGAGCAGTCTTTCAGAAAGCTGTGTTCACAATTAACTACTGTAATTAGATAAATCTACACTGTAGCTTTAGTATAAATATGTTTGTAAAACTGTGTAATTTGTCATTTCTGATCTGAAGAGCATCTGTGACCTGTGGGAGGTGAGATGCAGATCTCCAGGAATGGGACTCTCTCAAAGATGGGTAATGAGACCCCACGCTTTGGGGAGGACTTCCCAAAATACAGAAGGTCCAACATGTGGGACACCCAGGTTGTACCTGAGAGAGGGTAACAAATGGTTAAATATCAAAACAGTTCGGAAATACATAGGAACCACAGACAGAGCAATGAACACATGCAATGCATTACCAAATGGGGTAGAAATCAGTATATCAGAGAGACATACAGGTAAATAGAATGACAGAGATGAACAGATGGACAGACCTGCTTTTGGATATGTTGCAATGAGAATATCATCAGGTTTTGCCTGGAAGTTCTGCACATTATCCCAGTTATCAGTGAAGAAATGATCCATTGACACACCATGAAAATCAACCAACTCTGGACGAAGGTGCGATACAGTCTGAGAAGCCAAAATTGAAAACGGAAACAAATAATCGCAAATGCAGCAGCCACATGTACTACACACATACAAACCCCACCTGATGGCACTGAGAATTTGGGCTGCAGGACAATAATCGCCCTCTCTATGACTATGTTAACTGCTCTGTACTGTAGCCTAGCTTGCATGTGCACAAATAGAATCCCCCCGGTCTGCAATCTCAACTACCCCCCGGATGCCTTTGAGCCTGGGTGGGGCGTCCTGGATCAGAAACCCCTGCTTTAATGAATGAACCTTGCTCAACCCACATTAAATATTAATTAAATGAAACGGCACCTTTCTCTGTGACTCAGTTCAAGCAACACTTTTTTATGTTAATATAATATTATACTGTCTATTATACACATTATAAACAAGTATTAATAATGACCACATCCAAACATGACTGCTTTAAATGAGCTCTTCATGGTCACTACACAGAAAATCACTCATTACCATACCCCAGAGTACTGTAAGTAGTGTATGCATCTCTTTCACTTCATTTAGTGGCAAAGGTTTCTCGTGGAGTGATAAAGCACCTACTTCTTCTTGGTCCTGGCTGGCCATGCTGATTGTCAGGGCTGAGCTGAAGAGACTGGTCCGCTCCTTTTTAAACTACACTGTACCTGGGAAAAGGTGATATAATTCTTATTTAAACCACAGCAGGGTTAGTGTGAATACCCTGCCCACTATGTCAAAGTCCAATTCATGGGAGATAAACAATACATACCAGACGAAAGATCACTTATCAGCAGTTCTGAGTGCCTGAGTTCACATCAGGCCACCTTACGTCAAACATAATATAAAAACGCACAATGCCTGAATGCCTTTTATCCATTGCATTACATTACAGTACATAACAATCACTAAGCAGATACTCATATCCAGATAACTCATGTACAAATGTAGAAAACAACAGGGTTAGTCTCAGGAAAGTGTGATACCACCAAGCAGGCAGAGAAGACCCATGAAGCTGGGGTAAGACCTCACTGAAATTCACCTCTTGATCACTAGAATGTGAGCCAATTTGATGGTAGTGGCCTTCCTAATCTTTCAATAGTTTTCAACTCATGTTCGTGGTGGGAATAAATCAAAAGAAAAGTACGTTCATGTAATTTTTTCACAGCATAAAATAAGCCTCTGTTTTTATGAAGATGTGCATACACACACTTTTTCACTGTGATTAAGAGAATAATGAAACTTCTAACAAAGTAAAATTGTACATGTAAAATTAAGGCACATGCACGAAACAGGTTAAAATATCTAAGTCAACCAGCTACCAGCTGTTTCAAAACCTTGAGCTGTTATTTTCAGTCGGGACTTGTTTCTATATTTGCAATCAAACACTTCCTATAATTTGCTCCTTTAATTCAGACATATTCATAGGTTTGGTGTTTCATGATCAAAAAAAGTTGTTGAAATATCAGTCTGGAAAGGGTTAACTCTATGATGTGTCTGCTGGACAACTTGCCATTCTTGAAGGAACTACTGTATGAATTCTGCTCCGTACAAGAAAATTCTGAAAGAGAATGTCTGGTCATCTGTCCATGAGCTGAAGACAATGATCCAAAACACAAAAGTGTTCACATTCGATAGGCTAAAAATTTAAATGTAAATTTTGGAGAATGAATCAAACAACCAGGAAACAGACTACGGTAAGTACCAAGGGAATGAATACATGGAATCGCTAACAACTTAGACAAAAACTGACAACGAAAAATACAGAACCTGACAAGCAGAAGAGTGGGTTAAAATTCCTCCAAAGACTGATGTGAAATTATAGGAAGTGCTCGGTTGCAGTAATTGCTGCTAAAGGTGGTGTTACGACTGATTCATTCAAGTCGTGAGCAGGAAAATGAGACACGCGACAACAGGCTTACGAGATAATGATTTCTTTATTTTAAAGTAAATTATTATGGGGTGTGAAAGATTAGTATGGCTGTAGTGTTGCATGTAGTAGGAGTAGCAATGTTGTGGGTGCAAAAACTATAACAAAAAGCCGTCTGTCCAACAACAGGTATTCGACATGCTATTCTGCCCCCCCAAGCAGCCACACTGGAGCTCCTTTAACCCGGAATTAAACTCACTCCAGGTGCCGCTTGTAGAGGGACCACGCCCACCAATCATCCTGTTGGGAGGCATAAGGGGAAAGTGTTAAAATGCAGCAGGGGGGGCGTGACACCCCCCCCCCCTTAAAAGGGGCGCCCAAGGGTGACCCTCCTCAAACCCAACAGGGTCAAATAAACAATATAATACAGTGCATTGCAGTACAAGAGGTCCTGAAACCACCACCAATTTAACTAAAAGGTGAAACCTTGACTGGGCCCCATCACCCAGCAGACCGTGCCTCACACAGTCCAAGGTAAAACCTCACGTTTACCAAGACAAATCCAGGAGACAGCCCCAAGTCAAGCCAGCAGTCCATAGAGGCCCTCTGTAAAACAAGACTCCCCCCCTGCACCCAATACCACTGCGGCGCCACAGTGGCAGAGCGAGAGAGAGAGAAAAGCGAATACAGATGGGACGAGAGATCGGGTAGGCCTAAAGGCTTTTATCAGGCATACGGCTCAACGTGTCGGCTAATACGTTTGCCGTCCCCTTGATGTGTCTTATATCAAGATTATAGTTCTGCAAGAAAAGGGACCACCTCATCAAACGCTGGTTAGGGTTGGACATTGATTTTAAAAATGTCAAGGGGTTATGGTCTGTATAAATAATCAAAGGTCCAGAGACAGAGCCCATGTACACATCGAAATGTTGAAGACCCCAAATTAATGCGAGAGCTTCCTGTTCAATCACAGAATACTTTAACTGATGCACGTTAAACTTCCGTGAGAAGTACGCGACTGGATGCTCAACACCCGTGCTGTCAGGCTGCAGCAACACAGCGCCTACTCCAACCCCGCTTGCATCCACTTGCAGGACGAACGGACGATCAAAACAAGGTGCAGCAAGAACTGGTGCATTGCATAGCAAAGCTTTTGCTGACCTGAACGCTTCTTCACATTCATCAGACCAGTGAAAACTGACTTTGCTACTAAGCAAACTGGTCAACGGGGCAACAATGGTTGAAAAGTTTACACAGAAACTTCTATAGTAGCCGATCATACCCAGGAACCGCATAAGCTCCTTTTTTGTGGTAGGAGTGGGGTAATTTTCAATGGCTGTTACCTTAGCTTGTACTGGACGAACCACCCCCTGTCCAACCACCTTACCCAGATAGGTGACCGTTGCCTTCGCAAACTCGCACTTTGCGAGGTTGACAGTCAAGGAGGCTTTAACGAACCGATCCAGGCAGGCACCTAGACGCTCAACGTGCTGAGGCCAGGTGTCGCTATAAACAACCACATCATCCAAGTAGACTGCACAACCCTCTAGACCAGTCAGTACTTTGTTCATGAGGCGTTGGAATGTGGAAGGGGCATTTTTGAGACCAAAGGGCATAACAGTATAGGTATATAGTCCATTGTGAGTAATAAAAGCAGATATTTCCCGCACACGGGTTGTTAATGGCACCTGCCAATATCCTTTAAGTAAGTCCAGTTTCGTAACAAACGTCGCAGCACCCACCTGGTCGACGCAATCCTCCATACGAGGTAAGGGATAGCAATCTGACTTAGTCAATAAGTTTACTTTACGGTAGTCCGTGCAAAACCGAAATGAGCCATCAGGCTTATTAACCAAAATACACGGTGAACTCCATTCTGCAAATGCAGGCTCAGCAATGCCATTTTTAATCATATAGTCTATTTCAGACTCTAGATGTTTCCGCTTTGGAGTCGGAACACGATAGAAACGTTGTTTGATGGGAGCGGCCGTCCCCACATCAATGTCATGTTTCAATACATGTGTTTGCGTTGGAGTATCTGGAAATAAACTACGATGAGAATTGATTAAAGTGAATAGGTCTCTTCTTTGGTCTACCAATAAATAATCAAATCGAGACCTCAAGCTTTGTAGGAAATCTGAGTTGTTCAGCCGGCCCTGGAACATACCCTCCGCTGGCATTCTGATGTCCTCCTCCACCCTTCTACCGTCTTGGACAAACTTAGACACGAGACCTGCAACACTTAAGGTAACAGGCAGCACAGGCAAATTAACAGTTTTACCATACACTTCAGGTAAGGAAACCACACCAGTTTCAGGAGGCAGACCTGGAGGTTTTGCAGCACCATTGGCTACAGTTTCTAAAGTAGTGGAACTGTAATAGGGCTTCAGCAAATTAACGTGACATAGCTGAACACTCCTCCTACGGTCAGGAGTGCGAATCAAATAGTTCAAATCTGATAGACAATGGTCCACAACATATGGACCTGCAAATTTAGCCTGGAAAGGGCTTCCCAGGACCGGTAACAAGGCCAGTACCTGATCACCGGATTTAAAACTTCTACGTTTTGCACCTCGGTCAAACAGACGTTTCATTTTTGACTGGGCGTTACCCAGTGCCTTCTGGGCTGCGGCCTGAGCTTGATACAGACGTAGCCGAAAACCACTAACCTAATCCAAAACATTCTCAGGGGGCTCTTTGGTCCGCCACTCATCCGCAACTATTGCCACTGGACCGCGGACAGTATGACCAAACACAATCTCATTTGGACTGAATCCTGTGCTTTCTTGTGCAACCTCTCTAATGGCCAACAACAGCGAAGGGAGGCCTTCTTCCCAGTCACGACAGAGTTCCGTGCAATATGAACGCAAAAGTGACTTTAGCGTTTGATGAAAACGCTCTAAAACCCCTTGACTTTGCGGATGGCGTGCACTCGAGACATTATGTTGTGTTCTCAGTTGTTTAAGAGCCTTAGCAAACTGCTTAGATGTAAAATTAGACCCTTGGTCAGACTGAATGACCTTTGGAATACCAAAGGTGGACATAAATGTGGTCAACGCCTTCAGTACAGACTGTGTGGTGATAGAACGCAGAGGATATGCCTCGGGATAACGTGTGGACTGACACAACAGTCAATAAATAACCACACCCAGCTTTTGACGGAGGAAGTGGACCTACGCAGTCCACAATCAGATGCTCAAAAGGATTGGCTACTACCGGAATGGGACACAGGGGAGCAACCGGCATCATTTGGTTTGGTTTGCCCGTGAGCTGACAGATATAGCATGTTTTTATATACTGGGCCACATCATGCTTCAAATTAGGCCAGACACGCAAAAACACGGTTGTATGTTTTTTTCACTCCAGTATGACCCGCAGTACCCTTATGGGCAATATATAGTACCTCATTTCTAAATTTTGTAGGGACAACAACCTGTATGATGTCATCACCAACAAAATTGTCTTTCCGAAACACCCACTTTTTCGACAGAGCAGATGGTCTTGAAGGAAGTAACAGGGCGACAACCCTGAAAGTTTACCATCAGGGACCAGTTGATCGAACAAACGGTTAAGACTACGATCCTTTAACTGTTCCTCAACTACCTCCTCCCGTGAGACCTTCAGCAATGATAGCATAGGAGTGACAGCCTCCCCTACAGACACCACTGGCTCAGGCACAGGTACTACCGGGGGTACACCAGACTCAAGATTTGCGAAAAACGTGTTCCCAAGATCAGAAAATGACTGACTCTTGTCCCGTTTCACATGGTCACGTTCAGCCATGGCTTTTCCATGAGTCATCGACCGAGTGACTGCGCATGAAACAAACACCTCGGGGAACTTTACCCCCATTTCATCGGGCATTCCACATACAAGGGGTTCTGAAGTTACCACTGGAGGTGGTGAGTCAACCAACTTTGACGATCCCGCCAAATCATTTCCAAGTAGTAGGGCAACACCATCAACAGGTAACTCAGGACAAACACCAAGCACCACATTACCTTGGACCCACTCAGACTCAAGGCTGACTATATGCAAAGGCACAGTTATATGACCTGTAACACTGCGGATAAGCACGCTGTTCCCAGTGAAGGAATCAGCAGAGAAGGGCAAAACCTCTGCGGATATTAGAGACTGTGAAGCTCCCGTGTCCCGCAATATTTTAATAGGTTGTTTTGACCTACCAAAGATATGAAACCACCAGAGGTATATGGTGAATAGTCAGAGTCTGCAAGCTTATCTTGCGGTGTTGTCCCAACTGAAAGTTTTGGTTCTGACAGGTTAGGCTTAGGGCAGTATGTTGCTGCTGCCAAACCCACTGGTTTAACAGACTGGCCAAATTTTGGACACTCACCTTTCCAGTGCCCTCGATGATGACATGTATAGCAAAGCCTTGTAGGATCAAGCTTCCCATTTGTGCCAGCAACATCTTTCCCTGGGCCACCCCTACCCCCAGCAAAGGGCTTAAAGGAGCGAGCACGAGGAGAATCATTCTGTAATGCATTGTTTCGTGAACGACTATTAGCGAACCCACCGCGGCGAATCAACATAAATTCGTCCGCAAACACTGCAGTGTCAGACGCTGTACGCGCTTGTCGTTCAGTAAGATAAATTGCAACAGAATCAGGAACTGAACTTTTAAACTGTTCCAGCGCTATCAGATCACAGAGTTTCTCAAATGTGTCGGCACCGGTTGCAGTACGCCAACGTGAAAATTGGAGTAGTAATTCTCGGGCAAAATCAACATGCGACTGTTTTTCAGCCCGCCTCCAACTACGAAACCTTTGACGGTAAGCTTCTGGAACAAGCTCATAAGCTTTGAGGACAGCAGCTTTCACAGCAGAGTAGGACAGCGTCTGTTCTGGGGAAAGACTAGAGTATGCCTCTTGGGCCTTGCCTGTCAGTACAGACTGCAGCATGACTACTTGGTCCTCCTCTGGCCACCTACGAGATGTAGCCAACCGTTCAAATAGGACAAAGAAGGTGTCAGGGTCCTTCTCACTAAATTTAGGGAGTAAGCGCAAGTTGCGTGTGAGGCCAGGCATAAACGGACCATGTGAGGTGGAACCATCCTCCATCAACAAGGAACCCACCATTTCTATATCCAAGTCTGGCCTTGCCAACAAAGTTGCACGGGATTGACGTTGTTCAAGCAATTTATCCCGTTCCATTTCCAAATTTTCGGTTGCAATTTTTTCCTTTAAGGTCAATTCCCTTTCTAAAGCCATTTCGCGTTCTTTTAACGCCATTTCGCGTAAAGCCAATTCCCAGCTTTTGTCACTGGGCGGAATGTCTGTACCATCAACCGGTACATCTACAGCCTCAAATGGAAAGTAATTACAAATGGCTAATCGCCGAACCATTTGTTGCAACTCCGCTTTTCTCAGCCCGTGGGGATTACCATCCCAATACACCACAAGCTGCCTCAGTTCTAGCACATTAAAGGACAGAAAAATACTATTCGAGGGTTCCCTCAAAAAAGTTTTTACCTTCTCACTTTCAATTAGGTCGAGATCACCAGCCATTGTGACAGATGAACTAAGCAAGACTGTTAATCTATGTAATAATTGTTATGCTCTCATGCAGTGGTCTAGTTTATGTTGATGACGTGACGTCAACGTTTCACGTATGTTTAATGACGTCACTGTTTTACATGAGGTTATATATGTGAGTGCGTGAATAATAAAACTCTTCTTCCCAGTAAATGAGACCGACGGCGAGCGTGTGCTTTATTTCCCGTATACAACTAACGTGTAAACCGGTTATCCTGCCCTAAGATGACAACGTCAACTAGTTATGGGCCCAGGAGGGACGTTGGAAACCGATGGAGCAGGTTGTGTTTCGACGGAGATGAAGAATTACGAGTTATGGGAGACAAAGTTTTTGGGCCACATGCGTCTACAAGGGCTGAAGGACACCATATTGTACGAGCCCGTCCCCAGCGATGAAAGGGAGGACGATGCAAATAAAAATGAAGAAGCTTATGCAGAACTAATTCAATTTTTAGATGATAAAAGTCTCTCCCTGGTTATGAGAGAAGCGGCTGATAATGGTCGAAAAGCCTTGAAAATACTAAGGGACCACTACGCAGGTAAAGGGAAACCACGTGTGATTAGCTTGTACACCGAGTTAACGTCACTGCAGAAAGCTGCTAACGAGAGTGTCACGGACTATATTATTCGTGCAGAGACCGCTATAACAGCACTGAGGAATGCTAAAGAGACTCTTAGTGATGGTCTTTTGATTGCAATGATTCTGAAGGGGCTGCCAGAGTCGTTTAAACCTTTTTCCATCCACATAACGCAGGGTGATGAGAAAATAACGTTTGCTGATTTCAAAACCAAACTGAGAAGTTTCGAGAGCACTGAGAAGCTAAATGCTAGCTCAAATTATGACGGCGTGATGAAAGTGACCTCGGGAGCGAGGGGAAGAGAGAACATTATTTGTTATAACTGCAACCAGAAAGGGCATATAGCCAGGGCATGCCCAAACGAGCAGAACGAGCGGCCGAAACAGTGGTGCAGCTTTTGCAAAAGTGCAACACACAAAGACGCTACGTGCAGACGGAGAAGGAGTGATGACGTGAAGCAAGCGACTGATGTCGAGGGTGAACAACATGGATATACATTCAAGATAAGTGACGGTCAGCTCAGAGGATCGAGACCGAGAGGCCTGATGGTCGATACAGGCGCAACATCACACATAATAACGGATATTGGAAAATTCAAGAACTTTGACGACACTTTCCAGCCAGAGAAGCACTATTTGGAATTAACTGATGGGACAAGGACCAGCGGTGTAGCGTCAAAAAGAGGTGATGTGGAGGTGTTCCTGATGAACAGTGAGGGCAAACGGGTGAAAGCCACACTGAAAAAGTCCCTGTATATCCCATCCTACCCACAGGACATTTTCTCAGTGAAAACTGCAACAGCCAATGGCGCTTCAGTGACCTTTCAACAAGGAAGTGACCAGCTCATCCACAAAGACGGGACCAGGTTTGACATTAAAGAGTATAACAGACTGTACTACCTAGACACCTACAGTGATGATGGTGATGATGGTTGTCATGCATGCTATGATATCCAAACCTGGCACGAAATCCTAGGTCACTGTAACTATGATGATGTCTCTAAACTGCAAAATGTTGTAGACGGAAAGAAAATCAAGGGGAAGGTTGATAGATCTAGCCTAGACTGTGAGGTCTGCACCCTAGGGAAATTTGCTCAGAGTAGAAACAGAGAACCTGATGTAAGAGCAAAGGGAGCACTTGAGCTTGTGCACACTGATTTATCTGGTCCTATTGATCCAAAAGCAAAGGATGGTTTTCGCTATGCTTTATCATTTACAGATGATTACACTAGTGTAGTATTTATGTATTTTTTGAAGGCAAAGAGTGATACTACCAAAGCAACTGAAAAGTTCATTGCAGACACTGCCCCCTATGGGAAAATCAAGTGTATTAGGTCAGACAATGGCACAGAGTACACAGCAAAAGAGTTTCAAGAGTTGTTGACTAAGAATAATATACGACATGAGACCTCAGCTCCTTACTCGCCCCATCAAAACGGTACAGCTGAAAGAAATTGGAGAACACTATTCGAAATGGCGAGATGTATGATTATTGAGAGCAAATTACCTAAAGAGTTGTGGACATATGCTGTGATGACTGCTGCAATAATTCGCAACAGGTGCTACAATAGTCGCATTAAGCAAACACCGTACTACATGTTAACAGGGAAGAAACCTGATCTTTCTAAAATGAGGGTGTTCGGATCGGTATGCTATGCATACAAGCAAGACAAGAAAAAGCTAGATGCCAAATGTGAGAAGGGGCGGTTTGTAGGGTTTGATAAGAACAGCCCTGCACTACTAGTCTACTACCCAGACACAGGGAGAGTACTCAAGCACAGGCTTGTAAAGTTCATTACGAAGAGCGTAAGTGAACATGAAACTCAGACTGATCTAATGATGACCGATGATGTTTATGAGAAGAGATACACATCCCCCATACCAAAACCCCAGATCGCTGATCAGACTCCAACGAGTCTGACATGGCAAATCCAGAAATGACTCTCACACAAGAGACAGACAAAAGAGATGACATACACACAAGGGATAGTCATAGTACACGTTATCCCAGGAGAGATAGGAATGCTCCAAAATACTTGAATGACTATGTGTTAGATGTTGATAGTGAGGACCAAATACTAGCCAATATTGACTACTGCTATAGGATGGTGTGTGGTGTACCACAAAGTTTTGATGAAGCCATGGGCTCAACAAAATCACAGATTTGGGCCAGTGCAATGAAAGAAGAGATAAATTATCTTAGAGAAAACAACACATACACATTGAATACACTGCCTATGGGTAAGAATGCAGTGGGGGGGTAAGTGGGTGTATGCAGTCAAAAACAATACTGACGACACTGAGACATATAAGGCAAGATATGTTGCAAAAGGTTACAGCCAAGTGGCTGGAATAGACAAGGAGACTTTCTCTCCAACTGCGAATATGACATCAATTCGTACCATGATACAGATGGCAGCTCAATATGACCTTGAACTCCACCAGATGGATGTTAAAACAGCTTATTTACATGCTCCAATTGACTGTGAAGTGTACATAGAGCAACCAGAAGGGTTTGAGGTAAAATCAGAGACAGGTGAAAAACTAGTCGGTAAACTGAACAAATCACTGTATGGTCTGAAACAGTCAGGACGGAATTGGAATAGAATGTTAAATGATCACCTCAGTGAAAATGGGTTTACTCAAAATCCAGCAGACCATTGTGTATACACTAAAGGAACAGAGAGTGATAGAATAATAATAATCATTTGGGTGGATGATCTACTTATTGCAGCCAGGGACAATGAATCACTCAATAATGTGAAGAGAATGCTGACAGCAAAATTTAAAATGAAAGATCTAGGGAAACTTAAACATTTTTTAGGTATTGATTTCAATCAGAGTGGGGGAGAAGTGAGGATGAACCAAAATAGGTACATATCAAAAATACTGGAGAAGTTTGGTATGTCCGAGTGTAAACCAAAGTCGACTCCATGTGAACAAAAACTGGATTTTAATGGTGATGGTGAACTTATCGATCCTAAGGGATATCGGGAGGTGATAGGGAGCTTGATTTATGTAATGACATGTACAAGACCAGATCTAAGCTAGATTGTCAGTAAGCTATCACAGTACCTGTCACAGCCAAAACAACACATGATAGCAGCCAAACATGTGATGATACCTGAAAGGCACGATCGAACCCCAAACTAACTGATAGTAATCAAACTAACTCTTTTCTCGACCCTAGTCTTCATGTAACGTTGCAGCGGGATCATTTAATCACATAGCCCAATCGTATGTCGCACAGTTCAATTGATAAACCATGTTCCCCACAATGGAAGTGAACCCAGGACAAATGCCATTAACTGCGAAATCACACAAAAACAACAAACAAGTTACCCATGCTCAACGATACCCTAAAACAGGATACGTCGCTACAACCTAACAGGGGTTTATAAACACAGCTCCAAAATAATTTGCATGTCAGCACCCTGGATACTCACCATCAAGTGTCCAAAAGTTCAGGTTATTCCTTATTTATTTTTAAGTGCGTGTCTCTTGCGACAGTTAAATCGAACAAGGACTCTACTTCCCACGTATAGAATCACCGATACCCGTAGGAAGTCAGACATCCGAAACTTACGGTCGCAAAACAAAAATAATCTAAATAAGCAAAGGGAATGTGCATCAGATCCCGGACGAGGCCCCACTTTCCTGTTACGACTGACTTGTTCAAGTCGTGAGCAGGAAAATGAGACACGTGACAACAGGCTTACGAGATAACGATTTCTTTATTTTAAAGTAAATTATTATGGGGTGTGAAAGATTAGTATGGCTGTAGTGTTGCATGTAGTAGGAGTAGCAATGTTGTGGGTGCAAAAACTATAACAAAAAGCCGTCTGTCCAACGACAGGTATTCGACATGCTATTCTGCCCCCCCAAGCAGCCACACTGGAGCTCCTTTAACCCGGAATTAAACTCACTCCAGGTGCCGCTTGTAGAGGGACCACGCCCACCAATCATCCTGTTGGGAGGCATAAGGGGAAAGTATTAAAATGCAGCAGGGGGGCGTGACAGTGGTGAAACCACTTTTTTTTAGTATTAAGGCAATTACATTTTCCACTGTGCTCATATGAGTGTTTTAAATCTTTATTCAGTGACACAAAACCTAAAAAGAAATGATGTGTTTTGTTTTTACTAAGGTCCTCTTTGTTTTATTAGATTTTGCCTAAAGATCTGAAACCATTCAGTGTGACAAATATGCTATAATAGAGGAGATCAGGAAGGGGCAAATACCTTTTCACAGCACTGTATCTAACAACCGTGCACATGTAAAAATAAATGTATAAAAAAAAGCAAGGTTACTGAAAGTATTTTTGGTAAAATATAGTAAAAGAAAGAAATACTGTGCAATTTAAGAAATAAATTCTCAGCATTATTGGACAGTATATAGTATAGAGAGACAGGAAGAATGGGAGCGAGAGAGGGGAAGACATGCGACAAATGTCGGCCGGTCGGATTTGAACCGCCGATGTCGCGGCTTGCAATGAGCATGCGGTCAGTGCTGAGACGGGTGCGTGGGGGTTGGACCCAAAATGCACGACTCAGAAACAATAGTAAAATAAAGTCCCGTTAGGGCTTTATTCGGGACGAGTCCCGGGAGCGTAGTCAATACAAGCAAAGTCCATACACGAAGATCCAGCCAAACAAATACAAAACAAACAAAAAGCACGGTGCCGAGGGAAGAGGCAATCTCGTAGTCGGTAGGCGTGCAGGGAGGTCCGGTAGCAGGAGAGCAGTCAGCGGGGCAGATGAACAGGCGGACGGCAGGCAGAGGCGTAGTCGTGGGCGATGATGTCGAAACCATGAAACAATCAGCGGGGCAAAAGTACAAAAACGGTAGGCGGGGACGTAGTCGAGAAACAAAACGAAGGTCACAAAACAGAAATCAATAGTCGATGGTCAGTAAACAGGCGTGGATCGTAACGTGTAATCAAACTGTAAGTAATGCTCAAGAGTTGCGTGAAAAGACAGAGGCAGACAATTTCGCAGTGAACAGTTGCGCGACTGGGCTATAAATGCAGGTGTAGACAGGTGTAGACAATTAGTAAGAGCGTAGCAAGGAAATGGGAAACAGGTGCGATGGATGACAAGTTTAACAAGGAGATTAGTAATCGTTAGTAATAAACCTATCCTGCCCTAGCATTAGTAAATTAGTAAATGACATGCACGAGAAACGTAAGGTAACATGAACACATGATTAGTCTTGTTAGTTTCTACCCAATCCTGATCTAGCGTTAGTCGTTTTAGTAAATAGACAAATGGAAATAATTAGGGAGTGAATGACAGAAGGAGCGAGAGAGAGAGAGAGAAAAGGCGGAACGCAAGGTTTGCGGAAAAACATGTAAAAGTGTATGCATAACAACGACCAGTTAACGTAACAATAAACATGCATCGAAACATAACACAAAGCGAAACTAAGACGATAATCACTCAACATAACCAGGTAATAAAATCGTACGATAACATAACTAGACATGACAAGAAAATAAATCGTAACGAGACATAACTAAACATGACAAGAAAAATAAATCGTAACGAAACATAACTAAACAACATGACGAACCTAGACTAACATAATACATGAAGACACTACGTGACTAGACAACATGAATAAACATAAAACATGGCGAGACAGACCTGAAACGTGACAGGACCCCCCCCTTAACGACCGACTCCTGGCGGTCCTTGGAATTTATCAGGGTGGTCACGATGGAAGTCTCTGATGAGCGATTTGTCCAGAATGAGACTGGGAGCGACCCAGGAACGCTCCTCAGGGCCATAGCCCTCCCAGTCAACCAAGTATTGCACACCACGGCCCCTCTTACGAATGTTCAAAAGCTCTTTCACAGTGAATGCAGGGTGGTTATCAATGATGCGGGGGGGAGGGGGTGGGGGATCGGGGGGACAAATGGGGTGAGAGGATACAGGCTTAATACATGAAACATGGAATGTGGGGTGAATCTTAAGGGAAGCAGGGAGTGACAGTTTAACAGAGGAAGGATTGATGATCTTGTGGATTTTAAAGGGACCAATAAAGCGGGGTTGCAGTTTGTGGGAAGTGGCTTGGAGGGGAATGTCCTTAGTGGACAGCCAGACGGAGTCACCTGGTTTGTAGGCCGGAGCTGGAGTGCGGTGGCGATCAGCAAAACGCCGATTACGGTCTGCCGTGCTTAGCAGCGCGGCCTTGGCATCCCTCCAAACCTTGGCGCACCGTTTCATGTGGATGGCGAGGGAGGGAACAGCGATCTCGGCTTCTTGGTCAGGGAACAGTGGAGGTTGGTAGCCCAGGGAGACCTCAAAAGGTGATTTTCCGGTGGCAGCGCAGGGTAAGGTGTTGTGTGCGTATTCCACCCAGGTTAGCATCTTGCTCCAGCCGGCTGGATCTTTTGCCGATACGCAGCGTAGAGCGGCCCCCAGGTCCTGATTGGCCCTCTCCGTTTGGCCATTGGACTGAGGGTGGTAGCCCGAAGAGAGGCTAGCTGTGGCCCCGAGGGCCACGCAGAATGCCTTCCAAACTTGGGAGATGAATTGGGGGCCGCGGTCAGAAACAATGTCCGAGGGAAGTCCGTGAATGCGGAATACTTCTCTCACCAGAACCTCTGCGGTCTCTTGGGCGGTGGGCAATCCAGCCAGGGGGATGAAGTGTGCCGCTTTGCTGAATCGGTCCACCACAGTGAGGATGGTGGTGTTACCTTCGGAAGGGGGAAGTCCGGTAACAAAGTCCACGCCGATGTGGCTCCAGGGTCGGCTGGGCACAGGCAGAGGTTGGAGTAAGCCAGCAGGGGCTTGGTGGGAGGCCTTGCTTCTGGCACAGGTGGTACAGGCCTTGATGAAGCGTCTGGTGTCGGGGATCATGGCACTCCACCAGAATCTCCGCTTCAGCACCGCCAAGGTGCGGGTAAAGCCGGGATGGCAGGAAAGGAGGGATGAATGGGCCCATTGCAGCACCTGTGTCCGAGCGGCTGAGGGGACGTATAGGCGTAATCCGGGGTTGGACCTGGGATCGGGCTCCTCCCGTAGAGCCCTCTGGATCACCGCCTCGATCTTCCATGTGACGGATCCGATGGTGCAGGAGGTAGGAAGGATGTTTTCGGGGATCTCACGCTCAGAACAGGTGTTGAATTGACGGGACAGGGCATCGGGCTTAACGTTCTTCGAACCTGGACGGTAGGTGAGAGAGAAGTTGAACCTCCCGAAGAACAGCGCCCATCTTGCCTGTCGAGAATTCAGCCTTTTGGCTGTCTGGAGGTATGCCAGGTTCTTGTGGTCGGTCCAAACGATGAACGGCTTCTCGGCCCCCTCCAGCCAATGTCTCCACTCCTCCAGCGCCAGTTTGACTGCCAGCAGCTCACGGTTTCCAACGTCGTAGTTCCTCTCCGCTGGGGACAGCTTCTTGGAGAAGAAGGCGCAGGGGTGTAGTCGGTTGTCAGCGGCCGCCACCTGAGAGAGCACTGCTCCCACCCCTGTGTCGGAAGCATCCGTCTCGACCACAAACTGGCGGGTGGGGTCGGGGTGTACCAGGATGGGAGCGGAAGCGAACAGTCTCTTGACCTTGGTGAAGGCCGTCTCAGCTTCGGGGCTCCACCGGAATGGCACCGCTGGGGACGTGAGCTTGGTTAGGGGAGAGACCACTTGACTATAGGAACGGATGAACCTACGGTAGAAATTGGCGAATCCCAAGAAGCGCTGGAGTTGCTTGCGTGAGGTGGGTGTGGGCCAGTCGGTGACCGCCAGAATCTTCTTGGGATCCGCCCTGATCTGTCCCCTCTCCAGGATAAACCCAAGGAACTCAACTGTGTCGGAGTGGAAGACGCACTTCTCTGCCTTGACAAACAATTTGTTCTCTAGAAGCCTTTGTAGAACTTGCCTGACGTGGTTTTCATGATCCTTGGCATTAGTGGAGTAGATCAAGATGTCATCCAGGTAGACGAACACATGGCGACCCAACAAGTCCCGAAGAACGTCATTCACCAGGGCCTGGAACACAGCAGGAGCATTGGTGAGGCCGAATGGCATGACCAGGTATTCAAAGTGTCCGAGAGAGGTATTGAAGGCGGTCTTCCATTCATCGCCCTCACGGATCCGGACCAGGTGGTACGCGTTGCGAAGATCCAGCTTGGTGAAGATGGTGGCCTCGTGAAGTGGGTGGAACGCGGAGTCCATCAGGGGCAGAGGATACTTGTTCCTCACCGTGATGTTGTTCAGCTCCCTGTAGTCGATGCACGGGCGTAGGGAGCCATCCTTCTTCGGGACGAAGAAGAATCCCGCACCGACGGGAGAGGAAGAAGGGCGAATTAGTCCGTTAGCCAGGCAGTCACGGATGTATGTCTCCATAGCCTCCCTTTCAGGTCTGGAGACGTTGTAAAGGCGACTTGAGGGAAGTGACGAACCAGGAAGGAGCTCGATGACGCAGTCGTAGGGTCGATGAGGCGGCAGAGACTGAGCTTGTATCTTGGAGAATACTGCGCCCAGGTCATGGTAAGGTGTGGGAACCCTTTCCAGGGAGGGCTTGGGAATCTGTGGTGGAGCTGGTGCTCCCTCTGCTGGTGGTGGAGCGGAACGCAAGCAGGACAGATGACATCTAGAATCCCAGGCTTGAACTTGATTGGAACTCCAGTTGATCGTGGGGTTGTGTTTCTGGAGCCAGGGTAATCCCAAGATGAGTTGGTCATTGAGGGACTGGATGACGCGGAACTGGATCATCTCTCGATGGTTCCCAGAAATGACCAGTTGACAGGGAATGGTAATGTGCGTCATGCGGCAGAAAGTCCTCCCATCCAGCGACCGCGCATTCTCAGGGTGGGGTAGAGGGAGGGTGGGAATGTTCAGTTCGGACACCAACACTTCGTCGATGAGATTGGCGTCCGCTCCAGAATCCACCAACGCGTTAATCCGGGTTGTTCTGTCGGGAAGAATCAACAGCGTGGTGAGCGTGGGACGATGGTTCTCTCTGTCAACACCCTCATGCCTGTCGACTGCTCTCACCTCTACTGGTCGCCTGGTCCTGAAGGAGCACCGAGCCTGGGTGTGACCCGGCCTCCCACAGTAGAAGCACGAACCGGTGGTTCTGCGGCGTGCTCGTTCCTCGGTCGAGACCCTGGTACCGGCCCGGGACAGGTCCATGGGTTCGGGTCCCTCCGACTGCTGCTCCTCACGTCGAGGACTTGGGCCCTGCCTGGGGTACGGGTTGCCGGGAAGGATCGGTCTCTCCGACCGGCGTTGTCTGGCGCGGTTGTCCAGGCGGATTGTGGTGCGCACGAGTTGGTCGAGCTGGGTGATGGGGTCCAGTCGCGCCAACTCGTCCTGGAGCGTCTCGCTCAGGCTGGCCAGGAAGAGATTCGCCAAAGCTGCATCGTTCCAACTAGTAGCTGCTGCGAGGGTGCGGAAGTCGATGGAGTGGTCTGCCGCGGTCTTCCGTCCCTGGCGCAGAGCAATCAGTCTCTGGGATGGCTCCTGGTCACTGGATGCGTGTTGGAACACCTTACGAATCTCGTCGGCGAAGGCTGGGTAACGGGGAGGGAAAGAACCCCCGGACCACCCCGCCGTAGCCCAATCCAACGCCCTCCCCTTGAGTAGTCCCATCACATAGCCAATCCGACGGTCGTCGCTGTTGTAGGTCTGGGGCTGTTGTCTGAATACAAACTCGCACTGGAGTAGGAACGCCTTGCACCTCTCAGGTTCTCCACCGAACCTCTCCGGGGGGGGTTGTTGGGGCTCCCGGAATAGCCAGGCTCCCGAGGGGTTGACCGCCGGGGAAGTGGGTGGGTGGGTGGGTTCCTCCCGTGGTTGTGGCAGGACCGCAACGGCGAGCCTCCTCATCTCTGCACACAGTTCACGAATCTCTAGGTGAAGCTCGGAGATTCCTTGTGAATGCTGCCGGACGATGGCTCCTTGTTCCTGGAGGGCGTGGAACATGGCAGTTGAGTCAGCAGGGTCCATAGTGGCGAAATTGTTCTGAGACGGGTGCGTGGGGGTTGGACCCAAAATGCACGACTCAGAAACAATAGTAAAATAAAGTCCCGTTAGGGCTTTATTCGGGACGAGTCCCGGGAGCGTAGTCAATACAAGCACAGTCCATACACGAAGATCCAGCCAAACAAATACAAAACAAACAAAAAGCACGGTGCCGAGGGAAGAGGCAATCTCGTAGTCGGTAGGCGTGCAGGGAGGTCCGGTAGCAGGAGAGCAGTCAGCGGGGCAGATGAACAGGCGGACGGCAGGCAGAGGCGTAGTCGTGGGCGAAGCGGGAGTCGAAACCATGAAACAATCAGCGGGGCAAAAGTACAAAAACGGTAGGCGGGGACGTAGTCGAGAAACAAAACGAAGGTCACAAAACAGAAATCAATAGTCGATGGTCAGTAAACAGGCGTGGATCGTAACGTGTAATCAAACTGTAAGTAATGCTCAAGAGTTGCGTGAAAAGACAGAGGCAGACAATTTCGCAGTGAACAGTTGCGCGACTGGGCTATAAATGCAGGTGTAGACAGGTGTAGACAATTAGTAAGAGCGTAGCAAGGAAATGGGAAACAGGTGCGATGGATGACAAGTTTAACAAGGAGATTAGTAATCGTTAGTAATAAACCTATCCTGCCCTAGCATTAGTAAATTAGTAAATGACATGCACGAGAAACGTAAGGTAACATGAACACATGATTAGTCTTGTTAGTTTCTACCCAATCCTGATCTAGCGTTAGTCGTTTTAGTAAATAGACAAATGGAAATAATTAGGGAGTGAATGACAGAAGGTGCGAGAGAGAGAGAGAGAAAAGGCGGAACGCAAGGTTTGCGGAAAAACATGTAAAAGTGTATGCATAACAACGACCAGTTAACGTAACAATAAACATGCATCGAAACATAACACAAAGCGAAACTAAGACGATAATCACTCAACATAACCAGGTAATAAAATCGTACGATAACATAACTAGACATGACAAGAAAATAAATCGTAACGAGACATAACTAAACATGACAAGAAAAATAAATCGTAACGAAACATAACTAAACAACATGACGAACCTAGACTAACATAATACATGAAGACACTACGTGACTAGACAACATGAATAAACATAAAACATGGCGAGACAGACCTGAAACGTGACAAGTGCTCTACAGGCTGCGCCTGTACCACCATATTGTGCAATTTAAGATAACTTTTGAAATATTGATATTGTTGAAAAGTGCGTAACACCTGATAGATGTTCTTTCAAATTAGTATTTGACAACTAATTTGATGTTAGTCCAGATGTGATGTCCGCATTCTCAGCCTGACCATGTCAATTGACCTTTGCATTCATGTGTAACATCACCTGAACCAGATCCTAGTGTCAGGAACTGAGCAGAGAGAATAAAGAGCAGACTCAGGGATAATGTGAAGAAGGGAGGCTTTAATAACAGAGGGCAAATCCAAAACATAATCCACTAACAGGAAATGGTCGTAATTTCATGTATACGTGGGGCAGGCAGAGTGTCATCACAAAACAGGCAGAGTTCAAAAACCAAGGAGACAGACCAAACCAGTGACAGTACAAATACGCAATCCAACATACAGAGTCCAAAACCTGGCAGAGAATAAAAAAAACAGAAAATAAAAAAGCAGAGCATAACCAGACAGAAAATAACTGGGGCACAGGCATGGACAAGAGGAAACTAGAACATGGGTAGGGAACAGAATCATAGAAAGATGAACTAGCAACGAGAAACTGAAAAGGATATAAATATAACACTGATTAACAGATAATGAGAAGAAGGAGAGAGAGGCATGACAGAATGACAGGAAGGAAATACAAATAAGGAGTGGGAGGCGGAGACAGGTGAAAGGAATGACTGAGTGACTGAAACAGAAAACACACTACGGTGGTTACAGAGGGTAACAAGAGGCGAAAACATTAGGGAAAAATGGAGACCAGAGAAACACAGATGGCAAAAGGACACAGACATGGCGCCTAGCTTAATTCCTAAGTGATGGACATCAGCCTAAATCTCTGTCCGGAATTTAAGTGTGGTATTCATCATCTTCTTCTGGTACTCTTTGTCAAACTGTTCGTTCTGATACACAGTGAAGTGATTCTTCCAATCACCAACTTTCCCTGAACAAAGAGGGGGGAAGAAAGAGGATTAAATAGAATGGGTAAAAGATGTGAATAAGGAGGCAAGAAGACTTCAAACTTTACTCTCCAACTGTCTCCACCAACCTTTCCTAATGAATGGAGAGATTTTGAAGTCCATGACATTCATAGTGGAGTAGTTAGCCATACTGTTCTTCTTCATGGCATCAAATTTCACCCCTTCTTTCACCTGACGTCTCTCCTCCTCAGTCGGGCACACACCCAGGAATGAGCACACACGGTCCAACTCCCGATCAATGTCCTTCAGGGACAAACAAACACTTCAAGTCTATGTATGAAAGTGACCAATCTGCACTAGCTAAAGAAGTTCAACTCTATGATGTGTCTGCTTCTGAAAATAATTTTTAAAATATAAAAACATGGCCCCACACTTTAAATGTGCATTAAATCATCAGCATTTGGGGATCATTTCAGTCTTTAATTAAGTTGTTTTCTCAGGTTCCCTTTGTCTAATATTAAATTTTGTCTAAAGATCTGAAACCATTCAGTATGAAAAATATGCAATTGCAGAGTAAACCAGTACCATAGGTCGTGACCATAAAAAAATAAGTCAATTTCTTCTGTCGGACTCCACTTATATTAAATGGCTCAGTAAGATTTCTCTTTATTTTGTGGTCAACGCTAATGTTGTTCATTAGTGTTGCAGGGAATAGCGGTTGATCATTGTTCCACAGCAGGACAACTTCCACAGCAGGGACTGCTATGTCAGGACCTTCACTTCTGCAGTTCTTACCTCTGCTAGATCTTCGTAGTGTAGATAGAGGAGTTTGGGGTAAACTTGTTTTTTCTCCCACCACCCTTTCACATGGTCATACCAGGAGCCAAATACCACTGGAAAACCAAGGAGGGGAGTTGAGTATTATTCAGTGTCACATTGTTTAATTGAGTCCGGCTCAAGTATTGCATTTGGTCTGTGAAAGCAGGCCTTGCGTTATGGCAGTCGTCACCTAATGAAATAGTTCCTCCAACAATATAAAGAACCCACAGATGTCCAGCCTTCAAGTGAGAGATGTCGCCCATCTAGTCAGCACTAGCTATCCTATGGCAATATGTGGCGTGAAGGTATACAATTTTCATTAGCTAGCATAAACGTGCACTGGAGGTGTTGTTGGTGTAGGTGTAACAGCAGTAATCCAATATATTTTTTATTAATTTAAGTGTAACTACTAATTTAAAGGCAAGTCTGAGGTTAAGGATGACCTGGTCTCCCACAATCTGCCGCACACCTGCAAGGACCTCATCAACCTGGCCATCCGGATAGATTAGTGAGAAGTGCGCTTTCCATCAGGAGGTCGTCTCATTCCTGGGGTATGTGATCTCTCCTGGAACCATCCGAATGGACCAGGGTAAGGTCCAAGCTGTGGTCGAGTGGCTGGTGCCGTCTAACCGGCGGGAGCTACAACGTTTTCTGGGCTTTACCAATTTCTACCGCCGTTTCATTCGGGACTATAGCACAGTGGCAGCTCCCCTCACAGCTCTGACCTCACTTTCTGTTAAGTTCACCTGGTCCCCTGCTGCCGATGGGGCATTTCGCACCCTGAAGCAGCAGTTCACCTCAGCCCCTATCCTCACCCAGCCCGACCCCAACCAATAGTTCATAGTGGAGGTGGATGCCTCCGAGGTCGGCGTTGGGGCGGTCCTGTCCCAGCGCTCACTTAAGGACAACAAGGTCCATCCCTGCGCCTTCTACTCACACTGTCTCACCCCAACGGAACGGAATTATGACGTTGGCGACAGGGAGTTGCTAGCGGTGAAACTGGCCCTTGAGGAGTGGAGACACTGGCTAGAGGGTGCCTCGGTGCCTTTCCTGGTCTGGACGGACCATAAGAACTTGGAGTACATCCGCACTGCCAAGAGGCTCAACCCCCGCCAAGCCCGCTGGTCCATGTTCTTCTCCAGATTCAACTTCACCCTGTCCTACCGTCCTGGTCACAAAAATCAGAAACCGGACGCTCTGTCACGAGATTCAGCCCCTCAGAAAAACCCCAACAACCTGACACCATCCTCCCCTCACATTGTGTTGTAGGAGCAGCACAGTTTGAGATTGAGTCTGTTGTGGCTGCAGCCCAAGCTAGTGAGGCTGGGCCCAGCCAATGCCCCACTAACCGTCTGTATGTCCCTAGCTCTGTCCGCCCACAGGTTCTGGAGTGGGGTCATTCATCCCAGCTCTCCGGTCACCCTGGAATCAGACGAACACAGGCCTTCATTGGCCAACAGTTCTGGTGGCCTGCGATGGAGAAGGACATCAGGGAGTACATTCAAGCCTGTTCTGTCTGCGCCCAAAATAATTCCACTCAGCCGCCTGCCGGTCTGCTACAACTCCTATCTGTCCCTAGAAGACCCTGGTTCCATATCTCCCTAGATTTTATCACTGGTCTACCCCCATCTGATGGGAACACCACGATCCTCACCATCGTCAACCATTTTTCCAAGTCAGTCCACTTCGTTCCGTTGCCTAACCTTCCCTCTGCCAGAGAAACAGCCCAGGTAGTGGTGCAGCACGTATTTAAATTACATGGGCTGCCAGTGGAAGTGGTGTCCGATAGGGGACCCCAGTTTATGTCCAGTTTTTGGAAAGCTTTCTATAAACTTCTTGGTGCATCTGTCTGTTTGTCTTCTGGGTTTCATCCACAGTCCAATGGCCAGACTGAGAGGGCGAACCAGCTACTGGAAACGGTGCTACGCTGCGTGGCTTCCCAGAATCCCACCACCTGGAGCCAGCAGTTACCATGGGCTGAGTACGCTATCAATGCCCATATTTCGTCCTCCACTGGTCGGTCCCCATTCGAGTGGTCGCTGGGATACCAGCCGCCCCTCTTCCCAGACCAGGAGAAGGAGGTGGGCGTACCATCGGCTGAGGCCTTCATCCGCCGTGGTCACCGGACATGGAGGTGCACCTGCTCAGCCCTCCTTCGCGCCTCAGCCAGAATGAAGACCCAAGCCGACAAACATCGCTGCCACCCCCCCGCATTACCGCCCAGGACAACGGGTCTGGCTCGCCACAAAGGACCTGCCCCTCAAGGTCGAATCCCGTAAACTCGCCCCTCGGTTCATCGGCCCCTTTCCCATTGCCAAAGTCATCAGCCCCACCGCAGTCCGCCTCAAGCTCCATGCCCCCCTTCGCCGTATTCACCCCACATTTCATGTCTCCAGGGTCAAGCCAGTTATCCATAGCTCCCTACATCCTGCCCCAAAACCCCCCCCACCCCCACGCCTCATTGACGGTTCAGTGGCTTACTCCGTCCGGCGACTGCTGGATGTTCGGCGCCGGAGCCGAGGACTCCAGTACCTCGTGGACTGGGAGGGCTATGGCCCCGAAGAGAGGTGCTGGGTCCCGGCTCGGCATATCCTAGACCCAACGCTCATTAGGGAGTTCCGTCGCCAGCATCCCTCCAAAGGGACACCTGGAGGCGTCCGTTAAGAGGGGGGGTACTGTATCATTGTTTATTATCTTTATTTTTTTGTAACTCCCTCTGTTATTTAAGTTCTTCCCTTCTGTTCAGCTCTTTCCAGATCGTGCCTGAATGTTTGGTGAGAGATTCTACCCGTTTTTGCTCTGTTCCCATGTGCGCTTGATAAATCTTAGATTTTCTGTTTATGGTAGTTTTCTGAATGAGTTTTTTGATAATATTTTTGTATCTGCTCTTTTGGCATTTTTCTGAGTTTTGGGTTTTTGAGAATTTTTGTTCTGTGACTTTCCTGAGTTTGGATTTTTGATTTTCATTTTTGAATTCTGGAGTGACTGCCTTGTCTGATCCTGTTGGAAATAAATAATTCTCTTTTTTTCCTGCTACATCCGGTCTGCATCTGGGTCCTTGTCTGCGAGTTCTGACACCCTTTTACCTTTAAAACTATATCAATTCTCTTAGGCACACTGTCCTCCAGTTTTATCAGAATATCATCAGGTAGGTTGTTCTAAACATATTGGAGAACCTGCCACAGTTCTTCTGCAGACTTCAGCTGTCTAACTTGCTTCCAGATAGCCTTGATTCACCTATTATCTGGAAAGTGTTACTAAATATGTTTCTTTAAAAAAATTAAATAAAATAAACTTCTAAGACTGCATTTATATTCATAAAATCTAAGGTGTCTGAAGACGTTTGCACAGTACTGTATACTTCAAATATAGATGTTTAATAACAATTACTGTATAAGGTAAATCAGTGATGACATGAGAGTCTGACGCATAAACATCAATGATTGGTTTCACAAGTTTGGATATCCAAAAAAACTCTCACTCACATTTTCCCTCCTGGAATCTCTGCAGGTAATTAGGCCAGTCTCCAGGCTCTGGCATCAGAGAATTCATTCGGTCAAAATGAAAGTAGGACACAACATTGTCCTTGGCGTTGCGGGCTACATAGACAATCTGCAAAGAGTATATAAAGTACATAAAGTTCCACATTTATTTGAAATGGGGGGAGAGAGAGAATATGTAACAGACTAGCATGTTTAATCTAAAACAGTTTAGGCTAGATCACATAATTCACCCACAAAGACTGAAAGAGTTATGAACACAAACATTTATGTCAGGACAAGTTACAGAAAGACATTTACAGACTAGAAAGAAAATCAACAGAGATCAGGTACAAACACCAAGCATTAAACATTTATTAGGAAAGTATGTATGCCAACATTATTACTGACCAAGCAAGCCATGGCAGTTTGCAGGGAAATAGAGAATAGATGGAGAGACATATTACATTCTGTAATAGTGCAAGATAAGAAAATAGATACATCCTTAAATGGTGAACCAAGAGACATAGTCTACACTTACCCTACATTTTTGTTCCCAGAAGGATTTAGGCACAAACTGAACTGGAAGGTGGGTTTTAATGAGACGAGGGGATGTGGTCATCTTATCTGACATTTCTACACCTGTATGTGGTGAAGCAGAGTACAGCTCTTGATCAAAAATTATATTCTGTGCCACACATTTGTATTTTTTCCTACATTCAGCATATTCGATAGATCAAAATATACTTTATACCTACCACTCCAGGGCAATTTTACATTTTGTGTGGCTGTAACTGTTATGTTCCTGTGTTCTGTTTGTTAGTTTATCATTGTTTATTATCGTTATTCTTGTAATTTATTATTTTTCATATTCATGTCTGGTATTCTGTTTATATTCTTTAGTCTTTGCACTTGTCTTCCCCTGTGATGTCTGAGTCTGAATGTTTACAAGCCCAGCCACTCCCCTTCCTTCCAATCTTGCATTCCTTACTTCCTGCTTTCTCTCCATTTCATGTTTGTACATAGCACTAATATACTAATCCCAACTAACATAGAAGTTGTACAGTACTAATTATACTAACACACTAATATGTTTGTCAAACTAACAAACTAACATTCACTAGTTTTGGGTATTTGTAATTTAAATCACTTAACTAACTTACTAACGCATCTCTGGTTTCAATTCTGTTCTGTCACTCCGCCTCCCTATTCTATCACTGATTACTTGCTTAGTTTCAGGGAAGTATTGGCACGTGTCTCTCCGTATCTCTGCATCTCCTGATTCTCTGCAATTGTCTACTCCCTAGTCCGGAGCCGTTTGTATTACATGTGTGTCTTTGTGAATCCAGTCCGCGTTTTTGTTTCCCCCTCATTATTGTGCTATTGCCCTTTCATGTGTCTCACCTGATGTTTATTCATTAGACCGCCCTCACTTCCATGCCCCGCCTAGTTTGTCTCATTCCCCTGTGTATTTATACCTGTCCTTTTCAGTTGCACCTTGCGAGTTCGTCTTGTCCCGAGCCCTTTATTCCTTCCCCCCTGTTCTAGCCCCCTTATTCCCGAGCCTTGTTTGGTTTCCTGAGCCTTGTTTGTTTTCCCAAGCCTTGTTTGTGTGTTTCTTCTTGGATTTCCTGTGTTTGACCCCTGCCTGCTTTTTGGACTCTTCTGCTGGATCAACCTCTGTACTTTTGCCTGTGGACTGACCCCCTGGTTTTTGAAGAGACAGACCAGACTGAAGAACGTTCACAGTGAACTAGCTAACTAGAGCCACACTGTAGCTTTTATGTAAATATGATCATTTAGCTGTCATGTCAGTTCTGATTGTTAGTGTCTTTGTGACCTGTGGGACATAGTGCTGGGACGGAGAACTCCAGGAATGGGACTCTCTCATAGATGGGCAGCGAGACCCCGCGCTTCGGGGAGGACTTCCCAAAATACAGAAGGTCCAACAAGTGGGACACCCAGGTTGTACCTGGCAGTGGGCAACACATAGAAAAGAATCAAAACAGTTCTGAAATGCATTGAAACCACAGACACAGTAATTAATACATGCAGGTGACTGAATGGGCTAGACTATCATGGAGACAGGCAAGCAAATAGAATAACAGAGATGAACAGATGGACAGACCTGCTTTGGGATATGTTGCAATGAGAATATCATCAGGTTTTGCCTGGAAGTTATCCACATTGTCGCAGTTGTCAGTGAAGTAATGAGCCATTGACACTCCATGAAAATCAAACAACTCTGGACGAAGGTGCGATACAGTCTGAGAGAAGCCAAAAAACGGAAGCAATTCAATATTAGAAACGCAGCAGCCAAATGTACCGTACGTAAAAACAAACACCACCTCACAGCCCTGAGAATTTGGGCTGTGTTATGATAACTGCCTTCACATTTATGGCAGGGTTTTCAGCCAGGGGTCTTTGAAGGTACTGTAGTCCAGCTGACCAACTGGCACGTGCGCAAACAGAATCCCCCCAATCACAATCTCAAAACTAGCCCCCGGATGCCATTGACCCTGGGTGGGGTTATCCTGGATCAGAAAAAACACTGCTTTAGCTACGTAACTTTGCCTGTCCATATTAAAATACATTCAGTTAAACAGCACCTTCTCTCTACAGTCCCGGCCAAAGGTTTTGTCGCATGAGTGGACAAAAGTGACAATTGCTAATTACCCAACTCTTAATTAGCTAATAAAGTTAGGAAACAACACAAATTAATCATAAGTTTATTAGAAGATAGAAAAATGACATTTCAAAATTGTTACTAAATGTTACAGCTTGATAATGATCAACAGGCCAGTTTTGGCTTGATTAGTCAGCTGTAGGTAACTTTGAGCTATAAAAGCAGAAATGTGACACTTTAAGCCATCAAGTTTGCTCAACATTGCTTCTGTCAACATGCCCAAGATCAAACCAGAAACCAAAGTGTTGATGATCAAGAATCTCAAGTCCAAGTCTCCTGCTGAAGTTGCAGACATCTTCAATGTGTCTAAAAGGCAGGTGGAGAGGATTCGCAAGTGCTACCAAGAGACTGGCGATGTCCAGAAACCAGCGCTAAACAAGAGACAGCTAAGAAACCGTGTTGCGTACGCCAAGGCCCACAGCCTGACGGAAGGTTGGACAGCAGAAAAGTGGCGAAAAATTGATTTTTCAGATGAATCGTCAGTTGAGCTCCATCCCAAGCGCCGTCAATATTGTCGACGACCCTCTGGGGTCCGTCTGGACCCACGGTTCACCCAGAAGACAGTCAAATTTGGAGGTGGAAAGATTATGGTTTGGGGTTACATCCAATATGGAGGTGCCAGGGAGATCTGTAAGGTGGATGGTAACATTGACAGTGCCAAATATCAACAGATTCTTGCCTCCCAGTACATTCCCAACTACAAGAGGGGTCAGATTTTTTCAACAGTATGGAGCTCCTTGCCACACCTCAGGTTCCACTATGAAGTTTCTCAGGGGGAAGAAAAGAAGATCAATGTCCTTCAGGGATGGCCAGCACAGTCTCCAGATATTAATATTATTGAGCATATCTGGGGAAGAATGAAGGAGGAAGCTTGGAGGACCAAGCCAAAGAACTTGGAGGAGCTTTGGGATGCCTGCAAGGTGGCCTTCCATGCCATCCCCGACGACTTCATCAACAAGATCTGCGACTCTCTGCCAAACCGGATGGCAACTGTTCTGCAGGCCAAAGGAACCCATACAAGATATTAATTTCTTAACTTACAGTCCATGATGAAATACTAGACTGATTTTTCATTTGGTATTTTATTTACTTTTTGAGAAAGATAAAATGTATTGATTATAATTTGATTTGCGACAAGACTTTTGTCCAGGTAGAAACTTGCTTGTTCATCATTATCAAGCAATAAACCTTATAAGCATCTGTGAAATTTTTGTTTTAGCAATTGTCACTTTTGTCCACTCATGCGACAAAACTTTTGGCTGGGACTGTATGACTCAGTTAAAGCAACACTTGGTGTTTTAATGGCCACATCCAAACACCACTATTTTTAATGGCTACTTTATGGTCTCAGGCACAGAAAATCAGTCTTTACAATACCCCAGAGTAAGTATGAATCTCATTCACTCCATTCAGTTACATAGCTTTCTTGTAGATGAGCAACAAAGTAATAAATCGCCTACTTCTTTTTGGTCCTGGTTGGCCATACTGATTTTCAAGGCGGGAAATGAGCTGAAGAGTTTGGAATGCTCCTGATTCAAGCTAAACACATAAACCAAACCACGGTTAGTGTAAATACATCAAGGATAAGAAACACCCACAAAGGTCATCACAACTCATACTGTGGGTAATGCAGCTATTCAGAGGTGCAAATGACACTGTGAGAAATACATTTGATCAGATTTACAAAATGGCAGTGATTTTGGATTTTGCACTGTAGTGGAGGGTTAAGGAGATATTTTTTTCTAAAATGGTTCTACATTTACATTTACATTTACATTTTAGTCATTTGGCAGACACTTTTAATCCAAAGCGACTTACAAGTGCATAGGTTCTACCATAAGTCAGAGCATCACATCCAGAAACTAGCAAAATACACAGGAAATGCTGTTTTCTTTTTTTTGGGGGGGGGGGGGGGGGGGGGGTTAGACAAGGATAGGGATATCAGAAAGGAGGGGCAGGGGAAATCAGGAGGGAGGACTAAGGTAGAGTTTGAAAAGGTGGGTTTTGAGTCTGCATCGAAATAGGGGGAGGGATTCTGCTGTTCTGACAGTGGTAGGCAGGTCATTCCACCACTGAGGAACCAGAACGGAAAACAGGCGTGAACGTGCAGCTCGACCGCCAGGTGCACGTAAAGAGGGAACCGTAAGGCGACCAGAGCTGGCAGACCGGAGTGGTCTAGCTGGGGAGTAGGGAGTGATCAGGGATTGTATGTAAGGTGGGGCAGTCCCCTTAGCAGCCTGAAATGCCAACACTAGGGCCTTGAAACGGATGCGTGCGGCAATGGGAAGCCAGTGGAGGCCAATGAGAAGCGGGGTGACATGGGCTGATTGGTGATCAGGCGGGCTGCAGCATTCTGGACCAGCTGGAGGGGCTTGATGGCACACGCTGGGAGACCGGCTAGGAGGGAGTTGCAGTAATCCAGGCGGGAAATGACGAGCGCCTGGACTAGGAGCTGGGTGGCTTTCTCAGTCAGGAGATGACGGATACGGCGTATATTATACAGAAAGAACCTGCAGGTTCTGGCAGTGGAGGATACTTGTGGAGCCAGGGTGAGGCAGTTATCAAGAGTCACCCCAAGATTCTTTGCCGTACGGGAGGAGGAAACTACAAAGTCCTCAACAGTCAGTGAGAGGTCGATTGAAGGAGAGGACTTAGCAGGGATGTAGAGAAGCTCAGTTTTGGCAAGGTTGAGCTTCAGGTGATGGGAAGTCATCCACGCAGAGATATCAGCCAAGCAGGCAGAGATCCGTGTGGTGATTTGGGTGTCGGGGGGGAAGGAAATGAAGAGTTGGGTGTCATCAGCGTAGGAGTGATAAGAAAAGCCGTGGGAAGAGATAACAGAACCAAGAGACATGGTGTATAGCGAGAAGAGGAGAGGCCCAAGAACCGAGCCCTGCGGGACTCCAGTTCGTAGGGGTTGAGGGTCGGAGACTGCGCCCCTCCAAGTCACCTGGTAGGAGCGACCAGAGAGGTAGGAGGAAAACCAAGCGAGTGCAGAACCTGTGACACCCATCCCAGACAGCGATGAGAGCAGAATCTCATGGTTGACTGTATCGAAGGCGGCTGACAGGTCGAGGAAGATGAGGACAGAGGAGAGGGATTTTGCTTTAGCAGAGTGGAGTGCCTCAGTGACCGCGAGCAGGGCGGTTTCAGTGGAGTGGCCACTCTTGAAGCCAGACTGGTTGGGGTCATGGAGATTGTTGTGGAGAAGATAAGTGGACAGTTGGGAGCAGACCGCCCGTTCCAGGGTTTTAGCGAGAAAGGGAAGAAGAGAGACAGGCCGGTAGTTGTTCAGGGCAGAGGGGTCAAGAGTAGGTGTTTTGAGGAGGGGAGTGACTCTGGCCCTCTTCAGGGAAGAGGGCATGGTGCCGGAAGAGAGGGAGGTGTTGATTAGAGAGGAGAGAAAAGGGAGAATGTCCTCAGATATAGATTGTAGGAGGGGAGAGGGGATGGGGTCAAGAGGACAGGTGGTTGGGCGGTGGGAAGTAAGGAGTTTCAGTGTGTCAGCGTCAGAGAGGGGAGAAAAGGAGGTTAGGGAGTTGGGGAGGGTAGGAGGCTCAGCAGGGGTGGAGGGTTGGGAGAAGGAATTGCGAATAGCATCGACCTTCTTTTCAAAGAAGGAGACGAAGTCATCAGGTGTGAGTGATGAGGGGGGTGGGGGGGGAGGGGGGGCCAGAAGAGAGGAGAAAGTTGAAAACAGTTTGCGGGGATTAGAGGCGGCCGCGTTAATTTTCGAGTGAAAGAAGGAAGATTTAGCTAGAGAGACAGAGGAATGGAAAGATGATAAGAGGGCATGGAAGGAAGCCATATCACTGGGGAGACAGGACCTTTTCCATTTTCTCTCCGCCGCCCGCAGTTCGGTTCGGACAGCTCGTAGAGCATCAGAAAGCCAAGGACTGGGGGGGGAGGCCCGAGCTAGTTTGGTGGTGAGGGGACACAGAGAGTCAAAGGAAGATGAGAGGGAGGACATGAGAGTTGTAGCCGCAACATCGGGAGACAGTCGAGAGAAAGACTCCGCAGATGGTAGGGAGGAGAGGATTGTAGATGAGAGGGTGGAGGAAGACAGGTGGCGTAGGTTCCGTCGACAGGTGACAGTGGATGGTGGGAGAGATGGATGGGTGTTAGAGGAGAGTGGAAGAGAGAAAGAGATGAAGGAGTGGTCAGATATATGGAGTGGTGTTACAGAGAGGTTGGTTGTTGTGCAGCTCCTTGTGAAGATGAGGTCAAGAAGGTTGCCTGCTTTGTGGGTGGGAGGGGAAAGAGTGAGGGTAAGGTCAAAAGAAGAGAGGAGGGAGAGAAAGGTAGACTGGGTGGACTCTGAGTTGAGGTTGAAGTCACCCAGGAGGATCAGGGGGGTGTCATTGACAGGTGAGGAGTTGAGGAGGATGTCCATCTCATCCAAAAAGTTTCCCAGAGGACCCGGGGGGCGATAAACAACAATAACAAACAGTTTGCACAGCAGAGTAACAGAAACCGCATGAAATTCAAAGGAGGAGAAGGAGAGGGATGAGGAGAAGACACTAGATCTCCATGAGGATGAGATTAGGAGACCTGTGCCACCTCCTCTGCCAGAGGATCTGGGTGTGTGGGAAAAAGAGAAGGCAGAGGAAAGGGCAGCCGGGGTGGCCGTGTTCTCTGGTGAGAGCCACGTTTCAGTTAAAGCAAGAAAGTCAAGTTCTAGTTATAGTTATAGAATCGATAGTATGAGAAGCGCTGGAGAATGAACATGCAACACTGGATATAACCACACAAAGGTCTTCTTATGGATATCAGGACCTAAAATAAAATAGGGAGAGTGTACAATATGGGATAATTATAGGATTTAAACAGAAATCTCTGCTGGATAAATGAAACTGGATCCTGGTTCCTCCCTAGATTTCTCCCTAATGGGGAATTTGTTCTTGGCACCGTTTGAGGGTTTCTCCCCACTAGGGAGTTTTACCTCATGTGGTATCAATTCATGTAACAGGAATTTCAAGACTTTCCCTTTGCTGACCCACATTCTGTCCAAACAGACATACTATGCACAAGCTTCCAAGTGTGTTCTTCTGCCAAATCCTCCGTATTTTTGCTGTTGTAAAACAACAGCACAATTACCATCCCTTCTACCAGCACATTCACTTATACTCTCAGAATCAGTTATTTTCCAACATATGCAAATTATTCTAAAACCTTTTAAACATACTGTTCTATGCTATGCAATTATAGCTTAGGTGATATCAGATATAATGCTCGCTAATGCATGCTTGCAGCCATGTTTGTAGGCAGCCAGCATAACCTTTTAAAACAAATCTTTACAGCTTAATCCATATTAATATCTCCTCCAAAAATGTTAACCCTTCAGAAACAATTATCATAATTAATCATTCATTGTGACAAGCATTTAAGAACACAGCCTATTTTCTAGAGGATTTTGAATGAGCTAAATAGGTATTGATGGGAATAGGATTTTTTGAACACAGTGTATTGTCCTGTGTGTTCAGATAGCTACTGTAATATAAATAATGGCAAGATTTCTGAGGAGGCACACAGGCATATTAGTCAAAGTATTTGCAAATGCTGACTCACTCCTTTCCTGTCCAGTCAGTTGATTTTCTCCTTTAGTCTGTCTGTCTTATACTCCTGCAATGGCAGATTTTCACTCTGTTGAATCTGTTCTCGGTTTACCCACTGGCTTTCCCCTCCTTCCTCTCGCTTGTCAGAAAAATCTCAGAAGAATTGTGCTGCCCCTCACCCCTCCTGTGCTCCACTTCCTTCATTTCCAACCCCCCCCCCCCCCTTTCACTGCTCTCTTTCCAAACCTCTGTTGCCTGCTGAATTTATTTATTTTGTATGAATCTGTGTCAGGAAATTGTATGAAGTATAGGTTTGCAGACTGCGCACAGAGGCATTAAATTCCTTAGTTTGTCAGTATTCTATTAGTATTGTCCTGGGGTTGTGCCAAAGTCTAATCCGTATTCCTCATGCAGCTGAAGGTGGAGCAGGAAGGTTGACAGTACTGTACTAGAGAGTTATACAGCAAGCAATAGTAATAGTTTTTGTATCTTTAAAATGGTAATGACAGTAATAAACGCCTTGTTTATTTTTCTTTTAGAAAGTACAGTTCATATCCGACAAAAAAGTGACTTGTACTTGCAATTAGTGTATTCAAAGCCCATTTTTTCCACAAGAACAACTGCAAGAGTGCACAAACACTGTAGAGATAGAAAGAGGTGGAGGGAGGGGGGAGACAGAGCGATAGAGAGAGGGGGAGGGGCACAGACAGAGAGGGAGAGAGAGAGAGAGAGAGAGCGAGAGAGAGTGAGAGAGAGAGAGAGAGAGAGACCACTGTGGATTGTCCCAACAAAAAAAAACCCCATCCAGCTCCAGAACTACACTAGGTGGCAGTATGGACTTTACTATGGGTAGCCAGCAGTGACAACATTATGTCTTCTGTGAGTGTGAATACATCTGCGAATGAAATGAATATAACTCACTCTCTGCCTGTGTTCATAGTCCTTAAATTTGGGTTTCAAAATATGCAGTTGACGGGCTGGCTACCAAAACATTGTCTAGCTGTACAATAATTCAAGTTGGTTAAAAATTGGTTCTAATTGCCACAGCCAATGGCGTTTCAACTTCAGTGTGTTCACAGAGAAGGGGTGGGATAAACAGTGTTTTGGTTTGAGCGTGTTTGTTGCTGCAATCCTTCTCTTGACCATGAAATTACCTATTGTACCTTTAACAAAGGGGCTCACCTGGGCTGGCACCTGGTGTGAGTTAAAGTATGTTGTATTGTTGTCCTGTGAACAGCTAGACTGTGTGGGTTCTTCTGAACAGTTCTCACTCTGGCCATTCTATCTGAATTTTTTCTTGGTCTTCTAGACCTTGCCTTGACTTCAACTGCTCCATTTCATTTTTATTTTCTAATAATGTTTCAGTGGAAACAGGTAGTTTGAAACTTTTTTGTAGCCTTCTCCTCTCCTGACATCCTTGGACAAATGTTTAGTGGAACCCATCACTGTTAACACCAGACAGAACAGCCACTGTAGTTGGATAGTTGGCATCAGAATCAGAATCAGAATCAGAATTGCTTTATTCGCCAAGGAGTTTTCACATACAAGGAATTTGCTGTGGTTTGTAGGTGCGTGCAGACAACATAAAGAATAATACTAAAATAGACACATAGATATAAAATAAAGTAGAATGTAAATATAAATTAAAAATAAAAATAAAAATTTACAATACTATTATTAAAGTGCAAAATCTAAAGTCTAGGGGGGCAGGATAAGAGTCTGTGACAGTGGGTGGTCCCCTGGGCCTTGTTGATGGTGAGAGGTTTTGGTCCTGATGGACTGCAGCCTCCTGCCAGAGGGAAGTGTTTGTGTTTGTGTAACAGTTTGTGTCCGGGGTGAGAGGGGTCGGCCACAATCCTTCCTGCACGCCTCAGGGTCCTGGAGGCGTACAGGTCCTGAAGAGATGGCAGATCTCTCTGCAGAGCGGATGATATGCTGCAGTCTGCCCTTGTCCTTGACAGTGGCAGCAGCATACCAGATGGTGATGGAGGAGGTGAGGATGGACTTGGTTATGGCAGTGTAGAAGTGCACCATCATTGTCTTTGGCAGGTTGAACTTCTTCAAATGCCGCAGGAAGAACATCCTCTGTTGGGCTTGAGGTCCTGGGAGATGATGGTTCCCGGAAAGCGGCAGGACTCCACAATGTCTACAGGGGAGTCTCTCAAGGTGATGGGGGTGGGTGGGGCTGGGTTCTTTCTGAAGTCTACAACCATCTCCACTGTCTTCACAGCGTTGAGCTCCAAGTTGTTCTGACAGCACCAGGTCACCAGATGGTCAATCTCTCACCTGTAGGTGGACTCATCCACACCAGTGATGAGTCCAATAAGGGTGGTGTCATCCGCGACCTTCAGGAGCTTGACAGACTGGTGACTGAATTACTTCAGAATAAAAAGTGCAGTTTTTTTTTTAAGCGGTGTTTGCTGCTGACCCGATGGTTCCCTTTGCCGTTGGTGCAGGAGAGTGCTGCCTCGGGTGTTTCTGCGTACCCAGCGTCAGGGCTGTGGGTTCCATAGCTCCCAGAGCAGGCACTCCTCTGTTTGCTTGTGGTTGTTGATTCAGAGGCATCGATTTCAGCAGGACGGTGGAGGGAAATCGAGGTGGAGCAGAGGTTGGGGAGGGGGTGGATGCTGTGCTACATCTCTCCAGACTCGGCCCTTCCAGGTCCCTGCCGCCTGTGTCAGCCTGTGCTGCCGTCTGCTGCCCTCTGTTCCAGGGCTCCAGCCTGGCAGCAGCCTGCTGACCCGGCTGGAGCCCTCGTCTCATGGTTGTCTGCTCTGGCATGCTGGCCAAGGTTGCCATGAAATTCAGCTCCTCCTCCCCCTCAGCCAGCTTATGGGCTCAGCCCTTCCTTCACTCCACTGGGTCCCAGTACCAGGGCTCTGCCTCAACGCAGTGTTATGTGCTGTTACTGAACACTCTCATGCTCTCAGTGCAGTGACTGTGCATATCTCTGGTCACAGTGGTGTTATGTGCTGTTACTGAACACTCTCTCAGTGCAGTGACAGCGTATATCTCTGGTCACAGTGGTGTTATGTGCTGTTACTGAACACTCAGTGCAGTGACAGCGCATATCTGCCGTCACAGCAGTGTTATTCACAAGTGATTCACAGCTTCTCTGATCTCGGTGTTGAGAGGCAGCCTGTTCAATCATCCATATTTCCTGCTATGTCGGCACAACACAACACTCAAAATGGTAAGCACTTGTAACACAGCCCGTTCGCCTGTTCAAAACATGAATTGTGTATTCATATCTTTGAAGAAATCTTGCACTTCCAAATTCCTAATTTTTTATGAAATACTATAGGAACATTTGTTTAGATCGCCAACACAAAAGATACCTATAGATTCACTGTTCAGTTGTTTCTACAATACAGTGGTACCTTGACTTACGTGTTTAATTCGTTCCGTGACCGAGCTCGTAACTCAATTCCCTCGTATATCAAATTCATTTTCCCCATTGAAATTAATTTTTTTTGTTACGTGTTTTTAAATAAGAAAAATAGCACTGTATTGTATAAAAATATAATCAAACAAAATATATAGAATGTAAAGAAATAAACTGGTTTTCCTTCATTGCTACAATTTTCTTTTTTCACTTCACTTTCGCTAAACTTAATCTTCTTCATTGTTTTTTTTTTTTTTTTTGCTTTTTCGCCACGCTTCCCTCACTTTCATCTGCAGGGCGTTTCAATAAAAACCTGTCCAAGGAGGTTTGTTTCTTCCTCCCTTTTAGAATGTTTCGGAAATTAGTTAGGCAGGCGTCATTAAATAGCGCCGACGCACGACCAGCTGCAACTTTTTCCGGGTGTTTCCTTTCAATAAACTATTAAAGTCTCTCCCACATTCACTTTCGCTCGCTCGTACCTCAAATTTTGGCTCGCAACACAAAGCAAAAAATCGACCGAGCGACGGCTCGTAACTCGGAAAACTCGTAAGTTGGTGCACTCGTAAGTTAAAGTACCACTGTACTTTAATATAGCATGGAAATACTTGATACATGTTTCAATATGGTCTTTTTGTGGTTCCAAATAAAGGGAATAGTGGAAACAGTAGAGAGTGGAATCATTGAAAAAAATCTGAATACTGTAAAATATATATATATATATATATTTATATATATATATATATATATATATATATATATATATATATATATATATATACTTATGACATACTGTGGGTTTGTTTCACAGTTTTAAAAACAAAATGCTTTTTAGAACTTTTTTAGAACTTTTCATAGTTATGTTTGTGGACCAAACTGAATGATTTTTAAATTGCTTTTACAAAAAATCAGGCTGAACCACCAAAAACTATACATTTCTATGGTCCAATTTTAAAATCACTAACAGAAAATAGTGCATCGACTGTAATGCCACTGGCTGCTAGTGTTTTTTAGATCATTGTTCTATGATTGACCCAAAAATTCTAGTGCTGGTGCTTTTCCTTTGAGACATGTTCACAGTCCTCCCCTCACTACTTGATCTCTATTCTAACATGTATTCTCTGATTGCTCCATGTTGTCGCTATGTTTTTGCAGGTGGATACACATCCTTACTCCTGCTCTTACCACTATGTAAAATCAATCATCAATCATTTGACCACCAGCTCAAACGTGCGTGTCAAAAAACGTTGAAAACCCCGGCTGTGACAAAAGATGGTGATGCAACATTACATTCAATGATAATGTGGTAAAATTGATCCTGTTCCAAAGTAATCGGTGTCAATCGATTTATTTATCCGAAAACTTTCATGATCTAAACATGGAATGTTGTTACAGGTAATATGTTTCCATAAAACTATGCTTTAGCAGTAATGTTACTGTTACTTATCATTTTGAGTAGTTGGATATATTGGTAGTTAGATGCATCGTAATGAATGAAAAGATAGTATTTTCAAGTGCTAGTGCTAATGCGAATGAAGATGCGAATACGACTGCAACTGCGCAGACGACATAATTTTGGCACTGTTGGTCCCCCATACTTTAGAATCCACCCCAGCCACCATCGAGCGTGGTGACGCAAAAACTACAGAAAAAAAAAACCAAACAAACAAAATGGCAGCGAACGAAGATACCGAGTTGAAGCTGGCCCACGTGGGGAAGAAGAAAATAGTAAGTGCCGGTCATTTGTAGTTTCCCTAATGTGTTGCTACGTAATGATACCGTAAATGAGATAGCCCCTTTTTAAATACTTAGGTTTAACTACTTCAATTTTTTTTTAATTTGACTTTTCTAATTTCCAGCTAGTTCGCGTAACATGCTTACCGCTAGCTAGCGCAAGCTAAATTTAGTTGCCTGTAGAGTGCAACTGGAAACATGACATGTAACTATATTCTATTATAATAATATGCGCTATATAGTCTAGATTGTTAGCTGTACGACTTTGCCATCTTACGTTGCGAACGTTTGGCTATTTTGATGCATGGTCACTTAGTTGGCTAGCTAGCAGTATGTATGGCCATCTCTGGTTATGCACTAAAGGAGGTTATTATCACGCTAAATAAACTTTGAGAATTATGATTCTGGAACAGGATTGAAATGAAAACATCGAATATGCCAGTGATTTCCAATCTCGGTCTTGGGCTGACATAGCTGTGCATGTCATGAAGAATGAACGTCCCATGTTAACATTGTGCTGTTTTTCAAACCATTAGACATAGCAAATTAAAGACTGGAGTGAATCAACAAGATCATTGTAATCTCAACGTACTTTGTTCTGTACAGTCGTTCAGTTTGGATTGCTAACATTTGTTTGTCTGTGTTGTAACTTCCAGGCTCCGAAACGATACTGGGACAGCACAGAGAAAAAGGCAACAGAGGATGCTGAGGAAGGACAAAAACAGGAGGAACATGGTGAACAAAAAAAGAACATCAAAGGTGAAATGCCTTATCTGAAAAGGAAGAAAAGGAAGACTGAAGCTGGGAGAAAGAAGGGCATATCTGGGGTAAGGGGATGCCAGAGATCAAATGGACAAGGAAGTACTTCTGTGACCACCATACTGGGATGTACTCGTAGCATCATTTTGGAGATTTGCTATACACTAGCTATTCACCAGCTGTCCCATCTATAGTAATTTCACAACTCCAGCTCCACTCCACTTAAATACTTAAATTCCAGGAACCATGTTTTATTATTTATTATTTTTTACAGAAAATGGACCCTTTCCCAGGCCCTGCCCCTGTTTCAGAAGACAAGCTGAAGAAGTTTAAACGAGGGGAGAAGGGAAAGATGGTCAGTGGTTTTCTTATATGGATGTCAGTTAGGATACTGAATTAAAACCACAATTAAGCTGTAAATAAAATTTCTCTCTCTGTCTCTCTGTCTCTCTGTCTGTCTGTGTCTCTTTGCCTGCAGCCCCAAGGAACCAGAGGTAGACTAAAAGACAGTCTGTCAGGTGCAGAGGTTGCCTCAAATCTTGCCCAGAACCAGGCAGCACGCTATGACCTGCTGCTGCCGGAGGATGCTGGGTAATAACTTTTTCTGTACTGTATGCTTTAATGCATTCCCTGCAGTCCACCTAGTGCATCCGTCTCTCCCAGTATGTTCACTGCCACCTTATTCTCTCAGGTTTTTGGAAGGAGATGAGGATGAGGACACATGCACTTTCCTGCAGGAAGACATTGCAGATGCTGTTGACATCACTTCAGGGGCAAAGGTGATATCTTATTTCTTGGTTTTGTAATCTTTTTGTGTCTTCCACATAATTGTAATTTAAGGCTGTGCCTGCAGCATGTGTATTCCTCCCCCCCCACCCCACCCCCATAGCCATTGCAATCGGAGATGAGCATTATGATTGGTAGAAAAGTGTATTTCCCATGTATGGTAGTTTGGAAGGAGTTAATATAGTGGAGTGGTAATTCAAGGAACATTACCATGTGTAGGCCTTCACTTGCATCAGCCTTTTTTGGATGAAGTCATCTATGTTCTGCTACTCCCAGCTAATGTTGGCTAATGCATGGTCTGGGTTTGAACTTTGAACCTTTGCTGTATAGGCTTTAAGGTCCAGCCTGCAAATCTAGTCGATGTTTTTGGTTTTGTCATCTATTTTAAATGGAATGTAAACCTTGATGATACTGAATTCAGTAAGTATTTATGCTGTCATTTGTATTGTTCATAATTGCTGTGGAGTCACTAGTGCGCTATAATTGTTTTTTTAGAGATTTACTGTGCTCTCTCCTTTATCGCTGCAGTATTTCAACTTGACACTCTCCCAGTTTGGGCCCTACAGAGTGGATTATACTAGGAACGGCCGGTAAGTTTTGCCTTCTGTGACATTTCTGACACAACCACTCATGAATATATTTCGTTTCAGAGGATTCATTTTCTCTATTGAAAGGCTTTGTACTGTGAAATGGCTAGTGTTCCCTTGTGTGTGTGTGTGTGTGTGTGTGTGTGTGTGTGTGTGTGTGTATATATGTGAATATATATATATATATATATATATATATATATATATATATATATATATATATATATATATATACACACATATATAAAAAATGTCTCTAAGCAAAGTTAGTTCCTAAAATGTATGTTTGTTTGTTTGTTTCAGGCATCTCCTGCTGGGTGGCAGGCGGGGTCATGTGGCCTGCATCGACTGGCAGTCCAAACAGCTGAAGTGTGAGATGAATGTTATGGAAACAGTGAATGATGTCAAGTAAGCAGAAATGTGTATTCATGTTCGTGCCTCTGTTAGATAATGTCCGAATACTTGCATGTCCTGGTGATAATGGTTTAAATGTCTCTTGCAGTGACATATGTGTATGTGATCAAAGGCAAACCTGAACTCTAAACTGGAGTTAAACATGAGACCTTTCTGCAAATTGTAACGCAAGATTGCTTTTTATTTTTCTCTTTTACTATTTATAAAGTGAAAGAGGAAGAGGGCCCTCGGCAACCAAATTGTGGAGTGCTTTTAGCTTCTTCCTCTAAAACGCTTCCTCAATAACATCCACACACGGCACTGTTCACTCAATGAAGTACATATCTCCTTTCTCTCAAAGTAAAAAACCATATGAGGTCTGAGGGAGGTTGAAACAATATTGGATAATTAAACTTTAATATTTCTCCTTAACAATGTTTTTAATGACCCAACACAACTATAAAACCAAGGGTCTAGTAATGCATTTATATTATACAGTAGTGTGTCATAAAGGAGGTGTGCAATCAACTGCCATGGATAAGACTGGCACAGTAGTTGTGTGTGATGATCCTTAAAGTGATTGGTTGTTTTAGTAACATTTTTGTTGGTAGGTGGTAAGTGCAGCTCAGTTATTCGCTGCAAATCCCATGTAGCCTTTCAGATATAAGTGTTGCCTGTGTTGTGATGCAACTCAATAGCTGGGGGGGGAAAAACTGACCAAAGTGTTCCATCTAACCCTGGGGGGGATTACCACGAAGCAGGGTTACTGATTTGGCTGGATTAGGTTTCACATACACTTGCCACCCACGTTCCCTTGCCTCAGCAACCAAATCGGAGTGCTTTTAGCTTCGGAGTCTAAAACGCTTGCTCAATAACATCCACGCACGACACTGTTCACTCAATGAAGTACATATCTCCTTTCACTTGGAGTACAAAACCATATGAGGTCTGAGGGAGGTTGAAACATTTAGAATATACTGTAGCGTAATTCTTATTTTTTCAAAAACAGCAAGTTCTCTAAGAGCTGAAAAAACCTTAGAAGAATATACTGCAGAGACCTGTTTGATGTCAAGACTTGAAGGAAAGATCTGGACCAAGAATAATTTTTCAAACTACAGAATATGCAAACTGTCTTTCATTCCACACAAGGGGACAGTATCAGCCTAGCTGTCCTCTAAAATATTGGTACCTGCATTTGCCTTGAAAAATCCATGTTGGTAGATCTCCATTAAAGGCCCATACGCATCAGTGTTCTCTTACTGGTTCCTGTATCTAAAATGGCCACAGCCACAAAACATTTGTGGGTTTCAAAAGCCAAAATTCTCACCCGCCTCCTGTGGTCAGCTGTCTTTGTTAACATCTAGCAACATCATCCGATAATTATGCAAAACATACCTCATGTCACATAGGAAATTGTTTTACAAAGAGCTCGGGAAAAAATTGCATTTGTTTTCCTTGGATCCAGTATGCAACACGCATCATGCTCCAGGGTGATATGAAAAGCTCAAACACAAAACATCTTTGTGGCACTTTAAATAATGTACGGCCTTCATTGTTGTAAAACCTTTAGGGTTTTCAAAATCATCACATAGTTTTGAGTGCATTGTTGCTCTTCAGCAGAGTAACTGGATTGCTTCTTGTTCTTTAGGTGGCTCCACAGTGAAGCTATGTATGCAGTGGCTCAGAAGAAGTGGCTGTACATTTATGACTCCAGCGGGATTGAGCTTCACTGCATTCGGAAATTCAACGATGTCTTGCGTCTGCAGTTCCTGCCCTACCATTTCCTACTTGCCACAGCAGTGCGTAACTTGAGAATTTGGTTATTTAGTTATTTATCAGTGTAACATGGGCTTCATTCAAGCTACAGCTACAAGTTGCACAATTTTGTTATTCCGCAGTACCGTTGTGCATAAGGTCTTCTGTGTATTGTTTATGTCTGCCTGTAC
Organism: Conger conger; assembly: GCF_963514075.1. NCBI lineage: Eukaryota > Metazoa > Chordata > Actinopteri > Anguilliformes > Congridae > Conger > Conger conger. The sequence continues at coordinate 35,561,348 of NC_083769.1, read as the reverse complement.
TTGTGCTTACATGCGATTCTGTTTTTCCCCCCAGAGTACAACAGGGTTTCTGCAGTACCTGGATGTTTCTGTAGGGAAGGAAGTGGCTGCTATCTGCACCAAAGCGGGGCGTCTGGACGTGATGGCTCTGAACCCGCAGAATGCCATCATCCATCTTGGCCACCCAACTGGCACAGTGACCCTTTGGTCGCCAAATCAGCGGGAGCCACTGGTTAAGATGCTTTGTCATAAAGGAGGTGTGCGATCAATTGCCGTGGATAAGACTGGCACGTGAGTCACTTCAAATCAAAGTTTGAATCCAGTAGTTGTGTGTGATGATCCTTAAACTTATTGGTTGTTTTAGTGACATTTGCGTTGGTAGGTGGTAAGTGCAGCTCAATAGCTGGAAAAAAATAAAAATAATAAAAGTGGCCAAAGTGTTCCAGCTAACCCTGGGGGATACCATGAAGCAAGGTTACCTGGATTTGTTCAGAGTAAAACCCGCTGGAACCTTTCAAAAACTGGAATGATTGAAGTGTAATCCCTGGTGGATGAGACTATTGATTCATAAAAATAAGTAAGTAAGTAAGCCATTTCAATTGAACTAGTTTCTGAATTAGAAATAGTCTAGCTGCTAGCTAGTTTCTTCACATTCAGGCTAGTTGGCTAACCTGGCTGTATTATGGGGATCTTTTCTCCTATATCCTTTGGAATTTTCACAATCCACTGACGATGTACTTGTGAATCTTGTGGAGAGGGATGAATGGTCACTTTCTGTCCTTTGATAGGAGTGACATTTTTTGCTACAACAGCCAAAAGTATGGGTTACTCCATCTAGCTGCTACTCTCAAACTGGAATCTGCTGCCTTCTCATGTATGTAGCGCTGCACTGGAAATGGAAAATGCATCACTTCCTGTGTGCCAAGCTTGAAAGCAACTAATGCATTACTATCTGTAAGGCAATTATATTTATTTGATATTGCCTAAGAAGTGCCAATGATCAAAGTTATATAAAAGGTAATGTGTGTGTATATACAGCAAAAAAACACGGTTGATTTAGACCCCAATTTTGGAAATATACTTTTGGTGAAGTGGTGCATTGATGTGAATCTCAAAAATCAATGTTTATTTTGTTTTTTGGGGAGGTGGCTGGACTGCTCATATCTATATTTTGTGCTGAACTACTGATGCAAAAGAAGTAAATTAGCTAAATGCCCAACATTTAGACATTTTTTGAAAGTCTTTCCAAATTTTGAACCACTTAGACGTTTCTGTTACAGTACATACTACTTGCTTTCGACAAGTGTGGAGGAGAGGTACAGTGTTGGTGTTGATTGAGGAGTTGATTCTCTCAGTTTGATGTTGTTGGAAAAACAGGGCTGCATTTTCGACTATAAGATGAAATGTTACACTGCATCATCATCATCATCATCTTTGCTCACATTCTTGTAGCCTTGTGATAAAAAACATATAAGTTGAAAAATTGAACCAACATAACCAGTATATAAAAGAACATAAAAAAATTTTTTTTCATGCTGGGCCAAATGTTTTTTTTTTGTTTCTCCCCACGCTTACTCACAGGTACATGGTGACCTCAGGTCTCGACAGGAAGCTGAAGGTTTTTGACGTCCGTACTTTTCAACCTCTGAAATCCTACTTCCTCCCCGCCGGGGCATCGTGCCTGGCCCTGAGCCAGAGAGGGCTGCTCTGTGCCTCCACTGGCGATATTGTTCAGGTGTGTCTCTGCCGTCATTCTTGCAAGTGGGCATTTCTGGGGTGTCTAGCTGCTCAGTCATGGGGGTGACATGGCTCAGGCAGTAAGAGCAGTCGTCTGGCAGTCGGAGGGTTGCCGGTTCGATCCCCCGCCCGGGCTGTGTCGAACTGTCCCTGAGCAAGACACCTAACCCCCAAATGCTCCTGACGAGCTGATCGGCGCCTTGCATGGCAGCCAACCGCCGTCCGGGTGTGAGTGTGTGTATGAATGGGTGACTGAGAAGCATCAATTGTACAGCGCTTTGGATAAAGGCGCTATATAAATGACAACCATTTACTATTCAGTCAGCAGTCAGCCATATCCCATATTTGGTGGATGCTTCACTTTGGGGTGGGAGGTCTCTGAAGTTTAGCAAGCATTTAGTGTACCCAGATAATTTTTACACTATAATGACCTGCTCGAGCCGATATATGATTCAGAAGATGCTGACTTGAGAGTAACATAACATTTTTTACATTTAAAAAAGACATATCTAAATAATAAAGACATGACAAAGACATGTCATAACAAAAGCAGTTGCTAGCTGAATATGGTGTAGGGAGCAGAAAACCAAAAAAAAACAAAGCCGCTATAAATAACAGTGAAATGTGAAAGTGTAAGCTCTTTCACATTTGCTGATGAATTTTTATGACCTGAATTGAACTTCAGAAAACGAGAAAGCCGTGGAATCATTTCAAAGTAAATCCACCCGGGAACTGCTCATATTTGTCCGCCAGCTTCAGATGTAGTTTTTCACATAAGCGGAAATTGCATCAGACAGAATTTCACTGTTAACAGTTTCTGCTAAGTATCTACTCCACATGCACTACTTCAATGGTGAAAATGGAGAAACATCTCCGTAGCAAGCTCAGCATGGGTCTGGTTTTCACTACTTCTGCATTTTTAAAATTTCAGACGATATGCATTACGTTACAGGCATTTGCCAGATGCTCTTATCAAGAGCAACATAAAAAAAGTGAATAACCAGGGACTAGTGTGCTGAAAACCATAGAAGGAAGTATAGTTCCAAGTGCTGGATGTGACCACATGGACCTTGTGCTTGGACCCTGTAGATTAATCTGTTGAGAGCAAACGAAAGTGTGAAAATCTATTGCTACCAATAATCAAACGAGTGTACATAATTGCGATAACTATGATTTACAGCTTGCATACAATTATTCTAATCAGAAATTACAGAGAGGTTAATTAATTAACCCCTTGCCCCTTTTCTTAACACAAGCTTGAAAATGATATCCCGAAAATAAAATGGTTACCGTTCTTGAACCCTTTTGACTACAGGCATAATCCTGATCCCATCTGATGGGTAACCCTTCGGGGAGTTAGTCAGAATTTCCTTAAGTAAGTATTACTAAAGCAAAGTTACACAAGCTCAGACAGTGGAAGTGGAGGTCTTTTTTATTTTATTTATTTTATTTTTATTTATTTATTTATTTTCCCTCACTGGGAACTTTGAGTGGATACAGATTATTGTGCACGTGCCAGTGGGGTGGAGCAACACTCATTCATACCTATACCAGAGTCTGTCTTTATATCCGCCTGCAAGCGTTACTATACCATCCTGTCAATGTCTATTAAGCAGTCGTGTCTTTATGCAGGTCTACAAGGATGTGTGCAGCACTCCAGTGAAAAAGCCCTACATGACTCATCGTGTGCGGGGTTCGGTGTGCGGAGCCCAGTTCTGCCCCTTTGAGGATGTCCTGGGTGTGGGGCATGCAGAGGGCTTCACCAGCATGCTTGTACCAGGTCAGCATCTCTAATTAAGGCCATGCAGACGTGCACATACAGTGCAGTCAGTAAGTGTCTCTGCTCCAACAAACAAAGAGTAGGAATTACAGCCCTTTTTATACATAGTGCCCCCAATTTTAAGGGACAAAACGTTGTTGTACAAATGAACACAAACCAAAATAAAGTCATCCTATTCAATATTTTGTTGCAAATCCTTTGCAGTCGATGACTGTCTGAAGTCTACGACCCTGGTGATGCTCAGCCTCTGTTGTAGCCCTCTTCAGCTCCGCCTTGTTTCTGGGACCATTTGCCTGAAGTCTGGCCTTCAGCAAATTAAATGCATGCTCAACTACATTGACTTCAGTTGGAACATTCCACTTTTTGGCCTGAAAAAACACATTTGTTTTGTTGTTTTGCTGTATGTTTTGGATCATTGACCTGCATTGTTGTCCAGTCGGTTTTGATGCATTTTTCTGAGCAGACTACCTGGTCGTTTGCCATTGCTGAGCTCACCAGTGTGTTTGTTCTTCTTAAAAATGTACCAAAGAGATTTTGACGCACCTAATTGTTGGTTATGTCTCCGATTGAAATGTTCTGGTTGATATTTTTCAACCGATTGATGGCCTGCTTTACCAGCATTGACACTTCATGCTGAGAGACAATAACAACTTCAAACTTAAAACACAACAAATTTCTCTCTTTTTAAAACATTTTTTTAATTAAATGTGCTGGAGTACAGAGCCAAAACAATAACAAAAAAAAAGAAAAAAAAAATACAAAAGAAATGTCACTGTCCAAATACTTATGGACTGCACTGTATATGACCAGTATGTGCTTTAAAAGATCTGTTCTGTTTGCAGGCTTATAGCTCTATGGTTTCTGCCTTCTATCCTAAATGGGATAGGATTGTCCATATTCAGGAATGGGAGTTGCTCATCCCTGTGCCATTGCAGGTGCCGGGGAACCCAATTTCGATGGACTGGATGCAAACCCCTACCGCAGTGTTAAACAGCGGCAGGAGTGGGAGGTAAAGGCTCTGCTAGAGAAAGTCCAGCCTGAGCTCATCGGGCTGGATCCAGGCCAGTTGGGTCTGGTGGACCGGGCCACCTGGGAGCAGCGGCACCAAGACAAAGTCCAGGCACTGGTAAGAACCCCATGCTAGAGCCCTGCAATAGGATTGGGATCCCTTGGGAAACTTGTGAGACAAGTTTACTCTGATGCAGATTACACTGGCGAGGAGTCAGACAAGTAGGAGTGGTCGGGAATGGGACAGAACCTTTGTAGGAGTGGTCGGGAATGGAAATTACACCGGTGCAGATAAAAATGTGTAGTGTCATTTTTCATATTTCATCAATATTTCCATAAATGGACAGGTTACATATTGTTACTCAAATATCAAAAGAAAATACTAAAGGTGCACACTGTCTAGGAGAGATTTTGTAATCAGTTACGGGGGGCAAGGGTACCCAATCGGTAATAAATATGTCAACATATTAGGAGAAATGTAGTGTTCATATAAACCTAATATTTCACATGTAAGGATATAATACATATTTGCCACAGACAGACGGAAAGCTATTGATAAATATTGTGAAATATGCATGTTCTGCTGTTTTTTTGTTTTTTTATTGTTTGTGTCTTTATCCACATGTAGGGATTCGACCCACTTGCTAAGGCAAAGTTTACGCCAAAGTTTAGGACCAAAGGTCGGAGTTCTTCAGGAAAAGTTCAGAAGCGCAAGAAGCAAGTAGCCCATGAAGATCAAAGGGTGAGCTGCTCACACACGCCTGCATAGGCTGACTCACACATTGCATGCTTGAATTCACACTCACACAATTCACACATGGACACAACAGCATTCACAGCCTCCATAGATGTTGAGTGGTCACACTGTTGTCTATTTATGTCCTCTCAGGATCAGATCAGAGAAACAGTGGAGCAACTGCAGAAAGAGACGCAGAAAAAGATCAACACTGACCAGGGTCAAAGGTCGGCTCTAGATCGATTCAGGAAGTAGGACAGAGAGCCACTGTCCAGCAGCAACTCGAGGCCCCAGTGGAGCCAAACGTTTTGTACATTATAATAAAGAACATATTCATAATGCTCCCCCACCACCTCCTGCTTTATTTCGCCAGTTTGAGTGGCCTCGTCTCCTCTCATTGTGAACAAAGGACCTGTCTGTAACGGAACCTTCCAATGGCTGTACTCAGATTTCAGTTTTTTTAATTATTTTTTTTATTTTATTATTTAACTGAATAAAATGTTTTCTAAAAATGTCCAAAATAGCCATTAAATGGTTCGTTTCATTTGGCTTAATTTCATTCATTGCAATGTATCTAACTCCCAATGTATCTTAACTACTCAAAATGATAAGTGATAAGAACTGTAACATTACTCCTAAAGCATAGTTTTATGGAAACGGATTACTTGTAACAACATTCCATGTTTTGATCATGAATGTTTTGGGATAAATAAATCGATTGACACAGATTACTTTGGAACAGGATACATTTTACCACATTATCATTGAATGTAATGTTGCATCACCATCTTTTGTCACAGCCGGGGTTTTCAACCTTTTTTGACGAGCACGTTTGAGCTGGTGGTCAAATGACTGATGATTGATTTTACATAGTGGTAAGAGCAGGAGTAAGGATGTGTATCCACCTGCAACAACATAACGACAACATGGACCAGTCAGAGAATACATGTTAGAATAGAGATCAAGTAGTGAGAGGAGGTGGTCAATGGAATAGCAGTACTACTTCAGAGAGGTGGCCTTGTTTCTCGTCTTAGAGGTGGGGGGGTTGTCCTGGTAGAGGACAGTGTCTTTCACTGCAGTTCAGGATTTTTTCCCCACTTTGTACCTATAATCTTGTTCCTATGATTATAGTTTTTACAATTGCTAAAAGTTCACTTTTTCAAAACTCTTCATACAACTCTTCAATCCAACATGCAGCTTGTCAGTTCATTTAATTCACAAAATGGATCAAAAATACTAAACCACTGTGAACATGTCTCAAAGGAAAAGCAGCAGCACTAGAATCTTTTGGGTCAATCAGAGAACAATGATCTAAAAAACACTAACAGCCAGTGGCATTACAGTGGATACACTATTTTCTGTTAGTGATTTTCAAATTGGACTAGAAATGTATAGTTTTTGGTGGTTAAGCCGGATTTTTTGTAAAAGCAATGAAAAAATTATTCAGTTTGGTCCACATGCAGTACTCTTGTGCTAACTGAAAAGATTGTGACTCACATCTGATGACAGTTTCTCAGGTTGAACTGACACTTGACACAAAAAAATGACACTTCACACAAGTTTTTTTTAGGTATAAATGTTCACAGATATAGCCAACATTAGCACACGTTGGTTTGGGGCAGGTTGTCTCAATTTTATCACGTGTTGCAATAAATTCACGCATAGAACTTCCTCAAAAATTTTGATACTGTGTCATCAGAATTCCTGTTTTTTATAATAGTACTACCGTTATTGTAAAGTGTTTGTTATATATATATATAAACTACTTCCTTCATTCTCGCAATACAAAACTACATTACAGTGCTGTATCGGCATGAGGCATATCCAGCCAAGGGGAATGATGGACGATATGGCTATGCACAACCAGTTCAACCTGAGCGACTGTCTTCAGGAACTGATCTTATCTGAAAGCAATGGAGTCACAATCAATGCTATGAAAAATAGTATAAGGCTCCATTATAGATTATAAATATGTTTAGAGCAGAAAACATCCCTGGACTACACAAGACAAGCATTTAGCCTGACTGTCAAATTTATGCTAGTACCCAACGCCAGGCAACTTTTATGTGCCAGAACTGTGAATCTGACTGAAGCGTAAATTATATATATATTAGACTACAACTGCCTCATGCCACAGTGTTCTGCTATTACGTTATGCTTGTGTTATGCTGTTGTTCTGAGTAGAGACTATTGATGGGGGATGGGAAGTAAAGGAGGATGTTCTGCAGTTATTCGTCATGGGGGCCAAGTACTTCCCAGATGTGGTCCTTTTATGAATGTAACAGGTTACCAGTTACGCATTACTAAAAACACCCTAACTAGCAAATAGGCTATGCTATGTTAATGTGCATTCCGATATCTGGTTTGCTGATGCGCGTATTAATCAGTTCTGGGGGCCTATAAATAGCCTGCAACAACTAGCGTTTGTGTTTTTAAACTGTGTTGTATCTGCTTTTTCCCTGGGATTCCATTTTTATTTCTATTTTTAATACTCGTACTACTGACAAACCAACTGTTGATCGAGTTGGGACTTTGGGGCGGCTTACTGTTTACGTTGCAGTGCGTGGTTTGGAATCGAGGCCAACCGAAAGTCCTTCTCCATAGCCTCCCCAAACTCCTCCCATACCCGGGTTTTTGCTTCAGTGACTGCCGAAGCCGCAGCCCTTCTGGCCACCCGGTACCTGTCTGCTGCTTCAGGGGACCCCCGGGCCAGCCAAGCCCGAAAGGCCTCCTTCTTCAGCTTGACGGCCTCCCTCACCGCTGGTGTCCACCAGCGGGTTCTTGGGTTGCCGCCCCGACAGGCACCGATGACCTTCTGGCCACAGCTCCTGCTTGCCGCCTCTGCAATGGAGGCTTTGAACATGGCCCACTCGGACTCCATGTCCCCAGCTTCCCCCGGGATGCGTGAGAAGTTCTTCCGGAGGTGGGAGTTGAAGACCTCGTGAACAGGGGCCTCCGCCAGACGTTCCCAGTTCACCCTCACTACACGTTTGGGTTTACCAGGTCTGTCCGGCAGCCTCCCCGGCCACTTGATCCAACTCACCACCAGGTGGTGATCAGCTGACAGCTCTGCTCCTCTCTTCACCCGAGTGTCCAAGACATACGGCCGCAGGTCTGACGATACGACCACAAAGTCGATCATCGATCTTTGGCCTATGGTGCTCTGGTACCAAGTACACTTATGAGCTACCCTATGCTCGAACATGGTGTTTGTTATCGACAATCCATGACCAGCACAGAAGTCCAATAACAAAACACCGCTTGGGTTCAGATCAGGCAGGCCGTTCCTCCCAATCACCCCCCTCCAGGTTTCTCCGTCATTGCCCACGTGAGCGTTTTAGTCGCCCAGCAGAACTATGGAGTCTCCGGGTGGCACCCTTTCCAGGATGCCGCCCAGTGACTCCAAGAAGGCCGGATACTCTGAACTGCCGTTTGGTGCATAAGCACAAATGACAGTCAGAGCTTTCCCCCCAGCGACACGTAGTCGCAGAGAGGCGACCCTCTCGTTCCCCGGGTGGAACTCCAACACAGTGGTGTTGGCTCAGCCGGTGGCTTGTGATTGTCAATTCTGCTTTGGGGTTGTGTGGCAACTTGGGGCACAGGAAATATTTTGCGAGTGGGGGGAAGAAATTACCAAATATCAAGAAATTCCAGAGGCTAATGTTCAAAGGTCAGTCCAGGTATTGAAGTTGAAGAGAGGTTGGGTATTCCAGTAAGACAATGATCCAAAGCATGAAGGTTTTGTAATGGCTATCACAGTCCTCAGACTTGAATATTATTGAAAATCTGTGGAGAGATCTCAAACATGCCGTACATGCAAGGAAGCCAAATAATATTTGTGTTCTGACAGGAAGCGAGGATCGAAACTCTTAGCTGGCTACAGGAAGTTGTAAAAAATTTAAATAAAATGTAATCTTGCTTTACAATTTGAAGAAATGCGTTATGTTTAACGTTTAGAGGTCAGGTTCACTTAGATGGGGTGCCCAAAACATACAAAACATGTGTCCCAGACTTCATTCTTTCATTTGATATGACATATTCCATTGTGATGTATTGCGCTCAATAAATATAAGAGAGTAAACCGTGTGAGTATGCCCTGCTCTCCCCTACATCTTATCACTTTGCCCATCTGTGTTATCTACCTCAGAATCTTCCATTGCAAGTAATGGAATGAAGTTCAGTCCCAGTGTGATTTGATAATTTTTGTTAGGGTGATCTCATCGCAAGGGCAGACCTGGCTTATTTCAGGGCCGTGGAGGGTGTTCTGGTCAGCTACAAACAGCTGCGAGGCATTCTGTTGGATGATAGTTAAAAGTAAAAACCATGACATTGCATGACAAAAACCAGTTTTTGTTTTGTTTGTCCATTCCTCTTGCGCTGTATGCTGCTGTGTATGTGTTGTTGCCAAGTAACGTTAGGCCTGCTGACAGCTTTTTATGGCTGGGTTGAGGGTCAATCATGCATTGAATATAGCCTACATGTACAGTAACTGCGAATGGCAAATGCGTGGCTGTTTTTTTAGGCATCTAAAGAAATGTAAATCTTCATTTTAACAAAATTGTTGTGTGCGTTTTGTGCCCCTCATTGTACTCCCTGGGGCTCATGGTTGGAGCTCAAACCATTGCAAGTGCCATGGCACGCCTATGCTCCATTCTTGGCCTGTTGAAGCTCGTCAAGCATGCTTTGCTGTGCATGTTACCTGAGAGATTGTTTGGCTTTTCCGTCCATGGCTACAGTTCTATCACGTATTTTGATCGCTGGAAAACTGCCTTCTCGAAAATGGTGAGCCCGATTTACATTGTGCTCCTGTTAAAACCTGTCAAACATGTCTTGTGAAAGGGCAACTGCGATAGCATTCTCTGCTTGTGTACACACATAAGCTGATGGCATGTCACCTGAGGGAACCTGGTTAGTGTTTGGCTCTTTTTCCCATGGGAACCGACAGGCCACATATTTTGACAGTGACATTTTTTGGTATTGAGCATTTTCCAGAAAGTGATACATTTGGCACATGGTGTCTAGATCTTTTACATTTGGGATGGACTTGAATTGATTAAATGTTACATTAAATGTTCCCCCTTTGTTTGGTGCCCTTCCTAATGGTTGGTAACATAGGGGATACTTTATATTGCCTATGCCTTGAACCAGCATTGATTATGGGAGTAATATGTTGGCCGCAGCATACAAATGGCATGAAATGGGAATAGCATTTCAACATAAATGCCCTATAATGATCATAACACGATGGAACATATTATAGCAATAGAGGTATATACAGTGGCTAAAGAAAGTATTTGAAATCCATTCAAATTTTGCATACATTTTTTTTCACATTTTATTTTAAATGGATGAAATTGACATTTTTGCTAATTTATCTACACAAAAAAACATTTTAAGAAATTTTAGCAAATTTATAAAAAAAAATCTAGAACTAATTTGTAGAAGTTTCTAATTCTGAAAACGTATTAACTCTGAGAAACATCAATAGAATGTCCATTGTTTACTTAAAATTTATTTAGAGCAATTATCATTGTTGTCTGTTTCGCTGTTGCATTCGTCTACTCAAGTACTTGTACATATGAATTCTATTATCTACATTTTGTATTGGTGCTCTTGAACACCTTATGCTCAAGTGCAAGCTTCAATGACCAGTAACCATAATGCAATTACTAAGTGCTGTTCTCCCCATCCGTGCGCGATCAACCTCAGTATTACTTCTGCTGGTGGTGCTGCCCTTTTTTAATGGGCTTTTTTCTTAGAAATTAGACTGTTTCTCTGTTTCTGCTGAAGCGGTTGTTAAAAACCTTAGTGTAACAATTGTCTTTCCAGGCCCATGTAGGTGTAATAGTGGATATTTAAAAATCCACACCTGACCGGTGGCACTGAGCATGCGTCAACGGTGCCAGTGGGGTTAGCCACAACCTTAATCACCGGGGAAGTTTGTGTGGTATTTTGGGCATAGATTACCTGCTAGCTCAATACCTGAACTGTTACCATCTTAACCTGTAGGCCAGCGGAGGATGGGAATCCCTCTACAGCCGGGTTCCTCTCAAGATTTCTTCCCATCGGGGATTTTTTTTTTCTTGAGACTGTTTGAGGGTTTTTCTCCTACTAAGGAGTCATTTACCTTATATGCTGTTTTGGGGGCTTAGGGCTTGGGGGAATATTTACCATGTTCTGTAAAGCGTCTTTGTAAATGGCTGGCATTTATATAGCGGCTTTATCCAAAGCACTGTACAATGGAAGCTTCTCATTCATCCATTCATACACACACTCACACACCAACGGCGATTGGCTGCCATGCAAGGTACCAGTCAGCTTGTCAGGAGCATTTGGGGGTTAGGTGTCTTGCACAGGGACACTTCGACACATCCAGGGTGGGATCGAACCAGCAACCCTCTGACTGCCAGACAACTGCCAGACAACTGCTCTAACAACCTGAAAAGCGAAATACAAATAAAATGTAATTGAATTGAAGAATTACAGGATTATGCCTGTAGTCAAGAATAATAACCATTTTATTTGGCTATGTGACTTTCAAGCTTGTGTCAAGAAAAGGGGCGATATTTAAGTGATTAAGTCTGTATGCCTTTATGGCTGTATGCTTCATGTCATTGTCGTGCTGAGGTGAACCATTGCCCCAGTTTGAGGTCACATGCACGTTTTCTTCAATGACCTCTCTGTATTTGGCTGCATTTATCCATCCCTTAATTCTGACCAGTATCCCTGTCGTTGAGAAGCAGCCCCATACCATCGGCCAAATAATCTATTTCCTCATGCTTCCACAGTCCAAGAGGGCTGTCATATGCCTTTTACTCAAGAGACCTGGTGGATCCAAATGTCTTCCATTTCACAATTATTGCCCTGATCTGTGCCTCATGAAAAAGTTTATTGCAGAGGTCTACAGAGAGTTCCCTGGACTTCATGACTTGTTTTTTGTCCTGACATGCAGTGTGAATGGTGGGACCTTATATACTAAAACCATGTTTTTACTTTTTCACTATGGGTTGACTGATGGGAAAAAATGATGTTTCATCCATTTGAAATGAAACCTACAACACAATAAAGTGTGCTAAAAGTGAAGGGGTCAATACTCAATACTGTATGACAAACGTATATGTGAGCAGGTTTGAATGGGATCTTCAATCATTCCTTACAAATAGGCTAGTCTACTTTCATACACTACTCTCTTCCAAAGAGCTTTGCTGTTTCCAAACAAATGAAGCTGAATTGAAGAGGACAGGGCCAGCTGTTCATTTTCATCATTTTTTGACAGTGTGTTATATATTCAGATCAGAAAAAAAAATCATATTCAAAAGTCGTAAGTTATGTACTGTTTACTTTTGATACATTAAAACTATTAAAGAATCATATTTATGCCTCATGATATTTGGGCTATTTTGAGTGTTGAGCTACCAAGGGAATAGTGAAGCAATACCTATGTTTGTTCCATATTCATTTATTTTTATCACGCAATTGGCAACATTTTTAACATTAATCACCAAGATAATTTAAATTTCTTCATTAAAGGAAACTGACCATTGAGGCCATTGGATTCGTAGCTTTAGACTTTTTCATCCCTGAATCAGTAGGCGTATGCTGATTATGACAACCACTGCCAAATGATTTGTTCCGGTGTCAACCAGCAGCAGATGAGTTCCCCTAATGAGTCCGGTTCTGCTCAAGATTTCTTCCTGTTCTTCCAGAGAGTTTTTTCTTCGTACTCTTGGGGACCAGTTTCTCTGTAAAGCTGCTTTGTGACAAAGGCACTTATACAAATAAAAATTAATTGATTTATTGCTCTCTTTGTCCTTGTTATGTTGCTGCAGTTTGTAGTTTTATTTAGCATTGTTTTATTTTATTTTTTTAGATTTCACTAACTTCTGATAAATAACATTTAACATTTTCTCCTAGGGGTAGGTTCCCGTACCCAAAATCCAAGGATGCACCGGGAACTCACCCACAAAGGCCAAGATCCCAGAAGAACATTAAAAGAACTGCAGGCCTCTCTAGCCTCAGCTAAGTTCATGATCATGACTCAAGAACGAAAACGAGAATGGGGAAAAATAGGATTCATGGGAGAGTAGCAAGATGGAAACCTCTGCTAACCAAGACAAATATCAATGCCCATCTCACATTTGAATAAAGAAATGCCCACATGATCCCCAGCACTTTGGAATAGTGTTCTATGGACAGATGTCTGGTGTAAAGCAAACGCAGCATTTAATTTACCAACAGCAAAACATGGTAGTGGTACTCAATTCTGCACTGTACCAGAAAACTCTTAAGCTGAATGTCTGGTCATCTGTCTGTGAGCTGAAGCTGTATGTTAACTAGGTTATGCGGCAAGACAATGATCTAACACACAAAGGTAAGTCCATATACGAATGGCTGAAAAGAAACAAAACTATGAAACAAAATGTTTTGGAGTGGCCCAGTCTTGATTAAATTTATGAAACTGTAATTTAAAAATATGTTTTGTGTCTATATGGGTTCCTTTACATTTTGTAAGCAGATCTGAAACCATTCAGGATGCCAAATATGCAATAATAGAGGAATAGAGGATTACATTACATGTCATTCTGGCTGACACTCTTATCCAAAGCGACTTACAGTTGATTAGACTAAGCAGGAGACAATCCTCCCCTGGAGCAATGCAGGGTTAAGGGGATCGAACAACCAAGCTTGCGGGTCCCAGTCATGTACTTAAACCACGATGCTACATGCCGCCCCACTGTACTTTTTCAGTCACATCTGTCCAACCGGTGCACTGGTCATAATCTATATGCCAGTGCAATTAAACCCTATGGTTAAACCAACTATAAACAGAAAAATCAACAAGGAAACTGTCAATGCATTTAAATATTCATATTACAAAAATAAATTTCTCAGAACGCCCAAGAATACATATTTGGAATTATGTTTGTGCTTTATCAGCTTCATTTGCCATATAGTTCAGTCCTGTAGCCTCTTACTGATGCATCTCCACTTGTACTCAGCTGAACCTCATTAATACTGTATCCACTACTGTGGTCACTAAAAACCCTTTTCCCTCCCCAGCATGGTCCCCAGCAGGGCTTGCACCTTGCACAGGCCCAAGGATGCGTGCAGACCCAGCCATGAGCATGCGGGTGGGGAATGCACCTCCCCCCAGATGCGAATCATCTCTGTGGGAGAGATGCGGTGCACCGATGCCATTGCCTGGTAGCAGCAGCGGTTGTAGGGCAGACCAGGGCCCCCAGAGAACAGTGGGCTGTGGGAGGGGAGAATGCCGGCAGCTCGAGCAGACAGTCCAACAAATATATCCTCAGGAGGCAGGGGCAAATGAGGTGAAACAGGAGCGATGGCCTGGGAGATCTTGAGAATGGCAGAGCGGGAAAGGATGTAAGCTGTTCCACTGCAGTAGTCAGGGAAGACCTCCGGGGCATAGACAGCAGCTGGGACATAGTGCTTGCTGGCCGAATTGCGGTTGGGAGACACCTGAAGGTGGACTCGGCCCAGGTACAGGTCACCCTCAGTGCTGTAGCTCCTATTCAGGTAACGTATGAGCACGCCAGGGTTAAAAAAGACATCATCGTCCACTTTGGCAATGAAGTGTGTCTGCAGGCAGAAACGGTGGGCCCAGCCGAACATCGACAGGGTTTTCATGGTGAGGTTAGCGTAAGTATCCAGGAAGCGCCCCTGTACCAGGTCTCTGTGATCTCGTGCCTCCTCCAGAAGCTGTTTGGATAGTCCAGGATCAGACGTCAAGCCCACCATGAACAGGGTTATGACCCGCCGACCCCTGACCTCAGTCTCACCACCCCAGGTGTTCCGGATGGCCTGTCGGGCCTTCTGATTGGCTGGAGCAGTTGTTACCATGGTGAGGAGGTAAGGTTTGGCACGCTGACACACAAATGGACTGGGCATCAGAGGATATTCCTCTGGGTTTGGGGGGCTTCTGTGAGTGCCCCTGCCCCCCTGCACCACCCTCGCTGTATTCATGGCCAGAGACATGCTCCAGGACTCAATAGCATCAACATGCAATAAGGCTAGCAGAGCGGCAACACATGACACTGTCAGGCAGAGCAGAGAAGTACTGCTATGCCTCCATTTCCAACACCGGAAAATCCACAGCCGCCTCCCCACCATCTTCACTGGTGCCTGATCTCCTTGACGTCTTGCTCTTCCTCCTCAGCTGCCCTCTAAATTCACAAAATCCCTTCAGGTCTCTGTAATCTCAACCAGCATCATACCTCTCCACTGCCCTCAATCTGTCCTGATGGGCTCTCGGCAGCAGGAAGCACCAGTGCCTGGCTCAGCTGCTGGGCTTGTAGCAATGGTTCCCCTCCAGGGGTTTTTTCAGTGTCCGCCTCTCAGATTCTGCTCAGCAAATGTTTCATAACATGCTGTCCCACTGCAGGCAGCTGTAAAATGGAACACAGCCAGATGACATCCATTTCTTCTGAGAGAGGTTAAACACGGCTACTTCCGATATGCTAGCCATTACTAAAATTACCAACAGTTAGGCAATTTAAGTACATTTGAAAATAGAAATCTAATGTGAATATTTTGAAACACTTCACAATATATTGGCATACAAATAATTTGTGTTTTAACAGAATTGAATGAAGAAGTACACTGCTACAAAATATATTATTTCATTTTTACAGAAAATGGCATTCATCTAAGGGATATTAGCAGATTATCTAAGTAATGAATTTAGTAATGAAGTCATTTTAAGTAGGCTACAACATAATTACAGAAAGACACCATAATATGAATTTGTTTCATTTCTTAATAAAGCACATTACATAATCAAAAGATATGCTAATACTATGCACCATTATTTGTAAATGAATTAAAATGTCTCATACATAAAAAAAACTAAAACAAATAGACGACATTGATATTAGCAGAAATGCGCTTGTAATTAATACAGGGTAGCCTATCGGAAATGATAGATATTTTCGTATTTGGTGAAACGGTGCCGCAAAATGCTATTCAAAAATGAATCTTCGCGAGAAAGCTGCCAGTGCATACAACTGGACAAGTCACTGTAGAAAACAATTTTACAATGAACAAATGCTCAGTTTTAACCAAAATGTATTAGATTAGTCAGATTATTATCAAACCTTAAATCCAGCGGATACGAGTGTTCCATCGCACCGCATCGCCACAGACGTTCTTATTTTGGCAGCCGGACTATGATGAAAAATCAATCCATCGCCTCACTACATTCCAGCAAACTCTGGCGCCCTCCATCGGATCCACGGTGCAGTCATATCGATCAAATTACCCCATAGGATTTTAGAAAAGTCTTTGTCTTGCCTACCTTATGTCTTTATGCCGCTACGTCTGATTTTTGGCACGAATCAAGCGACTGGACGATGTGTGATCCATGTATTATTATATCAACGTGGGTTACAAATCTTCGAAATGTGGCCTAATTTAAAACGGATTTGTGTAGCTGTCATTAATGTTAATTATAGGCCTCTATGACAAATCTAACACTTGGCTTGTAAACTTGCTGGTTCTCTAAAAAGTAAATAAAGAAATATTCTGCAAATAGCCTACTATCATCTAATCATTAGGTTACTGTCGTAACCCAAGTTCTTTGAATGATGTGATTTGCAGAAGCATGCGATTGTACCAAGTCTGGCTTTGACAGACAGTAGCGCGTCCAATGCATATAGTAAAAGCATACAGGGCACTGCATCACTACTCCTCTTCAATGAACATATTCGCTTCTCATGCGGGCAAGCAAGTTCTCTTTCATCCTCTCTTGTTCAAGATCCACCTATGAGGAGGGTTGACGATAGGGCGGCCTGTAGCGTAGTGGTTAAAGTAAATGACTGGGACATGTGAGGTCGGTGGTTCTAATCCCGGTGTAGCCACAATAAGATCCGCACAGCCGTTGGGCAGCCGTTGGGCCCTTAACCCTGCATTGCTCCAGGGGAGGATTGTCTCCTGCTTAGTCTGATCAACTGTACGTCGCTCTGGATAAGAGCATCTGCCAAATGCCAATAATGTAACGATGCAGCTATGCCCCTTGTGGAATGAGCACTAAAGACCAAGGGGGGCGTAATCCCCTTTGGCTCATATGCTATAGCAATAGCTTCCACCAGCCAGTGGGACAGCCGCTGCCTTTCGATGGCTTTCCCTTTGCAGGTGAGGCTTCAGGTGACAAATATACGTGTGGAGAATATACACTGGACACAACACATCCAGCCTTTGCTCCTCCACTGAGGAGAAAGGTGGTGGATGAAAAGTGGCAAGCTCCAGCTCACATATAAAAGCAGGGATGCTTTTAGGCTGGATTGAGAAAAACCTTATCCATATTAGGGGAGAATATTGCACACAAGGGACGCACTGAGAGCACATGGAGGTCACTGACTTGCTTAGCTGAACAGTAACACTGTCTTTAGGCACAGCAATTTTAAATGTATCTCCCGTATTGGCTTGACTAGCTGTAGAGAGCTTTTTAACAACCGTCAGAGAACGGTGAGCCCCCTTCATGAATCTGCGCATGAGGGGGTGCTGCCCCACAGCATAGTCATTGAACCCAACAAGACAAGCAGTGATGTGCTCATGGAACCCATCTCGGGATCTTCCTCCAGAAGAAGGTCTGACCTGGCTCAATCGGGGCACCAGCAACAACTGGGGGTTCCCCCATGGCGTGGGCAGCCAGAGAAACTGCTTAAAAGTCAATCAATGGGGTTTCATATGCAAGCAGGAAGTAGTGGGAAAAGCTGTTTTCTAGGGCCCGGGGGAGAGCCCAGGATTTAAACACAGCGGGTTTAATAAAGGCAGATAAAGGGGCAGACAAACAGGCGAAGTTCAAAAACTTGGTGGTCAGTCTAAACAGGGCAGAGGTACAGAAGAGCAGGCAGGGGTCATCAACAAGAAATCCAAAAACAAAACAAAGAATAACAGAATAGAATAGAATAAACAGACAACAGAGGCTATGAAACAGAAAAGGGAAACAGAACTGACAAACTAGCCACGAAAGAAAAAAACAGGCAGGCTTATATGTACTAACACATTGACTAAACAATAAAAAGGTGTGGGAGCTGGGGAACAGAAAATGAGGAACAGGCGAGATGAATTGATGAATAACAGGGCAGAGACATGTAATAAAGAGAGAGAGGGAAAAGAAGGACTGGAGTGAGAATACAGAGAACCTAGAAAAGGGAAAAACAATAGATGGGCACAGACGTGACAGTTCTCATAGCAGGTGCTACTTGGGCCTGAGGAATGGTGTCCTCCTCACCTGAATCTCCAAACTTGACGGGTATGTCTTCATTGTCCGATTCAGGCACCTCTCCCACCAGTATAGAGGTACTGGAGGAAAAGTCATATTGACCCAGGTTGTTGCTGAGGCCGATCTGAGGATATATCCTCCTGCGAGCAGTTAAGTGAAAAGGCTCTTGTGAGATACAAAGTTAAGGTTGTGACCAGAGTAAGAATGGTTGCAAGAAGCAAATGTGAACGAAGGAGGAGTGGTGCTGCAGTGTCCCATATGCTGTCATAGGAGGGCGGCTGCCTCCAGTAGCATTGGACACACCCAGGACTGTTTATCAAGCCTGTCAAGTATTTTTTCACTTATTAAACAACTGGGGATCTCCCCACAGGACTACCTGCCACAGTCAATACTGGCAAGATCAGGAACCAATTCCAGGCTGTGGAGCACATTAATGCAGTTGTATCCTGTGCTGTGAACTGGATATGCCATCCTAGAGCCCCAGACTTTGACATTATGAAAAATGTATCAAAGATCCCAGGCCAAAAGCTTTGTATTGATTTGCCCTTTGCCCTTTTTTTTGCCGCTTTACAGTTGATATTTTTGATTCCATGGACTATATTAGAAATTAGTATCCTTTCAGACTACTTCAGACCACTATTCTTAGACATATACACATAATCAGCCATTTAAATAGCTAGCTCAGTAGATTAATGGTAAGTGGTTGAGTGGGTGAGGCTTGCCCCTTCACTGTAAAGATGAGAATTGTGCTATCCATTAATCAATGAATAACAATTAAAAACCAATCCAATATATCATAAACTGTAAGTGCCAATCTTCAATCAATTAAAATATGTGAATGCCACAAGAAGGATATACTGCATCATTGCATGGCACAATTTCTACCACCTGAAGCATTTTCAAAAACCATCCTATTAACTAATAGGCCACTGCTTTTCTGCAGTTTTCTGCAGTCATTTCATTTTCAAAAACAATATAAAATGTGCAAATGCATCATCATAATTCTAGAAATGAATAAATAATGTATTAGTCCAGGCATTAGTAGGCACACTTAGCCTGAGTGATGTCCACAATTTACATTTCTTTACCTATAATTTGTTAATAGACTTTTACTCTACTATTATAGTATTTTACTTTAGTATTACTTAAAGTAATTTGGGTTAAGGACATTGCTCAAGGGTACAATGGCAGTGCCCCACTGGGGATAAAACCTTATAGCTGAGTTACAATTAATGTTCCATATCATTATAAACTATTACACTGCACATTGTGAATTTTTGGTGGCCTTGAAGGGCAAGACAAATCAACAAATCAGAAAACACCAACAAATCACATAACATGACAAATCAGTATGAGTCAGAAAAAACATAAAACCAGAAAACACAAAGAGAAATCAGGAACACAATGACAGACCAGAAAACACAACAAACCAGAAAACACAATAAGTCTCAGAACTTGCATGTAATAGCATATTATAATGTGTTTAGTTTTCTTATGTACAGTACAGTCTGTAATATTTGGGGAGTGGTACAATTTTTTCTTCTGGCTCTGTACTCCAGCACATTAAAATGAAACAATCAATATAAGGTTAAAGCGCAGTCAGTCACCCTTGATTTCAGGGTATTCATAAGGAATTACATCCCTTTTATACATAGTCCCCCCATTTTAGGGGACCAAAAGTAATTGGACAGTTGGCTGCTTCTCAGCTGTTTCTGATTAGTCAGGTGTGTTCAATCACTTCCTTGGTGCAGGGAAAAAAAACATTCAGTATGTTGTCTTGATTCTAGGCTTTTGGTTGGCTTTGGAGTCTGTTATTTCGTGATTGTCAGCATGAGGACCATGAGTTCTGCCAATGAAGGTCAAGGAAGCCTGAGGAAAAACAAAAACAGTCAGAGACATAAGCCAAACAATAGGCTTACCTTGCTGTGGGATGAAGCACCGTCCAATGATTTGGAGGCATTAAAGATCTGAAACCATCCAGTGTGAAAAATATGCAATAATAGAGTAAATCAGGAAGGGGGCAAATACTTTTTCACAGCACTGTACATCACAATATTTCACAAAATCCTTAATGGCTGTCCCTCTGAACAATAATCATAGTAAGTGCAGATTTATTTTAACGGTATAGAAGAGGGGTAAATGCGAAGTAGTTGATATAATGGATGCTGTTTCATATACTCAGTGCCTGTATGTAGAATAAGAACCAACACAATTTATTTTAATACAATATGCACTCGTGGTTGTGTTCAGAAACATAATATAAACATTATGTTTGTAATGTTAGTGATGCTCAACATCTCATGTTATTCCAGAATGGCACACACACAGACATTGATTAAATTTCTATTCCCCAAACTTAGTCAGCTGGCTTTAAAGGGAATACAGGTCAAGTCTTAAGTCTAATAAAGTGATAAGCACTGTTTTTATTGCTCACTCACTTATATAATAACATTCACATGAGCCTTTTACCAGCCTTTTACTAAAACTTTGGGATAGTATTTTGGAAATCCCAGTAGCATTTGAGGGGAGTGTTTTAAAACAATTTGAATACTTAAGAAACAATTACTGTACATGGTTTCTGAAGTATTTTAAATACTGCAAATATAAAGTAATGGTTTGATCTAGTGCATAAAATATTTCAAAACTATTTCAAAACAGTTCACAGTTTCATAATCACTAGCTGTGAATTTCCTATGATACTGATTGTTTCACTTTCTTGACCAGACCCAGCCATTTCAATACGTTGTGTTGCATGAATGCAAAAAATAAATAAAAAATGTTGGCCAATCAACGGCGGTCCTTCAGGTGCAGACAGGCTGACGTCACCGCTGTCTGGCTCGCGCCGCTCTGTGCGCTAGGAAGGAGAAGGGCGCTGGAGGAGGAAGAAGAAAAAACTCCCAGCACGCTGGCGGAACGGGGTCACGAACTATGACCTTTCACAGAAGAAAAACAATAACAAGTAATTTTTAAAAAAACGAGATCTAACAACTGCGTTATTTATTTAAGGAGGTAAGCATTTATTCCACTTTCAAACTCGCTTGCGGCAAGCTATATTGAAACGCTATCGCGGCAAAGGGAGGTTAATTTCACTTTTTAGCTGGCTACTGGCCTGAGCGAGCCCCGGCAAGTTTGGGCCATGTCTAGTTTTCAAACCCAGGCGGTGCTGTCATGCCATATGATTTTGTGCTAAATCGATCTTACCAGTTAAATTAATGGGTTAGGCGCCCTGTACTGATAAATTAGCGTTAAGATGACATGTCTTTTCGTCCAGCTACATCACTGTCTCCGCGGTCCAGAGGAAGACAAAGACGAGTACTGGCTGTCAGTGTGGTTTGCTTGCGAGCTATCGCGCAGCTGAACCCGACCCTTTTACCTTTGCCATCCGAGGGACATGGGGTTGCTTTGCAGGGGTTGTATGCATAAACAGAAAGGTTGATGCCTAAGCCTCGCCTGTCAACTTTTACTAATAGATATAACATGACAAATCACGGGTTTCTCGTGGTTTTCAGTGCATTTTAAATGCATAGTTAAATGGCTGCGCGACATACCTTGGCTTAATGCCAGATTCTCCATTTTGTTCCTTTTTTCTGTCTTTGAATTCGGCTTAATGTCGGCAGGAATTAACCGTTGAATGGCTTGGTGTCGGACCTATCAGGGAGTTGTTTAACAGGACATTCGTGGTGCTTCGGGCCAATGGTAGAACAAGCAATGGTTCACCGCACGAATTGCTACGCCCCTCACATTTCGAATATGTATTACCAGGAAGGTACTATAGCTGGCGATCTGTTGGCTCGGTATAACTTATAAAAGCTTAAAACAGTTATACGAATTTGTACAGTTCTGTGGCACCTAGCTAGCGCCTAATGTAAATCCAGTTAAAGGACTGAAATTGTCTATTTGTATTCGATGAGCGTAAGTTAGCTGACATAACAAATTGTTTTCTAGCGCATCCGTATTGGCTGACAAAGGTTTAATTTGAGATGATCGTTTCAGAATAACACTTTTTCGGAAACAATCCAAACTGTATAGTCATTAATGAGTCTAAATTAGCCTATTGATGATCTGCTATGATAATATTTTAGTGTAATGTGTGTGTTTTGTTGTAGTCCACGGAACTAAACGGATGCTGCGTTTATTTATAAGTAAGTTAGTACACAGAAATGTTAAAAATGTAACTGCCACGCTTTTATGAAATATATTTTTACTTTTCATGTTGAAAATGAGTGCATAAGATAATATCTCAATATCAAGCATTTTTGGTCCGGATTGTAGTGCAAATTCAAAATGAAAATGTAAATTTGGCATCTGTAGCTACATAATTGCCCCTCAGTAAATGCATCCATTTGCCAATAAATCAGAAACTGACCGCCAACTGAAGTTACAATAACACTTATCTTAGCACTCCCTCTTCACTCTCTCATCCTCAGCTCTCCCTCCCTCCAACCTTGGCTGACCTTCCTTTCCCCCCTTCTTTCCCTCCTCATCATATTCAGGAATCCTCCATTGAAGGTTTCCCCTGCAGCTTCTTAAGCTCCACAGGGGAAGTGTGCTAATGGGTGTGGCTGTTCCACGCTGGTGTTTCACCTTGTACTGAAGTTAACTCATGCTGTTGCAGGGAATATTATTGATTGTTCCATCTGTAATAGAGATACCGTGGGAGATGGCTGTGGCAGAGTTTGTATGTACAGTATTGCAGAGATGGGATGTTAAAAATAGAAGACTCAGGAAACTTGCAAGATGATCTGGAGAGGAATGTGGTGAAGATCTATTGGGAAATCTAAAAGAATACTGTGCCTATATGAGAAAAATCCATTATAAGAACAGTAGAGTTAATAGCAGTGCAACAAGCAGGGCCTTGCTACTAAGAACAAGATACAGTCAGACAGTGGTAGTGTTCACAGAACAGTAGGTGACAGGTGAGTGACATGTAACACAGGTTCAGTTGCTGCCATTAACTTTCATATCTGAGAAAGACTGATCATGCAGATTGCCTCTTTTACTGCATTACACCAAAAGAAGATAAAGGCAGATTCAGTCATTTCAATGCAGTGCCTTGTGGGTCATGAGGGGAAAACCCCACATGTGGATCCTCATTCACTTCCTCAAACTAGACTACACTGTAGATGGACATTTTATCAGTTGTGGGTTGGAGGCCCCCGTAATATAGACAAAGAGACGGTTGGTCTTCGAAAATCTACCCAGTATCCCATCCCAAGTGGGCTGTCGTATGCCCTTTACTCAAGGGTGGGAGATTTCAGTTTTTGATTTTTAATACAAACATTTCTAAAAAGATGTTTTCACTTTCTCATTATGGTTATGATTATTGAGTGTAGATTGATGGGTACAAATTGAAATTTTATCCATTTAAAATTAAATCTACAACATAATTAAGTTTGCAGAAAGGGAAGGGGTCTGAATACGTTCTGAAGCCACTGTAGGCTATTCATTTGTTCACATGTACATCCACTGGAAGCATAACACTGATGTACAAATGGCTTTGGATTTGTCACAAGTGTATTCTTGCTTTATACCACAAACCTCTGGCTGATCATCAGAAATGTGTGTATATGTATCCAAATATCCACCATTGCATATAAAAACTTTTTGGACCAACAAAAGCCTGAATTAATATTTAAAAACTCCACAAAGGGAAGTTTATCTTTGAGACCTTGAACTATATTTTTGAGACCTCATGCAGAATTACCAAGCTGTACCATGTTGCATTTGCTGATATCAGCATTGCATTTTTTTGTGTAATGTATGTGAATTATTTCCCTGGATTACTGTGAAATTAGCAAAATCGCTGCCCTTGATAGGGATTATTTTGTTGCTCGCTGAACAGACTTGATATAAAGGACAATTAATCTTGTGTATCATGTCTCATTTTGAAAGGTAACAAAATGGTTATCATTTTCCAAGAATCTCCTGGCTAGACAGCGGCCATTCATTTAATGCGAGCGATCATGAGACCTGAGGCAAATGTCTTCCCTGTATTGGCCTAGCCGCTTGCTGCATGAATGGTGCTGAGAGGTCTCTTCATTCACGGCCTTGCTTTCACAGAGCTGCTCATGTCCAACCTCAAATCACATGATGCATCATGTGGAGAATCAAAGAATCTTCAAAGCCTCTTTTTCTGATTGGGAGTGTGGGGGAGAGACAGGGCACATGCGCTTTGCATAGATAAGTCCTCGAGACGTTGCCTTATTCAGGAAAGGCTTGTTGGTGTACGTAACAGCATTTTGCCCTTTCACATATTAATCTACTCCATTACCATTTCCTTATTAGTAAAACCAATACTTAGAGGGTGCAGAATGTGTCTTGTATGATGCTGTATGCATTGAATGGTTTAAATAAATATTGTTCTCCTTCACAAAACAATATTTTGTAGTAGCACCCAGATAATATTGAATATGTGGGCATGTCCAATAAACATGAGAGGATACACAGGCATGGGAATCTTAAATCGTAATTCCTGTGGTCATATCTGGAGATTGCCCAGGAGATAGTAATTACAGACTTTGAGCTGCGGCTTCAGAACAAGTTGCAGGAACTGAGCTATTCAACAGAAACCGCTAATTGTCGCTTCATAGAAAATATTTTTTATTTGTTAACCAAAAAACCAAAAAAACATTCTCAATCATGAATAGTCTGAAACAAATTTCAAGCAGTAGGTATTTACTGATATATGTAGGTCTGTATATACACTCAGTGAGCACTATATTAGGTATTTATTAGACTTATTTACTGCTGTCGCCTATAGTTATGATGCGTTGTGTTCAGAGATGCTGTTCTGCATACCACTGTTGTAATGTGTGGTTATTTGCATTACTGTCACCTTCCTCTGAGCTTTGGCCAGTCTGGCCATTCTCCTCTGACGTCTCTGATCAACAAGGAGTTTCTGTCTGCAGAACTGCTGCTCACTGGATTTTTTTTTTTTTGCACCATTCTTTGCAAAATCTAGAGACTAGTGTGTGTGAAAATCCAAGGAGATCAGCAGTTTCTGAGATACTCAAACCACCCTGTCTGCCACCAACAATCATTCCACGGTCAAAGTCACTTAGATCACATTTCTTCCCCATTCTGATGATGTGAACATTAACTGAAGCTCCTGACCCATATCTACATGATGTCTCTGCTGTAATAGTCTTGCATTTATTATCCTGCTGATCTGGTGGTCATGACAGAGACTTGCAGTTCTTTCACTGAATGCAAAGATTTTTTCTTCTTCTGAAAAACTAGGTCCTCCCAATCCATGCATGCTTATACACATTGAGTACTGTGTGTGCTCTTTTTATAAGCAAGGAAAAATCACCCGCAAATGTATTGAAACCTTGTGGCCATACAGGTATTTTAAAGGGATTCTACGGAGGTGTTGGTACTGTTGGTCATGTGATTTATTCATGGAGTATTTGTAAACAGTGCTAATACGTCCTGGGGAGGGGCACTGCAGGTGGTTCTGGCCAGGGCCATCTAATCAAATGGACAGTTAGAAATAACCCCCCTGACCCTCGCCCCTACTCAGAATGAATCCTGCTATCAGACAAAGTGCTGCGCAGTGGGGCAGAGACATGGGATCATGTCGATTCTGCTTCCTTGGTTACCGGGGACTGATAGTGCACTTGACCTTCAGAGGAGAGGCGGTGGGGGGGAGGGGGGAGGGGGGTCATGGAGAGGACATATTTGAACAGCCTCTTTCTTGCCTGTCTGTCAGGACAGGGCAAACACGACCCCCCGTGATCAGCCAGGCTCACTGCCTGTGAAGGGAAGGCTTGTGTTTGCACTGGAGTGCAGGAACAGGGAGAGAGAGATGGTACAGGTGCGTGTGTGCTGAAGAATGAATTTTCATTTGTGCTGACAGACATCTGGGGCATCAGGAGGCATTGGTTATCGAGAGGTCTGTCAGCCATGTCCTGTAAATAGTGACCTTGAACTATTAACCTTATTGTGCTAAATAGGATGGAAATCTCATTTAGGAATCTATTTGAAAGAGTTGTTTTAAGGCTTTGTTTCATCAAGCTGATTCGTGGAAGCTCGACTGACTTGCAAAAAAAAAAAAATCTGAATTTTAGTGTCATTCTCGGCAGATATTTTCATTTGATGAGAATGTGGTGCAGAGTGTGCCAGAGTAACGTCGGCCCTGCCGCAGAGTGACGTGGGCCCTGCCGCAGAGTGACGTGGGCCCTGCCGCAGAGTGACGTGGGCCCTGCCACAGAGTGACGTGGGCCCTGCCACAGAGTGACGTGGGCCCTGCCGCAGAGTAACGTTGATAAACAACAGAGTACAGGGCGGCCTGTAGCATTGTGGTTAAGGTAAATGACTGAGACGCGCAAGATCGGTGGTTCTAATCCGGTATAGCCACAATAAGATCCGCACTGCTGTTGGGCTCTTGAGCAAGGCCCTTAACCCTGCATTGCTCCAGGGGAGGATTGTCTCCTGCTTAGCCTAACCAACTGTACGTCGCTCTGGATAAGAGTAATGGGCCCTGTTGTGTTCTCAGGTCCAGACAGTACGCGCCTCCTCCCCAAACTCCTCAGTGATGAGCGGCTCTCCACAGCGCATCCAGATCATCTCCACCGACTCAGCTGTCTCCACCCCACAGCGCATACAGGTGCGGCCTGCATCTCCTCCACCGCCCTCAAAACGTATTCGCCCCTCGCCTGATTCCCTCTGTTGTCGCCTTATTTGTCACACTGAATGGTTTCAGATCTTTAGACAAAATGTCATATTAAACAGGACATTTGAGTAGACACAAAACGCATTTCTTAAATTACTGTTTCATATATTTAAAGGGAGAAGTTATCAAACGCCCAAATCGGCCCTGTGAAAAAGTTAGCCCACTCTTCTTTGCAGAACTGCTTTAATGTACAAATTGGGTTACAATGATGAGCTGCCCATTTCAGGTCTGCAAGTGTGGAGGAATTATTTGAACAGTCTATGACTGTAAACTGTAAACAAAAGCTTACGACAGAGGTTGTAAGAGTGACAAATTATGCAAGGAAAAATAATAGAAATATAAAATGCTACCCTGAATGGTAGAATAAAACAGTAATTTTGTCGTTTTCCCCGCAGATTGTAACTGACCAGCAGACAGGTCAGAAGATCCAGATTGTTACGGCAGTGGACCCATCCAGCACTTCCAAACAGCAGTTTATTTTGGCTGCCCCAGATGGGTCCAGTGCTGGCAAGGTGATCCTGGCCTCCCCAGAGACACAGAATGCCAAACAGCTTATCTTTACCACATCTGATAGCCTTGTGCCTGGCCGAATACAGGTATGTGCACTTCCCTCTAAAATGGTAGCCTTCTGCCTGTGCAAAACTTGCTATTTATTTGATATGAATTATGATCATTTTTATTATTTTATTTTATTTTTTTAATTGAAGCCAACACTAACATATATTGAGATCTGAAGAGTTGCACCGCTTTTCTTTCCACTTTATTATTCAGTGAGACATTTTCATTTTCAGTCTCAGAATTCTGTCCTCAGAACCAAGCCACAAAACATGCATACAGCTGTTAAGGCGAACACCAGTTAACATAACCACAGTCACTCCAACTTCATGTGAGTTTTCCGTATTAAGCACAGCACCTGTCTTCTGTTGTACCACGGAAAGTGATGATCACACCACAACTGTTCCTCAACTGTGGCAGTTCCACCTGTGCCTGCGTGTACTTATGCACAGTGCTTTAAATGGCCAAAGTTGCATTTCACAGGTTTCAGTGAGACTACTGCCATATTTCAAAAGGGGACATCATTATACCGTGCATTATTTTGAGTAGTATTTAGGCATTTTTTTCATTATTTTTTGTTTGTCTTTTTTGTGGATTAGGCTAGCTTCAAACAGAGGGCTTGATAAGCCTGCATTATGCTGCTCAGAGGGAGTCTTGCCTGAGTGTGAATGGGAGCAGGAAGCTAAAGCACTGGGTCTGAGGATGTAGCCTGTTTTAGTTTAGCATCTGTTTTTTTTCTTCTTCTTCTTTTTGCCAGTTTTTGATTTATGTTTGGTAGTGAGCACTGTACATACCCTGCACTAGAGAGCCAGCAGACAGGGGCAGTGGTCACCCAGGTGTAGCTTAGGTTCTGATCAGATCTCTGGTGATGGTGATGATGACAGGGGACACATTGAGAGAATGAACCCTCATTTACAAAGGTGCAGAGATTTCAAAATACAAGAACAATATTTAAAAAAAGTTAGGTAATGTGGTGACCCCTGTGTGTGACTCAGATCGTAACAGATGCAGCGTCGGTGGAGCGGTTGCTGGGCAAGGCGGGGGACGTGGGGCGGCCCCAGCCTGTGGAGTACTGCGTGGTGTGCGGGGACAAGGCCTCAGGTACCAGTCACCTTCTCATACACTCAGGCCGTTTACTCCAGCAGTAACGCATTTCTCCTTCTACCACACATTCTGTACTTCCGAAATATGTGTGTGTACGCTGCGATTTGCTCTGGGCTTGTGTGTTATGTGCTGCGTTTTGCTCTGGGCTTGTGTGTTATGTGCTGCGATTTGCTCTGGGCTTGTGTGTTAAGTCTGGCCCTTGTTACAGGGCGGCACTACGGGGCCGTCAGCTGCGAAGGCTGCAAAGGCTTCTTCAAGAGGAGCGTCCGCAAGAACCTGACGTACAGCTGCCGCAGCAGCCAGGACTGCATCGTCAACAAGCACCACCGTAACCGCTGCCAGTTCTGCCGGCTGAAGAAGTGTCTGGAGATGGGCATGAAGATGGAGTGTGAGCCTTTGTGTACACGCACACGCACAAGCACACACATAAACACACGTGTACGGACACGCAATCCTTTTCCGCACACGCGCACACATTAATTGCACCGTCATGCATTTTTTGGCGAATCAATCTTTTTACTTATTGTCTTGCACAGCTGTGCAGAGTGAAAGGAAACCAATCGAATTGCCGAGAGAAAAGCCTGCCAACTGCGCCGCTTCCACAGAGAAAATCTATATCAGGAAGGACCTGCGGAGTCCGCTCATCGCCACGCCCACCTTCATCACAGACAAAGACGGTTCCAGGTGAGGCCTGTTTCTGCCCCTGCTTGGCATGTCCACGGTACCACTCTCTCCTGTGGGCGAAGCGCACTGCGCTTTAATCACTGCCTCTACAGTGTGCTGGTACCAGAGCACAGATCATCTCTGAGTGCACAGCAGAGAGTACGCTCAGGGTCCAGAACCACTAAGTGCTGGCAGCAAGGTAGCATTATGTGCAAACCTACAGTGTCCAATTACTGAGGACCCAGTTTGCCATTCCATTTAGAAAATGGGCAACCAGGCTGAGTAAGATAAGTCTTCGACCAATAGTGCTCTTGAAATGTGACCCTAGGTGCATTTTATCTCTTATTGGAAAAAGGCTGGGGTTTGGTTACTGGAAATCAGAATCTGGATCTTGGCAGCGCTGATTTCGTATGGTGCAGAGCAAAGTACATGTTGGGGGTTTTGTAGAGCAGATGGTATGCTGAGAGTGATGGATAGACCTGTCTGTAGGGGGTATAGGTTCAGGTCAAACGTTATTGACTAGCAGGCAATGGAAGGAGGCGGTTTGGCAGGCAGTGGAAAGCATGTGATTGACTGACGGCATTAGGGGTTTCTGTGATTAATCCTGCAGGTCTAGTCTCCTTGATCCAGGAATGCTGGTCAATATTCAGCAGCCGTTGATACAAGCAGACGGAACATTACTTTTAGCCACAGACACAAAGGTAGGTGTTCTGTACGTTTGTACGTTTGCTTCTCCCTCTTCACTGAATAGATGTGCCTGTTAATGCTGCGGTCTGCATTTCAGGCTGAATCAAACCAAGGTGACCTGGGGACGCTAGCGAATGTAGTGACCTCTCTGGCCAACCTGAATGAGTCCCTGAACAATGGCGATACCTCAGAAGTCCAGCAGGAGGAGCAGTCTGCCAGCGAAATAACACGGTATTCACCCGACCGCAAAAACACAGTACCCTATGGAATGCACGTTTGCAGCGACAATACCTCTGTGAGGTACTCGCATGAATGTACAGACCACACTGGAAACTGAGAACAGTGCTGGCCTTACATACTGCCAGATCCCAAATCCTCATAAGCATACCTGAACACTCTGAAATATTTCTCTGGATCATGCCTTTTGATATGCCTTAGGTTACACCAAGGAGCACAACAACATTGTGTTTACAAAAACGGTCAGTGTGATTTTCAGTTGAATTATCATTTGTTTCATGTAGCATTTCTGATGGTGTGTTTGTTATTCCTGTCCCTCAGTGCCTTTGACACCCTGGCCAAAGCCCTTAACCCCACAGACAGCATCACAGGGCAGAACTTAGTGGAGGGTGTGGATGGGGCAGGTGGAGCCACTATCCAGGTGATCAGTAGAGACCAGGCCACGCCCATTATTGAAGTGGAGGGACCGCTGCTCACAGACACTCATGTTAGTTTTAAGGTTTGTATTCCTGTGTAAGAAGAGTGCATGGTGCTTCTTTCTGTGTGACCGCACTGATCTGCTACATAGACCCAGATCGGTTTTTACAGCAGGAGTTCCTTTAGCTCCATCACTGAGGGTGTTCAGGGGAAAAGTGGGGGCACAAATGAATAGAGAAAGGTGTCGATGCAGTATTGTAACTCTCATGATTAATTTGATCTGTCCAAACATAGACAATATTTATTGATATTTCCTAATTCTTTTCATATTTATGGCTCTTCTCCAACCATTAATGCGCATGTGGCAATGTTTTGTAATCATCATGGAGGAATGCTATAAGAATTACCGTATGGCTCTTACAGTGCTGTGTTAATGTGTAATGTGCATTATAGGGTCACTGGCTACCTTGTAGGTACATTACATTACATTATTGGCATTTGGCAGACGCTCTTATCCAGAGCGATGTACAACAAAGTGCATACCCATAACCAGGGGTAAGTGCGCTGAAAGACCCTAGAGGGAAGTACAATTTCAATTGCTACCCGTACAACAAAGATAAGGACCAGGGCCTATGAAAAAAAATAAACGAACAACAAATAAACAAACAAACAACAAAGCAAAAGTGACCAAACTTAACTACCCAAGTACTGCTTACCTAGCCAACTAAAAATACGCAGTTTGCGCTTGAAGGTGGGGAGAGATTCTACAGTTCTGACCTCAACGGGGAGTTCGTTCCACCACCGTGGAGTCAGAACAGACAGTAATTGACTTAATGGTGAATGTAACTTTCTAATGTAATCCTGTGTATCTCCCCGTTAGCTAACGATGCCCAGCCCCATGCCAGAGTACCTGAATGTGCACTACATCTGCGAGTCTGCATCTCGCCTGCTCTTCCTCTCCATGCACTGGGCACGCTCCATTCCAGCATTCCAGGCACTTGGGTGAGCACTGTGTATCCCGCATACGCACAGTGACACTGCTCCAGACTGGAACGCTGTCACAACTGGGCCTGTCTGTGTGTCTCAGTCAGGACTGTAACACCAGTCTGGTCCCTGCCTGCTGGAAAGAGCTGTTCACTCTGGGCCTGTCTCTGTGTCTAACGAGCTGTTCACTCTGGGCCTGTCTGTGTGTCTAATGAGCTGTTCACTCTGGGCCTGTCTTTGTGTCTAATGAGCTGTTCACTCTGGGCCTGTCTGTGTGTCTAATGAGCTGTTCACTCTGGGCCTGTCTCTGTGTCTCAGTCAGGACTGTAACACCAGTCTGGTCCCTGCCTGCTGGAAAGAGCTGTTCTCTCTGGGCCTGTCTCTGTGTCTAATGAGCTGTTCACCCTGGGCCTGTCTCTGTGTCTCAGTCAGGACTGTAACACCAGTCTGGTCCCTGCCTGCTGGAAAGAGCTGTTCACTCTGGGCCTGTCTCTGTGTCTAATGAGCTGTTCACTCTGGGCATGTCTCTGTGTCTCAGTCAGGACTGTAACACCAGTCTGGTCCCTGCCTGCTGGAACGCGCTGTTCACTCTGGGCCTGTCTCTGTGTCTAACGAGCTGTTCACTCTGGGCCTGTCTCTGTGTCTTAACGAGCTGTTCACTCTGGGCCTGTCTCTGTGTCTTAACGACCTGTTCACTCTGGGCCTGTCTCTGTGTCTAATGAGCTGTTCACTCTGGGCCTGTCTCTGTGTCTTAACGAGCTGTTCACTCTGGGCCTGTCTCTGTGTCTTAACGAGCTGTTCACTCTGGGCCTGTCTCTGTGTCTAATGAGCTGTTCACTCTGGGCCTGTCTCTGTGTCTTAACGAGCTGTTCACTCTGGGCCTGTCTCTGTGTCTAATGAGCTGTTCATTCTGGGCCTGTCTCTGTGTCTAATGAGCTGTTCACTCTGGGCCTGTCTCTGTGTCTCAGTCAGGACTGTAACACCAGTCTGGTGCGTGCCTGCTGGAACGAGCTGTTCACTCTCGGGCTGGCGCAGTGTGCGCAGGTCATGAGCCTCTCCACCATCCTGGCTGCCATCGTAAACCATCTGCAGAACAGCATACAGGACGGTATGGTCACTGCTCCAACTGTACACAACCCTGTTCTTTTAGCATCTACCACAGACCATTTATTATTTTGGAGCGCACAGCATATACAGTGTGCTCCAAAATAATAAATATGGGTAAAAATAAGAATTTTTCAAGATTTAACTTACAGGTAATAAACTATAGTATGCATATACATACACTATAATGCCAATAATGTACAGACTGATTTTTCTCTTAAAATATTTAGAATACTGGGTAATAAATGGGTTTGATACATGTATGTATGTCTGTCCTTGGTTAGCCAAGTGTTTTCTTTTGCAGATAAACTGTCAGGGGACCGGATCAAACTGGTCATGGAGCACATCTGGAAGCTTCAAGAGTTTTGCAACAGCATGGCCAAACTGGACACAGATGGCTATGAGTATGCTTACCTGAAGGCCATAGTGCTATTCAGCCCAGGTGAGTTCTGCATAGCTGCACCTACCTCAAGGCCATAGTGTTATTTATTACTGGTACCCTACCTGAAGGCCTTATTTAGCCCAGGTGTATTCTGTGTAGATGCCACTTCTTGAAGGCCATAATGCATGTTAAGCATGAGGGGATCTCCTGGTAACAACAAATTAAGTTTAGACGTGCCAGTCTAGGTATGAGTAGAGAAGATATCCATTTAATTTATTTTTCACTGTGCACACTAGCTAATTTCCAGTATATACTTGCACTATGTACTTTCAGGATTTGTCATGGAAAATCATTTTTGGAACATTTGTTGAACTGTCCGTGTTTGTATGTGGTGATGGCATGTATAAGGTATATGAAGCTGATTACTCACTGAGAACTGCCACTCTCCCACAGATCACCCAGGCCTGAGCAGTACCAGCCAGATTGAGAAGTTTCAGGAGAAGGCCCAGATGGAGTTGCAAGATTATGTTCAAAAGACTTACCCAGATGACACCTACAGGTAAGGTCACCATCCCAAGTACTCTCTGGGTTAGCATAGCAACACTATGTCCAGAAACAAAAGTACCACCAAAGGTCACTGCAGAGCAATCAGTGTAGTAGAATCACCAGCATTGAACATGAGTTCTGTAAGTGAGGATGTATTGGGGGAACTGAACACTCCCAGGACACAGTGCCATACTGAATATTTCCTGCTGTGTACGGAGCACCCATGCTCTCAATCACCTTTCCTCTGTTCCACTGCATGCTGTCCCTCAGATTGGCCCGGATCCTGATGCGTCTCCCAGCCCTTCGACTGATGAGCTCCAACATCACAGAGGAGCTGTTCTTCACAGGCCTGATCGGGAACGTGCCCATCGACAGCATTATCCCTTACATCCTGAAGATGGAGACGGCAGAGTACAACAGCCAGATCACAGGCTCATCCACATGATCCCTTTCCCAGGCTATCCACATTAGCCATTGTTTAAAGTTGGCCCTTTTTTATTTATGCTTAACTCTTTTTCTTTCTTTTTTTACTTAATAATAGTAATAATAATAATAATAATAATAATAATAATAATAATAAATAACTCATTAGGCCTTCTTGCTTTGGTAACCTTTTTCTCAAAGTTTTTATTTATTTGGTGCTGACATACAGTATAAAGGCCATGGGTGACACGATGACCACATGATGACCATAGTATTGTAGAGAGATACATTGATTTAGTTGTACCTCTCTGCTCTTACTGAAATTCCATTGCATGAACTGATAGTCTTCATATGTTTTACACATGTAATGGAACAAATAATATTTGATGCCTCTGCATCTTCAGATATTTTTTTTCAGTATCTTCAGCAAATGGTGGCAGCAAAACATCTCAATTTCCCCCTGTTTATGTTTTTTTTAATCTATTTGAAAATTATTCTTTATTGAAGGTACTATAAGAGATACTACAGAACGAAGTACAAATTCTGCATCCGGGAGCAAAATTTTACATTTTAATATCTAATATATGAATGAGATGCCCTTAAATGTCCTTATTTTGAAAACATGAAACCATGTACTTGTTGTTTATAGAATACAGGTAAGTGTTTCTTTCTATGTTCAGAAGATAACACTTAAGAAGACCGGTAGTTTGGTTTAGCTCTGCCCATGAAGAATTTTAGTCCTTATAGGTTTATGATGAAAGGGAGGCTTAATGAACTCCCAAAACGGTTTGAGATACCGTTTATAAAGATTGTTTTTATCTTATGATTATTAGCATTTCTGTGATTTGAACCAATGAGATTTGCTATGAAAAGCAAAGTTTAGTCAAGTGAGTGATTGAAAACTCCTTTTAACCACACATTTTGGGGCTCATTAAATGCTGCTCTATCCCCCTCCCCAGTTACTAGTAGGTACAAAAAGTAACTTTAACATGTAATACAATGATAATATATTCATAAATCATGTGAAAGCCTAAAACAAAGGTATATAGGTACTTCATGGATTCCATAAATTATATACTTCTCTGTATTGTCATCATTATTTTTGTTGCAAATGCATATTGATACATAACTGCTTTTCCCAAGCATGAAGTCTAATGAATAACAGTGGGCTGTGTTTATTCATTTGTCCTTAAATTTGATTTATACGTGTTACACCTTTTCTTTACAAACTCGGTTTTTGGCAGGTTTGTTTGCCAAACTGATTTGGAGATAAATAATTTGTGCTTTTAATTATTAATCAAATTTAAGGGCAAAGGGTGATTGAATCTCAGCCATTGTCATGAAGTGTATACAATCCTATTTAATCCATACTGTATGTGCAATCTAATACATTTATAGGCCCTTTCCTCTGCTGCCATGACAATCAGGTGCTGTGGGAGATACTTTCATATTCTGAGAGCATTGTCTTTTTGTCTCACTTATTTATTTTATCAGGCTTATTTCTTCACAAATGGAATGATGCAGTAATCCAATGTTGACAGTCCTGCAAGGCTTGTTACAGCAGTGCTGAACATTATTGCTTTACTGAAAGCAACAAAACACTGTGGGTCTTATGTGCAGGCATGTTTTGCGATTGTCATTTTTTAAGGCAAGAACTGATTTTAATGTGTCTCACTGAATTGCTATATTGTACATATATTTGTGCGCTCTTTTACTAGTTAAGCTAGTAATCAAGCAATTAATGCCATTAGCTTTTGCGTTCTGCATTTAATTTCTATTAAATGTGCATTATGTTTTTTTACTGCACGGTAAGTACTGAGATGTTATTAAAGATGTATATATCTATATATAGTTTCAAAAACTAAATCTTGAATTTGTTTTAAAACAAGTTTCCCCTCATTCAATGAAATGCACTCTATGTACTAATGCATAATTGTGCAGTTTGACATGGAAGATTACAAAGCCATGTCTAACCATAAAATCCACAGTTTTTGGTAAATCCGAATTAATGTATATCTTATTTTTAAACAGAAATATATGTATGTTATTTGTTCTCTGGGTTTAAAACCTGCCAAGACTGTTTCGTATCACTGTTCTTTTATGTGAATTGAGCTTTGTACTGTACATGTAATTTCATTAAATGAGTGCATGTTCTTTTTTTATTCAGAAAGTTTTATAATCTAATGAGTGTCTTCAATTCTGGAGAAAAGTGGCATTGTTGTTTTTGTATATAGGGCATCGCAGTGCATGGAATAGCTTATGCATTTTATTAAATGCTGTAAAAATGTGGAGTTACAACATTGTGGCTAAAATACTACTACCATACAGAGCAGTTTATATAATTAAATTACATAATGCAATTAAATGCCTGTTTCCTTGTTAAGTTTACTTGGTTCAGTGTGAAAAGGAAAAAAGTAAGAAGATGTGGTCAATGAATGAAGTGTTTTTCTTTTCTATAGATGGAGTCATTTTTATAAAATTGTTTGTATTAGAACCTCAGCTGTGTCGAATGTGGATCTATAACCTTTTGACCTTTTTAAGTACGATTTCTGAAGCCCTTCCTTTGCTTGTTTAAAATGGAATAAATAAGGAAATATGTGAATTGTTATGTACACATCATTTATAAGTAACGCTAGATGTTTCCTATTCTTCCCAAGTGTGCTATATCCTACCTCATGAATAATGCTTCCATGGGATTACTGCAAGAGGTTTATGCTGAGTTTTATACTGATTTAATATGAACACGCTTCCAAGCAGAAGACATTAATCTGCCATATATAGATTGTTTTCTCTATTCTGACATTCAAAGCCAGTCGTAATAATGACATATCATAAATTAGTCTTCATCCTCCTCTCCAAATTGGGACAGGTACCAAAACATTGTTGAATATAAGACAAACAATTGGTAGGATGACAAGAAAGGGGAATTGTACCTGATGGAGGAAAGCTCCTGACCGGACATCTTAAGGACATTTTATGCCCCTTGTGAAACTCATTAAATCTTCCAATTGCTTAAGTGCATCAAATCTCTACTTTTCACTCACAGATATGTAATTTTACATATATCTAGAATGCAACCTACTCTTAAACTGACTTAAATTCTACCTGACAGTTTCCCTCAATTCCACCACCTTTGTTGAACAACGACTTTAGACCATGTTTAGCACAGGGACCATTCAGATCTGGAGACATCTTCCACTTACTGGTTCCATGAACTTCTCTGCGAGCTGTTCAGCAGTGCATGAAGCCAGTTCATGGGGCTTTTTTGGCACCAGTGCATGCACACTGGGTACCTAGACGTGAAGGGATTCATAAGAATGAAATAACTTATATCTGTGGGATTCAAAAAAATAAAAATCAGTCCCTGGAGAGTAATTAGTGAGAAAAGATGAAATACTAGAATTTAAACCTACCACCTCTTCTTATCTGGCCTCACCAATCCTACCCTCACAACCTGGAAGCCAGTGGGGATAATAGCGGGGCTATA
This sequence comes from Conger conger, assembly GCF_963514075.1. NCBI lineage: Eukaryota > Metazoa > Chordata > Actinopteri > Anguilliformes > Congridae > Conger > Conger conger. The sequence goes on along the minus strand of NC_083769.1, from coordinate 35,523,602 downwards.
AATGTTTTATTTTCCCTCCATGGACTAAGAAGGGCAATACAATTGAGGCAGAACTCAGGAAAGGATGGAATAGGGCATGAGATGCTGAAGCACATGAATGACATTACACTGGAGAATATATTGACACTGATGAATACATTGTGGGAGACTGGGTGGTTGCCAAAATAGTCTGAACTGTAAAATAGGCATCACTTCAGTGCTCTGCAAGGTATTGAAGATGATGGCTGATGTGGGTTTGGAAAAATTAATCCTGGGAGAAGGAGAACAGAGAGAAGGAGTGGTGGAATAAAGCCGTTCAGTTCCTGAGATCTGGATCAGGTGCTAAGGAGGAGCAGAGCTCCTCCAAACCGATGGGTGGCAGCAATGCGTTGACCGCGGCTAGAGTACAAAACTAAAAGAAGAAGTTAGTGTAGTTTTATCTATTTCGTCTAAGATGGGTTATTCATTTTGTTTTATTTTATTGCATTATAAATGAAAGTATAAAAACACATTTTTCATTTCGCTTGACAAGCTTTTCACATATCTCGCCGAACATAAACTGTTTTGTCATTATGTGCAGCAGATGAACTACAAGTACATGGATGCAATACGCAAGCAAGCTGTTCGACGGAGGGTGCATGCGGCCAGTAGGGTAGATAGCGTAGTACTGTGTGAAATATCCTACCTCTGACTTTAATGGTGGAAACCGTTTTTCACTTGTGTTTGTAGACATGCCTATGAAAGGACGATTCCCCATTCGGAGAACAATAGAATATCTTCAGAAAGGAGAGATTGTCTTCAGAAATGCAGTGAAGATCATGACTGTCAATTACAACACGCAAGGGGAGCTAAGCGATGGGGCAAGGTCAGTGAGCGGCTAAATAGCTAGCTAGCGCGTTATGGAAGTGTTCAGTCTGTGTCGGTGCCAATATTTATTGATTTAGCTAGCTAAAGCTTTCTGTTTCTGTGATACTGGAAGTTCGTTTGCTAGCTGCCAGTTAGCTTGGTAGAAAGTACTAATCGTAAAAAGAATGCTTGGTGATTTATTAGTGTACATGTTGTTTATGTTGTTTGTCGTTTTGTTTCCACAGGAAGTTTGTGTTTTTTAATATTCCTCAAATTCAGTACAAAAATCCTTGGGTTCAAATCATGATGTTCAAAAATATGACTCCATCGCCATTCCTCAAGTTCTACCTTGGTGAGTGAGTGGCGTTATAAGATACAGCCTCCGGATGATTACCAGCACATTTTCAGTCTGATAAGAAAAAAGGGTATTCATTAAGAATTAACGGCGTAGCAAATATATTACCTTAACAAACTTTTTTGTTTCATTTGGGAAAATAAATGTATTGTCGAAAGTGTTTTTTAAATTGTTTCATTCATACTCGTGGATAACTATGAGGACTATAAAGGAGACTGAAGGGAAATTGGAGTAGTATCTCCAGAAACATTCCCAACTACATTTAAAATATAGGCTAACTGCCTGTCCAGTGCTCAAATAAAAAGTGTACAAAGAAGGAATGTGATCATTTTGGTCAATGGACCATCATCAGTGCTTTAAACAAGAAGTAGAAAACTCAAGGTGTTAGAGCAAACACAGTATCACCTGCTGTTGTAGTCGTTATACAATTAAATTTCTACAACCACATGTCATTTAGCATAGTTGTCAGTCAGTTGACATATAGTTATCAAATATTATAATATTATGCATGTTGCAGTTTGACATAAATACATTACAAATTATGTTTATCCCCCTTTCTGGTGTGTGTAGACAATGGTGAGCAGGTTCTGATGGATGCAGAGGGGAAGGACTACAAAGAAATCACAGCACATGTCAAGAAGATCATGGGCAAGACTCCGTGAGTACTAGATGAAGCAGCCAGAGCAGCAATAGTGAAACGCACAAGACAGTGTTGCAAGGCAAACTATTGTAGGTAGTACTTGAACATATTCAGTGGTCCTGAAATAGTCCCTACACTGTTGAGGAACCGCTTTCTTGCATCGCTGTGCATTCTGTATTGTACCAAAAGTAGCTGTTATTCCATACTCCACTAGTTATCAGGTGTGCAATGGCACAGTATTACTGTATTACTCTCCATGTCCATGGTAGTGTATATTTGCGTGTGCTTGCGATCTTCTTCTTTCTCACGCCTCTCTTCCACGCTCCTCTAGAGAAGAGCTAGAGGATGAGGCCTTGGCCAAGATGGTGGCTTCAAACCCAGCCAACTTTGGGCCCAAGAAGTATTGCCTGAGGGAGTGTATGTGCGAGGTTGAGGGGCAGGTGCCCTGCCCAGGCCTGGTGCCACTGCCGAAAGAAATGACAGGCAAGTTCAAGTACAAGATGAAGGCAGCCCAGAGCTGAGGGAGAGGAGTCGGGACCCTTGTATATACTGGACTATGCACGCTGCTGATTGTGTTTTTTTTTTTTTTTTTTTTTTTTTTTTTAAATAAAATAAACAACTTTAGAACACCTGAACCTTGTGGGGAATGTTATTTCAGGCTTCAGTAATCGTATAGTAAATTCAGTGAATCACACCCTTGTTCTGTCTCTGCACCTGTAACAGATGTAGTCTGAATCCTGGCAGTTATTCTTGAAAATTAACAGAAAAATTTAAAACTACTGTCCCCTCAGAATCAACGTAAGCAATGTAATGACGATGAGGTTTATCAGTGCTGCATTTCATCTTAAACATACTAAAAATATGGAACCTTGGAACAAGGAACGATGAGCTCGGATGTTAAATGCTTCTAATGGCAATGATTGCTTTGAGTTTAAAACAGAAAAGGAAATGTACCATTTTAGATGTTGAGCACAAGTCGGTTTTATTAGTGCAGAATGACTGACCCTGATGATGCTGATGGAGTACAAGCAACTGTATAATTGGCTGCTTTTCAAATGATTTACCTTTATCACAAATGCATTATTCTACTTTATTTTTACCTTTTTTTATAACAAAATGTACTGTTCTCAGTCACAATGCTGTAGTGTTTATGTGGAACATCAGGAGAGACAGGTGAAATACCATTCAGTGGAAAAAATCAAAATTATGTTAGTCAGAAAACCAAAGTAAGCACTGTTAAGACAGAAAAGCACTTTCAAAGGAGACACTGGGTCTTGCCAATGTTATACATCATACATTGTGTTCAACATTACATTTCCCTATGTTAAAACAAAGAGATTAGGTAAAACAGCTATTGGTTCTACTGAATCTTAACAAATCAACAAAAAACAGACAAAGCCATTGTTAACATGATCCAATCTCAGGCCAGACACCTCATGCATACAATAATAATGAGATAAATGCATTTTCATTTGTCATACTCCATCATGCCCTCTTGAGCACCGTTGTCATAGAAACGGTTGCATTTTTGGCTGCAGGTATAAAATGTCATTTTCAGAAATATGAAGCAGTAGTGCACGATAGAGAAAGAAAGGCTTCCACATCCAGTGTCTCCAGGTATATTTATATTTTGTTTAAGGAACAGGAAAAGGAACAAGCAGTTGTAACTGATAAGTGATTTTGTTATTTTCCATCTCCTACATGAAGGGTTCTCAAAACGTATAATGTTCTGCAACCTCCTTAAAATATAGTTTGAAGTGTACAAATACGGTGTGCTTTTTTAAGCATGTCAACACTTCAGTAGATCAGTGTATGTACATGTAATGGCTCCATTACTTAATCCAACTGGTCTGAAAGGCAGTTGAAAGTATCATAGTGTTTCATGTGTCAGCTGCTCCCATGAGTTAGTAGAGGGTTATAGCCCCCAGAAATGCAGTCCTACATATGTGTGTATGTACGTACACACACATACAGTGCTCCCATGAAATATAATCCCACCAGCAATGTCCCAACAGACATCCTCCCATCCCATTTTTATGCTGTTACAAGTATCTGCCCAAATATTAGGAAACACTGTTCAATCTACTTGTAAATCCACATGTCTTTGTAAGGGGGGAATTGTTGGCATACGTATTGAAGTTTTTCTTTAGATATAATGCACTGCAGTTGGATTTTACTTTGTGCAGCTTATTTTTCTGAAGACTTGGTTTTTAAATGGTTGTATAACATGGGAGCACTGTATAGAACTGAGCAATATTTCGGCTTTCATTACTATTGTTTGGAATCACAACGTCCTTAGCCCTTCTATTGCCCTGAAACAGCTTATAAGGGAAACAGTATTGTAAACAGGATATTCACCAGTTAACTCAATGTTCATAGGGAAAGATGAGCAAGCATATTTTAAATGTTTTGGGTGTCTAGATGCGGTCCGTAAGAGTGCTTATGTTAAATGGCTCATCAGTTGAAAATCTCTACTTGGACTTTCCAGAATGCACCGTCTAAGCCAAATGGTAGCATTTTAAATGGGTATATGGAATACCTAGACACTATTTTGGTTGTGCAGTCTAGTACATTAAAATGTATTGTTTCCAAGGCTGATTAGTACATTTCCAAAATTGTAGATGATCCCCATCCCACCTACACATTTAAAATGGTAGAAAACCTGGAATGAGTCAGATTTGCACCACACAGAGAGGTTCAATTAATGTTGGCCACACTGAGTGGCTTTGCACCACATAGAACTGTAAAATCAGAGTGTGCAATGACACAAAAAACATGTTAACTGTTGAGAACATAGCAGCTGTCCACACTCACACATGCAAGCAAAACATTGTTGAAGATATCAAACGGAAGTGCATCATCTCATGATGTTAGTTGGATGTCACAAGAAATCAGTTATTTGACAGTGAATTCAAACAGTCAGTGCTAGTGGGAGACAGCTATGAAATGCCAAAGGGTAAAAAAACACTTCACAGTAAAGCACTGCATGTTTCTTGTTTAGTTTTCTATAGTCATTTGCATGATGTAAATGATGAAAAAAGGCAGGTTATGAGATGGGATTTCTATTCAAGTGACTTTAACAATTCAGTCTTACAATTCTTGTTTCTTTTCTGAGAGGCTGTTATAACTTGCTTTTGTGATGGAGAAAAAAAATGCTGAAAAATACTATATTTGTTCTGTCATCGGCTCACCGCCCATCAGATGACTCAGGGACTCTTATTTACAGAAATAAATTAGGGCAAGACACTGAAGCTCAGATAGCTCACAACCAATCTTCAACACTTCAGAGGACTTACAAGCTTCATTTCCTCCTGTGACTAGAATGAGATGTTTATTTCATTCTGACATTGTGCTTCTCTGTGAGCAAACTAAACCCGAGAGACGAAAACTTGCTCAAATTGACAACTACGATGTGTTCTGTGAATTCCAACACAGGAATCGACAAAGACATAGCCAAAAGCATCTGCCCTATTAGACAACAATCATTGCGTCTTACTCCTCTGCTCCTGCAGGGTGCGCTGCAAATCCCGCAGGTTCTCAGACAGCAGCTCCACCTCGTCTGTGCGGCCATTCAGCTTGGCATCAAATATGTATGCCCGAATGTTATCGATCTGCTGAAGCAGCAGCTCCTCTTCTATGATGTCGGGTTCGCTGTCCTCCTCAAAGGGGTTGGTAGAGACCCCTGGGTTGATGGCTTGCACCGTGGAATTTGAGCCCTCGCTGAAAGGGTTTCCGTCATCCTCCTCATCCTCAAAGGGGTTCCCAGGCTCTGTGACTCCTCCTTGGCCCGTTGTGCACTCTTCCCCATCCTCATCTCCAAAGGGGTTATACTGCTTTCCATTGGAGACCTCCTTTTGAGTGTGTTCTTTCAGGATCTCTTCTGCAAATGGGTTAAGTGGATCATCCTCAACTGGGGTGGAGTTCTCTTCTTCAAAGGGATTTAAGGAGGGACCTGGGGTGTCGTTTTGTTCTTTTGAAACATGGGGCTGTGGTTCATCCTGCGGCGTCGGTGGAGGGGGTGATTCTTCCCGGCTTGGCAAGTAGTCAAACGCTTTCATGGACTGGGTTTTTGAGAGAGGGCTGACCTTTGTCTTGGCGCTGTCCAGACTTCCAATCTGCTGGCCTCCAAACTCTTCCCCGCCCTGGACAGACTGCGCCTCCCGGAAGTCCAGGGAACACGTGCGGGTGTGCATGGAGGCCCTCTGCTTTTCCTCCCTCTCCTGCAGGAAGTGGAGCTGCTCCTGTTGTAGGCTCTCCTCCTGTGCCGTCTTCTTGGACAGCTGGATGGCCAGCGAGGTCTGCTGCTGGTCGTACTCGTCCTGCAGCTGCCGCAGGTTCTCCTCCAGCATGGCCACCTCGTCAGTGCGCTGGGCGGCGCGGGCCTGCTGGATGAAGGACTGGATGTTATCGATCTGCTGCAGGAGAGGGTCCTGGAACTCCCTGGTGTGCAGCACGCTGGAGGACGGCAGCCAGCCGCCAGCTTTGGTCATCACCGGCTTTGGTGGCTGGACGGCCTCTCCGTTTGTACTGGCCATAGAGCGGGACTTCTCCATCTCTGACCTTCTCTTCTGTGCTTCCAGTGCAGCCTGTTGAGCAACACAAACACTATTACTGTATGTGCCCACCTAGGCCACACTCAACAGAGGAACAATTGTCTTGGAAAATTGTTTTAGTTTTTAGCAACCTCATATATGGGTTTGACCAACTTAAAGTATAAAATATAATACTGGTAACAGGTATGTCACTTCTTACCTGTCTCTCCTGCTGTAGCCTCTTCTCCTGTTCTTGTTTCCTCTTCTCCTTCAGCTCTTCATATTTCTCCTTTGTAGGCAGAGACATCAGCCCGAGCAGCTTTTCCTGAAACCAGAATCCATAACTCAGACCCCTGACAATTTCTGACAAGGGAATAACTGCAAATCAAGGATTACCCGTCCTTAATTATGGCAGAAATTATGACTGACATTTAGGTGCCATCTCACCTGTACAAATAGGGTGGCTGAATATCTGACCATTCTCTGCAGTTGTAGTGATTTTGGGTGTGGCGGGGGATCCTCTTTCATGCCCAGAGTGAGAATCTTCTTACTATAGATTATGAAAAATAAAGAATTGACTAAAACATTTTACTGAGCAGATTGTCTCTTTATGTATAAACACTCAGTGAGCACTTCATTAGTTAGACCTGTACATCAGCTGGTTAATGAAAATATTTGATCAGTGAATCATGTGTCAGCAACCAAATGCATAAAAGCATGCAGACGTGGTCAAGGGGTTCAGCTGTTTTTCAGACCAAATGCCAGAATGGGGAAGAAATGTGATTTAGGTAACTTTGACCATGGAATGATTGTTGGTGCCAGACAGGGTGGTTTGAATATCTCAGAAACTGCTGATGTCCTGGGATTTTCATGCACAAAAGTCTCTAGTTTGCAGTGAATGGTGTGAAAAACAAAAAAATATTCATTGACCAGCAGTTCTGTGGACAAAAATGAGGAGAGGAGAAGGGCCAGACTGCTCAAAGTTAAGCAGAAGGTGACAGTAATGCAAATAACCACAGTGGTATGCAGAAAAGCATCTCTGAACACACAACTCACAAACCTCTAAGTCAGTGGTTCTTAACCTGGGTTCGATAAAAGCATAGGTATACATCTTATTTTCCAATAAAATATATACCTATATTTTGAAGAAATCATATTTTATTTTTCCAATTACGAAGGGTTCGGTGAATGCACTGATGAAGCTTGCAGGGTTCAGTACCTCCAATAAGGTTAAGAACCACTGCTCTAAGTGGATAGGCTACAGCAGCAGAAGACCAGTAAGTCTAAAAAATAAGTCTAATAAATACTTAATAAAGTGCTCACTGAGTATACAGTACAATGCAATGGAAAGGCAAGCCATGTAGAAAAACTGCAAGTGGGTACCTGCATCAATCAGTTCAAAATATTTGGGTACCTTAGTGCGTCAATCAGTTCATAATATTTCTGCACTTCCATTCGAAGGCCATTAGTGTGTTCTAGATTGTAGGTAGTCTCCCCGGAACTGCAAGCAAATTACAAATAAAAGCAATTAGGAAAACCAATCAATAAAAAATATATATATTTTCTTTGTCATTGACTACTCCTTGGAAGGATAATACTTAATGAAGAGACGCATTACTTCAAAGACTCAGCCATTTTTATGTACTCTGGGGCCTTCTCATCCACCTTATCCATGCAGAGCCTCAGCCTCTGAAGAACAAGGAAATGAACAGCGAACACGTGGAGAAGTTTGTAAAACATTGCAGTGCCGTGTGCAGAGGGCATAATGCCATACATGAATGGCAAACGATAGAATCAGCTTTCATAATTCTCTTTATGTGATCTGCCCCCCAGGGCATTTTTCAAGACACAGGTCCGCATTTTTAAAGTGTCTCAGAGTAGAGGTGCAGATCTGGGATCAGAATTCATCTACGTTTTTTTTTCTATCCTTATCCATTCTGAGCTGAAGGAAAAACTTATCCTGGATCAGCACTCCCAAGGTGCTTTATGAAGGTGATTTAAAAGTTGCAGCTGTAGCTGCATCTCGGCTATGGCTTGAAAGATGAGGTGCGTAGCACCTGAAAGCTCCTGCCCTGGTACCTCATAGAGCTTGACGATGTCAGGCACGTGGTCTTTTTCATCCAGTTTCTGCTGCCTCCTCAGCAGGGTGTCCATGCAGTGGCGGCAGCAGCGGACGCGGTCATCGTCCTTCTCCTCCAGCATGGAGGTGACGCTGCTCAGGCTGCTGATGCTGCCACGGCGTGAACCTGGAGCACTGCCCCCTGCTGACGTGGACTGGGACTGCGCCTGGCCCGGGCTGCCTGGAGCACACAGCGCCTCCCTGGTGCCACACGTCAGCTTATCTGCGGCCAGCAAACACGGCCAGAGAGAAAGGCAGTGATTCGGACCTGAGGCTGCGAGGTATGAATCTCCTTCTTATTACATTTAATAGACCATTCATGGGGTGGCCTATAGCCTTGTGGCTAAGATGCTTGACTGGGAACTGGAAGGTTGGTGGTTCAAGCCCTAGTGTAGCCACAATAAGATCAGTGCAGCTGTTGGGCCTCTGAACAAGGACCTTAACCCCACATTACCCAAGGGGGAATTGGCGCCTACTTAGTCTAAGTCACTTTGGAAATGACAATTTTGCCTGGGTGTTCTTTTCACTTAAGAGTAACTAAAGTACTTTTTAGCGTAAGGCCTTTGGTAATTCAACTGAGGCAGAAGTCAATATAAGCAATGCTAGTGCACAAAGGCCTGCCTTCTAGCCGATCCTTATATTGTGTCTGTATCTGTTGTATTAGCGAATGTATAAATACATGTGTGAGATGCATGAGTGTATGAAAGTGTGCATGTCTGTGTGTGTGTGTGTGTGTGTGTGTGTGTGTGTGTACTCACGTGCCAATGGGAGAGGCACAAACTCCATGCATTTCCTGCACATGATGGACCCACAGAGACGGCAGTGGTGCCGTCGGTTACGAATGTTAAATTTGTTCCCGCAGTCTGGGCAGAATGGCACGTCAGAGTCGCTCACCCACGAAACAAGGGACTTCTCAATTGCTGGGAAAGACGTTCCGTGAAAATATTAGAGAGGCTTCTACGTAATGAAAATACCCAGTTTGTTGGTAATCAGGGTCAATTTTAAAGGACTTAATTGGAATAAAATGTAACCGAAGTATCAAGTATATGGAACATTTAGGTACACACTCCTACATTTCTGACTCACCTCTAATTTTGGCAGCATCTGTGGTGGTTCTGTCAAATGATGTAAGCTGAAAATAAGACAGAAATGCAAAGAAGTGTTTGTCTTGTCTTGTTCCGTTTCAAAGATATGCTTTATTAGTCTAGACACATCTTTAAATGCATTCACATTGTGGTTTATATTGTTACCATGAATCAAGAAAACTGTTCTTGAAGGTTATTCAAGCACATTTGCCCGTTTGAAGTTATCTCACTCACCTTTTCCAATCTGATGATTAACTTATTGACTTCAATGACATAGTGGTCAATTCTTGCTGCCCGATGTTTCTTGAAGCTTTCAAGGTGACTTCTAGTTGCCCCTAGATGTATGATGAGTATAGGATGGTAAATGCGTTTATTTCGGGCCCAACATCTATGAGTCAGGCACAGGCATAGTGGCAGCACTTGACATGGTTCTTGTCCATGCCCTAATTTCAACCGCACAAAGTCCAGAACATATCTGGTTTACACACTTCATAAGCAGGCCTGCATATTTGAAATAAAGTAGTATTGACCCTTGCTTAATTTTAAATAAAGTAGTATTAGCCTATTAATTCACAGCAGTTCCCCCATATGTATATGCTTAATGAATGTACTCCAGTTAATGCAGAGAGACTGTACTGAGGATCTCAGAGGCCATCCTAGCACATCCAGTCTCACCCAGTTCCTGGGGCTCCCACATGTAGGGGTCCACTCCCCCACAGTAGAAGGACTCATAGCTCCCGGACTCTACGCGGTCTTCCCCATCCCGCTTCAGCAACTTGTCCTTGGCTTTCTTGGCCTTCTGCACCAGGCCTGGCAAAACGGAGGGAGAACAATGTCCATTTGTGTCTGGCACAGCAGTATAGTGTAATGGTTAGGAAACTGAGCTTGCAACTCCGAAGCTATATGTTTGAGTTCCAGGCGGGCCCACTGCTATCGTATCCCTGAGCTTCGCTAAATATCCAACTGTATAGACGCACTGTATGTGAAAACTATGTAAGCTGTCCAAGTGACTCTGGATAAGAGCATTTGCTAAATGTAAGAAGATGGTTCAGTTATATTGCGAAGGAGAAGAATATGTTGAAGACATCTGGGACTCACTCTTCAGCTGGCCCCTGACGTGGCGGTCCTCGCCCGCATGCTCCTCCTCATAGTGATCCTGGAGCTGGTAGAAGGACTGCAAATCCTTCAGGCACAGTGGACACAGGAAGCCCTCCTTCACCTCCCCTGGGGTATCAAAGGGAGGGGGGTAGCTGGAGGCCATGCAGGAAGTTTCTGGGCTCAGGCTGGGAAAGGGGGAGCTGAGCTTTACGGGGTCCCAGGGCAGGCAGCAGCAGTGTCTCACAATGCGCTACACTGGGGATGTGTCCCACCCCTCACCCACTCCATAGTAGTACAGGACTCTCTGAAACACAGCAAATACAGCAAATTAAATACCTTCCACAATATGGCAGGTCACCCACCATCACAGAGTGGTTCCAGTGCATGTTTCACACTTGCAGGTGCATATGATGGTAGGCACTGAGACACCTGCTGTAGGTGAATAGAGGCCGTCGGTGTGTGAGTGTGTGTATGAATGGGTGAATGGAGAAGCATCAATTGTACAGCTCTTTGGATGAAGGCGCTATATAAATGCCTGCCATTTACCATTTATAATCAAAACAAAATTTGGGGAAATTCTCTGGATACATTGGCAAACATTTTTTCACTGAAATGGGCAGACGAATTCAATTGCAGGCTGGAAGATAAACTAATCAGGACTCAATAAGTAAATGCATTAGTCATCAAATCTCATTTTTGGTTAAAAATATTTGAACAATGCTAGATTTATACTCTCTCATCCCAATAAAAGTGATGTTAAAATACACAGTAAAGATCCCGTCTGTCTCCACGATTTGCCACGATTTTAAATAAAAGCAAACTGAAGAACGTCAAAACGTAGGCTACATACACGTTTAACCATATGAAACATGCAACTGAAATTATATAACTATTCAAAATCAAATAAACATCGATACAATACGGAGAAAAAGATTTGACAAAGGTCCTTTTGAATACCGCTTCTTAACTTACATTCAGTTTAAAGAAAAACAATTAAATGTCACAATACCGTTAGCTAGCTGGCTATAGCTCTTGATAGCCAGCTAGCGCAATGACGATGTCGTACATTGTAGAACGTTCACTTCAATTCTATCGACTATGACATGACACACGAATGTCAAAACCTCCACAATCATTTAGTCAAGTTACCTGGCCAGCTACATCCGAAACCGTTTTCTGCCCAAAAAAAATGCATCATGTTCAGTCTACTCGCGCAATTCGTGGAGTTACTGTATCAGCAGCTATTTCTGACGGAGTAGCAGCTGTCACCTTCCAAATTGTGTTTCATGTATCGCTGCCTAGACTGTCCTTCAGTGATAACATTAGACATTGCATTGTAATCAATGTTCTATCTGAGATACACATTTAAAACAGTGATCTATTTCAAAATATGAATATGAAGGCCAGTTAGCAACCTTGCTAGTTAACTGATTGTCACAAGAAAGAATGCAACGTAAGTAAGCTAACGTTAGCTAGCTACCATAGCTAACTAACCGATATGAATCGAATAATAAAAACATGATATTAACCTAGTGAATAACAAATAATCGCATTTTTGTATTTAAGATGACTAATACCAGATCTAGAAATACTTACAGAGCACTTGCTCCAGTTTTGACAGCTTAAAATCTCCAGTAAAGCAGCTGATACTCCCTCCGGGGGTGAAAGGTTACCAGCCCTACCTAGTCACATGGTGTATCATGTGATTTTTTTTTCTATGTTTTGTCTTTGCTCCATGAAGAGAAAGGGGACAAACTGCACCAAGTGCGCTCCCGTTTCTCCGCGGAAACTTTGTAGGAGTCTGTACAATTCTGTTCAGTGGTTATTTAATACACTTGCTACAATCAAAGAACATTAATCCCACAAATGTTCTATTCTTCGACCAGTAGTTCCGATCATAATTTAATAACGTCCAACGACTTAGGCTGCGTATCATAGCATGACACATATTTCTGTTTTGATTTGTGAACAGGTGCCTGTCCAAATCTGTTTCTAGTTTTGCACGAATCCGTTTTCTCATGCTTCATGAGATAGCATGGTCTTTCTTTCCACGCAGCACATTTATTTGACTTCCAAAGAAGTTAGTTATCCTCCAAAGAAAAATGATCTAAAATGATTGAAATACCCCTGCAAATGGCCAAGACTTGATTGATGAAGTCGGATAAGCATTCAAAAGGTGAAGGGTGCTGCTCCCATTGAATTTCTGAAGTTGACTACAATAAGTCACGGTGCATGCACCAGTATTCTACTCAAAAGAAGCCACTGCTCAGATCTGCCGCTGTCTATCTACAGTTCTGTGAGAAGTAAGTGCCTTCTCCTTACTTACTGAATATCTTCACAAAGTTCTGCTCAGTTTCTCACATTGCCTGGCTGTGAGAAATTCAGGACCAATTGGTTTGCACAGTTGATTCTTGCATGTAGAGCTCATTTCAGGCCCTTTAATTGTATCTCAGTAGACTGTCAGCTGTACAATGTGTTCTGGACTGACAGTCCAGACCATGGAATAGGCACACCATGAAAAATGGTGGACTCATTGACTGACTCACTGTCTGGAAAATTGGATTCCCCTCATGAAAGGGGTTTTCACCAAATGGTTTTGGTCTTTTCCTGTAATGGTTGGCAAGGTTAAGGAACACATTTGGAGTGATTTTGGACCATTCCTCTGTGCAGATCCTTCACATTCTGTGTGATCCTTCACATTCTTGTGTTTTAGTATATCAACTGCCCTCTTCAGTTCAGCCCACCGGTTTTTGATTTCAATCTCAATAAATATAGTGGTTATTTTTTAAAGTATTCTTTTTTCAGGGGTGCCAATAATTCCGCTGGAGTCTGCTAGAGATGCTGTTTTATGTTATGTGTGGCCCCTTTCGATGAGTTTAGTTGCGCTGAGATTAATAGTGGGGCCTGCAATAAGAGGTGCTCACCACATGGTGGTGCTACCACCTGTGGTATTTACATTAATTTGCTTGTAAGATTATGTCGACTTCTGGGGAATAGTTATATTCTACAAACTACAGACTGAGCTAGTGAAACAAACAGTTTTGTTTTGTTGACTCTGGACAGCCAGCCAAGCCAGAGTGCAGACTAATCTGTTGGTAGTGCTACTGATAATGGAGATGCCAAATATATTTGGCAGAAAGCTGCATAAAAATACATTTGCTTTCTGTAACCAAGTTGTTTTTGTAAAGCTCTTAACTTTTCAGGACTCTGGTATTCAGGACTTCTAACTTGCACATTGACTTCCCTGCATCCCTATTTATATTTCATAAGCAGTAAGTTACCTAACTTTTGATCTGTTTAAATAATATATGTGATCATGTTGTTGCATTTAAGATCATTGAAATGGCTAAATGACTATGTGGCATTTAGTTTAAAATCGTGTTTAAGTCCATGGATTGGATTTTATTAGACCATGTAGCAATATCTCCTTTCTGGATATAGCATTTGACAAATGGAAGTCTATATTAAAACTGTCAATCTCCTGTGCTAATATTCATAAAATATAGAATCATAAGAAGAGCAACTTCTGCATATATGCTTATTTAGTTCCAATTCCATCCTGTTCAGTTTACTGAGTATTATGTTAATAGATTATGATGTGAGTAGGACAGTTTTTCTAAGGACAGCATTGTAAACATGATGTGAAGCCTTAGATGGCATTGTCAGATGGTGACAAGTTTTAACAATGGTGAGACTTGCATTGGAATGGAGGGGGTGGTGGCACTCTTTGGAAGATAAGAGGTAATAACAGCTTGTAGTGAGCTTCGAAAACAACATCCTTTCTCATAAAATAAATGATAATTTTGGTATTTTAATGAGCCATTACAATTTTTGTTCTTGGAAACTTGGGCCAGGGAACTGAAGCGCGAGACTGAAAGTCATATAAAGGGATGGGGCAGTATACTTTAGGGCAAGGAATAGAGTTCAGGTAATGAAGGATCATCAACAAGTTCATTTCTTCATCAACAACTGCCAAGTGTGCAAATACCTCTATTACCATTGATTTTCTAAAACTAGATTCCAGAGAGGACAGCCTTGCAAGCCATTTCTAGTTTTTGATGTAGCTTTGGCAAGCAGGTAGGGGGTTTAAAAAATAATAATAATAATAATAATAATAAATAAATAAATAGTCTCTATAACTGATTCTTGGTGTGCTATACTGAATCCGGTGGAAAAGTGCAGCTGGAATGTGAGTACAATCAAATGAAAGCTAACATCATGATACCCCTGTTTTGACCTGATTACAGACACAGATTTATTGTCAAGAACAAGGATGCAACCACAGAGATGTTACTCTAGTTTGCCACTTGTTCAGACCCAATCATGAACACCTTGTTTGGTGAGGGAATAAAGCATATTCTGTTCTATCATTCTCTACACCACCGTGTATGAGCTTTGCTGTGCCTTCTGGAATGGTTTGCAATCAGGCACTTAGTGGTGGTAACATTTTTTTCCTCAGAAAAAGTGACTTGCATAAGAACATGACTTTTGAAAATGATTACCATCAATTGTGTTGATCTGATGCTAAATAGTGTCATATTTGATAACCTTATACACCCAGTGGCCACCCACTTTATAAGGTGCTCCTATCTAGCACTGGGTAGGAATGCCTTTTACTTCCAGAACAGCAGCAGGGTGCTGAAAAACATTCCTTAGGGGTTTTGGTTCATGTTGACTGGATAGTATCACACAGTACCTGCAGATTTTTTGGCTGCATATTTCTGCTGCAAACCTCAGACCAAAGGCAATGTTTTTCCAATCTTCAGTTGTCCAGTTGATTTGGTGCCCACTGTGGCCTCAGCTTCCTATTTTTGCAGTAGCCCATCCACTTCAAAATTTGACACGCACCACTTTTGTACAGCTGTTATCTGAACATTTTCTATATGCTTGAACTAGTCTGCCCAGTCTCCTTTGAGTGTCATTAAGAAGGTTTTTTTTGTCCATAGAACATAAACTTTTTTGTTTATCGCACCATTCTTTGTAAACTGTAGAGACTATAGTGCCTGATGCTCTCAGGAGTCCAGTTGTTTCTGAGATAATGGAACCACCATCTCTGGCACCAACAATCATACCTTAGTCAAAGTTGCTTAAATCATGTGCTTGACCATGTCTAATGTTTGGTTATACAATAGTTAAACCTCTTCATCGTGTATGAATGCTTTATATACTGAATTGAAATTAATGAGCAGGTGTACCTAATTAAGTAGCCATTGAGTATATACAGCGCAGTCCATAAGTACTCATAACTCATATACAGTGCCGTCCATAAGTACTCACTTGTGCCAGTGATTTAAGAACAAATCATTCCTAGGAGTGGTTCTTGCATGAGGCCCATTGTCCTGCTGCATAATAAAACGTTGTCCAATCAGTCTTGATGCATTTGCTTGCATTCAAGATGTTTCTGTATACTTTGGCATAAATCCTGCTGCTGCGGTCAGCAGTGAACCAGTACTAGTGGCAGCCATACATGCCCAAGCCATAACATTACCTCCACCATGTTTGACAGATGAGGTGGAATGCTTTGGATCATAAGCTATTCCTATTTTTCTCCACACTTTCCCTCACCCTGTTACTGGTTGATCTTTGTCTCGTGTTCATAAGACTTTGTTTCAGAACATTGATGAGCTCACCAGTCTGTTCTTACTTCTTAAAAACCAAAACGTACCTTAACGTACCAAACATTTTAACACACCTCATTTCTTCTCCTATGTCTCTGACTGATTTGTTCTGATTTCTCAGCCTAATGATGGCCTGCTTTACTGGAATTGTCACTTCTTTGGTTCACATGTTAAGAGACAACAACTCCAGACTCCAAGATGGCACACCTAGAATCAACTCTAGACATTTTGCTAATTCTATGGGACTATGTATACAAACAGCTCCAATTCCTGCACTGTTCACTCAATATCTATGTAAAAACCCTGATATTAAAGCTAAAACATTAAAGCACTTTAACATCATCATCATTGTTTTATTTCAAATTCAATAATCTGCAGGAGTACAGAGCCAAAACAGTAAAAAATGTGTCACTGTCCAAATACTTACGGACAGCACTCTATGTAGGGCATGTCACTGCCAAATAACAATACTACGTTGACATTTTCAGGTGAATGCTTATTATAAGAGCATTTTAAACTTAGAAGAAAAGTAACATTACATTTGTATGTATCTAGTTGCCAGTATCAGGTCATACCTCTCTCCTAATACACAGGGGAAGGTTGTGGTTTGTGGGGAAAACAAAATGTGCACTAAAAGTTATTCATAGCCATTTCACTGTTTAACTGGAAATTGGCATGATGAATCAATTTCATTTGTGTGTTGTGTTTTTAATGTGTAGAAATGCAGGGGATGTGACAGGCTGATGAATGGCCTCTCTGGCCTCAGGCTGTAGGAATATTTAGCTGCAGCGTGCCTTGCTCTCTGATTACTGGGTACGAATGTTAAAGAGACTTTCATCACATGCTCTGAATCTGCTTATTGCTGGTGGTATTTCTTAAAGTTTTTTTTTTTTTTTTTCCTGTGGCATGCTAAAGGGAATACTACCACAGGTTCAGCTTTGTTTCAAAACCATAATACAGTATGTTTAATATGATAATTAAATGCTTTTGCCCTCTGTCGGGTGTGTAGGTCAGTAGCTGTGTACTTGTTGGGGAGAGTTATAATCTTTGTTATCAATGAGAAGTCAGAAGTAGACTTCAAAAAGTGGCTCAGGAATAGTATACATCACAATTCTAAATCCATCCAATTTTGTCAGTTTAATGTTTTGAGCTACCCGTGACTTTCACAGCTCTGTTAGTGAGCTCATGAGTCATCAAATGATACTGCAGGGTGTGTGTAACTCTATTGTGTGAGGATCCTAAGGTTTATGCTGTTGAGCTTCATACAGAAGTCCACCTTGTGTTTTTGTATCACTTACATGGAGATAGGTGTGTATTTGTGACCGACAGTTCCTTCTTAAATTGTCACCATCTGGTTGATCTGAATTCAATCCGTCGCTGGCATGTTTTAATTGATAAATTACATTACATTACAAATATTTATCAATATTTTTTTCCATCTCAGAAATTAGATGGATGCGTATGTATTCAAGTAAAGCGTTCCAAAGAACATTTATCTAAACAGTGTTCATACAGATATCAGCCTCTAGACATCTGCATAGTACTGATATAGTGAATCCTCCTCCCCTTAAATTATGGTACCAACTTTCTGATAATTGTTTGGTACAGTAGCCCAATGACAAGTGCTCCCTGACAAGTCGAGAGTGTTTTAGTAGAAAGGTTTAGTACTGCACTCATTTAATGCAGTCTGAAAATTTGAGGGGACCAAACATGCTGTTTGTATGCGAGTGCTGTGGTTAATGTGTTGTGCCTGTTCACTTTGTATAAGCAAAATACTTTTCTCTGTTTACCTCCTTGTTGTGACAGGTTAACTTGTTTGAACATTTTAGTCTTAAATTAAATAACTGAAGTAGTATTATATGCTATGCTAAAACTAGGCATTTCTCCTAGGAAAGCTGTATAAATATCTCCAGGGGAACTAGACAGAGAAAATCATTCTTCGTTCTGGGCTGCAAAGCAGTGCCAAGCATCCTCTTGAGTTACAACTCTATTCCTATCTCAGTCTCTCATAAAACACCTCAAAATCAATAGGTGGGGCACTTCTCAAAACTCAGATTTATCGCCCTCTGAAACACGAGTGACAGTGCCTTGAGTTCATGGTTATATATAAATATCTCCATACCAGTGGAAGGTGCCTTTGCCAAAATCGATTAGTAAAAGTCGAGGTTATCTGTATTGTGAACTAGACAGAAAAATATAATACTGAGGTACTGTGTGTTTAGCTGTATTTTCTTCAGACCAAAAATAGTTGGCACAGTATAATAAATGTTAAGCCCTACTGCAGTGGACTAGACAAACGGCCCAAAGAATGACTCACCATGCTGGGTGTATTGTTCATTAGGTTTTACAGAAGATGTGAAAACAGTATAACAAGATACAGATACACAGGTAATTATAAACCTAAGACATTTTAGTATAACCGAGGCCACGTGCGAGATTGACACTAAACCGAAAGGGCTGTGCAACTACTCGTGAAGAGATGCAGCCTAGCAGTCGCTAAAACTCGAATACTGGATCGGTGAATGAAAACAGATTATGTTTGAATTCAACAACAACATGACCCAGTAATAGACCTACAGATAATAGATCTGGTCTTATCTTACTTAAATGGGTGCGCAAACACTAAATTCATTTTAGGGATTAAGTACCATAATTACGCACGACCAAAAATTGCTCACTGTCACATTTAAGACTCTTCGCGGTCTTGCCCCCCAATTTCTCTTGAATTACTCTTCCCCCACACTAGCAACTGTACCCTTATCCTCTGGCACTGGCCTGCCTATGGTGCCTAAAACCAGAATCATTTTTCGTAGCCGATCTTGCGGTGTCATGGCCTCCCATAGTTTGGAATGCCCCCCTTCAACACCTCAGTGATAGTTTTTTCGACTCAGTACCATTTAATTTAATTCAGATCTCAATTCGCCCTCTCCTCACCATTAGCTTTGATATTAATATAACTAATATTATACATTTGTGTGTTTATATTTAGTTTTTATCTTTGAATCTGCATCGTTTTGCTGAACGACCTTGGGTTTGAGAATGGCACTGTACAAATAAAAGTAGTAGTAGTAGTAGTAGTAATTATTATATTATTGAAAGTAACTTTCAGTACCAAGAAAACTGACAGTACCAAGATTAAACCAACCAGTACCAAGATTATCCGTGGCATGTTCCTTTCACTAAAACATCATACTCAAAATACAAATGATACCCAAAATATCACGTTTCCGCCGTGATTCATCCATGCAGTATTATTGATACAACTGTACAGCGTGCAGTAGGCTATTAATGTGCGGGTTACAAACAGATTTCTTATGCATTTTAAAGTCAGTATTTATGTTGCATACGTGCATTTGTCGGTCAGTGGTGGAACGCTTTGCAATAGACATTAACCTACCTTAAGTGGCCCGCAATAAGGGCAATAAATACATTAATAAATAATTGTGAAATAATCTTTATTATAGTTATTCAGATGATATATTTAGATCTTTACATTTAACTTATGCATTCACTCTCCTCTTTTTACTTCCGTTCCATCAAGCCTTCTTCATAAGCGAACCTTTTTCCTGGATGTTGCCTCTTCTCCTCTGCTCGGTCCTTGGTCGCGTTGTCCAGCAACTCCAGCAACAAGCTTGCTTTGCTGCAGCTCCTTGGATCATTGGGGCCACATGGATCGTTGGGGGCGAAATCGGGACTCGTGTTATCCACAAAGCGTTTTCCGGGGTGTTGACGCTTCTCCAAATCCGGCAGCTCACCTGAGTCCATCTCCTCCCCGAGCTCACGTCTGCCCGGGTGCTGACGTTTGTTGTACATCAAGTACCGTTTACCTGGGTGCTGCCTTTTGGAAAGCTCGACCAGGTACGCCGCCTGGGTGCCAGAATTGTCTGGTAACTGTTCCAGTGGTGAACGCTTACCCGGGTGCTGCCGCCTTTGCAACTCCACGTAACTGTCCGTCTCATCCTCTCGCTTGCCTGGATGTTGCCTTTTCTGAAGATCGGCGTAATCCTCGACCTCGTCATCCCCACGTTTTCCAGGATGTTGCCGCTTTTCTATTTCTTCTTGGTATCTTTTTCCCGGATGCTGCCTCTTAGCGATCCACTCCTGTTGAGAGGAGATCAGTTCTGCAATTGAAAAAAGAATTAGGCTACATGTCTATCTGTATTATATACATTGAAATAATGGTAAGATTAGACGAAGATTAATTAAATAAATATGAACCTATCATAATGTACTATTTTATGCTTAAATTGCCTACCAATCTAGTACGATATCATGGCTTTATAGGCTAATGACTTTATTATCATGTCGGTCAATTAGGAAAAAAGCTAGTTTTATAGGCACTGCCAATGCAAATCCATGTAGTCTATTTGCTGTCAGGCAATCAAATTTCACTTTTGAAGTGCCTGATTTTTATTTGACATTAACTGTTCTTTGATGTATGGTATTCGGATAAGAACAAGTTGATTCTTATTTATTGAAAAACAAACCATTTTCATTTTAAAGTGAAACAGTTGATTCTGCTATTCTCAATCTGCTCATTGAGTAATTCAGGTGAACTCATTAATTTATCCGCAATTGTTTTTAATGAATGTTTAAAAAAAGACCAATGGGAGAAAGACGTATTTGCTTATGGTCGAAAAGTCCCAAGATATCGGTACAACTCGCGTTCCTTTAAATATTTAGATGACAGCATTTACCACTTAACAATACATTCTGAAGTCGTTAAAAGAATGTTAGAATTAATTTTCAGAGTAACTACCTTTTGTGGACAGCTCCTGTGCCAATCAATACATTATCCGAAATATTTCACTTCTATGGTTGAACAAAACATACCGTTTGTACTTTCGTCTTCCCCTATCTTTTTTAGTATAGATCTTATTAATAGATTGTCTGCTCTCTGAAGCATCTCATCCAAAGTTGCCCGGTTCTCCACGTTATCGTCGTCTGGGATGCTTTGTCCTAGATTCATGGTGAGATTGCAAACCGTCAAAGAGGCAAGGAGGATCAGGCAAGCGGGCTTCATGGCGAAATGGTTGCTAAAAAAGATAAAACTTTATATCATATATCATACTGTGATATCATACTGTAGGCTAATGAAGAAAAAAGTTGGTGATGAATAAAAACTCGCTTAAGACCGATGTGAAGCTGCGCAGTCTTTTTCAGTCTTCCTCACAAATGCAATGCACATTATTGCTAAGCTTTGAATAATTATAATGCATGTATGGGTTTATTTAAATCGTTCTAAAGCTCTGATAGATACGTTCAATAGTCGACTGATAGGTCTAATATTTAGTTCAATAGTTGTAGGCTACACTATGTTATCAAGATAAGTAAACCGAGAAAAGAACTTAATAGTAATAAAATAATTATTTGACTTACCCTTTTGCTTTCAGTTAGGTGAAATATGGATGTTGCCTAGTTTTCGGATCTATTTAGAAGTCACTTCTCTCTCAATATTTTGAAATGACGGCAGGCGGAGTAAAGTTTTTCTTCTATTTGATTCCGAGGGCTGACCTGTTCGGATCGGTTGTGAAGTTAGATGCCGATATGTAGTGTCTCTTAATTTATAGTTGCGCCGCACCACCGTCATGCCAACGACCCTG
The DNA here is from genome assembly GCF_963514075.1 of Conger conger. Classification (NCBI taxonomy): domain Eukaryota; kingdom Metazoa; phylum Chordata; class Actinopteri; order Anguilliformes; family Congridae; genus Conger; species Conger conger. The sequence continues at coordinate 35,501,727 of NC_083769.1, read as the reverse complement.
TAATTTGGGTGGCATCCCCGTCTCATTGATGTCACGCGCTTTCCCAATCCAAATTGCGTTTGCGTCTTTCAGTATACTGCAGATGTCGCTGTGCGGTCTTTAGGTGCAACAAGTGACAAAAGTAGGCTATAGGTCTAAGTTTAAGAGCGCAAACCGGATCCACATTGTTTTTCTTTTCTCAGTTCGAACAGAGTGAGAGACCCCATCTGGTAAAATGAACAGAAATCATATAACAATATCTTAATTACACCTCACGAGTAAAGGTGTCAGTGAATTAGAGTGATTTCGTCATTAAAATTAACATAAATGAAAGATCAAAAGGGACAATTAGGCCTTACAAGTCTTAAAAGATAAGACTTATCATACATTAAGGTAAGATTATAAGATAAGACTGAAGAAAATACCTTAGAGTCAATTTCATGATTTGAAAGACTATATACAAATTTGAAACCCTGTTTTTTTGAGTGTATGATTGACAGATATATAGGGAGCAAAAGTTTGGATTCCGCAGCTACTGTTTTGTTCTATTGTCAAATTATAATTAGACTTTTCTGTTCTAAATTTGGTTAATCTGTGTTGTAAAATGTAGCTGATAGGAATGTGTCACTGTCAAAAATATATATTATGCAGTCATATGCACTCAGTGAGCACTTTATCAGGTTTTTATTAGATCTACCTTTAAGTATTCTGCTACTATAGCCTATCCACTTAGAGTTTTGACACGTTGTGTGTTCAGAGATGCTCTTCTGTAATGTGTGGTTATTTGTATTACTGTCACGGTCAGCTTCGACCAGTCTGGCCCTTCTCCTCTGGCCTCTCATTAACAATGCATTTCTGCCCACAGAGCTGCTGCTCACTGGATGTTTTTTGTTTTTGTTTTTTTGCACCAGTCTCTGCAAACTCTAGAGACTGTTGTGAAAATCCCAGGAGATCAGCAGTTACTGAGATACTAAAACCACCCTGTCTGGCACCAACAATCATTCCACGGTCAAAGTCACTTCAATCACATTCCTTCCCAATTCTGACATTTGGTTTAAAAAACAGCTGAACCTCTTGACCTCGTCTGCATCTTTTTATGCATGTTGTTGCCACATGATTGGCTGATTGAACATTTGCATTAACAAGCTGGTGCACAGGACTACCTAATATATTTTAATTTCCATGGTCCCCAAAAGTGCAGCGGGCAAGAATATTTACAATATTAGTGGTGCACACCACCATTCCTGATGAAATATTCCACATTCAGTTTATTGCCGAAAGTACTTTTCACAAATTAAATTGGTAAAAGCACAAAAGAAAGACTCATTGTGGTGTATTTCACTAACACTTGCATCTGCTGTTTTTTAATGGCGGTGTATGCATCCAAACTCCAATGTGCGGTTTCACTGCATTAAACATATTGTTCACAAACAAGTGGAGTAAATTTAAGTGCCATTGGTTCCTGTAGGAAATATTCTTAAATTCAGAAACAGGAGTGCCACCATTACCCATCAAAACCAAGTTCAGACCTATGGGCAATGCAGCAAAATTACATACAAATTGTTAGTACTACAGTGGTCATACACAACAAAATTTTAGCTAGAGGTAGCTTCATATCCGCTGCTTATAAAAACCCCATAGCCTCAGCTTTCATATACTGAAATTAGCATGAAAATCTGAAATATAAAATCATGCATACACATTTTCCAGATGTGCTTCTTGTCTTTTTTTTTAAGGAGAGCAGACAGTCAGCCCTCCTGTGACAGGAGATCAAGTCTATGGGTTGGGAGTTGGGTTCCCTATGGACTGCGCTCCACTGCCTCCTTTTGCACATGAAATTCAGTGACTTGCTACGCCAAGCATTCTGCTTCATATGTGCTCAGCCCCTGTCTCTGCGTAGAGATGAAAAGTGCCATAACAAACAAAACTAAAATTCACATCTAATGAATACTGACATTTTCACACACTTGCTGCTAAGGCAAAGGGTGAAACAGTCTGTGATATTGCAATGTTAGGTACCATAGTCTTATATTTTTCATGGTAATTTATTTGTGAATATTGAGAGAAACTGTACATGAAATACAAATGAATAGACCACTACATTTGAAAAATAATTCAGTTTACTACGGAACTCATTCATGGAGTTCCATAGTATACTGGACAAATGAGTAAGGTCACGCCTGTCAAATATTGAATTGATTAGATTTCTCAGTGAGAGGTAAAGAAAAATCTATTAAGCCGCTGACAGATATTAACCGTGACATTTTATCTTAGGCCTATATTAATATGTTGATAAGGTCAGACCATAAATTTAATAAGTTATGTATTTATATATCACAGAAAAAGCATGCATACATAAATAAACAATGAAAAAAATAGAAGTCTAACAGTGTCTTCATTTTTTTCTCTCCTGCTAACCAAAAGAAACACATTTTGATATGTAGTACGTGGTCTGAAATATTTAGAGAAATTCCACTACATGACTGTTGCAATGTTTGGTTTCAGGTTTTACATTTCTCAGTCAGATTATGAGAGCTTAATTGTATGTAATGTGCAGTTTCACCAAGTCACTGATTAGTTCTTCATAGAAACATACAAGAAACAACTCAAATCAAGCTGGACCAACAATGATGTGACCATATTTCAGGCATAAGGATATAATGGTATTGCTGTATTGGTGTACTGGCACTGTGCCTCCTCATCCGCTTCAAACACAGTTGAGCAAACTAGCATACAGCAGTGTGATATGGTTCTTATAGTGTAACAAAATATAGTGTTACAAAAATGTTATGTGTGCGCCAGTTCTGTTGTGTGAGTTCTCATCTCCCCACGCACACATTAAGTGAGCCAGGCCTTCAGAGAGGAATGACTCCAGGACATCACAGAGGGATATGTGTAAATATTCATGCATGTAAATCATCCAGCGGGAAGAGAGATTCTATGGATGCACTTGGATATTACAGCTCTCTCAGCTATTCCCAGCTTCTGTGATACAGTCTCGCACTCATCCCATTCTGTCTTTCCTCACACATGCTGTAAGCACACACACATACAATAAGCACACACACATGCTGTAAGCACACACACATACAATAAGCACACACACTTACAATAAGCACACACACATGCTGTAAGCACACACACATACAATAAGCACACACACATGCAATAAGCACACACGCATACAATAAGTACACACATACCGCAAGCACACACACATACAATAAGCACACACACATGCCATAAGCACACACACATACAATAAGCACACACACATACAATAAGCACACACACATACAATAAGCACACACACATACAATAAGCACACACACATACCATAAGCACACACACATACCATAAGCGCGCACACACATACAATAAGCACACACACATGCCATAAGCACACACACATAAAATAAGCACACACACATACAATAAGCACACACACATACCATAAGCACACACACATACCATAAGCGCACACACACATACAATAAGCACACACACATACCATAAGCACACACACATACCATAAGCGCACACGCTCATACAATAAGCACACTCACATACCATAAGCGCACACACACATACAATAAGCACACACACATGCCATAAGCACACACACATACCATAAGCGCACACACACATACAATAAGCACACACACATACCATAAGCACACACACATACCATAAGCGCACACACACATACAATAAGCACACACACATACAATAAGCACACACACATGCCATAAGCACACACACATGCCATAAGCACATACACAGCCCCTCACATTTCCCACATCTTCCCTGAGATCTTTTGGATCTACAGAACATTTGTCCTGATCCTTATTTTGTCATTTCTTCTTATTCTTTTCTCATAATGTCCACTCTGTGACAGTTGCTTGTATTGTGGATTAGACTCTCCCTTATACCCAAAGTTTGGTGATCTGTGCTTCTATGCATAAGATAAGTGAATGCTTTCTATTTTTAAATCGTAAATTTGATACAATTATAAATATAAATGACTGTGGCTCAGGTCTGCCCTGTGAAAAAGAATATGCCTGTGGAGGATATGAGCAGGAGTAGTAGGAATGTATTAAAAACATGCACAGCTTTGACCTGCAAGAGACAGGCTATCAGCAGCCTGTTATAAAGGGTCAGAATTTCAGATACCATAATTAAGGCCCACCATGAAACTACACTCTGGGACCAATTAAATATGCTTCCATTGCCAGGAAAAAAGTTGCAGTTTGTTGATTTTCTTTACATAAACATTACTTTTCTGTACTAACCAGGACATAACATTGCTTTATTAACCAGCAAGTATGTATGTTTTACCTGATAAAGGATGCTAATAAATGAAATAGTCTAATGAGCATGATAATTGATTACTGAATGAGTGCTATAATCAATGTATTAGAGAAGCTGTGATGATATGCTGTGTAGGCTACCCCTACTGACTGTTTGCTTTTTCACCCATCCGTGAAAAAAAGCCACAAGTACCACTTTGGGGACAACTCAATTGCCAGCTCAAACTGCAAATTAGCCCTTTTTTGCAACAAGCGATAACCTTTTGTTCATTAGTGTCCTCTCTTACTTCAACCTTTTGATCAATACCCTCGTGTAAACATTACTATCATTTTCCAAAGCTCGCTGCTTGGGATCTCTATCACAGTGCACACACAAGCCGTGCTTCACCACTCTTATATATGTAGCTAGCATTCATCTCGCATGCCTCACAGTTGCAACATGGCCACAACTCAAATTCTCGCACCTCTATGACAGCTTGCATTCACCTCCACACAATCCTTGAATTTTCACAGCTGCTGTTCCCAGATTTTGAGGCTGTTATTAATTTGATCTATCCTGCAGAATCGTAGTACACAACGAGTAGTACACAATCCAGGCACATAGGAACCACAATTTTCCTTATCACCTGCACAAAGTTTCCCACTGTTATAGTAATAGTTATTGAGTAAGTACTCCTTATTTCCAATCTCCACATATGTATACTGCTGTCTAGCTCATGATCTCCTTCCTGTTGCAAACTATAACGGTTCAACCTTTATTGCGATGGCATTTACAGTTGTGATTTTCAAGAAATTCTCCTCACAGTTATCCAGAGGATTTCCTTGAAATTTTCCTTTCTTTTAAAAATAATAAGGAAAGACGTGAGCTGAGGGAATAACACTGCATTCAAACTGCTCCCCTAATACAAAGTGGGAGTATAAATATGGCTTCCGAGGATTACATTTTTTGTCTTGGATCCAGCTCTAAGACTTGCTTCGCCAGTGGAAGTGAGAGTTGTTAGTGGGTGCAGACACCAGGGTATAATTAAAAGACATGCAGCTCTTTTTTCCACAAAGGACAAGGCCAAAGCTAAAGAACAGATCCGCCAAACCAAAGAAAATCATAACAATTAGTCAGCAGGTTGCTAATTTAAAGGACTCTTTTCTAAGTTAGAAACCTTATCAAACAGACAGTAATGATGTTTCTCTATTTAATTTTTGTATGTCACAAATATATACTTTAGTATATACAGTATAATATGGAAGCAGATGTACTTTTCAAGAGAGACCAGCATGTACACTCAGTTAGCAATTTATTAGGTAGACCTATACAGCAACTTGTTAATGCAAATATTTGATCATCCAATCATTATGCAACTAAATGCATAATAGCATGCAGATCAAGTGGTCAAGAGATTCAGCTGTTGTTCAGACCAAATGTCAGACTGGGGAAGAAAAGTGACTTTGACCGTGGAATGATTGTTGGTGCCAGACAGGGTGGTTTGAGTAGTCCAGAAACTGCTGATCCCCTGGGAGTTTCACGCACAACAGTCTCTAGAATGGTCCAAAAAATAAAAAACACATTGAGACAGGTCAGAGGAGAATGGCCAGACTGGTCAAAGCTGACGAGAAGGTGACAGTAACACAAATAACCACGCATTACAACAGTGGTATGGAGAAGAGCATCTCTAAATACACAACACGTCAAACCAAAGTGGATAAGCTACAGCAGCAGAAGACCAATAAGCCTAAAAAAATAAGTCTAAAAAAGACATAATAAAGTGCTCACTGAGTGTATTTGGAGAGTATACTGCAATGCAACACACCCTGGATGTTGTATTCCCAGTCTATGAAGCCATCGGCCTAAGTGAACATCCAGTCATTGTCCTTAGTCCATCCCAATGCCCCAGAATGTTACCTCCATGTCACCCAGCTAAAAGTTGTTTGATACTTCTGCATCTCAAAAGCATATTAACTCTCACCCAACTACCTGATGAGTACATCCTGGTACACATCAACCTTGCCTCCTCTGCAATCGGTTGATTTTGCTCTTCGTGCTTTGACAACAAAAACATCAACACCTCTACTGAAGTAGCAGTCTTCTAGGCAGTCTATTTTATCATACTGAAGCCTGGATGGACCCCATATCGAAGACACATTCATGACTCAAGGCCTTCAACATCAGATGACTACAGAGTTTTCTAGATGTCACATAGAGAGACAGAATCCCCAATATTGACATCCTCCAATGCACTAATGCCATAGAGTTAATGCTTGTCAGACGTCAGCTGTGGAGGGTAGGGCGTGTATGGTATGGTTAATGGAAAATCCTATAACTTGTCAGTCAATTGCGCGCATTCCCCACAGCCCTTCACCTTGTTGGGTATTCTGCGAAGCCAGAGAGCTACCAAGTGGTCAGAAATTACCCAATAACAACCACCTCAAGGGGATCGAAAGACATGTAGCATAAAACCCCCGAGACCTTGAAAGAACCACTGCCAACTGGCAGGCATGGAGCTCTGCAAAATACACAGCTATTTTCTGGGTTTGAAGCTAACATGAATTTGAAGTATCACATTGACTGGAGAAACTGCTTATTACTGTTATGGAAGTTAAACCCTTTAACCTACAATATTGCTGTTATGTTCCTGTGTAGTGTCTGTTTGTTTATCATTGTTTATTATCGTTATTCTTGTCATGTATTATTCTTCATATTCATGTCTGGTGTTCTGTTTATATTCATTAGTCTTTGCACTCGTCTTCCCCTGTGAGGTCTGAGTCTGAATGTTTACGAGCCCAAGTCACACCCCTGTCTGCGTGCTCCACTATTCGGGTATTTACGTTATTTCTGGGGTTCAACCCTCCTTCCAATCTTGCATTCCTTACTTCCTGCTTTCTCTCCATTTCATGTTTGTAGATAGCACTAATATACAAATCCCAACTGACATAGAATTTGTACAGTAGTAATTACACACTAACATGTTCATCAAACTAACAAACTAACATTCACTAGTTTTGGGTATTTATAATTTAAATCACTTAACCAACTTATTAACACATCTCCAGTTTCAATTCTGTTCTGTAACTCTGCCTCCCTATTCTATCACTGATTACTTGCTTAGTTTCAGCGAAGTATTCGCACCTGTCTCTCCCTGTCTCTGCATCTCCTGATTCTGTGCAATTGTCTACTCCCTAGTCCGGAGCCGTTTGTATTACAGGTGTCTTTGTGAATCCAGTCCATGTTTTCGTTTCCCCTTCCTTATTGTGCTATTACCCTTTCACGTGTCCCACCTGATGTTTATTTGTTAGACCACCCTCACTCCCATGCCCCACCTAGTTTGTCTCATTCCCCTGTGTATTTATACGTGTCCTTTTCAGGTGCTCCTTGCTAGTTCGTCTTGTCCTGTTTTGTGTCCCTTACCCTTTAATTACTTCCCCCTTGGATCAGCTCTTGTACTTTTGCCTTTGTGGACTGACCCCCTGGTTTTTGATCTTGGCCTGTTTCGAATTACGCTCCGTCTGTCCCTTCATCTACCAGTAAACCTGCCATTTTCCACACCCCTGTGTCTGCTTCTGGCTCCTCTGTCCTCCCTGCCGTGACAATTGCCACTGCTAAAGAAAATAGACATGATAATAATTATTACTTATTCACACAGAGTCATCAAACTTCTACTGTGAGCTCAAAAGGGGAATATGAGTCAACAATAGTGATCACATTACCACAATTCATCCCTGATTGGTGAAATTGATGGTTTTACAACTAACCCAATGTTATGACCATCCCCAGTCTCCCCTATTCTTATTATTTCTTTTGCATTTTTATTGAGCAGAACTTTGATTTGAAGAAACACCCCTGGCTTCTTTATCAAGTATTGGCCCTGTACTATACTAGACAGAAACTCTGATGCATGCTGTCTTTCAGAGTTACTTGGTGTAATAATGAAGCTGGCCAAGCCATCTCTGGAATGATTCAGAGTTGATGAGGTAGAAAAGATGCTGTGCTAAAGGAATCAATAAACTGTTCGGCAGTGAGAAATCGTATTCCCTCAGACTGTTACCGAATACCTTGCATCAGTGTTAATAGATTGTATTAAATCTTCCCATTAAAAAATACCAGCATTGCATTTGAAAAATCACATGGAGTAACATTTTACTCCAGTTGTTGATGTGTGTCATTAAGTGAATGGAGTTTCATTTCAGAGGCAAGTTCAGGAGCCTGAGAGGTTTCATTTAGCATTCATGGTGACAAACACTTAAAAAAAAAAATCCTATATATTCAAATATAAAAGTGAAAAAAGTAAAATTTGTGACGCAGGGTAGAAAGCTGTTATCTTTTTGCTGAGGGGAAGATAAAACAAACACGTAGATGAAACACAGAATGACACTTTGTTGACAGGGTGCTGATGGAGTGAGAGGTCATGCCTGCAGCTGCATGGTGTGACGGACGTGTTGAAGCTGGGGTCAGGGCTTAGGCAGTGGGTCTGATGGGTGTCGGTCCCCCTCTGAGTTTGTCTGTCTGAAAAGTGTAGGAAACTCTGATCCTGGATATGCCTCTTCAACAAACTGTATTGAGCTCAGACTTTATTTGTGGGCTAGAGTAGTTAATAAGAATCAGAGAAGGACTGGCTGACCCTTTAATGGGAGTTGTTTCCTCTGCCTATAAAAACAGAAATGGGAGGAGAGTCGATTAATTTATTAGTGGCAGGTAATGAGTTGGGATGCAAAGAACAGCTCATTTGATTGGTGTGAGGGAAATACTTGCTGAAGCAATGCACAAATTACTTGAAATCAGATTTTATGGCCTTCACAAACTGCTTTGCCCTGAGAAAAATCTGGAAATAAGTTAAGTGCAAACTTTGTTATGCGGAGTTAGCATTTTACCTAGTAGTACTGGAGCTTTAGCACATCAAATAACTCTCCAAAAAAATGTGAGATGAGCCTATTAACCATCACAGATAACAACATTTCAAAATCTTGCAATATAAGCCTTTTCATTAAGGTTCTAAAAATGTAAATGCTGCTATCATGGTTCACTACAATTATCTGGTTCAAATAAGCAATAGCAATCTAATTAATATTTTATGGATATTTGTTTATGGTTTCTTGGATATAGTTATGAAGCTAACAGCACATTAAATAGCAGGCATGATTCCTTCTATTTTTAATATAAATGCCTTTTCTTTTCAATGTTATTTTTGCAGTAGCTAATGAACAAAGTACATCATGGGTGATGTGATGTGAGTATAAGACTTGGTTTTGTGATGCAAATTTTGATTGATTTCAAGAGTGTGTGAATTTGAATTATATAGTGTTCAGCCATATAAAAGGGGATCGGTACACAGTGGTGTTTTGTATGCATGTACATACTGGAATTGAATGTAGCACATCCCATTTTATCTCTTTGAAAGTGTTCTGAACCCAAAGAGATCTGGAGTGTTATGCTCCCCTCTTGTTTTCATGTTTAGTGCACAGGAAGTCTCTGTACACAGATTTAGAAACCTGAACATGTTGATGCCTATTTGCGTCCGCTCTTCTCTGACGTCATAACCTGGAATTACCTGCAAGGCTCGTGCTGTGCTGTCAGACCCAAGACTGTGAGCTGGAACCAAGAGCAATCAATCTGCAGACTTCTGAAAGTCCCAGGGAGGATGTTGTCTGTGATGAAGGAAATCAATAAAGTTGCAGAGGGAGCAACGTGCTGCTTCTGCTTCTATGACAGAGCCTGAAGTCAGCAGTAAAATAGACACTTTATGTGCAAGCCAGGAAAATAATAAAGAACAAGAAATGAGTAGAGTTTTGTTTGTTTTTTCTTTTTGTGCATTTTGAAGGGGAGTATGATTTTAGCAGATAGAGCTCTCTCTATATAAAGCAGACAGATCTTACAGCTGAAGCCCTGCTGTTCTTCATGAGTAACAGTATACTGTCTGTGGAATAGCATGTGAAATGCAGCTCTGCAGATGCCTGGAGCTCGGAGGATTGATCAGTCAGAATCCAGGACCCGCGTCCTCCTCAGCTGCGCTTTATCTGAGGTGATAAAGTCCTCATTATTCAGTCTTTGGTCACTCATGCATGCATTTCACTACACACAGATGCACAGTGCAGATTCCTTGGTTTGATCTTTTTTTAGTTTGTACTTTTTGTCCTTTGGTTTAAATGTCTCCAAAAAATTTTAATTCCCAATTATTTCTCCTGGGCTCCTGATGTGTCACTCACACCTGTATACCAGGAGAATTGCAGCTGAAACACGAGCATGTCCCCAGTTCACTCACATAATCTAATGACAACTTGACAACACCATGCAGACCACCTGATACTGCAGATGAGAGCTAATGTCAATCAATCAATCAACCAATCAATCAATCAAAACTTTATTTATATAGCAAAGTGCTTCATGTAATTCATATAACATGTCAAATAATCAAACAAGAACAGTGAGATCAAAAACAAAGAAACACCGGAGATAGCAGAGCGACCAATGCACAGCACAAAAACAGCCAGAAACGGCACAGACACAAATTTGAGGAGAGGATATAATTAAGCAATAACTCATGACGGGCAGTGTGTATATTGTAATTCTATCTCAGCTAAGAGGTCTTGTTTGGCCTGATGCGCATCGAAGGGTCATAACCCCCGTAGCTGTGATACAATTGCAATATACCACATCCTGGAGTGAGTTACTGCTTTTTATAAAATGGTAAACGGTTACCAAATATGAAGACATAAATATTACAGACAAAATTCAATTAAAATAGTTTTTCTTATTAACAATGTCATTCGAAGAATTATTTACAACAGAATAGTTCCCTGCTGCTCCAGATATGGCAAACTCGTTAGCTAGTTAGCTTGCAAGCTACTCTGAGTGGGCAAACACAGGTTTATGCCTTTTTCATGTTTATTTCTATATTCCCATTGTGCAAACCCTGAAAAACTGGGTGTTGCAATGGTGGTTGCCGAACAACTCCCCTTAGCTGTGATGAAACTGCAATATACCACTGCTTGTCGTGAATTATTGCTTAAATAATACGTTCATCTGAAGAAACACTCTATTGCTACTGCAAATCCTGTTCTCCTCCCTTTACAAGCTCCACTAAGCTTGTTCTGCATTCCATTTTTCATTACTGTGTAATCTACAAGTATACTTTCATTTTAGCACTGACATAAATTATACCTTCAGTTTATTGTCCAGTCTACCATCTTCATGTTAATTGTTGTCTGACTTTTATATTGTGTCAGTTGAGTTGCTTACTTCAGTGAAGTACAGAAGATGGTTAAATAAAGGTTTATGCAGAGAGAGATCTTAAAAACGTTCATCTGGATGAATTTTACATTTGTTCAGTCAGCCCATGGAAGTCATGCAGAAGAATCGTATGTGGAGCTCTGCCTTGTTTTTTTCAAATTCATTTTGTGCAGATAGAGAAGATTTGCACATCAGTCTGTGTTAAATGCAACTGCTGGTGTGACAGTCCTGGAATGATTCATAAGCTGTATCCATTATTTTCCAATTACCTGTGAGTCAACTATTTTTCTTCAAATAAAATTTTCTCGATTGATGCCCCCCCATGTCTCACTACAAACAGCTCAGAAACAGACGCACATGTGGAATACAATGATTCACATAGGCTCTGTAAGAAAGTCTTCAACAGTATCACAATGCTCTGCACACAAGCTATTTTCAAATGACTTGATTTTCCCTATGCAATGTGTGGGATGTACTTGGCTATACAATTTTTGAATCACAAGACAAATCAATGTACTGAATTAGTGCAAGAATACTGATAGCAGCAACAAATTTGTTGTTTGTACTTAAATGCTCAAAATCACATGAAGGCTTGCTCAGACGGTGTGAATGTATTGCCTACCTAGAACCAACGAGTTTGGTGAGGTTCAGAGAAGGTGGGTGATGCTGAAGAAGTGCCAAAGATAAAATGATGAAGAATAAATCAGTCAAAGCGAGTCATAGCATAATGCATCAATAGCAGTAGCTGGCAGCATTAACATCAGTGTTTCCAGTAATCTTGAAATGATTGTCAGCTTCGTAGTGTACACCCTGTGCTCATAAACTATCATCAGAGGGAGACCCCAGAGATACCTGTGCTCGACAGGGCCTTGCTAGACGATCAAAGAGAACTAGGGGGCGGGATGGGGGAGTGCAGGCACGGTTAAACTAATGCTGTATCACAGCAGGGTCATTCTGTTGCCTGGGAACAAGTGCTTCCAGGAGTCTCAAGTCTGTTATCCAGCCCGAAATGATGACCATGGAGTGTGAGACTAAACCTGCGAGGGGTATCTCTACTGTCACAGCCCGCTGTGTTCTACTCTGATTGGTTCAGATGGAGCTCAGGTTCAATCCCCTGGATTCAATGTGAAAGACAACAGTTGCTCTCAGTTCATGCGGCAAGGACCTACATAGTTGAGACTTGAATTGGTTGAATGAAGGTAGATGATTTCAAATATTTTTCAGGTGTAGCTCAAAACTTACGCATTTGCTCAAAATGTACAGCAACACCAGCTAATGGCCTGTCTCTGCCCACTTCACAGTCTTAAAACATGTGAATTGGGGTTGGGAGTGTTCTGAGAAGGAGGAGGTTACTGAACCAAAGTAGTCAGTAGTGTGTGATACTAATTAACCATTAAGTGCCAAATATAGAGCTACAGAATGATATAGAAAATGGAACTGGAAGGGAACAAGGAAAGACTAAAATGGATCTCTAGATAATCTAAGGAGAAAAAACATGCACCAGACTGTTACAACAGGGCCGCAGGTGCTAATGGAACGAGCAGGGAAATGTGCAGTTGTATTAGATTTACCCATCAATCAAGAACCGGGGCGGAGATTGGGCTTTAACTTAGGTTTTTACCTACTTCTACACACTTGGCTGGGCTCCAAGCGAAACTAAATAAAACGTTTCACCTTTGGGTGGCAGTGCATGGTTCTTTTTTTGCACAAAATGCAGTGGCATGGCTTAATTACATTTATTTAATTTTTTTTTCTGTCAGACTAATGTGATGTATCAAATGTACACAAAATATTGATCTCTAGAACACAATAAACATGATTTAGTGTTCATTATTTCTGTGACATTGTGCAAGCTCTATACATCTGTAGAGTCCGATTTTCAGACGCAAGTAAAAGAACACAGCCAGGTAGCTGCTAGTTCCTTATATCTGTTGATTTATCACCGCATCAGTGATGGAATCTGAAGTGTACAGTCTTTACAGCCTTAGCGTGTGTGCATGTATCACTCCTTCCACAGCTTTTAAACATGATAGCAGTCTGGATTTGCAACGGGCAATTTCAACATAAATCGATGTTTATGTAAAAAAAAATCTTTTTTGGCTGTTCAATTTGTAGAACAATACCTTGACTTTCATGATCTGCATGTCTTAATGCCAAATTCAGAGTCAAATATAATTTGTAAGCTTTTGAATGTAAGATGTCAAAGTGAAATTTACACTGGAGCGTATTGTTTGGAGGTTAGCCAGCTTTGTTTGTGACTGTTCACCAGTCACAAACAACGACATGAGGTGCATTTGTGGTTACATGTTAATGTATTTGCTTTTGTGGCCCCTATGTCTTAATGTCAAGAGTAAAAATATAGTTTATGCAGGTTTATACATAAGATGACGTTATAGCCGCAGAATTTTGTTAGCCCAGTATCAGTATCACCCAGCCTTCTTAGAAACATGGTTTGTTGGCACTGAAAATGCAATGGGAAAATTTTGAGTAGAGAAATAACTTTGGTATCATTAGAAAATAGTTTTGGGGTCAATGTGACTGATTTTGTCTCTCACATTTATGTTTGTGTCTCTGAAGTATTCAGGGTAGTATAGTTTAGGAATAACAATTGTACAGAATATTAAGAAATATTGCATTCTTCTTGTGTACATTATGAACAAATCTGGGGATTATTACATTATGATGTTACTCAAAGTATGTGCAGAAATATGGTATCTATTCTGTATATCAGGCCGTTACTGCACTCACCTCAGTATGTTATACTATTCTATAAAATATTTTGTCATATATGTCATTTTCATTGTATTTATTTTGCTGAATATATTTCTGAATATATACATACCAAAAATAATAAATAATATGATAATAAATAATAAACCGATACGTAACTTACCTACTTTTTCTATACCTTTTCAGAAAAGAATGTAGGTCTAATCCTTTTGCTTGATGGCAGAATATGACCCCGTTTGGATTTCAAACAATGTGAAGGCCCTGCCCCAGCTTTATCTCGGTTGCCAGGCAAAATTAGCAGTCAATGTGTTTACTCAATGAAACAGTACTTCAGACAGAGAAGTTAGCACAACTGTGAAGACAATGTGGATTGAAGAGCGAACGATTGGTTATAGAGAGGCTTGCCACTGGCCTTTTAGTCAATAACTGATGCTGTACTGTCTAGGAGCTCAGAAAACGCACAGCCTTGAAATCTGATTCTCAACAGGAAATACCTGCAACCGCTATAAAGAAGGCATGAGCACAAGAACGTAACCAAAACATGTGTGCCTTGTGCCTTGATATGTTTTACACAAGTGATAACCAAAAGAACACTGTACATTCAAGCCGAATGGGCTCGTTGGAGAAGTAGAGTTAACCTTGGAATTGCTTTTCCTCGTTGGCGATTGCTGAAGTTCACCATGGTGTTGGTGTACTTTCTGTTTGACCTCTAAATAACGCTACTTCTAGTTATCCAGCTAGCTACGTTACCCAAGCTTTTGTATTGAATGCTGTTCGCCCATCAAGATGTATTCCCCTTATGGGTACTACTGTCACTGTCTTCAGTTGTAGCTCAGTAATTCACCTGCATTTATTTACGTATCAGGGGGAAATGATTTTCTCTGCATGATTTGTATGATTCCACCTTTACAACGCAGTTCTATATGTTCACAATAGCTAAATATTGAACAATCTAAAACGAAAAATGAAATTGCTGCAACTGCACTAGGGAGTGACAGTAATGATGTTCCCACACTCTAAAAGTGTTATCTGAAAGTGTTGCTGAAAATGTTATTATATCTCTGATCACCTTTTTGCTTGACATTTTGCTTGGAGGGCTCGAGCGTGTTTCTTATCCTCAGCTGAGGTGTAGGTGGGGGAGGTGGAGACTTATTTAATTGTAAACACAGGGCCACAGCAAGGGCCAAAATCCTGCATAGTATTTAACAAAGTCTTTTCGTTCTTTTTTTTTTTTAGCCAAACTCACTGTGAATCAGTAATAATGTAATAGAGATAAGAACACCATGTCTTAACTTTTCACGTGGAAGCTAAAGTATCTCCCCAGTATCTCACTTGCATTGGTACAGTAGCTACAGATGGAACAATGGGAATGGTAATGGGTTGATACCTTCTGCTATACTTCCTGCTGTAGAAACCACAAGGGTCCTGGAAAGCCACATATATTACATGTATATCTCTTTTTTAGTTTTATAATGAAAAATATCTGTTTTAGTTTTACCTTGTAAAATGTTACTGTTATATGATGTTTTCTTTTGGGGTTTTCCCTGAGCAAGACATTGCCTATAGCAGTGATAGCAGTTCAACACCCACGCAAGGGGCCCTCATCTTGCCCCTGTGCTTCTGGGCTTTTGCTAAACGGATCAATTATGTTCTTTCAGGGAAGACATGGCATTGCAGGTGTCTCTCTCTTCTGGAACATTCCAGATGCATTCTCCACTACAAGGGGACCCGTCAGTCTTAGAGCCAAGCGGGCCCACCATTGTCATTCCTGAAAGCTCTGGCCTTCTCTGTGAATGGGCCCCGGCAACAGGGATGGATGGTAATGAGGTCACATATCTGGCTGATGAGACCATTGTTCTTGCCCAGATAAGAAGAGTGAAAACACTGTGCTCATCCCTCATGTCCATTATTACGTAGACCATCTTCTCTTACAGCTCAGAAACATGTATTCCCCCATTACAATGTCAAATCATTGTTAAAAGATCAAGAATGACAGGCTTTTAACCCATCTGAAGGCACAAAATGACAACATACAACCTAGATTAAGTTATATGGTCATTTTTTAGAAAATACTTAAAGGTCAAATATGAAAGGATGAATGCACAAGGTTTCTAGTACACCATATTTTTTAGTACTAACAAAATGAACAGACTAATGAAGATGTATCACTTCTGTGGTGACAGGTTCACATACATAATCAGGGATAGAACAATATTTACAAAGTCATCAAGTTGTAAAAAAATATACTGCCTGTTACTGAACGAAATAAATTCAAAATAAAAAGGGTATATTTCATCCAGTTTATCGCTTTAATGATATCAGAGACCTCAACTTCTACCTCAACATATTTAATATTCTTGCCACCAGTAATCTCTTTTTAATCACAGTGCACTACAGAAATTATTAGTTGGGTCTCAAACCATCACTTAAAAAAAAGAAAAAAAAAAGAACATCCGTTAATGCTTAACAATACTGCCTTCTTTTTCATATTATCTTCAGCTTACTGCTTGTTTTGACCTGAGAATTGTTCATGAGAATGGGATAGATTAGTGCTCATATAACGAGTATTCTGATCCTTCCAGGAAACGTATGTCCCTGAATGTGTTTTCCCTGATGTTGTTTCGTAATGTTTAAAGGAAGGTCATAAATAATCGACAGGAAGGATCCGGTGATCCCTCCTGAATACTTACAGTTGTGTAAAGAAATTACATCCAATCTTGGGCAAAGTGTATATTGGCCATCTGCTTATTTACATATGTCCACAAGGCGAAATCAATGGAGAAGTTGTTATGTTTTACGTTGCTTATACATGCACAGATTGTCCACATTTGGAGCCCCTTTGCTCCAGTGAATGAATGGCAGTGATTTGGAGGAAGTGGAGACAATCCCTTGAAGACAGCCAATTTGATTACAGGAGCTTGTGTTCGCATCCCGGATTGATCCACTGTAGCGTTTCATGAATATATGCCCAAAGAAGAGCTACAAGTTATTGGTGTGGAGAGAACAGAGAGCCAAGAACAGGACAGATGGGACTGCATCTGGCAGCTGCTTTACCACAATCAAACAATTAGTGCAGATTCAAGCCATTGTGCCTGCTTAACAGTACTCTCAGAGTAGTCTTTAGCTGGTTTCATGTAAAACTACGTTCACGCAGAGCAGATAGCCCCTGATTCAATTATTTGTCCTCAACTTTGACTAAGAAAGAAATTAGTGTTACTTTTTATTAAAGGGGAAGCACCATACTTTCCATATAATCCAATACACTGACACATTGAAGAAATTGCCCTATTTTATGATTCCCAAAAATAATTGCATTGACATAAAGGCAGGATATGAGCCCTAAGAGGTTGCTTACTCTTTTCACTCCCCATGTCATAGGCCTTGGAAGTGTGACATAGCCCAGAGCAAAACATTTGACCATATATGGATTTCTGGATCAAAGCACAACTTCTTTATAGAAACAAATGGGGAGTGGGAGTCATAACTGTCAAATAACTGTCTTTGTCACAGTGTGTGGATTTAAGCTGGTGTTTAATACTTGGACGTTTCTATCTGGACACGCTTCCCTCTTAAGTGACACTGGGTCCTGGGTCTAGTAAACAGTGCCTAGCACACTAATTCACAACTAACCTTTTGCTAATCAGGTCACATGTTTTTATAACTTAGCAATTCACCAACATGTGTGATATATATTTTTCAACCTTGAATTTGCATTGAAACAAAGGTCATTTTACATTATATTTCATTTATCCATCTGCCATGTGCCCAGCAGACAGATAGATTGTTATTGTCAATTCAGTTCTGAATGTAGCTGTAGTTCTAGCCATTGATATAACTAAAACAGTTAGCATGCAGCCTGTACAACTTAAGGGATAAACCTTCAAGCTAAAAAGCACATTTACAAGTTTGAGTAGTTCTTTAAGTTGGGCTCTGGATGTTGGCTGTAGTAAGAATTACGCTGACTCCAATCCATGTAGGCTACCTCTGGCTCATCCGAGTCATTGACCATTTCCTTTGGTTCGTAATCAAATATTTCAGTGCTGCCCATTTTTGTCATATTTTCAGTCTAAAGGTATCAGAGCTGCCTGTGTTCCCCCTGTGACGCAAGCATCAAAGAAGTAATTTTCCATAGGTTTCCATTAGCAGTGATCAATTTGTCAATTTTTAAGCAATACTAACCACAATTTCAGCTTAATTTAATGAAAAACGCATATTCTAAAAATTATTGGTCTATATTTGGGGGATGTCATTATATGGTGCTTACCCTTTTTAAAAAAGCAGTTTTTGAATTTATTAGATTTTTACAAGGCTCTATTTGTGAGGAAAATGGAAAGTTTGAGACAAATATTGATTAAATCCAGCCTAATTTGCAAAAAACTGCTTTAAACGCCAGGTAATGTTTTTTTAAGTATTGTTTTAAGTAGTTTAAAAGTATTGTTGGCCTACTGAAAATGTAATAATGATATAAAACTTTCAATTTTCTTGATCATGTGCTCTAATGATGATGAATCCGCTTATCTGAAATCACGTTTGTCCTTCAAGTAAGTATATAGCAGTGTTTTTACCATCATGAATGAACCAACATTAACATCACGTCGCTCATTTTGGACATGTAGTTTACACATGCATGGAGAATAGCATGCGTCTTCAGACAGTCCACAGAAATCATGCATCTCTATGGAAACTTTTTACCATTACACTCCTTTCTCTTTAATTTGCATCTGTGAAGACTGCCCAGGTTTGTGTTTGTGGTGACAGTCACCTGTCATTGTCACTTCACTCACAGAGACTGAGGTTCCCCCCCAGAGCCTGCTGGCCCCCGGCCTCTGCTTATCGCAACGCACTGATTAAAAAATAGAAATCAATTTCAAATGTAATTTCAGGTCGTGTCTGGGAAAGCCATTGCCCTGACTGTTGAGAGGCTCTCAGTACCGCGTGAGATAATGGCTTTCTGATCAGCTCCAGTGTTTTCAATGGAAAGTATATTAAAGCTCAATAAGTGTGCGGCGTACATCATCTGCCATTGTGATTGACACGCTTTCCCATATCAAATGTACAATGGCTTCAAAACTAGGGCCATTGGAGTGGCACACTCTTTGAGTGATTAAATGCTGGAGTTTTGGTATTTTGCTAAAATGACAGTTACCCTTTTAACTGTCTGGGACTGAATGGCGTTTTCTCAACTGCTAAACCAATTTCATCGTGACAGAGAATACATTTTCAGTAGTTGATTGTAGTTCTGAAGCATCGTTATTTTCAGTAGCTGGAGGTCAGATGACAGTTTCATGAAAAGGAGAAAAAAAACAGCTCCAACAAAGCTGCGATTTCCCTTCCCCCAAAACAATGTCTGAAAATACAGAAACTCTGTAGATGTGCTAGAATTTTTTATTTTTTTTCCCAAGTCATACTAAAATAATAGAGCTTTTATACACAGTGTCACAGACAATACTTACTCACAATATTACCTAAAAAAAACATTCACAGCCAAGACGCACTATGTAAAACAATATCAAGTTATTTTGGCAGGTAGTTTATGCTGCACTCTGCGGTAGGCTGACTGGACTCCGGAGGACGAGGAGCATCATCCCCCACAGTATGGGCCCCTATTCTCTCTGAGTTCCTCCAAGCACAGGCTAATTACTCCTTTCCAACGCCTGAGCAATGCATAGCGGAGGGGGGCAATTATTGCAATTATCATTTCAGCAATGCGTGGAGGCGATACTCTGCCTCTTCTGTTATTGTGGCGCTGACAGGAATTCAACATGGTGACTCAAAAGCAAGGCACCTCCCCTCGCATCGAGAATGTCACTGCCATGGGACTGAAGTTGAGAGTCTCACGGCCACACCCATTCATCAGGGGATAGATTTTAAATGATCGGTTTCACAACTGATATATACAGTATGCTCCATAATGTTTGGGACAAAGTACTTTAGAATTTTACATTTGTAAGCCAACAGTGCACGTCAGAGGTAGAAAGTGCAGGGGTCCGAAAGTAAAAGTCCTGCCATGTGTGTCTTCCACCCCTGAATTCAGCCAGCTGATTTCACAAATTAACTAGTCTCTAACTACCGTGCTGCTGCCCGATATGCAGTAGATACAAAAATAATAGTTTCTCCTGACACATTTTCCTGTTGAACTCAGAAAGATCAGGAGAAACTATTCCCCCTATGTCAGGAGACCACCATCTTTGGCTTTGCAGATTTTTATGATTAATAAGGTGTATTGCCTCCATAGTGGTAAAAGAGAGCTTTCTTTGTGTTTTCTGTCATGGTTTTGCACTTCCTGACAGAGAACTGGGGATTGTTTCAGATGTCTGCAACAGGGAAACAAAGAAGAAGCTAAAATTATGTAAGGGCAGAGATTCTTTGTTTGCCACGTACTGAGCAGTTTCTTTGCTGTGGAAAAAAACTTGTCATTTAAGATACAGTCACTCAACGTTGGATGAGGTACTGTTGGGGTGAATATCAAATAGCAGTTATATGTAAATTATGAATACCCATTAACTCCTACACTGAGAGCACTGTCACAACTCAGTTCACTGATGTATGTGAAACATCAGGTACCGTGGACGTCTGACAGCTCCGTTGGGAAGTGCCAATCAGCTGCTCCACAGGTTTCCCTGGAAGACCGGGTGCGGGAGCCGGAGAGAAGGGGGAATGAGTCTCACAAGCCATCAGCAGAAAGACACAGAGCACACCAGGATGCGGAGTTGGTAATAGAATGTGCGTTTTCATTTGCCGGAGTGCAGTTGTTTATGGTGTAATGGAAGCAAAGTAATGAAAACATAAAATATATATTACTGCGTAGAATCTTGAGTAAATCTAGATCTTGGAATTCCCTTGGGGCTTTGCAGCACTCCTGTGAATGGACCCCTCTGCATTCCCCAGCATTCCCCAGTTCACCACACCCTCTGCCTGAATGAAGAGACTCAGACCCATGGCAGCACACTGACAGCTCGTGACTCATTCCCACCACCCATAACCTCGACTGCGCACATACAGCATCTTCGTCAATAGAAAACATCAAGAGTTTCTATTTCTATTATGATGTTCAGAAGATCACAGTTATTTCCTCTATTTGAGTATTCATAAATAATGTGAAAAGCAGAGGGCACATTTTAATTATTGTCTTGCCCTGGCCTGCTTCCGCATTATATTTGTGATATAAATAACATTAAGTCTGAAAATTGTTTGCTTATACTGGAAGTTACTCCGGATGAGAGTGTTAAACGAATGTAAATCAATGCATGTATTGTAGACAAAAATTTTTTTTAGTATAAGTTTCATTTTTATGGTTGATATTCCATTCCAAGTGATTTTTCAGGCTCAGATTTATGAAATTAAGACTTACTAAGGCTTACTGGGACACCTGCGAAGGTAGAATTTCATAAGAGCTTCCTTGCAATGCTATATCATTAATACAGTATATGCCAATGTTAATAACGGCTGAATTTGTACAAACCATGTGCAGCTGCTACATCTTAGCTTCCTGTTAATTAGCTTACTAACATTAGAGGTCAACTAACGCTGAAGTATTTTGAAGGTATTATTGGTAAATTGTGGGTTGACAATGCAAGAACTGGCTCATAAGGCACCTTGCTAAGACAACGTGTATCATTTAGGTCTGCTCTGTGGTCAACAACTTCCCTAAGTATTTGGCTGGCCTTTACAGTGACAGGTGAAGGATGACCTCTGTGTTGCTGAGTCTAAATCTCTTTCAGGTTCCCTTACTCAACACCAGGCTGCCAGATCTGGTTGGCTTAAACTCCATAGCTGCCTGGCTGATGAGCCACACAAGGCCTTCCAGCATTCATCCATTATGTGGACCTAACCCACAGTGGCAGTAATGATTAAATCATCTATGAGGGCTTTGTCAGTTTCCAGATGCCACAGCAAAACTGCTCCTCAATTAGATTTCTTGGCAGAAGCAGTTTTTAATCGATGCTGAGGAAAGATTAACTGCAATGGTGCATCCCATGTTGATGCCATTCTACAAGAACTGCCAAGGAATGATGAAAGTGCTGGTAAAGAGCATTTTTAAATCATCAAAATGTCACGGAAGAAGAACAGGGGAGGGTGGTATTCTTCAAATGAGTAAACTGATGTTATTCACTGATCTTTTTTGC
Source organism: Conger conger (assembly GCF_963514075.1). NCBI lineage: Eukaryota > Metazoa > Chordata > Actinopteri > Anguilliformes > Congridae > Conger > Conger conger. Next base: position 35,479,366 of record NC_083769.1, on the reverse strand, counting down.
CAGAATGATGATCGTATGGAGGGTATCACCCAGGCAATCAGCAATATTGCAGTCGCTTTAATGAGACAAATACACTTACTTCTGATTAGATCATTTTATCATTAAATTATTAGTTTTGATATTATGTATTACTACAATAACTACAATGATTTTGGCACTTCTTTGTTACTGCTTGCTAAATTAAACAATGCAATATCCTCAATGTTTAAAGCCACTAAATCCTGTCCTGTATTAGCATATGCAATTATTATTTTTAATATTGTTTTTTGGTTGCATTTTGTTTTAACTTCTATAATTAAAGTTATGATTATCTACAGAATATTGGATTTTATATGTACATACATTATAAGAAAAAAATTATTTTTCCATATCCATATCTGACAATTTAGGGGGGAAATCTGAATAAAGTGCCTGGCTCACCCCTGCGTATAAGACGTTCATTGTCTCCTACATGTTATAGAAGCCCTTTGTCAATCTGGATTGGATATCTATTCCGAGTGATGTTTACTTGCTATACATTGGTGATCTTTGCTTCCTTCTTTCTTCAAAGTAGTCATGGGCTACCTGGTAACGATCGATTTACTTTCCCTTCCGTAGAGCGTCTTTTTGACAGTCTACTGTTAAAAAAGCAATACAAATAAAATTGAATTTAATTGAATTGAATAGAATGGGCTACATACTGTAAGTATAGTATGCATATATTTATCATTATCACTGAAAATCACATTTTGAATGAGCTTGTTTGGTACTACTTCAGTGTAAGTATTTTTGGAGCGCCCAAACGGTACGGTTTTATAACAGTGCCGCTTAGTCGCTGCCTGCCACTCCTCACATTTTGTTTTCTCTCTGTAGTCACGACAGGCCTCTGTTTGCTCGGGTAAAAAAAAAAAAAGAGCGGAAGAAGAGAAAAGAGAGTGGAGGACATGAAAAAGCTAAAGATAGTGTGAGAGAGAGGAAAAGAGTGAAAGCACAGGACAGCGCATCAGCTGTGAGCCGCGGTCCCCTGCTGCGGATGGGCCGGGCTGCCCCTTCGCTTGCGTCTAATTCACCTCTGTGCGCGCTGGGAGGATCTGGGCTGGAGAGCGCTCGGCGGCTCTGGAGTTTAGCTGACGCGGGGAACAGGCAGTGGAGTAAGTGTGCGTTTAGGGGGTGGTGGAGGGGGACATGGTAATAAGTATGAGAGAGGCGAAGGCACACAAAGCCGCACAGGCAAGCGGGAACACATAATGGAAATCCAGAGCGCTGCCTAACAGCATAATAAGCAACGCGAGAGTGAGGTCACACCTCCTTCCTCTCCATCTCTCAGAGTGCCCTGAGAAAAACAAGAGAGGACAGTAATGAGAGAGAAATAACTTTCCACTAAGTAGCAAGCTGTCTGCCAAAGTGAAATAACGAGCAAAATAATGAATAAAATCAGTCAGCAAAGACGTGCAGAATCTGGTCATAACGCAATACAGCGCACCCCTCTACCCTGCCCTGCACGCATGCACGCAATAATTACATTCTAACAATACAATTTGATTCAAAGTCTTGTTAACGGAGTATTTCCGAATGGTTTGTACTGATGGGCCACGACGGTTGATTTGGGATTAGTTCCTCTGTTATTGGTTTAGTAGGTCAGGTGTACACCAATGAAAATTACACCAATGACTTGACATTCATGTACTATAAATGTAAGTTCATAGTTCCTAGATTCACCTACGTTACTACGTAGGACCAATCATATGGGAAAACATGCTTTTAAAGCACACTAGAGTGTGGATACGTTTAAAAAATGCTAAATTCAATCATAATTGGCATTGCTAGAACACAGCTCTACATGCCAGATATGATGTTGCCTGGTTTTTTTCCGACCACTTCTTGGTCACTGTAAAAGAAGAATTAGGTTTAATTAAAGGGGCAGCCTTTTCCTTGACATTTATTTTTCAATATGTAACAATGAATTGAAACTAAGAATGTATGACCAATTATTCGACTAGCATATTTTACATTTCTGAAGATCTAATGAGAATGGTTTCTGTGGGCCTATAGTGGACCTAAGTGTCAGGTTCTCACATAGGGTAGAGCACCATTGGGGCGATCAGGGCTAGCCCTTATTTCTGAAGGAACTGACAGCGGTGTGCATTAGGGGTGGTATCTAGGCATCTATGTATCTATGGACAGAGTCTCTAAAAAATATCCACTCTGCAATAAAGGACCAAAATCTTTCTCTTTTTTGACACAAAGGACAGTCAGCTAGTTAAAAATCAATGGAAGATAGTGGAAAGTGAAGAGCATCCAATTTCCACATGAAGGTGGTTAAACACAATATAGTTCACACAATATTTCTCTGAAAGATTCAGTTTAAAACCACAGTTCCTTCGGGCTATAATAGTTTCCTCACTTCAGCCATGCATATCAATTTAACTGGACACTCATTTGAAGAGCTTGAGAGATTGAATATCTACTCACTGGGTAAATAAAATGATCTCCCAAACCCCACCATAATATATCACAGTCTAATTTTTTCAATGTGAGATAACACCTCTCGGTCGCACTTGACAATAAGGTTCATGAATTGGCATTAACTAATGTAGTTTTTAACATTAATTAATGATAGACAAAAACATTAATTAAGTATGAAATTAACTTTTCATTTGATAAAAAGCTAACTAACATACACTTTATTAGGTATTTATTAGACTTTTTTGTTTTATTGGTCTTCTGCTGCTGTAGCCTATCTACTTAGAGGTTGACACATTGTGTGTTCAGAGATGCTCTTCTGCATACCACTGTTGTAATGTGTGGTTATTTGCGTTAGTTTCACCTTCTCTGTCAGTCAGCCCTTCTCCTCCGACCTCTCTCATTAACAACACGTTTGTTCCTGCAGAATTACTGCTCCCCGGATGTTTTTTTTGTTTTTCTGTTCTGTTGTGCCTGAAAATAACAGGAGATAAGCAGTTGTTGGCTAGAAAACTAGTCAACTAGTTTTCAACAAAATGTAGCCAGGATTTTAGTGGCACATGATACATATAACCTCGATGTAGCTCTTGAGCAAGGCAGGGACCCCTACAGGGACCCCTGCTTAGTCTAATCAACTGTAAGGCATTTTGTATAAAAATGTCAGCTAAATAACTATTTATTATTATTATATTTTATATATGAATGGCTGACATCACAGGGGCAATCTGTTTGAAGTGACATGCAGAAGGAAGCCCCCGTGCTCCAGTACTCCTACTGTCAGAGTTGTCATTCATAGCTTGTCAATGACTGTCATTTCCTTTATTGGTAATTATATGACTATTCTAGACTATTTTGGTAAAAGTAATACATTTTTAATGTATTATTTGTACAATAATACATATGAAACTTTTATTATTGAGGTATTATGCCATCACCAGAGAAGGCAATTGAAGCCAGCTTTCTGTCAGGTCCTTTTGTGTTAATTGTGAAAGTGATTAAATGCCTCAATGCGACTAAATAAGTGACAGGTGGTACCCTTTTCCAATCTGGAAGGTCAAGTCATCTTCATTCACGAAGAATTGAAATTTGTTTCATTGCTTAGAGGGCATATTTACAGCTTATGGGTTGATTAAGAATTCCAATGAAGACAGAAGCCAGAGTGGGTCCTTTGTAACATCACAAAAGGTTTAATCGCATGATCTTCTGCTGGGATATTAAAAAGCTTCTTTTCAGGCTTTTCATGCTATTTTACACCTGGTATGTAAAGCTTCATTGCAAATTGGAATCCATTCATTTGTAGCCGGCTAATTTTTCTCATATTAGCCGACTGGTTGTTCAGTTTTCTGTGATGTGTTCTGCATACAATTATGAGTGAAGTTTCAGCATATTGAAATAGTTATGCCCTGCAAATTCTCACATAATCAACCTTTAACCTTCCACATTACATAAACAGGCTTTAAATGACAGAAATAGTAATATAGTCTTAATATAGCACTTTCTTTAGGAATTGGAGACTATGTGGCACCTCAGGCAGTTCCTCCCTGGTCAGGATGGCTTGTGTGGGGGTTTAAAGAGAAGGCTAGGCTCCCTTTTTTCATGGAATGTGTGAGAGATAGATATAGAAAACACACACACACACACACACTCCCACAAAGTTCTTGTTGTCCTTGGGAGATTTGATGCTTGGAGAAAGAGACCCTGTTTCGGGAAGCTTACAGTTTATTGCTGTACTTTTATGAGAGGCCTAAGAATTTTGTTATTATACATACTTCAAATATTGTCCTCCCTTTGGAACCAACAGTTGTAACATAATATTCAAAATGTCATTATTTTCTAGTCCATCTGTCATGGTTCTAGATTTCATTTAGTGACTGGATTTTATGAATTGGCTTTATGGATTTTAAAATGTCTTCTTTTACAATTAAACGTTAACTACCAAACGTATTATCTTTTTGCAAAAAGCCAATGGAAATATTTATTTTCAAGACACATGAAAACATCTTCATGCTTTTATCAATCCTGTTCTATGCTGATCCTGATCTATGCTGGGAATAAGCTTGATCATTAAATATTTTGTTGTAACTAATACAAGCATATTGTTTTTGAAATATAACATGTATATCTCTATCTCAACCATTTCCCCCCCCCCCCCACAAAAAAAAAGAGAGAGAAATAAAATCCAACATGACTGCACCCCCCGCTTCATTTCTTCCTTATATTGTGTTGGATTTATCACCCTGAGTTCAGGCGTTGTTTATTGTTTTCACCATTCTTCCTTTCCCTCTTTCAGGTGGGAGGTTTTGTGGGTGGATGGAAGGCAGTGTGTACTAACTGCCTTCAGTTGCAGGTAGAGAAGAGTGACTAACAGAGACTGAACCCCATTCTCCTAACGGGAAGCGCACACTCAGGGGAAATCACACTGTCATATTCGCCTTCTCCCACTCTCCTGCCTCCACTGTTCCTGACGTCTTGCCTCAGACCCAGGAGGAACATTGCTGTAATTCACGCAGAAGACCAGAGGTTGCGAGAACCGCAGATCTCACAGGGGGGGCGGGGGTTATATCTGTAAGCTGATACACCCCCCTGTAAGTAAGCAGGGATTATGCTTAAGAGTAGTTCTGCACATGCCTTTAGAAGTGCAGTACAACAATAGAGAAAACCATGGCTGTGTTAAAGGTGTACGGCTACGTATAGTGCTTAAGAGGATACTTTAAGTCAGGTTTGGGTGCTTAGATTGCTGTGAAGGGCCCATGTTCCTTCCAGTGTATGTGCCCATTAACATTTAAAGAACCTGACATCATTAACAACATCATAAATGGTTTGGAATTGGCATTTACAGGATGAGTGTGCATGTGGATGAATGTGGCTGTTTTTTTCACTCAGAGTGCATTTCAAATGCATTAAAATCCTCTTCCATGGTAATAGATGTACAATGAGAATTGATTGGTTTGTGGATACTCCCTGCTGACCAAGACTGTTGCACAATCTTGTTATGTGCTTATGCCCATCGCTGCTTTATTACCCAGTGGGACAAGCAAGTCTAGGAAAAGTTGGCCTGGGGCAAAGTACATTTGGTGCTGTTCTAGTTGAACTATGTGTTGACCTTATCACCCAATTGCATGCAGGGTATCGGACAGGGATGTCAATCTCATTTGCTGCAGTGCTGTGTGTGGGTATTATAGTTTTTTGTAAATACCAGTTTCACTAGCATTTAATTTTTACATATTCCAAAAGTGCACTGCATCCCGATGCAGTTCCCCTTTCTGTCAGATATCAATTCTCAGAGATTCATTTTAGCCTCTCAGAAAGGACCAGAAAAGTATGTTTTTGGAAAAGATCCAGCTAAGGCTGATAATCATTGTACAGTATTGTTCTGAAGAAAAAAGCAGATCATTGTAATATTGTGGCATGCCTGAATTCCTGCAATTACAGCAACTCTTGGACTACAGTACATGAACACCACAGAAAATATTTATTGATTACAACTGCCCTTCCGCCGACACGAATTGTACGAACCCTGATGCTAGATGCAGCCAGCCATCTGACAATATCTAAATAGAATAGGGTCAATCACAAGCTAAAAACATGGAATGTCTGCATGTCTTCTGGGTAAACTATCAAACTTTCCCAAAGATCGATAAATAATAAATATTGCTCATGCATGATGGTCAGTTGTCTTCTGCCGAGAAACCAAGGGATGCAAAAGCAGTGCTCTGACCTAGGCCCCAGCAATCACTTTCACTTTGCATAACCCATTTCCCTGTAGGTATTTCATCCTATCAAGCTATTTATGGTAATTCCATAATTCTGCTCATTGCGTATTCTATCTGCACACCCATCTCCGTTCAGTGACAGCCCTTAATCAAGTGCTAGAGAGTAGCCTTTCGTATGGGGAAGACTGGTTTCAATCATTCTGATTTGTTCAGCCAAAGCCCTTTTACTTAAGTCTTTGCAGAGACTGTCTTTGTAAGGACAAAATGCGCAATGCACTTCTTTCATGATTTCACCGGTGGTCCCTTTCCTTTCCCCCCTCTCTCTCCCTCCCTCTCTCCCTCCCTCTCTCTCTCTCTCTCTCTCTCTCTTTCTCGCTCTCTCTTGCTGCAGATATGCGTGATTGGTGACAGCTGTGTAAGTGGAAGCCTATGCAAGCCCAGGATGGAGAGCAGGAGGTCAGATCTGTCACACAGCAATCACCGCTTTTGTGCTGTCACTTTGTTTCTTTCTGTTGTTACTCTCATTTCACGGCCGGACATCCGGCAGTCTTATTTTTGGGACTTTGGCTCAGTTTTATTTCTTCTCCCTTGTTTTGGTAGTTTAGGACTTGACATAGTCTGTGACGGTGTGGTTGGCCCAGGGCACCTCAATGTCACAATTAGTTTCTCAGCCAGACCTCTTTGTTGCCTTGTTTTCTGTTTCATGTTATCCTTGGGTTCCTGCCTTTTATATGTTTGGCCTCCAAAGCCTATGAGGTCATCATAACTTTTTGCTGAAAATTGTGACAAAAAGTGCCACTACCCAAACACCCCTTACACCCCTTACAGTACAAAAGTACTGGGTCTATGAAGATGTCAAACACATAGCCACAACGTGGAACATAATCCCTCCGTTCTACATATCCACTGCCTATGACTCAATATTTCAAAGTATGAATTCTCCCAATTAAAAGACATTCCATAATTTTCTGTATTGTTTATAACTGCCTACGCAATTTTCTTTTTGTAGCCCCTGCGTGACTTGAAAGAGCGACTGGCATTAAAAAATGTAAAATAATGATGTAGTGAGGTAAAAACAACGAGAAGATGGTGATAACAGAACCAAAGAGCTGAACTGAATTATTCAGGGTGGGGCAGTAATGTCTAGAACAAGCATAATGGTCACAGTTCTGAAATGCATAATGTGCCATGACCGTTTTAAGCCTTGTGCAATAACATGTATTCCTTTCCAATTATGAGAGACCAAAGATATGCAGTTACAAAGCTAATAAGATGTCTTTCACTCCTTTTTCATTTGATCATCATCTGAACCGTTTTGAGTGACAGCATTTATATTTCAATTTCAAATGCCCCTCCCTAAAAAAGAAAATCTCGACCATTATTCCTGTACGGACTCCGAATGTACAAAATTCTTTTGAAATGCTTGTTTATTGTAATAAAGCTGTCTACATGTATTGGCAGATTGCTTATCAGGCGAATAGTGGCAGAGATGGTGCTGTAATTGGTGGACTATAAAAGGTTTCAGGAGGCCTGTGTCATGTTCCTTTTAATTGCTATTTTCTGCCATTGTCAGCGAATGGCTCAGAGCTTGGTCAAACGCAGGAGGGCAGGCAGAGCGTGTAATCCAATCGCTTGGTGCCAAATTATCTAAGCTGCTGGAGGTGTGAGGTGCGAGTCAGAGGGAAAAGTGGGAAGACTGTCATAGGATGTTACAGCAGCAGGCATTTGAAAACCAGGGAGAGGATCTCTGCCTTCACTGCAGGTGTTCTTCTGTCTGAGAGTCACCAACGTCATCAGTTACTGTGGGACGCTGTGGGACTTTGCTGTTGACCAGAAGGCATGGCCTTTCACAGGCTGACCTTTGGCTGATATGTGTGATGTCAACCAATTATTTTCTCCAGTGCTGTCAGCTGGTTAATTCAAGTATGTCTAACAGACAGGTATGTGTGTAAGGTGCATAACTAAAGTCACACTGCTATTGCAAACATTTGACCTATGGAAATTATTTTAGTGTTAGTTACACAATAAAAATATCTATTTATTTATCAGTGGTGTGAATGCATCTACCAGGCATCTGATCCCTCCCGAATAGTACAGTCTCACAAGATTTTACACCTGCTCCCTGATAGTGTGTGTGGTTAGAGATCTTCCGCAAATCAGCAGTCTGCATGAATCTGCATGAATTGATGAACAATCCTGAACTGATGAACCACTAAGTCACCCTAGGTTGTGTAATCTGCAGGGGAATTCCCCCCCCCCCAGTTGCGTAATGTGCAAGGGTGGGGGGGTGTGTTATTAGATATTTCTATGGTCTAAAAAAAATGCATGATTAAAGCATATAATTACACAGTGTTAATATTTAGTTCGGTTTTAGTGTCTTTCTCGTTCTCTTTCTCTTGCTATGAATGCAGCTTCCCTCTGGACTGAACAGATGTGTAGGGCTGAGAATCAGAACGCTAAGCTATGCCTGTCAGTTCTGATACTCTCATATGTGGTTGCATATTGCATAGCATACGGGTCTCTCCCCCATTCTCCTTCTGCGGCTGTCATCTCAAGGGGGGGGGGGGGGGGTTATATTTCAGATCTTTTTTTTGGCAGCTCATTATATTTTCCTCAATTTCTGGCTAATACCACTCTGCCAGTTCACAATCAACCCTTCTTCAGCAATTTGCCACCTCCTTTTTAAAAAATGGTTTCATAAGATGCAGAATATATTTCCATCCCTCTCGCCCAGAAAAAAATGTTTTAATGAAGATATTGTATATATTATCATAATATTGAATGATTTTCTAATAGAGAAAGATTGGTCTGTGATCCTGAATAAACGAGCCCTTTTGTGTGTGTGTGTGTGTGTGTGTGTGCGCGTGTGTGTGCGTGTGTGTGCGTTCACGTTTGCGTGCGTGTGTGAGCATGTGCGGTGTGTGTGTGTGTGTGTGTTTCACTGCAGAAGTCATTAACCACATGAGGTTGATTGGGATGGGCTGTGCATAGCCTCGGTGACAGTGGCTCCAGTTTGGAGGTGGATGTGTCACTGTGTGCGAGCGATAGCCTCCCTGGCCTCCTGTGCAGGCTGCGGTCCGTGTCAGGTAGAATGCTAATGGCCTCCTTTGTGGGTATGGATGGTAATTAGCTCCGGTTTACTATGCTTGCCGTCCCAGCCTTGGTCGATCGAAGAGGAGATGGAGAGGTCCTGACCTTTTCAGAATTCCTCAACATTTTCTGCTCTCAGAATACAAAGAGGGGGTCACTGACATTTTGGTGGCGAGCTTGTTTCTGCGGCAACAGCCATGAGTCCTTACATTACCCAGGGCGTGCTCCCATTGCTCCCACCCACAATGTCACTGGAGCCCACCGGCAGCTCTGAATGTTTATGACACCTTTACACCTATGTATTATGTCTATGTTTTTATTGTGGACTGTGGAGCCATTTAAAACCCACAGGGTGCTTTTATTTATTGTAAATCACACTAATCCTGTTGCTGCACGAAACACAGCAGATACAGTGTTGACTTGGGACTGTAGAGGAACCTTTAGATGTATAGATGAGCGATCCAGGGAATATGACCTCATGCCCATTTTATCAGAGGAAATGAGCTCATCACAGAAAAAAACCTTAACTTTACTTGTAGTATATACTCAATTTTCCCAGTCATTCACAAAACCCCTTGAATATAGGATTAATACTTTTGTTGAGTATTACAACGATGCACTGTGAAATTGCTTCCATTAATTCTACACAATTAGCAGAACAACTGTAAACTATCTGTTAAATTTTAAATCAGATGAAGGTACTGTATTTCAGTTACATGTTTAGGCATTTAGCAGATGCTATTCAGAGGCACTTTAAGGCTTACATTCTGCTACATGTCATTTATACTGGTTGATATTTACTGAAACAATCTGGGTACTTTGCTTAATGGACAAGAATTGTATACTATAGTACAATGGTTCCCAATCTATGAAATGAACCTACCACCTCAGAGTTGCTCGCCCACTTCTCGAACAGCAGTGTTATTCTATCACCCTAATTATTGTCACACACATTTTGGATTCAAAAGATAGGAACTCAGATGAAAGGAAATCAATGTGATCAGCAGCACTGCAGCAGCACTGCAATGTTATATATCAATGTTATATGCTGAGGTATACTCTGCTCTCAATGTTATATGCAGAGGTATACTCTGCTCTCACTGTTATATGCTGAGGTATACTCTGCTCTCACTGTTATATGCTGAGGTATACTCTGCTCTCAATGTTATATGCTGAGGTATACTCTGCTCTCAATGTTATATGCTGAGGTATACTCTGCTCTCAATGTTATATGCTGAGGTATACTCTGCTCCCACCGTTACATGTAAATAGGATATTGCAACTGTCATGTATCCTTCCAAGGTTATTTGGAGGTAACTGAAAAGGCTTTGCTTTGATGAATATTATGGATGTAATTACAGATATTACAGAAAGTATATGGACATCCACAATTCCTGTCTACAGAGCTCACCTATTCATAGCATACAATACCACCTCTCCTGTCAGTTCATATGAGAAGAGTGGCGAGTCATCAGTTGAAATTCCTCACTCAAGTTTCCACAAAAACAAACACAGGGAGCAAGTGATTATCTGTCATGAGCTGCAGGGGATTCTGGGACTGGGACGGAGACACGAAAGGTCTTTACGATTGAGCTGAGGGTTTGAGAAATCTGGACCTATGCTTCAGAAGCCCAGCTCTCCTGACGGACACCCAGCTGTGCCCTCACAGCACTGGAGTATCGACTATTTGGCCATCCACTCCTTCTCCAGGCTCTCCATTAGCCATCACTCACTAAAGGCGCCTGAGAGTAATTAATTGACAGGAGCTGCGGGGAGCTGGCAATTGTGTTAGCCCCTCTCAATGAACCAGACTGTCCAGACCCATTCCCACAGGCTAATGTGCTCCATTATCTCCCCCTGCTGTAGGACTCAAGGCTCACAAACAACCCAGTATATCAGCTGCGCTCTTCGGCCATCTGAGCCAATACAATCGATCCTTCTCTCTGATGTTTTATTTATTTTTTTAATTAATTTGTGAAACACAGGTGGAAAACAACCATTGTGTGTGCCCATTTCGGTGTTTATTTTTGTGCTGTTATCACAACTCTGCTTTGTATGTTTCCAGAAATGGGGGACATCATGTACAGCTAGTTCTGCGTAAAACCTACTGTATCACTGTCCATACCTCTGGCTATCCAGAAAAAATTACGTCATCCCGAATAACAGTATACCTTTAATGATATACTGTATGGCCGCCTCTAAGGAGTGATCATTCCCTCTATCTGACATGTTACATTAATCTACTTCATTAGTCTTATTTTTTGTACAAATCTGGTGGCCAGCAAATTATATTTTTTGTGAAACATAATTGGATTCTTGTTCTTGTTGACATTCTAAAGGAACAGCAATTAAATATATGAGTGAGAAATGAGGAACAGACAAAACATTTTAACTAACTATAATAGTCCAGGATGACTGTCAAGTCTTTAAATGAAATCACTCATGAGTGAAGCCAGTGAGCACTTAAAATGTTTACATAATGCAGAATAATTGTTTTCAAAGAAACTCATTATTAATGGTAACTAGTAACAGGAGAACCAAGTCTGTGGAAAAAGATTTGCAGCTCAAAGCAGTTTGTGTAATTTAAAAAGGATCAGAAAATCTGATGCACTGTAAGCATTGGGCCAGATGTAAGGAGCCCTATCCTAAACAATGTGACACAGGAGAAAATGTTGGGCCCAGACTTTCATATTCTATGACGATATTATTTAGAGATTAGTCAACATATCAATCATATGGCATTTCATCTTATCTGACATTGTATTCATTTCTTAAAATGAATACAGCCATCCTACTAAATTTTACAGTTTTAGGGATGTTTCACTAATATATAATTCTTCTTCAATTCAGACATAGATTGATCAAATGTAATTGATCATGTTACTATCACTCTTGGTGGTTTCTGTTCTGTTTCCATTCTATCAATATTATTGGCACCAGGCAGGAGGAAGGGTCACTGGTCTCCCGGTGCCTGAGCTCCAGCCTTATGTACCCTTAGATTGTATTCAAAATTATACTATTAGTGTTTCTGTCATGCATTTTCATTTATTCAATATATGGTACAATATATTCTGTACAATAGCTAACTTGGCGCTGTAAAACAGCTTTTGTTCTCTCTGTGAGGACCTACCCCTCAAAAGGTCTCTGCATGGCACTGATCAACACAATTCCATTAACTGATATCAGTTTGAATTTCCTTACTTTTATTAAATATAGGTTGTGCCATGATCTTTGACTATCATTTTGTAAAGAGCTCAGCATCAAATAAAACTGTGAATTTAATGAGAAATCATTGCATGGTCTGGATTGTTCTGGATTGTTCTGTCTCAATTTGTTTCAAGTGACCAATATCAGTCTCCATTTATATACAACTGCTCGACATGCACATAGAGCCTTGTTTATTAAAAGGATTGCACACAGAGCATGACATATGTGCCTATTTCTCTGTTTTTTTTAAATCATTGATCTATGATGTCTGATGATGTACCTTAAATGATGTACATTCATCATACCATTTATTTTTTGACAGATCAGATAAGACCACAAATAGCTCCCATCAAGTTTTAGTTTACTTTTTTTCTTTATTTAGGATGAGTACAGGAACCTGGTGGATGACTTTGTGCAGTGGTGCAATCTCAACCATATGCAGCGGAACATTTCCAAAACCAAGGAGATGGTGGTGGATTTCAGGAGGACTAAGCCACCTATGCTGCCAGTCTCCATTGAAAAGGTCAATGTGGAGGTGGTCAGCACATACAAATACCTAGGGGTACACCTGGACAATAAACTGGACCCCTTTTACCCCTGTTGAGTTTACAGTTTACTGTTTACTTTGTACTTTTGCACTACCACCATTGCACACAATCTACCATAGCACCTTATCATGGTCAGTATATCACAGGGCCAGTCCCTACTCACATGCTCTTTATTTCTTACTTTTCTGTGAGTGATGTTGATCTTTATGTGTGTGAGATATGTGTGTATATGTGTGTATGTATAAGCTACTGGATGCCTAAAATTTCCCTCGGGATGAATAAAGTATCTATCTATCTATCTATTTATTAAATGCTTATAGGGAAAGTGCATAGCATTGCATAATTACTGCCAGGTTTACACCAGGTTCATGTAGATTATAATAATCCAGACGTATACAGTGTGTCTACAGTGTAAATATCTATCCAGCAGAACTCTTCTCCGAGTCTGTTGAAAGAGTGTGGGAAGGAGGTCGGCTTCAGTGTGCTTGCCCTTTTTTAAAATTGTACTTACCCGAATGAATTTGTCCACATCTCCTTATAATTGGTAGAATGTCTCAAGGGATCTCCTTAGTGAAGCGAGGCAGGTCTTGTGACTATGGAAGTGGGACCTGGTAGCAGAGCTGCCCGTTTGAGGAATCATTGCTGAATCCCATTTGAGCTGGCACAGACGCTGGCTTAATGACATAGTCGTTTACTCAAAGTGGCAGATTTATGAATCCCGTCCTGAGCCTGCCAGAGGAGGATGGGCTCCCCCTAATAAGTCTGGTTCCTCCCAAATTTTCGTCCTACATGTCATCCAAGGAGTATGATCTATACGTCTGTCTCTTCTAGCTTGCCTTGTGGGAGTATAGGAACAGGTATACTTTAAACTCATATTGCGACAGATTCTTTGTAAAAAGCATTTGTTAAATGCCATTTGGCTGAAATGTCTGTGATTGTTGAACTCAGTGGTTTCCAGCACATTTCTAAGGTATGTCTTCCCACCGTTTATGTATGACAAATGTCCAGTTACTAAATTTATGGCAATATTTTGACCATGTAAGTGTCTGCACTTGACATGACTTTCAATGAGTAGTTACATTATGTACATTACAACACATTTTATTTTGGAGATGCCTTTATCCATGTCTTTACACGATACAACAACACACAATAAGAGTTTCAAGTGGAACTACATCCAGAAGCCTTTTGTTCCTTTAAAGTATCTTCCCCACCCACTGCTAGAATGAATTAAAACAAATCACATAATCTGAATCAACCATCTGAGCCTCAGATTGAATTATCAATACATGCCAGGTAACTTATTACTGCAGTATGACACAGAGTCAGGCCTGTTATGTTTTAAGCAATTTGACATGAACAATCAAAAAAGACAATATTATTATCACAATTAGATTGCTAAAACAAGTCTGAATATTGTACATTATCTATATTGTGAAATAATGTTTCAAGTCTTAGTTTGCAGCAAGACCAATTAAACAAATACGTTTGGGCTTCATTAGTCTTTAATTGGTGAAATGAATTACCAATTAGGGATGGTAGAAGCTTGGAAAATACAATTTGCATCTTTAATGCCAATGTAGAAGGCAACATGTGACATTAAAATATAAAAATAATTTAAAGTTTATGATAAAATAAACACATACAGTGAGCAATTTATTAGGTAGACCTGTACACCAGTTTGTTCATGCAAATATTTAATCCGTCAATCACGTGGCAGCAACTATATGCATAAAAGCATGCAGACATGGTCAAGAGGTTCACCTGTTGTTCAGACCAAATGTCAGAAAGGGGAAGAAATGTGATCAAAGTGACTTTGACAGTGGAATTATTTTTTAAGTCAGGTGGCCCATCTTTGAAGTCACCATCATACAGACTAATTAGCTTTGACATGACCCCTGGTTTTATGACACCCAAGAAAAAAACATTATAGCTTCAATGTGATAGACTCTCTAACACAGCTGATAGACTTCCATTATGTCCTTTAGAAACTTCTCCCACAGAGACATCCAGGAACCCTGGATTATGGCCTCCCTTCTGCAAGTTCAGCTCTTTATAACACTTTTTCAGCTTCACCTTCCTTGTGTGAGTCATGATGGCAACTACTGTCTAAAAGCGTAAAGTTGTAATGTGCTCCTCTAGGGAAATGTAATGGCAGCTATGGCTCTCCTGTGCCCTTGACCCTTTCTGGACACCCTCTGACGTCTGGATCGCCAACACCTCCTGACATTGTGATGTTGCTATCCTCCAACACTGACACTTGAATCAACAGGCAAAATGGGCACCTCTGGGTATCAGGGAGATGACAGTGAGCTGCTTCTGTGTGGTCTCTCCTTTGCCCATCATTCACTCTGTGCTCTGACACTTATTGGCCATGGGTGCATTCATTAGCAAGAGTGTTTCACTGGGGGGCTAGTGGGAGGACACAGAGCTGGCTCTAGGATATTGGTGTTGACCCAAAACAAGTATTTGGGGATGAACTGATTGCGGGCCTGGGGGTTTGTGTGTACTGCTGAAGTGTCTTACAAAAGTGAGCTTCAGTTCTGTAGCCCAGGGACGTTTGCAGCCCAAAATGACTGCACTGAGTGTTTATGCCCGCAGCCAGCTCTTGGAATTATATTTACAGCCTGTACTTTTGCCCCCCTTCAGTCATGATGAAAATGTGTTGTGACAATCTGCCTAGTGATCAAGTCCAGGTGTCCAGGTGTTTCCCAATGTCATTTTTCTATCACCCTAAGCCTCAAATTTGTTTGTTCTTTGGAGCACATCGCATTATTTGGAGCACGTCACACCAACACTACCGCACGTGTGAAGAGATTGGTTTCATCGAAGTGGACAAAACATGGCACCTCATGGCAGAGGTGAGAGCACCCATCAGGCAGAAACGCGTTGAGACTCTGCTGCTGTAGAGCTGTGCAGAGGGATTGCAAGAGAATGTGAATGACGAGTAAGAAAGTTTGAGCTTTATTGCAGATTATTTCTTGCAAGCCCTGATATTCTTTCACAGTGCATTACGCTGTAAGGGAAAGTGAGAAGGGTACAAATCATTTCTTTGTTATGAGCAGTATATGGTTTCTTATCGTAAACTGAATAAAGGCTTTCTGGCAATACACTGAGCAAAACAAAAGCAAGGCCTAAAATATGCCAGCTCAACACAATCTGCTTCCAGTCATAAATCATGGGCATTCAATGGTGGCACAATCTTGCCTCAAGGAGTGAAATTATTCATTTCACATGTGGGAAGAAAAGGTTATAAATTTTAGGCTGCATTTCAATCTTAAGGAAAACTGTATGGAAGAGTTGGAGATTAGTGAATGGGCATATTCTGAGATAAGATGTCTTTAATGTCTGGAAATTATACATCTCCCTTGATACTGTAAGAATAATTTTCTTAATGGAAAGAAACCCCAGATAATTGTGACCTTTATATCCTTTACAGGCATCTCAATGTATCCATACCTAGGCTTTGTACTGTATATTATAGTATAGTATGTTATGTATGAGATCCCTATCAGATGGCTTATAGGTATATGTTCTTAATATGACTTCCTGACACATCTTCATATCCTGACAAAACAATGGGTAGTGGCTGGCCATGGGGGCTTTTCTTTGAAACAGGAACAGGATTGCAGAGCCTTCCAGGTTTCTGAGAGATAACAAAAGACCTATGTGAGGTCCTATCTCATTTTCAGGACATATCTCCTGGAGAGATTACACATATGTAGTTTTAAGGCACTATTAAGGACATGGGGAGGGGGAGCCCCACATTTAGCCTGCAGCAGCACCTTATAGATGAATAGGTATCCTGTTGAATTCCGAGTGTTTTAATGAGGCGTGGAGCCAGGAGCTCTTTCTCTTGCATGCCGCACCACAGTAACTTTCCATATCATCTGCCCAGGAGCTGGTTCCCGCATCACACAGAAATTGCAGCACAGAGGGTCTGTGGTTCTTCTAGCTTCTCGCAAGATTTCCAATAAGCAAGGTGTCCCTTAAGTGGTGGCAGGGATTTTTTCATGTGTTACACAAGGTGAGTTCAGCCAAAATGTAATATCAAGGTGTTAGTATTATCCCTGAAAGACACAAACGTCCTTGGCTCCCCTGCAGGATTCTGTATGGTTTCCCTATGAGGGATAACTACGTATATAAAATATGCACTGCGACTGAACGCTGCTGAAAATCACGCTTAGCTGGTCTTCAGAGGAATCATAGCAAGGGTATGGGGAATACTTCCATTCTATTTATTGCCATACCACTATATGTGCACAGATTGTGATTTTCTAAGGGATAATTGCTATGGCACAGTTGTGCACAACTGGGAACTGGACACAGGAGATAATGAGCATGCATAGCTACAGGTTTATTCCCAGATAGTATTACATGGGTATTGAGGCGATATCACAACTGTGAGTAGAAGTAAGCTGTGAAGAGAAGGGATGGAATGTATCCACTAGCTAGATACTGTAATAGGATCCTGATCACAGCATGATCACAATGCATTTTGTACCACTACTGTAGAGTATATGCCTACTTAGCCACACAGACTCAGGGAATTGCTTGCACATATACTGTATCAGTACATTTCAAATAATTTTTAAAAAATATATCATTAAATGTTCACTGTAGAGCTATGGGCTTGTATACTTTATCAGTGCACTAATTACCCACTATGGTAGAGGATGCAAGTCTAAGCAGACCGACTGCTAATCAAAATGCATATTGATACAGTTTAAAAGACCCCCCCCCCCCCCCCCATTCTCGATTAAGTATGGACAGATGTGGTTTGGATGGGTGGGAGGTTGGCTGATTATTCATTCTTCAGCGTTTCCAAATTATGATCCTGGTGTATTCCTCTGTTTGCTGGGGTTTCATCCAGATGACCTTTCAGTTAATTGGGCTCTGAGTTTCTAACTGAACAGTGGTCCGTTTCTGATATCGTGATAGATGGTTTGAGTTATTAATAATCCTGTAAACCTGTAACAATGACTTGAATAACTGATTAATTTCAAGATCAACAAGTGTTTCAGAGAATACCTTTGCTTCTCATCTTTATATTTGCACACTTCGCTCAAAAAAGGTTAATCAAATATAAATCACCATTCAAATGTAAACATTTGCTCCTTCTCTTATAATCAAAGTCAAGATAACCATGATAATTATTTGTTCAAATTATTTTATTTCTCCCACTCATTGATTGCACACTGAATTTTCTTGACAATACTGCTATCTACTGGACAGCAGTAATAATGATATTGAAGGTTATGCGCAATACAAATTGTTTTCTTTCAGTTAGTCTTATTTTCCTTTTCACATTTTATAGTTGAATTGTTCAGCTGATGTTGCTGAAATATAAATATTTTGTCAAAAAAAATCGAATTATTTAAAAAATATATTAAAAGCTGACTGTGTATTAAGTATTGTACATATCATTAAGTATCTTACATAACATATGCATTTTTTTAGGTATTCAATTCAGCACATATCAAGAGATATTGTTTTTTTTCTGCAGGGGGGACAATTCTGGAATTGCAAATGGATTCTCTCATATGTTTAAATGCCACAGTCTGTGGATAAATAGCTCCATCTAGTGCATGAATTTAAGGGCAGTAGGAAACCAAAAATATTACCTTGAATGGGGAACACCTGAATTACACAACTTCCACAGCTATTACAGTTCTTTACACTCACTTCGACCCTAATTGAGCTTGTGCTAAATTTCCAAAACCTCAGACACAACATTCAAAATGGTAAACACTTGTAACACAGCCTGTTCGCCTGTGAGATGCATTGTGCATTCATATCTTTGAAGAAATATTGCACTTCCAAACTCATTGGTTCAAATTCCTAATTTTTCATGCAATACTGTAGGAACATTTGTTTAGATCGCCCACACAAAAGATACCCATAGCTTCACTGTTCAGTTGTTTTTACAATACTTTACTATAGCAGGGAAAAATATGTGATACATGTTTCAAAATGGTCCTTTTTGTGGTTCTAAATAAAGATAATAATGGAAACAGTAGAAGAGAGAGGAATCATTGAGCAACATCTGAATACTGTATAAATATATACAATTACAACATACTGTGGGTTTGTTTCAGAGTTGTTGTTTTTTTACAATTGCAAACAAGCAATTTTTGATAGTTTTTAGAACTTTTTTAGAACTTTTCACAGTTAACATAAGAGCACTGTATGTGGACCAAACTTAATTATTTTTTCATTGCTTTTACAAAAAAATCAGGCTGAAGCACCAAAAACTATACATTTCTACAGTCCAATTTTAAAATAACTGACAGAAAATAGTGCATCTACTGTAATGCCACTGGTTGTTAATGTTATTTAGATCATTGTTCTATGATTGACACAAAAAATTCTAGTGCTGGTGCTTTTCCTTTAAGACATGTTTGCAGTGGTTTGGTAGTTTTGATGCATTTTTTGAATTAAATGAACTGCCAAGCTGCATGTTGGTGCAGAGAGTATGAAGCAATTGTAAAAAAAAAAACCTGTAATCATAGCAACAAAATTACAGATACAGAGTGGGAAAGAAATCCTCAACTGCAGTGAAACACACTGTCCTCTACCACGTAACCCCCCCTACCACCACCACCTCTAATACAAGAAACAAGGCCACCTTTCTGAAGGAGTACTTTTCATCTGCAATTCCATTGACCACCTCTACCTCCTCCTCCTCTCACTTGTGCTGAAGTGCAAGATTTCTTCAAAGATATGAATGCAGAATGCATGTTTTGAACCGGCGAACAGGCTGTGTTGCAAATGCTTATTATTTCGTGTCTAAGGTTTTGAAAATTGAGCACAAGCTTGTGAGATTAGCATCGAAGTGTTTGTAAAAAACTGTAATACAGACATAATTTTATATCCAATACACTCCAAATGGTATCTGGATTAGGTTTGCAGTCCATGACAAAGTACAATGTGCTATTGCATTGTATAAGTGTATTATTACAATGTGTTGGAATCATTCTTACAGAAATGTGTATGTGGATATTTCATTCTATTTTTCATTTTTATTTCCTGTTGTTCCCCTTTGAAGTCAT
The DNA here is from genome assembly GCF_963514075.1 of Conger conger. NCBI lineage: Eukaryota > Metazoa > Chordata > Actinopteri > Anguilliformes > Congridae > Conger > Conger conger. The sequence continues at coordinate 35,459,314 of NC_083769.1, read as the reverse complement.
TTATATTCATATTACCAAGCACAAGTTGAAACTTAAATTCTGTTTGAATCTCAATGCAATTCTTGTTGCCTTGGTTACTATGGGAAGTGGCTTCAGCTTACTGAAAAGCTGCATTTACATCATGCTGTCAACTAAAATCATATTTCACATGGAATAAGAAAAACTTCATCGGATTCGATTCATCAGCCGACATGTTGAGGCCAGGTGAATTGTGGAATGAATTCCCACTTGGAATGAAATATTAAACTGCAAAAAAACAGAAGGCTGATGATTGAATGTAATCCCACATCTCCCTTACAACAACAAAAAGTGCCTTGACTATAAATGAGCTACAATCATAAAATGCAGGATGCGCACAGAGTGCAATTAAGCTACAAAACGTCTGAGCACAGTGCTTGCATGCTTTAACAGTTCATTTTTAATTCTTCAATTTCAAGGTATTTTCAGAGGAAAATTAACAGGGTTACATGCAAAGCAGTGCTTGTTGGAATTGTTGTGTTCCCCAAGAAGGGCCTCACTTATTCAGTTGCGTATGCTCTGTGAATATTTTGCACGCAGATATTTAATTGTTGTGATCCCAACGATTCTCTCTAGAAAACATGACATGAAAGGTTACTCACTAATTCTGTTTGTCCAACCTTTGGTACCTCTCCTTTGGTGAACAGTACTATTTGTCGAAAATGTGTGTGAAATAAGAGGTCAGGTTTATTATTTCAGAATTTCAAGTTTAATTTTGGGCCTGTCAATTTATCTCCAACAGAATAGGGTTAGACCAAATATTTCAGATTACTTGGTGTCTGATGCCCTTGTGCAACTTAATAATTTGTGACTGATTCTTTTATGGTCATACAGCAAAAAGTCTATTGGTTCTATAACCACTAGCTAGAAATATTAAACAAGATGGATAGACACGGGCATTTCCCAGTATTGTTGTATCTCAGACTATGCTATACTCTATGAAATTGTAAAATTCACTAGATAAGTTTGCAGTTGCTCTCAATGAAACACAGAGGTACTTATTGCTCAAGGTCTTCATTCTTCTGTTTAATATATTTATACTGTGAATACTAACCACAATGGCAGACATGGTTGCCAAACAACAAAATATTTCCTATTCAACCCATGGGTCGCTAAAGAAAGAAATATGGAAAAGAATGAGGGAAGAAATTGTTTTGCAATCCTTTTGACTGCTTTGAATGTTGCAGGGAAGTCCACAGAGATCGCTCATCCCAAAAGTACAGCAGAAGACCTGCTGTCCATGGTCCTGAAAGGTTGCCAGGACTTGGGGGACAGCCAAAGAGGAGGAGGAGCCTCTTTCCCACCACTCCTGACGCCCCACCATCTTCTTATAACTTTCCAGGCAGCTTCTCCTCCCTGGGGATGACAACAAATTCGATTAAATTCACACAAGAGGTGTAATGTATTAGCACACATGCCGTCTTCTAAGAATACAAACATGACTGGCTGGGCAGACTTAAAATAAGTTTGGCTATTGTTATCTTATTTCTTTTTTTAGTTCAGAGAATTTGAAGTTCAAGTACTGCATGGCTAACGTGTGCCAAAGTATACATGTGTGGATATAAGGAGCCACTGCTCTTTATATCCACCAAAGCCCCTCTTTTCTGTTCAAAAGACTTCAATCCAATGACTCATTTGAACCATGAGGTTCCATTGTATTTAAAGTGAAGATCCAAAAGGTATCCCTTTATAATAATTATTTTTATATCTGCAGAATTATGCTGTCTATCTTTATAATATCTAGCTATCGCATAGTCCATATTACCATTCTGTATCGCTGTCTTATGTTCAGCTACGTAGCTATATGTAGTTTTAAGTTGTGCTTGGTTTGTCCAATGTACACAATGTATTTTAGCAACTAAACTAGGTGTGTTGAAGATAGTGCTGTCCTGACCAGTTTGAAGATGATTGAAAGTTTTATTATCATAGCTGTTTAAACAATGTGTGGGTTATTCAGAATTATAGTTACTCTACACTGTACAATGTACCAATTCCTAAAACAAAATCTAGGGGCTATTGAAGTGAATGGTTACAATATAATATCTTCCATAAGGCATAGGACTATACTCAGTTACAAACCGTTTTTCCTACGTTTGTTAATTTCTTCCATATGTTGAGTACTAGGATTCAAAAGGTCCTCTCTATTTTTACTTTTGGCTTGACTGGAAGCTCTCATCACTGTGACCCCTCTGTAAGAAGCCTTGCTGCACATCAATTGCTTTTGGTTCATAATCAGCTCAGTCACTGAAAATATGTTAGAGTATGTAAGAACTGGCCATATGAGATGTTATCATCCATTTAGGATACTGACTTGATGCACACAGAATAGCATTTCTGTACATAGTTTTGTGAAAAATAATGGTTTCCAATTTAACAATGCCACTTCCAGTCATTTAATTTTGATATTGCTACATTCCATCATAAATTTCAACAAGAAGCAGGCATTATTTATGAAGTCCTTAAATTCAAATAATTTTGTTTCAGAATCCATAAAAACAACCAATTTATCATCAATATTCAGCACCCCCCTTTACCCCCACCAACAGTGTGCCCTGACCCTCTCAGAAATGTCGTCAGAACATCAGAACACTGTGACATGTGGAAGTTGTAGTCCACTGTATATCTGACTAATCTAACTTAATCTAACTCTTCAGTCAGATTCTGGCACATATACATTGTCTGGCCTTGGGGACAAGCATATATTTGTTAATCAGATTCATCTAGAAGCCTGTCTTGTGTTTCACTTGTCCCAAACTGACGTGTGCAAATTAGGGCTATATTTCAAAGTCAGCTTAACCTTAGACTGCAGCTAAAGAATCAAAAGACACTTTATCATCTTGTCTACTCAGTACAAAAATATTATTTAGAATATGTGTCTCTAAAAAGTTGTATTACACTAATGTGAATTGCCATTTTTTTTGCTTTTGAAGGTGAAAATAAAAAAACTATCCTCACATCAGGTTAGTGTAATTTTGACCACATGTAATTGTCAAAGTTCAACAAGGACATTGTGAATTAATTTCACGCTACAACACCCAATTAAGGCCAGACTGATCGACTCGCTGATTCAACAATGTACTACTATGGGCTGTTATGCATTGTTGGAGGACAATGTGTGTTGAATTACTCAAATGCTGATCATTGTTAGTTGTCATGTTGTTAGTGGGACAATTCCCCCACCTGAGCACACAGGAACAACAAATGGTAATAGTATCAAATCTCATCCCATCTGATGCTACATCTCCTTCATATCTGAGCCTGTCCCCTAAATATTGTACTGTCCATTCCGAGACCTGTCAAATCTGTGATTCCCCTTGAATGCACATACATTGCTCATGTTCAGACTGAAATGTACCCCGAGAAATGCATTTAGGAAATGATCACACCTGGACTTATCATCTACCGCCTGCATGCATTCGGCCATCTCCTTTTAGACCTCTTAGCTGAGGTATGATCATTTTTGATAATATTCCTGCGATATTTAGTTCATCCATTTGAAGGTGATCTTCTCAGATGGCATCATTGAAGGGGCACTGTGGCCCTCTTTCTTTACGAGTACATGCGCGAGACACAATGCGAACCAAATCAATGTGTAATAGTTTAATACTGTACTGGTGAACGCTCCATCGATCAAAGACGCTTCGAGGCATAATTTAAGAATTCCATAAATAGCTCATGTTATTGCGCAGCGCTCCCCTGGCCACTAAACAAATGGTTTGTCCCTGCACTACTAGGGTGACGTCTTGCGTGAAATACACGCTCTTACGTCACGGTGTACTCAATCAGGAGAAATGAACGTACATCAGCACAATCCTCTCAGCGCTCCTGTAAGTGTCAAATTGAAAAAAACATTTCACGTTTAAATAATCGAATATTATTGAATTAGGTGGCACCAGTGCGTAGTTTATGTTCGAAACAAGGAAAATACGAATTTGAAAAGCTTCATGTCAGTCTCATAAGTGTTGGTTTAGCTAAATGTAGCTAGCTAGCTACAAATGACACTCCGACCACGGCTTGAGGCAGTGCCACTGTGGCTAGTCAACCTGTCTTGTCTCAGGAGTGCTTGCTATTTAGAGCGAATCGGCCACTTATTGTGGCAAAACAAACTGTTAATGGAATAACAGTTAGCCACTTTGTCAGTTATATATCTACGAAAGCACGTCTTCGAAAGTGGGAACTTTTTCTTAAGATATCTAGCTATATGGTTAGTTATGTTTATGTTGTGACATCGTTTAGTTGGCTAGCTAGTTGGCTAACGCTTACTGTCACGAATCGCCGCATTCGTTCCAATGTAACTGGCTGCCTACTTTCATTGGCACTGTGTGGTTGCCGGTAGCATGCTGTCATTTTTAGTTTGCTAGTTTTGTATAAAATAAAGTCGGATAGCCGGCATTTGTTAACGTTATCTAGATGCCGGTCTAATTCGGTAGGTTTGGCCGTTGTCATGTTGGGGAGTAACTTAGCTAGCTAGCTTGTTTTCAAAACATCACATATTATCTTTCTCTGATGAGTGATAACAATCATATTTTTGGATGGGCGGTTCTTATCTTCATAGCATGGTAGGGATAGCTAGCTAATCGACTGTCTCCATTGGAATTTGATGGCATCGCTAGCTAACGTTAGATAACGTCCTGTGGCTTATTTAGCAGCGTTTCAACAAGATGTTATTTAACGTTAGCTATCTAGGTGGCAAGCCGGCAAAATGCAGCAACTAACGTTACCAAGAGTTTTTTAAGTGAAAGTGCAGTCTGTTGATTTTTATTTTGACCAATTAACTATAATGCCGACTAACTTCAGCTAACATTAGCTAGCTAGTAATTCAAAGTATTCGGTAAGTTAGAACAAAATAGCTAACATCTGGCTGTCTAGTTAAAGTTGGCAAACGAATTAGCCAGTCAGCTAATGTCCCGTTAAATTGGCTTGCAAAGTCGCTAGCTAGCTAACTATAGCATGCTACAGTGTTATTCCAAACATCGATGAAAATAACATTCGTGGAAGTAAGATGTGTAAAGTTAGCATACCAAAAACGATTGGCAGCTAGCTAACGATGTCGTTTGCTTAGCTAGTGTTATATCTCTATCCTAGCGCTGGCTAATTTCACTCAGCTAAATGGCCAAGTCACCAACTTGAAGCAGCCCAAAAAGTAAATGACTAGCATGATATTGCAATGGTAAAAGTAATTTCAAGTTAGCTAAATTGCGTTTGTGTATCTGCCAGAATAGCTTGCTCTCTAGTTTCTGTAACAGCTTTGCACACCCCAGTAACGTTAAACGTTTACAGTTAGCTAGCTAGTTATCTAGCTAAGTAACGATGCTCTTATAATTATATGAACGTTATGTGAAACAAACTAGCTTTTACTTGATATAGCTATTATTTGCCCTTTGAATTGCAGAATGTTTTATTTCTTTAATACCGGGGGGAAGAGTGGAAATACCGAAGTCATCGCTGAAATTGGACAACTGTTCTGGCGACAAGTTTTTTTGAGGATTATTGCAGAAATTTTATTCCATTTCCAAAATTTGAAGACCTGCTGTGGGATTAAATGCAGAATTTTTTTCTATTCGCTCTATACCAAGAAGAAAGGAAGTCAACTCTAATGGTTGGAATTGAAGGTATGTATCAAAGGCAGCTACTGTGTTTTTAACTGGATTGGCCACGCTCCCATATTTTCGCGTTTACTGTGTGCATCCAAATTACGGTGGCACACAGGGGTGCCACGTAAACAACAAGCCTGTGATTACTCGGCGGATGCCGGTGGCTGACCCACTTCAGCGAAAGAATGAGCGAAGGTAGTGCCCTGAAGGGGCAGCAAGAAATAGCCATTCATATTTCTCCGTGGGTCAGGCCACACTGATGACGCTGTTCCTACTGGTCTGGCCATTGAGTCATTGCTGCATTCTCGAATTGACTTCATATGAGCTCATATTAAGGCCAAGTGCTGGCCTATTTTGTACCAATAGCTAGATTATGACTTTGAGAACCTCACTTGCCGTTGCGATAACCATGTTGCTGCACTGGCTACATTAGTCAATTAATCATTTGTATTTAATGCAGTTGGCTGCTTTATTTAATTTGTACTGAAAGCAATCATGTTACATATATGGACCGGGTGGGATGTATTACTCCGCTACAGACACTGGCTTGCTGGTATAATCACATTTTAATGGGATCTGGAGCAAGGTTGGTGTCAATTCAGAATCACTCATTCATTTTGAGAAATACTCACTTGCCAGCTTTGAAAGGCATCTGATCACCGGAACAATGCTAATAATACGATTTAAAATGGTACCTTAGATGCCAGATATCAAATGGTCCATTGAGTGGCCATTAGCCCATTATTCATACTGTAGGAATCAGATGTTGGATCGTTGTTTGAATGTAAAAACAACAACGCAAATCTCTACTGGCTTGTAGTGCTCGTCAGAGCCGTTTTGAAGTTGAATATTGCATAGTGGAATAGTGCGTGGAAGAATGATGAAATCAGACGTGGTCTGGTTATTTTGCTTACAGCACTGTTTCCTGTGTAAAAGTTCACCCACTCATGGCCTTGTTTTACATACTGTAAAGTGCAACTTGCGTGCCTTGAAATAATACAGTGTCTTTCTTAATAAAATTCCATATTGGCTTTCCTCCCAGATGATGGTACATGTGATATGTGTTGTTCACTGGGAGATGTGCCATCTCAGACATTGCTCCTGACTTACTGGTGAATATCCCAACCAATGGCAGCTCTTTATGGCGGCTCTTTAGAACAAGCTAGACGGTATATGGTTGCCTTTGAGTTAATCCAGTTCATATCCTGGGGACATGGACGTTATTTACATAGGTGCTGAGAGAGCGACTGTTACTGTTGGATTTATTGGGTGGCCTGAGGGGTCTGCCTGTTAATATCTGAGGGTTGTGTCATTTAGTGCCTGGTCTTCTCAAGAATGTCATAGCTTGGCCAGATTTTTTTTAAAGCATATGACCCACATAGATTTCAACTTGCATTACATTTGATAGCCTCCTTGAGTTTCCTGATTCATGGAGAGGGAGGAAAGTAAACACGGATGGAATTTGAAACAAAAAAAACCTCTTGAGTGACTGAGTGTGTATGTGCCTTGCACACTTCATACAGACAAATCCACTCTGTTCTGTCCAGTTTTCTATTTTTCCTTACACATACGGGATAAAACAACAATACATTGACCTTCCCAAAAAACAATAAACTGTGGTCTTATTGTATGTAGACCAACAACAAGGTGTCGTCATCCGTCAGCAGGGCACAAGAAAGCTACTGTATCAGCAGTCCACCACGTCCACAATTTTACTGAAGCACTTATGAGTGCAAACATTCCAGTAGAAAAACTGGATGACGGCAATTATGTGCATTCTCAATAAGCATGTAATGAATGGAAGGGCCGTTCCCTGTGCAGAACGACGGACGTGTCACAGGCTGCGGATGCACATAAATGAAATGTACAGAAACCGGTTGAGTCAGCTGACAGCATGTCAGCGGGTCTCAGACGAGTCAACAGACTGTTATGGCCCAGACGGTTATGTTTTGCATGATTTGATTTTGTTATTTGTTTTGGACAAGCTACTGTGAGTTGTTAAAAAGGGTTTGAGGTAATGTCAGAATTTAAATTTGCACTACACAGCACTTCTGAGGAATGCAACAATGGGCCATGGTTCAGACCAGATAAAACATTTTCCTGAAATGGGGCACTGCTGTGCTTTACCATTCCCATTACCTCAAATTCTGTTCCAGGTGGACATGTCATGTCCCCAAATACTGCTGTGCCAGTTTAACAAGGGGAGTTGTTGTGTGCTAGGGGTTTAGGGGCACAGCTTGTATGATCATGGAAAATGGCGATGACCTCACTGAATGATCTGTTCATTTGAGAGGAGTGATATACACGAAACATATAATATTATTGAAGAACTGAACAACATTAGCTCAGCAGATGCACTGGCAGTCAAAACGATTATTACAACCCCAAAGCACTCCAGAACAGACCACGTGCGGCGCCTCTAAGCCAGTGCCAAAATTCCTTCAGGCTTTCAGTGTTTTTGACCACACACTCCACTTGGCAAAACTGGCTCGGCACTCTTTTTAAGGATTTGACAGGAACTATTCTTCAGAGTCAATTACAAATTATGTGTACAAGAAAATTGCACTGCAAAGAAACTGGGGACTTCTTTGATAGAGGTGAGAGAATCTTTCCATATATTGTGCGGAAAGAGGATACTGTTAAAAAGGTTACTATAGTTTAATTTAATTTAGCTTACTCTGTTTTCATATAACATATTTGAGGAGTCCAGCATCATACCAACCCACTTACTGTAAGTGGGCCACTCCTATTTGTTATGGGAAGTGGATCCTGGAACTGGCTTAAGACCTCTTTTGACAAACACCTTTAAATGAACAGTATGTCCTTTAACAAGGCTACTCATGCCGTTAGAGACTGCTGTGCATGACAATCCCAGGAGATCAAGTCACTTGGATCACATTTCTTCCCTGTTCTGACATTTGGTCTGAAAAACAGTTGAACCTCTTTACCATGCTGCATGCTTTTATGCAATTAGTTGCTGCCACATGATTGGCTGATGAAGTATTTGCATTAACAAGCTGGTGTACAGGTGTACCTAATAAGGTGGTCACTGAGTCAAATTCTTTTTTTTTGTCTTTATTGTCAGCTAGCTAACACTTTTGTGGGCATACATTTTTGGCAAGTGATATAGCTCCCATTTGAAATATAGAGAACCAGCATTATTTATCCTTATCTTCGGTAACATTTTAATAGAAGGCAGTCATATACCCATGTAATTATATATTATATGGGTATATGAATCACTTATGACATCAAGGTAGTCATAAAACTAGTAAAACATAATTTATATAGCACTTTTCTAAACACAAGGCTCCAAAGTGCTTCACAAAGACCCCACGACTAAGCTTTACTGGTGCAGAAGACTGTGTGTGTTTATACATACACTAATGTTTATACGTACGCTAATATACATCTGTGTTCCATTAAATATAGTTCATATTACAATATGTATTTTCTTTAATGATTAGGCTAATGGGCTAGGTGCCATTGATCTGTCCTACGATTTTGTGTTCCTAGCTTGATATAGCCTAATGGTGAAAACCCATTAGCCAGAAGATTCTCTGTAACCGTTGCTTACGGTAGGCCTCCCTCTATTTGGCTACCACTGCCAGTGTTTAAAGTCTCTGATTGCTGAGCAAAGCAATTCTGCCTTTGGGGCTGTACAGCTGTGTGTTCTGGTAAGCAGGCATTCAGCTGAGGTTTGTCAAACGGCGAAAACACGCTTTCACTGTGAAAGCAAGCCTGGCAGTAATGATGTTGTGTGTCTGCCATATTGTTATTAGAAATGGATATCTCTCTGTTGATTGGCTGTGCCTGGCTAGGGGTGCAATTTCTCTGTCATCCTTGTTCCTGCTACCTAGCAAAAGCTGCCATACTGACACATTATGTGTTTTATGTATAGTCAGGACAATGTTGGACAGCCCTGGATCCTGTCTGGTTCCAGTTCAAATGCTGCTGGTCATGTGCTGGATATAGTTGGTAGTGAAGAAGCTTTGATTGTTTACCTGCTGCACCTTATAAGATTCACCCTAAAAACTGGTGAACTTGATGCAGTTCTGCAGTCTCCGCAGCTCCCCAGCACCAGCGCTTTGAACATGGAACCCACTGTTTCTCTGCGTGTCATTTCAACTGACCTCTTAGCTTGGTTGAGTTAGCCTACACAATCCTCTGGCATATGAGCACTTACAGTGTCTCATGAGAGATCAAGATGTCAAGAGAGAGAGTTACTACTGTACCTGTATGTGTTGGAGCCATTGTCGATTTAGGACACCAGACATGCCACTGCATGCGGAAAAGAGTTTTGTGTTGGATTGTTTTGTGTTGGATTGGTTACAGGCTAATTAAATTTTAATTCCTACAATTCCCCTTTACAATCCTTGGATTTACTTCCTTTAAGCAAAATATCCCCCCACACAGATAGTGGCAACAGAAGGATTTTACGTAGGCCACTCTTAACATGTTTGCCTGTATTAAACAACAAGGCCAGTTTCTCTGGGAAGATTAATAGCTCACTGGGGCTGTTGCTGAGGCAGGTAGTGGTGCAATCCACACACTTTGACACAATAGAGCGGTGGCCCTGCAAGACAGGGCAGCTAAACTAACAAAACTGCTCCAGAACAGGAAGTTTGCAAAAGCGGTAAACCGGACATTATGTGAGCTCCTATGACGTGTTATATTTAGTTAGTTAATTCTAGAGATGGATGAGTCCAAGACCTGCGTGTGTCTGCAGTCTTTCCTCCGGCACACCTGCGCTCTCTCCTGCATCAGCACGTTCACTTCTGCTCTTTCAGGTCACCTTTACACAACACCTGCATTCAGCTCTCTCCTGGGCCCCTGAACCGAAGCCTTCTCCATCTTAACTGCACTAATTCTGCTTTTCTGTGTTTGGTCCTGTACTCCTCGCCATCCTGCGAGATCCATGCACTCCCGTGTCCTTTCCCGAGTAGTTTGCATGGAGTCTCAGTTACATATATTTCCCCATTGATGAATACCACTTTCAGAATTGACTTCAGATGGAATACGTTCTTTAAGTCCATCATTCATTTCTGGAATACTTTTTGCCCTTTGAATGGTTGAATGCTTTTGATGTTCTGCTAAGCAAGGTACTTGATTGTCGCAAATTTCTTTTACCGTTGTTGACTGCCCTCGGAATACTCAGGAGTGTAGCAGAGCCAGGCCAACGCTGCCTCGTGTTGACTTTACTCACATGAGTCTGCTATAGATACAGTGGAACAAAAGAAGTGCCAAACTGCTGGCCTGGCTTTATTTGTCGGGCCAGCTGATGTGAGTGTAATGTACATGGCAGTACTTGCCAGAAGCCCATTGTTATCATGTGGAGTCAGCATGGCGGCTTTGATAGTGCAGCAGTGTTATTGAGTTTAGTGGAATTGTGCAGAATCATCACCGTATGTTTCTGGAACAAACCACTGTGGTATTCTGGATACTCGTTCGTCTTATGAGAAGTAGGTTAGTCAGTTGCCAAACTTGCTGTACAATACTTTAAATGTGGATGACCTGGAAACCTGTTGTGTGAAGTTAACTGATTCCAAACGTAGAGACCATGCAAAAGTTATTTTTCAAAAACTTTCTCCTGACCTCAATATGAGCCTCACTAAATATAAGACCCTCATATGACATAAGGTCCATTTTGAGTCCATTCCGATAGAGTTGGAGTATGTGCTATCATCGCTCATTCTCAGCTCAGAGGCAAGTGCTCATCACAACACCGTGGAATGGGACTTACTCTGACATGTCTCAAGAGCAGCTCAGGACACCATTGTGGCAGATGAAACCAATGCCATTTTAATGACAGCCTACATATGCTTAAACTGCAGTCTTGCCAAGTACTTGTCAAAACTCTATAGTCACTATAGTCATGATTGAGCATATCCCATTTTATCCATGGGTACAGCAGTTGTGAAACAGTTGTGCAATTTCATAAATGTTCCTGTAATTGTGTGACCATGTTGTCTGTCTTACAGTAAGTGTTTTTGCCAAGGAAGGAAATGACAAGCTCCAGGTTATTTGAGCACTAAGAGGAGAACAGCACTGTTTCAACAAATGAGATTTCCTTGAAGGAAATGAATACATTTTTCTGAATATGGGCCTTTACAACATTGAGAGATGAAAGATTCTTCATGTGTTCAGTTTTGGTGTATGTCATACCTGTATGATGCATTATGCATGTAATGCTTTTTGAAGACCTGTATACTATACACCCTGGCACCCTGGATCAGCAAGCTTTGGAAACTCCGTACATTTTTTGCATTTTTATTATTGTAGAAGATGCTCCACTGGAGACAGGATTGACTTGTTTTTCATGAATCCTTTTTATGTGCAGTCGTGGGCTTTAGATTTAAACATGCATAATGTCGGCTGTAAATTAAGGTCAAGACCGCTCAGTAATCCAGCACGTTGAAATTGGTTTCAAATCAGTGTCCCTTTAATAAGGCGCAAATAATTCCTGTGATTATGAGCCAGTTTAATTTGTATTTTTTCTTGTCAGATGTCTTTACTGTTCTGTGATGAGTCCACTCATGCAATACTGCAACACATCTTCACACACCACTGCAAGTCATTGAGTTTTCCCTTTTGTCATTCCTGTTTGTATTCTGATTTGGTTCATAATTCTGCTGCCATTATCTCAGTTTGCTGTTATGCCTTATGAAAGACTCACCCATCAGTGCACATTGTGCACGTGCGGTCAAAGTAAGTTTGAAAAGAGAAAGAGAGAGAGGCATTCACTAATTAACCCCAAATAGCACCTTGATATTCACTGTTTTAAATAATAATTAATTGTGGCCAATATTGCTCATTTAGCCAATATTGTTAGAAAAGAGTGTGTATGCTGTGCTGCGAAATGGTGTCTACTGAATTAGCGGTTGTCAACTTGCAGTGTTACAGTGGCAAATCGTCTTCAGCCATTAGCTTTCACCATGTTGCCAATAAACACGGCCCAGAAAACGTTCTAACCGTGTCTGACCCAAATAGCTCGCATTGCAGCCGTTCTTCACATAGTCAACCAGGTCTTGGGTATCCATACAGTCATTTGCTCTATTGTTGTATGGTGGGTGTTGCAACAAGTGAAATGTTAATACTTGGGCCTAAGTACTTGCATGCTATGTGTTCATGTCAGGCATGATCCTTGGAGAACTGGGTGTGTACTGTCTGTCTGATTTGTTCCAGGACTGATGCAATGGAAACATGTTGAGGTGACTGCAGGGTGACTCAGTGTGTAACCGTGAGATCAAAAAAAGTTCTCAAATTCTATTAGATGGCGTAAGCCATTATGAAGGATGGTCACATGACCAAAACCACAGGAAATGACTCATCAGGTTTCAGGGGGTTAAGTGTCTTGCCCTGCAATGGCAGTGGATGATTTCCTGAATCTGGACACACTGCAAAGTCACCCTGCCATGCAACTGTTGTGTCTTTAATCTGCCAATTAGCAGTATGCCTGCTAATTGGTTGGGCCATCTCATATGTTTGTAATCTGAGGAGGGGATTGGCTCTGTTTTGTCACCTTTGTGGGGAGAGAGAACAGTTGGCCTTCAAGGACAGCAGGGTGATTCCAGACTGACAAGTCTTGGTATACTGGCTCTAATGGCAACAGTACACCAGAAAACCTTGCTTACAAAATATTAGTAATATTTTACTTAGGAAAGGGATGTAAGCATGCTGTGGGCAAGCATAAATGTAGTTTCTTACAAGTATGACTGAGTGTAACATGCATATATGTGTGATTAACATAGAGCTGAACAATGAGCTTTAAAAGTAACACTACCTTATACACGCTACCTACACACAGGTCATTTAACAGGTCATTTCTTCGAGACATACTTGGACCCATACCAGGACCAGTGCTCTCGGCTCATTTGTGCGCCTTTTCCCATGCCTCCCTGTAATAAATAATGTGTTGTTAATTTTACAAACATATTTTCCCAAAATGAGCAGACAGTATGCCCTCTTTCTGCATTTCTTGAAACATTTTACAGGTGGAATGCACAGGGGGTTTGAGACAGAGAGGGGATCACTGTACAGACAGTGGGGAATCGAACCCTTCCCCTTATGGGGAAATTCCTACATGGGTTGAGAATTGGCTGTCCAACGGACTGCACCTTACATCTGGCCATAATAATTTATTTTGTAAATAGAGTCCATTTTAAATGCTGGTTTGCTAAAAGAGACAGTGAGGTCATTTGAGAACTCCTGTTCTTTGTGTTGTGAAGTCGTGCAAGGAATGACTCTCCCAACTGTGTGAGTGCACCATCCTTAATGTCTATTTGCATTTCCTTTAGCTCAGAGGTGTGCATTGAATCTGTGTGAGTGCACCATCCTTAATGTCTATTTGCATTACCTTTAGCTCAGAGGTGTGCATTAAATCTGTTCTTTATACTGCCACTCGGTCATCACAGGATGTTAAATCAGCATGTCTGAATTGCGTTTGTAATATGATGAGTGAGCAGTTACTGGCAGTGAATCATTGGTGGGGAACGTGGGCCTCCGCAGTACTGAGTGGTTTCTTGGGTGCACTGACAGTGAAAGGGTGAAATGGTGAATCACCATTAAGCTGGATGGATGATCTGAACGGTCTGTTGCGCCATCGATTTGCAGCGCAGCCTGAACAAATGGAAAGTTTGGCGACACGCTGTACGCGTGAAGCATTTGTTCTGCATGAGCTTGTGACGGCGTCTTGTATGAAAACAGAACTGCGGTTGTCTTGTGCTCCTGGTAACACACTCCGTGTTCAGTCACCTTGCTGTCAGTCGCCTGGCTGTTCCACGGCTGCTGATGATGTGGAAGCCGTTAGCTGTAAGATCACTGGATAGAGTCTGTCACATAGCAGCTTACAGAAGGTAGTCCAACTGAAATTCAGGCTTTCGTTGTATTTGTAGTACATCACTGCTGTTGTCTCCATTCTTAAATACAATATCACCGGACTTTTACACTTACATTTGTGCGCACGACTAACATTATTTAATTTGAATGATGGGATATTTGTTTTCTTGATCTCAGTGAACGATACATTTTCTGTTGTTTTTGGTTCCCTAAATGATTGCATATTTGTCACTGATTATTTGGCTATAATGCAGAAGGCCAGCGCGGTGAGCTGTGTGTCCATGGCTGTTGAGTGTGCTGTGATTAATTTGTCCTCCTTTCTCTCTGCAGGTGACCCTGGACACTAAGTCAGGCCGGACTGAGCAGGCCTTATGGTAGGTGTGGGTTTCTGTCACTTGTTCTCAAAATCATTATGGGATGTTTCTTAGCTGGCCACCTAGCACATGCTTAAAGTTCAGCCAGAGCGCACCCGTTACAGCACAAGTGTGCAAAAGGAAAGTGGAAAACACTGCACATACCTACTATAAGTGTCAAATTCATCCATATTGCAGAGGTGACATTCAAAAAGCTGCACACTAGTGTCTGCATATGTCTCAGGATCTTGTCTAAAATGTTTGTAAACGTAAAGGCATGTTTGCTGAACATCACAGTGATGCTATTGTACCTGCTCTGCTCCTGTTTTAGAAGAAAATGAAAAGGCGGCATGGTTTGCAGCAAGGAGAGGGATTAATGTCTATAACGCTCTATACAGTCCACTGTAAGGAATCTATGATGTCAGTATCAGACCCCAGTATCAGACCCTAGGCGCTAACACATTTTCTTCAGAAAGGTGTTTCTTTAATGACACAAACATAAAAATTGACTTGCAAAATACACTGATTTTTTTCCTGAAAGGTGATCATCATCTTGGATAATCTGTTTTCCATTCAATTTTCTGATGGAACATGTTGAAATAACTCAGGCCTCTATTTTTAGAATGGAAAAAATCCCCTCTAGCGCGTATCACTAAAATGATGATGACGGTGATTGTTATTGTCATAGTGGTAAGCTTCACTGTATGACATTATGAACTGAATGCAGCATAATGATGTATGTTTTCTCAAAGAACAAAGCCGAAATGAAATGAAATCTGTAATTATTTGGCAGAATGACTTCAAAGATAATTGTATCCTACTAACATTGTAATGGATACTCTCACATTTGAGTAGCTATTGAGAATCAGGGCAAAGATAACCAATCAAGAGAGAAAAGGGTACTTGATTCAACTGCTTGTGCTTGTTTAAAGGAGGTCCCCACTCACCGTTTTTGTTTAAGATTAATCGGAAAGATCATTTTAGGTAAAGCGTTGACTGAGGATCTTCTCTGAATGCGGGTATATAAAAAGAATTATGGTGCTTTTTGTGATTTTTTTTTATCGTGGTGCTATTATGACATCAAATGCCATTCATTGTATTTATGATCCAGCTTTATGATTCATTAAGGGGTTTGATTATTATTTAAATTTGTTTTAATTCCATAATGATTTCTGATGTGATTTAAAGGGCACTAAAAGCCAGGCAACCCTGTAAAATTGGGGAACTTTTGTAACTTGTGCTATTAAAGGGAGAACCTTGCAGTGAACCTATGGATGACTCTCTTGGACTCCAGGGGTTAGGTTTTCTCAAAAGTGGAAGTATTTGTTCTGAGGCACATCAGAAATTGTTTCCTAGAGACCATTCTTTTGTTTCATCTTCATGTCCATCCATGGTGCAGAATGTCTTTTAGAGCATTTAATCCCACAGAGATTGTGCTAATTGTGTTTGTGCATGTGGTCGTACAAGAAGGCATGGTGATTTTATATACCCAGAATTCTCTCCACAATTTGCAAAGCTTTAACAAAGATTTAATTGAATTTTCCCTATGTAAAGCAAGTCACACTGACAGCTCCATATCTTAAGATTCACTTTGGAGCTGCCCAAAATTACTTTGTCAAGGGGTGAGTCATCAAACCTTCTTGTCTGACAGCTAAATCAAAATGATTTGTGCCCCATTGCTGCTGTTGTCCCTCATTTGTTTTTGCATGTCATAATTCCTTTTATTTCCTCTTGTGGTAGATGAGCATGGCTGTGAGCCAGTCCGCAGATGCATGTACGCTCACAAGCTTGAACTGAGTGCCGCAGCAGGGCTTTGAAGGTGTAGCTAGAACACCCCCTCCCCCCAAACCCCCACCCCCACGGCCTCTCTATGGGACTGCTGCCTGAGGCGTGCTGTGTTGCCCCCTGATGGATCACAGCGGTACTGAACAAAACGATGAGGAGCTGGACCCGGGAGACCCAGCGGCGGCAGAGCCCGAGAGCGGCCTGTCGAAAATCACCCACAATGCCCTGGAGAACATAGGCGTGCTGGGGCAGGGCCTGAAGCAGCTCTTCCACCACCAGCGGAGACGCTCCTCCGTGTCGCCGCACGGCGCAGGCTCCTCCCCCTCCTCCACGGGCAGCCCCGCCCCCGAGCCCCCGGAGGCGGGGCCGGAGGCGGGGGACGGCCCCCCGGCCCCCTCTGACACTGACGCCCCCGCTTCCGCCCACCCCACAGCTCTGAACCGCGTGCTGCAGCAGATCCGGGGCGCCCCCATGATGAAGCGAGGGACCAGCCTCCAGAGCCGCCGCAGCAGCAAGGCTGCCGGGGACCCCCCCAAGGGCAGCCCCCAGATCCAGCGCCGCGGCACCCAGGAGGCTCTGGTGCAGGCGGGCCGCCCCCGCTCCTCCTCCACCACCGACACCCCCAGCAGCCCCGCCCTGGCCGAGGCGCTGCTGGCCTCCGGATACGCCTCCACCGAGGAGCCCGAGAGGGTGAGTACCGCCTCCTGTGGAGACCCTGCCAGGTTTTAAAGCAAGCAGCCCCACCCAGACACGACTAGTCAGACGTCATGTAATTCTGCAGCTCTTTCAGCTGTCTGCAATGCTAATTATCTCCATAAGTCTGGACGGTTATACTTTCCCCCAAAAAGCAGTCAGTTTTCAGACACACAGTGGCTCAGACACACAGTGGCCCACAGCTGGGGCTGCTGGGTAAAAACCTGGCAGTGGTGTTGCTAACGTGCTGCCACAGGACACGCCCACACGCCCGTGCGTTTGTGTGCTTCTCTGAGGTGGCGCCCCGTGATTGGGGCAGGAGGGTGATGGGATGGGGTAGGCTCTGTGTTCGGTCTTTACAGGCTTATTCTGCTCGCGGTGATGCAGCAGGCTTTACGCTGCCAATGGAACACAGGAGCTTAAGCAGCCTTTCTGAAGCATGTCAGTGTGTTCGTTGTGAAGGGGTACCTGCCAGTGTGCTGGCAAGAAGGGAAACTAACTGCCTTTAGCATTTCATCACTTTCTGTTGTTGTCCTCACTGAAATGAAACGGATGGGATGGATCCAGCTGCTTGGTAATGGCTGCGCGGGGCCTGCACTCCGGTGCTTTGACTCCATTAACCTGCTCCCTGTGGGAAGGATGGTTTATGGTGTCAGAACTGGGGTCGCTCATAAGGAAGGTGGTGGGGTGAGGCCTCTGTGTTGGGCACGCTTCCAGCCCGTGTGTGGGAGCTCAGGAGATCAGCAGGGCTCGCGGGCTGACCGCTCCTTACCGGGAGAAGGCACACCTGTCACCTGCCACCTGCCTGGGCCTGTGACCTGCTAGCATCAGGATGGGCCCGTGCGCATCGTGTGATCACTCAGAAGCTGCCTTACTGCTGTGATTACAGCACATCGCTCACAAACCCTTTTGATGTGATGAATGACAAATTCACGTTTTCACTTTTCTCAGTGACGCACAGTGCGTCTGTTTTAAAACATTTTGCCCGGTGCTGCCGTTATTTAACGTTTTTAGTTGCCGTCTTGCTGCCATAGAGACAGTAGAACCCTACCCACAAGCCTGTTGAAATATAAATGGCAGATGTTGTGCGACACCTTTTATTTTATCGAAAGGGTCATGCGACAAAGTATAAATCAGGCCTCACACTCAGCCTTCATGTGATTAAGTCATGTGTGTGTGACTGTGATACTGCAGTACTGAATGTGTAGGATGGCTTCAGTGAGTGTGAGTATGAGTGAGAAACACCTGTCCTTCCTTCTCCTGTGGCTGTGCCCACCCCCCTCCCTACTCCTCCCTAAAGCTGTCAGATTATCCGCCTGCCTGCAGGTGGATTAAACCTGACCCAGACTCCAGGTGTGATCCAGGCTGCCTGTGTGCCAATCCAACTGCCAGCTCGATGGCACCTGGTGGCCAAAAAGGGCACACTGGCACTGCAGCTTTTCCACTACTGCTGCCAGTATGCAGGGCTGATTCCTGGGACCAGTGATTGACACATTCATCCCAGTCAGCAGTAACTGGGACATATCAGCTGTGTTTATGCAGGAGCGCTCCTGGTTCTATTGCTTCTGTAAGACTGCAGTGGGTGACACTCCATTGCTGTCCTTGTGCGGAGATGACCCTTCTGTCCTTCTCCTCAGCCTGTTGGTCTGCCGGCTGAAGTAGGCCAGCATGCCCCCCCCCCTTCACCCTGGCAACCAGCTGACCTCATTCATCTATTCAGATTCAGGCTGAACCGCTCTATGCGCCTGAAGCATTTAGAATCTGCCACTTATAAATAAAGAAATATATAAAAATCAATTTCATAGCATCTGAACAGGGCAAAAACTCTGCTTTAAAAACCTATGCTTTAAAATCGGTTGGCGTAAGCATTAGGCCTACTGCAAGCTTATAGCCAGTCGTCCTGCCGTAGTTTGGGTTGGGCTCAGCTCTATGTGTTTGCATTGTATTGTACCTGTTTATAAGTTGACTGACTACTGGGGTGAGCTACCCTGGGATTTCCCATCAGTACAGATGATGTCATTCCCTGTATTTGGGGCCAAAAGGACTTTAGCTGTGCCAGTGCAGTGGTATCCACAGTCGTGGCCTTCCTGTTCTCTTTCAGGCTTTTTAAATTGGTGGTAAATGGATTAATCTGAGAGGAAAGGGTTGGCAGAACCTCGGCCTGGGAAATTTTCGCTCACTGTGTGGTCCCGGTTCCTCACACGAGTGAGCGAGCACACTGACAAACGCGCACACTCGCCCACACACACTCAGGGTACCGTGCATAAGTCCAGTTTATACATGAATGCGGCAGAACACACTGTGCTCTGAACCCCCCACTCCATATTAATGTGATTATCACGAACGGCTGACTTGATGTAAGAGTAATTTAAGATGACCTTCTGATCTGAGGCGGAATGGAAAGCACCTCGGCCCGGTTGAAGCACGACCAAATGCTGCGGTGGTTCTGGAAACAGGTCCATTGTGTTTGCTACAGTGAAATATCAACACGATCATGTCTCCTCGTGGATAATCCCTGTGTGTGGGCAGAGGCGGTTATGCCACGGTTCACTGGGCCCTAAAGCGTTGTTGTAAAGGCTGATGTGTTGTTTCAGCCGGAGCACGCTCCATTAAATCCTTGACAGTGGTGTGGCTAACTTCAGCTCGCTCTGAGGAGATGGGATCTGTCTGCTGTCAGAGGTCAAGGAACTTGATATCCAATGGGCTCACCCAGCCAAGACGCGGTGCGGGGGTGGGGTTAGCGTGTCTGAGTGGGCTGCGTAGATCCCACGTATTTGTGCGGTGCTGTTCATATCGGACTGAACCACAAAAAAAACATTCTCTCTTTGCTCATTGAGGTCAGAGAAAGGAGAACAACACAACGCAGTGTAGCTCAACATGGCTAACGCAGTGTAGCTCAACATGGCTAACGCAGTGTAGCTCAACATGGCTAACGCAGTGTAGCTCAACATGGCTAACACAGTGTAGCTTAGTGTAGCTCAACATGGCAAATGCAGTGTAGCTTAACATGGCTAACGTAGTGGAGCTCAGTGTAGCTTATGCATTGTAGCTCAACATGGCTAACGCAGTGTAGCTCATGCAGTGTAGCTCAATATAGCTCACGCAGTGTAGCTCAGCGTAGCTCAACATGGCTAACGCAGTGTAGCTTAACATGGCTAACGTAGTGGAACTCAGTGTAGCGTAGCTCAACATGGCTAACGCAGTGTAGCTTACGCAGTTTAGCTCAGTGTAGCTCACGCAGTGTAGCTCAGTGTAGCTCACGCAGTGTAGCTCAGTGAAGCTCAACATGGCTAATGGCTAACGCAGTGTAGCTCAGTGTAGCACAACATGGCTAATGCAGTGTAGCTCAGTGAAGCTCAACATGGCTAACGCAGTGTAGCTCAGTGTAGCTTGCTCAGCTCAGTGTGCGCTGGCTCTTCCAGGCCCGGCTCCTCCAGGCAGGGAGCAGCCTGTGTCAGGCGCCACCGTCTCCCCCTGCCCCACGCTCACTGTGCCCATTCAGCAGCGGCTCGCCCAGGCCCTGGAGCGACGCCCCAGAGAAGAGCTCCTTTGTTTCCCGCCGACCTTGAGCCACCGAGGGGGAGGCTCTGCCATGTTTACACCTCCCGTGGGACGCGCAGTTTGGGGGCATGCAGCGATAAAACTTTCAAATATTGTGTCTTTTCATATAGATTGAGTTGCTGTGGAAGTATATTCAACAGTGGATTGAAACATTCTGCTACTATTTAATGTTGTTAAATCAATTTCTGTTTCATTGACTTCAAGATACATGGGATCAACTCTTTTTGCTACATGTTCAATGTTATGTGTCGGAGGAGGGAGTCAAAGGGCCGGCTTTCATACCCAACCCTCTAAAGAGCCTCATGTTTCACAGAGGCCCCTGAGGAAGGTCGAAAGGTCCCGTTTGGAAAAAACGGGGACTCCCAGTTGGAGACCTAGCCGTAATGTGAACCGGGCCATCTGAAGGCTAGAGCGCTGGATACACTACATGATTATATTTTTAGACTCATGTTGGGTACATTCAAAGGGTGAAGACGGTACTTGCTGCTTAAGTAGTCTAGCTGCAGTGTAACAATGGTGTGATTGTCTTGGAAGTTCAATCCGTTGGCACGTTGTTGCATTGATATATCATGATTTTTTTCTCGTAGCCCATAATGCATTTCGTGAGGCTGACTCCAGCAGACAGCAGGTGTCTGATCAACCAGAGGAGTCCATATTGGAAACTATTACATCTTTCACGTGTCCTGTTCAGTTATATATTGAGTTTAGATTGCCATTCATCAATATCCAAATGCCTGGATTTTCATATCCCTAGTTCTACCTGCTACTATATGATTGAATAGTCATCCTTAACATTTCCCCCTCTTTTAATCAAATACATTTGTAACTGTTATTCACATTTGCATGCAGACCTATTTTAGCGATATGTATAGATGCTGATATCCAGGGACACTGTACAGCATGTCCATATTCAAATGCTGCAGGCCACATGGCATATTCTGACACATTTGTACAAGCAGTGAGAGGTTATGAACTATGTTGCTAGTTGTGTAATATGACATGCAACATGATATCTAGCCTTATATAATGTGTATGTAGGCTGTGACCCCTCTTCTCCCTCTATAATGGCCATACAGTAATATCATTAGTTTCCAATAAAATGCATTTTTAGTGTGCATGCACATACTACAGCAACGCACACAATCATTAGCTTAAAGTATGTTGCTTTTCTCCCATTTCTTTGCATAATGCATAATACAAAAAACGAGCATGGTGAACAGATATGATTTCAGTTGCAGGGTAGCAAGTGGCATTTACATGATTTACTTGGCTGGCCAGGACATTTATAGAAGAGAACATTTGCCATGACACTCTTCCAGCAAAGCATCCCACCTTCTGACTTCATAACGTTTCATCGCAGAAGCTTTTGTCTCATGACTTGGTTTGGTTTGAAAGTGGGGTAAGGTTTTATATCATAGTCAAAGTCGCATGCCGGTATCTCCATCCATTCACAGTACTGCACAATGTCATAGCAACATTGCGGCAAATCAAGTCACATAATCACAACTCTCATCACTTCAAAGGGTCTGATGATTGTCATTCTTTTACAGGTCAGCTCGCACACATTCCTTTCAGTAAGCGCACCTGCAGTTCTGGGCTCTGAACGCTGTTGTCTGCAGCTTCCGCAGTACTGTTTCCCTCTGTTTTAATGAGCTCCTGATTAACATTTCTATGTGAATTATTTTAATTATATGCAGTGTGAGAACTTGCTTTCTTTTTCTGTTCCAGATTTCTTGTTTAAGCGAAATTCCTTCACAGTTGCATTATATGTACGGTGGACCCTGATGCTAGCCAGTATTGTGGTGATTAATTGGCTCTGCCCAATGAATCAAGCTTGAGTCAGGATACTGAGCAGGGCTTGACATGACATCCCTATGACTAATGAGACCAGTTTAAAACTTAGTGTGGTCTCACAGCTCATCCAGGACCAGGGTTGAGAAACCGTGGCCTAGCTGTTCTGCTGCAGCTTTTAGTAAACAGGTGGTGGTTTTAACTGAGGTTCCTATATTTCTATACCTGATATACACTCAGTGAGCACTTTATTAGGTAGACCTGTATGCTGAGCTTTTTAACGCAAGTATTGAATCAGCCAATCATGTGGCAAAACAAAGCAATCCAGTCAGCTGCAGCTCTGCGGGCAAAAACGCATTGTTAATGAGAGAGGTCTGGACGAAGCTGACAGGAAGGTGACAATAATGCAAATAACCGCACAGTCTAACAAATAAATACCTAATAAAGTGCTTACTGAGTGTAAATATTCCAGTGTAAATCCTCTTAAACTACCTGTCATTTATTTTGATTTGATTTTGGAAGGAGGAATTGTTTTATTTATTTTTTTTTATAAATCAGGCCATTTCCCTCTATTTTCCTTCTTCAATGTTATTTTTTCCTTGTATCACCAGTAGAGAGGGGGTGTTTTATATTTTATTATAAAATGCTTAAGCAATGTTGTATAGCTAATTATGCTAATAAAGCATATCCTTGAATTCTATTCAGGACAGGTAATGGGGCTTAGTCGTTCACATTTTTTGGTTATTCTGCCTATTACAGGTAATTCAGGGTTTATATTTTGGATGGAGAAGTGTTATCCGCAGTGTGATGTAAAATATTGCAGGTCATTTTCTGTACATCCATGCTTCACATGAATGAGAGAGAGAGGCCTGTTCACTGCTGCGGGGGGGGATGTGCGTGTGAGGAAGCAATTTCAAATATTCTACAGCGGGCCTCCGAGGGAGCCGAAATGGCGGTGCAGTTGCTAATGCCTCCCATGTGAGTGCTTACATGAAGTGTACATGAACTGGCCATTTTATTACCCTGCCTTTACTGCCGCTACAAAACCCATGTACACACATTTAGAGGTTATTTTTTTTAAGCTGTGGAGCGGCTTGCCTCAGCGTAGCGTTTATTTGTTCCTCTGTCTTGCTGTCTCTGGGAGGTGGTGAAGGTGTGGTCCCCTGTGCTCCAGTGAGCTGTAATGACTAGCCGTCTGTTCCTGGTGCTGGCTGGACTCCAGCTGCCAACACCTTACTGCTGCTCTCTGTCCGGGCGAGTTTGTTTGAGCCCGGGTCCTGCCATATTCATGAGAGGGAGAGAGGGAAGCAGGTGACCTGGAAATGCCCAGGTTCATGTTATACAGGTTATGTTACTGCTCACCTTCTCCTGGGTGACTTGTTTGTATCCGGCCATTTGATACACATACACTATGCTGTATAGTGCAGTCCCTTTATAAAGGTCTCATTATTGATTGACTGGATTATTGACTTGGTATTGAGTCCATGTGTAGTGCAGAATGTGCTGAGTTGAGGTTTTGCTTTGGATCAGTGTTCAGTCGCTCATCCACTCCTGTCCTGTCTTTCCCGATGCTGGATCAGGGTGTAATGCCTCAGGGAATACTCTTTTTTTTTTAATATATTTTTTTTATGCTGCGCTCTGGTTCTTGTTGCGGGAGCTCGGTGTGGCTTATAACACAGAGGTGCGTTTATTATCCTGATGACTGACTGTCACAGTAACCCTGTGTGAAGCTGGGCTTCTCATCGGGCTCCACAGGAAGTCAGGGCCTTCCAGCTCGAGGGCAGCTGCTCCTCTTCCGCCATTTCACAGGCCTGGAAGCGCTGGAGGTTATCCTGCTGCTGTGTCAGGGATGTCCTTTACAGCAGCGCACCGTGAGTGCGGAAGTGAACGAACGCACTGCATCGGTGTGTGAGGTAGAGCGAGAGAATGCATGTACGTACGTGAGACGTGAGTCGAAGAACGCGTCGTTTGTGGGCACACGCGGGGGGGAAGACAATGCGTTTGTGTGCGAGACAGAGGGTGTGTGTTTGTTTGAGGAGAGAATGCGCTGGTTGTGAACGGCTGAGTACGCCTGTATGTTCGTAAGAGGAGTGTGTGTGTGTGAGCGATAGAGAAGGGGTGTGTTTGTGAGAGATTGTTAGGGTTGATATGTACGTACTTGAGTTCAGAGGCATTGTTCCCCTGTGACGTGAGACGTGATTTGTGTGCGGAGCCTCTTCTGCTCCGTAAGCGCTTTCTAAATTTGCCTGCGTCTCCAGTGCATGCTCTTTGGGTGTACTGTAGGTCAATAAATCAATGCCCTACATACTGGCAGTGTAAACCGCCATGTCTACATACTGTAGCATAGTGGTTAAGCATAGTGGTTAAGGTAAATGACTGGGACACGCAAGGTCGGTGGTTCTAATCCCGGTGTAGCCACAATAAGATCCGCACAGCCGTTGGGCCCTGGAACAAGGCCCTTAACCCTGCATTGCTCCAGGGGAGGATCGTCTCCTGCTTAGTCGAATCAACTGTACGTCGCTCTGGGTAAGAGCGTCTGCCAAATGCCAATAATGTAATGTAATGTAAACATGTAGGTTAAGATGGTTCAATGAAATGTTAACATTCACGTCCCTCTCTTGAACTGTGGGTTTGAAAGCATTTACGACACAGTTGCTTTTGTATAAGGCTTATTGTATGCACGTTGCTGCATGCACATCCTCTGTCAGAGATGGGATAGACCTTTAAGTGATGTCATTGCTCTGTACAACCCAGGTCTCTTGACCAGGCTCTAGTTTTACTGCCGCCTGCACGTGTTCATAGACACGTTCACCAGGGCACTTGTGTCGCTGGTGGCTGCTCGTGATGACACGCGCTGTTTAAAGGTGGGTTTCAGCGTGTTTTTGCTCGTACCATATGGCGATGGCTCCGCCTTTTCCTGCATCTTGGTTCATATAACAGACACGGGAGCCACACCAAGCATGTGCTGTTCTGCACGGTTACCTGGGGGGAGTGCTCACTCATGCAAGCTAATGGGATTCGTGTGCGCTTTTTATAGGAATGAAATTTGAATGTCAGCTGCGGTTTGGAGTGGGACGCGTTTGCGGTGACGGGACGTGCTGAAGGGTACACTGGGCTGGTGTGCTTGGCTTGCTGGGCACGTTTGGTGGAGGTGTGCGCGTGTTTGGGTGGAGGTACTGACAGTGTTGTTTTCTGATAAAGGACCTTTTCAAGACCAGGAGAGTGTCCGCTCAGTGCGACAGCATCCTCTTTTCCTGGCTGTCTGCAGGACACAGGCGCTCTCTCCAGCCTGGAGCAGGGGCCTCCGTCTGCCCCTCTGGGGTGAGTGTGTGAGAGTGTGCGCGAGAGAATATCTCCGTGTCTGTCTCTGTTTATGTGTGCATGCGTTTGGTATCAATCATGTAAAATATTGATGTTTAATATTGATCGGCACATTGCTATACTGAGACATTTTTAAGTCATCAGTGTATTGAGCTTACTGTAAAAAAAAATGTTTTGGTGTTATGTTTGTCTTCATTTGCTTTTGTGGTGTAATTCACTGGCCAACCACACGGAGGCGATTCAGCACTCTGTCACTGGCACACCCTCCTCTGACCCACTTCTGTCAGTGTGAGCGAAGGATACATACAATCCCATAGTCTGATTAGACCAGGCTATAAATCTTCTTTCTTCACAGGAGGAGCCGAAAATGACAAGTGGGCCTAACTAAAGTTATATTTTTAATTAAATTTCATTCAAGTGTTTTTCTTTTCTTATCCTGCTCCAGTTATATTAATGGTAGAAAATATGTGGTCGAATGCAATGTTATGTTCATTCTTTTCTATGCATGCGTAAGTTTTGCCTAAATGTGTGAAAACAAAACAAACGGAGCACTTGTGGGCCAAAAAGTAGGCTAAATGCCTCATTTATTTCTTCCTTCTTCCTTCTTTCTTTGTCCTCTTTGCAAATCAGCAGCTGGTCTGCAGCTTATGAGTCTATGAACTCTCTGAGCACTTTATTAGGTATTTATTAGACTTTGACTATTGGTCTTCTGCTGCTGTAGCCTGTCCACTTAAAGGTTTGACATGTTGTGTGTTCAGAGATGCTCTTCTGCATATCACTGTTATAATGTGTGATTATTTGCATTTCTGTCCTCTTCCTGTCTGCTGTGAACAGTCTGGCCCTTCTCCTCTGACCGCCCTCAGAACTGGATGTTCACTGGATGTTTTTTGTTTTTCACCCCATTCTCTGCAAACTCTTGAGCCTGTTGTGTGTGTGAACAATCATTGCAGGGTCAGAGTCTGTTAGATCACATTTCTTCCCTATTCTGACATTTGGTCTGAGAAATTGCTGACCACCTCTTGCCCATATCTGCATGCTTTTATACATTTAGTTGATGCCACATGATTGGCTGATTAAATATTTGCCTTAACAAGCTGGTGTACAGGTGTACCTATTAAAGTGATCACTGAGTGTATGTATCCATAATCATTGGGAACTTTTACCAGTTATTGATGCTTGAAAGAGGCAAGCCTAATGTGCGGATATTTGTGCTTATTTGTGTAAATGTGTGTGTGTGTGTGTGTGTGTGTGTGTGTGAGAATGTGCATGAATGTGTTTGTGGCATTTTGCCCACGCCTCCTCTTTATCTCCTTTCTTACATTTTCTTTAGGAATGTTCATTGCTGCCAAGTTCAGTCTTTAAAAATATGAAATACTGGGTGAATGTTCATCTTCCAGCTTTATTCGTTTTTTCTTGTAATGGAACATAATCCTTAAATCATCTCGGTAAGAATTGAGCCTTTCTGTGGATGCCCTGGCAAGCAGTCGGTGTTCTGAAGCAGCCCTGTTGGTTTTCAGTGAGTGTGATTTCTCCCTATTGGCCACCAGAGGGGGTAGTTATACCTGCAATTTTCTATTCAGCCTTCATTAACATCACCTAAAACCCAAGGGGAAGCAGAAATCTGGAAAACATGGGTACAAAAACAACACTTCTAAAAACCATATTGTTTAACCATTAACCATATTGTTTGTAATCAGGGAACCTTTTATTGTTCAGCAGATTTTTCCATTCATGGGTTGATCCATGGACCTAAATGAGAAGATTGTTTGTAGGACCATGAATTGAACACCAACAACCAGCACGGTGCTGTATGCTCTGTATAGAATATTGTAGAATTGTTTTTTTGGCAAGTTAATTTATTTGTGCATTTTCTTTCCTGTGTGTACTCAAATGGAGCACCACAGTTCAGCTTTGATGTAGCATATGATAGTGTGAGCCAGTGTCTCAAAAGAGCCTAGTTACAGTTGTTGATAGTGAGAATGCCTGAAGGTTGTTCTCTTTTGCTGCAGACGTGGTTTCCGCACTCACCTGGCATCTTTTTTCTTCTGTCTTAACATTCCCTGGCTTTACACTCTGCCGAAGACATAGTGTGCATCACTATGTAGGGGGATTGTCTCCTCCACAGTTGTCGGTAGTTATTAAAAGCAGCTTGTTGAGTCACTCACTGTGTTACTGTGTGGTTTTACAATCCACTGCAAAGCTCTTTGTAAGGGGGAAAACACACACTTACTAGCCCACTGCTCCTCCATCAACACACTCATCTTCGGTATTCAGTTCCTAAGTAACTGCACACAGATCTATTTTTTACATATTCAGCAGTTCAGCATGAATCAGTGGCCAAAAACTCCATGCCTTTTCTTTCCTTAGGAATCCTGTATTGACCAGTACTCCAGGCTGGTACCCTGGTGGCACTGTTACACTATGCTTGGCCTAATCTTTGGTTTAGAGTCACTGGGGTCCTAAATGTGACCTCATCTTCATCATCATCATCATCATCATCGGCGGCCACAAGAATGGAACAGAATTGCACAGAGTGGCATTCGGCTTTCAAGAGGTTAAGTTTCTAGTATTTTTGGGATATAGGGAAATAACATGGGTGTATTGTTCTGTGCAGTCTATGCACATATTGTCCATGCATGTATAATGTTATGAGAAAGTTGTACACCTGCACCAATGCTTTATGGATCGGCTCCTTCTGCATTACAACGTTTTGAATCTGCGGACCAAGTGGAAGACGCACTCTCGGTGGACTGACTGTCTGGAGTCTTAAGTGTAACTGCAGCAAGAGCGGCCCCGGGGCCAGATTGTCGTGTAGGTTAAAGATTGCCACAAACTCTGTGTGAGTGTTTGAAGCACAGAAAGTAGCAGTCTTCAGTGGTCACTGATTCATGATAGAATGAGGTCATGCAGATAGCCTCCAGAGCCCTGACCACGGGCATACTAGCCATTCTCACACACACACACACACGCACGCACGCACGCACACACACACACACACACGCACACATGCACACACACACACGCACCAGGTCATCTAAGCGGTTGTTATGGAAACCCTATGGGCATAGAGAGATGGCTATATATATGTGTGTGTGTGAGTGTGATTGTGTGTGTGTGTGTGTGTGTGTGTGTGTGTGTGTGACTGAGTGTGAGTGTGAGTGTGAGTGAGAGAGAGTCCCCTCAGCTGTCAGAAGTGCCTCCACCACACAGATGGTGAGCAGGTTGCTGGGCTTTCCTAAAAACGGCAAACTGCTGAGTGACCCCACCCTGTCACCCGCAGGGGCAGTAGTTATAACG
This sequence comes from Conger conger, assembly GCF_963514075.1. NCBI lineage: Eukaryota > Metazoa > Chordata > Actinopteri > Anguilliformes > Congridae > Conger > Conger conger. Next base: position 35,430,063 of record NC_083769.1, on the reverse strand, counting down.
GTAGGTGTGGCCTCCCACTCTGACCTGCTGTAGTGCCCGCAAAGCCAACTGTTTCTGTATTGGTTCAGCCCTCAGGTTTTTATTTAGTCATTCGCCATGACACATTTTCTCTGGTATCTTAGGAGCTGAAACAAGCTCTCTCTCTATCGGCTCTCTCCATCTCCTCAGTGCAGATAACAGAGGATGGAGGCCAGCTTCCTCGGTCGTCCGGTTTAAATGTTAGCACTTTCTTTGTTTAATCGGCTGACCTGGCATCGTTTCTCTCATTGCCAGCTGTTTAAAGCCATCTTTATCTCAGTGCTGATTAGACCACAGCAACTTATTTCATTCCAAAGTTCTAAACTTGATTTGGAACCCTTCTGGATTCAGCAAACAGCCTGATCCTTATCCGTGCTCTCCTGGAGGTGACTGTACATGACTTTCTTAGAATTCTGAAGCCCTAACACCCCAATCAAGAAATCCTATTTACCCAATGTAAGGGAGAGCACACATGCTCTTATCTTCTGAGAGACAGTATTTTACAGACCCCACACTGAGGATAGATTCAGTCCTGTGCAGGGCCTTACACTGAGGAGACTCAGTCCTGTGCTGACCCCACACTGAGAGACTCAGTTTTGTACAGGGCCCCACACTGAGAGACTCAGTTTTGTACAGGGCCCCACACTGAGGAGACTCGGTCTAAACTTGATTTGGAACCCTTCTGGATTCAGCAATCAGCGTGATCCTTGTCAGTGCTCTCCTGGAGGTGTCTGTACATAACTTCCTTCTGAAGTCCTATCGCCAATCAAGAAATCCTATTTACCCAATGTAAGGGTGAGCACACATGCTCTTACCCTCTGTGAGACAGTCCTTTACAGACCCCACACTAAGGGACTCAGTTCTGTGCAGGACCCACACTGAGCGACTCAGTCCTGTACAGACCCCACACTGAGAGACTCAGTCCTGTTCAGGGCCCCACACTGAGAGACTCAGTCCTGTTCAGGGCCCCACATTGAGAGACTAATTCCTGTGCAGGTCCCCACACTGAGAGACTCAGTTCTGTTCAGGGCCCCACACTGAGAGACTCATTCCTGTACAGACCCCACACTGAGAGACTCAGTCCTGTGCAGGACCCCACGCTGAGAGACTCACTTCTGTGCATGCCCACACTCAGCGACTCAGTTCTTTTACTTTGCAGGCCCCACACTGAGAGACTCAGTCCTGTTCAGGGCCCCACACTGAGAGACTCGGTTCTGTTACTGTGCAGGCCCCACACTGAGAGACTCAGTCCTGTGCAGGACCCCACGCTGAGAGACTCACTTCTGTGCATGCCCACACTCAGCGACTCAGTTCTTTTACTTTGCAGGCCCCACACTGAGAGACTCAGTCCTGTTCAGGGCCCCACACTGAGAGACTCGGTTCTGTTACTGTGCAGGCCCCACACTGAGAGACTCCGTCCTGTGCAGGCCCCCACACTGAGAGATTCAATCCTGTGTGGGCCCCCACACTGAGAGACTCAGTCCTGTTCAGGGCCCCACACTGAGAGACTCAGTCCCGTGCGTGTGTGTCTGTGTGCGTGTCATAGCGTGTGACCTTCAGTTGGCAGTCCTGCTCTGTGGATCCTGCCTCTGACCAACTCGCAGACTATTTTTGTAAGCTAAAATATTTGTCGCCAGAAGAATATCTGAGGTCCCGCTGTCTGATCCATGAGCTCTAGAGGCCGGATCTCAGCTCGGACTGGACCAGAGTGGCACAGGTCACCCTGTGCAGACACTGGCCTGGATGTGACATGCTGTATGTTACACACCCTCAGGCTGGGTAACCTTCATCTAAAATTACAGTAGCTAAAGCCCCCCTCCCCTGTTAACACCACAGAGCCATTCGCATAAGAACCAGCAGGTGCTCTGCGGGTGCTGGGATGGCGTTGTCTGCCAGTACTTCTCTGTAATTGCATTTCTGTCCTTGTGCTTCTAATGCTCAGTAGCTGCGCCTGATTAGGACCTGTGCCACATGCAGGTGTCCACCCCAGATGCCCGTTTCACCCTGTAGCTGGGCAGGTGGAGGCTAGCGGTGGTGTGGAGAGCTGCGGAAGGTGCCACTCTCTCTGGGCACGGCTCCATATTGGGCACCAGGTGTTGTGTGTTGTGTGTCGATAACCCCCGGATCAGTCCTGCATTAAGGCGCTGTGTGCAGGTGGCGCTGTGGATGGCGGTGCCGGTGTTTTCCGGGGGGAGAGGGACGGAGGTTCCCCTGGGGAGGGGATTTTTCCCAGACCATGGGACTGACAGCAGGGCAGCTGTACATTTGAGGATCCCTGGAGGCTGCAGTGCTCAGACAGCCGGTCACAGCCAGTCCACAGGCCCTCCTTCAGTTCTGCTCGCCTTGAGAGTGAGATATGGTGGGCAGGGCTGATGTGGGACTGAGGGGGGGCAGGGGGGAGAAAAGGATGGGTGGAGAGGGGGAGGTAGAGAGAGAGAGCTTAGGAGGTCCAAGCTTGGTTTGAACAGAGGAGCATGTGTGTGTTTGTATGTTTCTTCAGCTCTCGTGGGGGGATTTTTGCTCAAGGCCTGTTTTGAGTGTGTACATCTACACACCCTCTTTGTTCAAGCCACAGAATCTCTCTCTCTCTCTCTCTCTCTCTCTCTCTCTCTCTCTCTCTCTCTCTCTCTCTCTCTCTCTCTCTCTCTCTCTCTCTCTCTCTCTCTCTCTCTCTCTCTCTCTCTCTCTCTCTCTCTCTCTCTCTCTCTCTCACACCTGCCCCCCTTCTCATGTAGTCTTCCTGCTGTAGCAGAAAGGCTTTGCCGGCTACAGTGTTTTGTGGAGGGGAGGGGTGCGCCCCCGGCCCTCCCCTTCCCCTTTAACAGCCCCCCTCCCCCCAGCCCCAGCTTAGCGCTGATTGACAGGAAATGAGAGCGCCGCCCTGCCTTGTCTGTGTGCAGCAGGGGCAGGGTGGGGGCAGACAGACCTCTGGGAGGACTGAGAGGGGAGGAGCAGACAGACCTCTGGGAGGACTGAGAGGGGAGGAGCAGACAGACCTCTGGGAGGACTGAGAGGGGAGGAGGAGAGCTGGAGACGGCCCTGAGCGTGCACTGGAACAGCCCGCTGACTGGGGCAGGACAGGCGCTCTCGCTCTCTCTCTCTCTCGCTCTCTCTCTCTCCTTCCCCTTCAGTGGATACATGTGCTCGCTGCCATCATGTAGCTGCCTCCGCTCCTCCACCTGACGGTCTGGTTTCTGTGGAGAGGGGGCAGTGGGGAGGCCAGGATGGTGCAGCGCTTTAGCCTTCGCAGGCAGTACTCCAAGGTAAGCTGCGGTTTGCTTCCTGCTTTCACACGCTGGCTTTGGGGCTGGCACTTTGAGCACACAGCGCTTCTGACTCCCTGTCACTGCGGCTGTGTGTTTTATCAGAGGACTGGGTGCTTTTAGCAGCCCTGACTGACTGACTGACCTATACTCTGCCGTGCTGTAATGTACTGTACTATACTGTACTGTACTTAAGGAGATATGCTGTGATCTGACACCTGCTCCCTCTTTATAAGGGCTGGGTTTGTTAGGAAACCTGACCTGCGTTGGTTTAGAGTGGTTTGCATGTACCCTGCCCGGCTTGGTGAATTGTGACAGGAAGGCAGAGAGTTGTTGTTTGTCTTGGTTGTTTTTGAAGAGTTGTGTGAGAGTAAGCACCCGTAACCTTGGTGATGGCGGTTAGAAACCTGCCCCCTCCCAGGTCAGAGCAGTGGCAGGAGGTCGGTCCTCTGCTGATTCCTGTCATAAGTGATTCTGTGACTCTGCGTTTCTGACAGCAACTCTGTGCGACCCCTGTTAAACACTGTCCCCTTAATCACTGTGCCTATAGATCTATGAGAGGCTCATAATGTTTACGGTCTGATGAAAATATTCTGTCCTGCGCCTGGGTGGCAGCTTAGATCATTAATAAAACAAATGTGTGATTTTAAAGCGTTTAATTAAATTACTAAAGGGGCTTCATTTAGAGCAACATTTGAAAGACATTTCAAATGAGATTAGAGCTCATTTCTTTGATGTTAAAGCACAGTTTTACCGAGGGACATAATGCCAGGAGTCTCTCTTTAGGGGTTTTACAGTGGCATGTGGCACTGCTAAAGTTATAATGCTAACAGAAGTCAGGTTGCAGGTCCAGTTTTGTAGGAAATCCAGTCTCTCTGGAATAAGGTGACTGTGCCTGTCTGTATGTTACAGCCCTGGACATTTTGTCTGCTTAAGTGCTTAAGATTTCACTTCCAATTACCCAGTAAATCTGACTGCAACATAGGTCAGTGCCATTCTTTCAGGCCTTCTAGTAGCGAACACATTCAAAATTCAGTGTTCAATAAAATCTCAAACCATTCATTAGGCATTTGACTGGCTTGTGTTTAATGGCAACAAGCGAGGTCTGAGAGTGTGTCCTTTGTGTGAGACACAAAATGATAACACTTACAGCAGCAGTCTCCTCACCCAGCGCTTTTAAGTCTCGTTTGTTTTTGTTTTTTGTTTTGTTTTTATATCAATATTTGAAAAGCCCAGCAGAGAAAAAGAGATAGATGGTCTGATAGGATTCTTTGTATGCCTGAAGCCTGTAAGCCTGAAGGTTACGAGCTCCAGAGCTTTCAGACTGTTTGAATAAACCATGTGAAATGGCTTTTTAAGGAGCTGGTAAATGTCACAGCGGTTGTATCTCTCAATAGGAAATGCTGTTCCCTGTGGCCTCCCTGAGGGCTGAAAGCCCTTTCTGACAATGTCATTGTTTTGCAGAGGCATTGATCAGAAGACTTGCAAAAATCCGCCGTCTCCCACATTGAAAGTTTTGTTCCAAAAGCTGATGCAGTTTGGCAGAGTGTCCAGACTGAGGTGTTCCGGCAAGATGCAAACTGGGACACCCCTCTGGACACTTGACTCCTAAATTTAGCAGCAAGTCATTTCAATGTGCAAATGTGTTTTTGACAAGCTTCTAATGGAAAAGCTGGACTCGGTCTTGCAAATGTGTAATATTTGTGTGTTTGAGCTGGGAGGACTGGCTTTCACGAGGAGAACAGCAAAAAGAGCCTGTTTCTTCATGCGTTTCATTATCCTAGACTTCCCTCCTCAAGAGGCTGCAGTATTTGTGCTGTGCACTGGCTGTTCTCAGATCAGTAGTTAACCCATTATGGGCGATGTGACCTGCACATTATATCTCCTTGAACAGACGGATGCAACCATTGTATTTGATCATATGCCCGTTTTTCAAGACACATGACACATGCATTGTGATTCCTAGGACTTTCTATGGGTTTTCTATTGGGCCCCTTAGTCCGTAATGGGTTAAGGTGGAAAGGGCAGCTCTGTGCAGTGAGTATAGACATTGCCCAGGTAGACAGATTGCTGTCTCTATCGCTCTGTGCTCTGATTGGCTGGGGACTAGCTTTTGGTTTACAGAGGAGGGGTCAAAGGGCAAAATATCTCTGCAGACTCCCTGGGCAATTGAGCCAATGAGGCAGGAGCACTGTGGCCCTGGAGCAATCGGCAGGATTATTGATTAATTATTGATCACAAGGCTGGCGTGTCTTTCTCTTTGTCTCTCTCTCCTCTCAGGTTCTTTTTCTCTGTCTCTTTGACTCCCTAACCCCACCCCCTGCAGTCTCTGTGTGTCTGGAAGCATGGCCTGGAACACAGAGCGATTGATTTGAGCTGTCTGTATGGACAGTACTACAGCCGTACAGTGGGCCGGCTGCCATGGAAAACAGCCTGTGGGCTCACAGAACAGACTCCCTGAAGATGCTAGGGAGGGGCATGATAGAGCCCTACTCTGGGGAGATGCTGGGGGGTTAAGCACTGAATAAAGAGTGTGTTTGTGTTTGTGTCTGTCTGTCTGTCTGTCTGTCTGTGTGTGTGTGTGTGTGTCTGTGTGTGTGTGTGTGTGTGTGTGTGTGTGTGTGTGTGTCTGTGTGTGTGTGTATATATATGTGTGTTTGTGTGCGTGTTTGTTTGGGGCCGTGACTCTCCTTGGAGGCACAGTGAGTTTGCTGGGGTGAGATGGGAGTTGGTCTGAGTCTATAGCTGCCGCCTCGTGCTCATGTTTAAACCAAGGAGCCCATCAGTCAGCGTACGGCAGCAGAGTCTGCAGCGCACGCAGGGCCGTCTCGCTGCGCTGGCCGTTGTGCTCCAGTGCGCTGGACGAAGCTGGGCTCCTGCCCGGCGGAGGAGATGGTGGGGTGAGAAAGCAGCAGCAGCTTCCTGCAGGGGCCGTACGGTCCGGTCTGTGTGAAACGCGGTGTTCTGACACCCGAGAGGGGGACCCAGGTGAAGGTGGGGCGCTGGCAGCGGTACGGAGCGCTCCCCTGGGCTCCCGCGTCACCGATCCAGCCCTCCGCTGGCCTGCGGCCATTAAACAGCCTTATTAATGCTGCCTGTGACCCCGCCTCTCTGTAGTCATTTAGCCCTGCTTGTGGGAGAATATTAATGCGGGTATTAGGCTCTATTTGAGGAGGAAAGGCCCAGCTGATCTTACATCTGCTTTTCATTAATTCAGCATGCTTCAGTTCCAGGTTCAAGCAGTGAATTAATATTTCCCTGGTAGAAAAAAGAGAACCTATCCCTTTGTCAAAATAACGATGAATTCAAAAGACTGGTCATGAGACAACAGCCTGTTGTCTGCTTTCAAATATCGGTCTATAGCTTTGACTAGTAAGGCCCTTTTTCTTCACAGACCCTTGGTTTCACTATTAGTGTTAAGGACAATGGATCCTATTCTCTATTTCTTTAAGTAAAAAGCCATGAAGACAGTTATGTTATCAAGCATTCCTGCTAGGAGTATGAATTTATCATTTCATTTCAGCAAGTCAACCCAAAATAAAAGGGTCCATCTGCTAGCTGTAGCCAGATGGCTACATTTGGAATACCAGCAGTATGCTAGCTAAGCATATTGTATATTATTTTGGTCTAAACGCTCGTTTACTGTATGATATTATAGCCTTAAAATATAATCAATCTAGTTGACTAAAGAACCCTACATTGTACAAAACAATATAGGAGCTTCTGATTAGCACATATCACTTGTTTTACACATACATACAGTAGTGCCTTTATTCATACAATTATGTATTTAATTGACTTATACATGTAATGAATGTTGTACAGCCTCAGTTTATTTTTGTGTCTCTTTTCTCTCTGTTCTATTTTGTGCAGTATACTGCATGCAGAGTACTCTTTTTACTATTCCTTTTACACATTTTTCAGGAGGCTGCACAATATGATATCTTGATGGGTGTACACAGACCTTGGACATAGGTGACCTATGAACTTTGACCCAACACAATCATTGATCTGATTCTAAAAGGACCCCACCTGTCAATGACTGAACTCTGATCCTGCCAAACAGTTAGCAAATGCGTGTTAATGGTTTTAGGTGGCTGCTAAGGTGAGGAAAAAAAAAAAAAGAACAGAAACAAATTCTATTTGTATGTGCTGTGCGTGTTTCTGAACAAACCAAATGAGGGTAATGGAAATGATAGATACAATTGCAGCACAAACGGACACATACACTGTGTTTGAGTTTAACAGTGTATGTATAAAGGTAGCTATGGTGGACATACTGTGTCTTTTCTGCTATGGCCTGAGCTGCATTCCATGCAGGAATTGATCTTGGGCATGACATTTCCCTCCAGCCCAGCCCAGCCCAGCCCAGCCCAGCCCAGCCCAGCCCAAGTATCTCTTACACTGTAGCTGCCTCCCCAGGGCCGCGTGACTCCAGCCCAAGCAGGTCATCACACACCACACGCTGAGTGCAGCAGTCCCATCTACCCTTATCTCCACTCCACACTCCCCCATCTCCACCACTCACTCCCCCACTGCAGTCCCATCCTCCCCCACACTACCCCCATCTACCCCTATCTCCACCCCACACTCCCCCATCTACCCCCATCTCCACCCCACACTCCCCCATCTGCCCCCATCTCCACCCCACACTCCCCCATCTACCCCCATCTCCACCCCACACTACCCCCATCTACCCCCATCTCCACCCCACACTCCCCCATCTACCCCCATCTCCACCCCACACTCCCCCATCTACCCCCATCTCCACCCCACACTCCCCCACTGCAGTCCCATCCTCCCCCACACAACCCCCATCTACCCCCATCTCCACCCCACACTCCCCCATCTACCCCCATCTCCACCCCACACTCCCCCCTCCACAGTCCCATCCACCCCCACACTACCCCCATCTCCACCACTCACTCCCCCATCTACCCCCATCTCCACCCCACACTACCCCATCTGCCCCCATCTCCACCCCACACTACCCCCATCTCCACCCCACACTCCCCCATCTACCCCCATCTCCACCCCACACTACCCCCATCTCCACCCCACACTACCCCATCTACCCCCATCTCCACCCCACACTACCCCCATCTACCCCCATCTCCACCCCACACTACCCCCATCTCCACCCCACACTACCCCATCTACCCCCATCTCCACCCCACACTACCCCCATCTACCCCCATCTACCCCCATCTCCACCCCCCCCCCCCCCCCACCCCCACCCCCCACTGCAGTCCCATCCACCCCCACACTACCCTCATCTCCACCCCACACTCCCCTGCTGCAGCCGGGCCTTGAGAGCGCGGTGGCGTTTCCCCGTCAGATAGCTGCAGCTGCGTTCTCTGTAAACTCGCTCCGACACGCTTTCCGCAGCTATCTGTGTCAGAGGAGACCACTGCCGGCTTGAGGGTCTGGTTTCCTGAAGATGGCCGGGCTGCTGTTTTAATGGCGAGTCGCTCCTCCCCGGGCTGCCGAGAGGCGCTTTTGCTGAAGCTGTAAATATTTGCGCCCTCGCTGGCGAGCGCAGTGACTGGGACGGGGGCGTGGTGCTGGAGGGGGACAATGCGCGCCCTGTATAACTCATACAGGCAGCAGCGTGGAGTACATTGGCACAGCTTAGCGATTACAAGTTTAGCGCTCGCACAAAGGATCCTTCATGTCTCGAATGAGCCCCTCTTTGTGACGGTAGCGAGCAGCGGCAGCAGCCACTCCAGCCCGGCCTTGTGTGCGTCTTTTCAAGTGGGCCCCCGTGCACCGTTTCTCAGGCAAACGCAATTACGGCGCCGAGCCCTTCCATTAGGCCCTGACTGGGCGATACGGCGGTGCGGATAGTCCGGGGCCTGTGCGTTTGCCTTATGATCGCCGCGTGTTCCCCGTGTGCACGCCCGTGTTTGCTTTGGCCCGCGGTGACGGGGAGAAGAGAGCGCTTATCGATGATAACATCGTTTGGCCGCCTGTTCCCTTGAGGATGGCTACAGGCTGTTCCATCTGCTTCCCCCCTCCTCATCGCTTAGAGGAACCGAGTGCTCTTTATATTGTCCACCCCCTCCGCGGAGGTGCCATGGTAACCAACCCCACCCCATAGCTGTGTCGTAAGGAGAGGACGGTTCTTTTTACAGCGGTGAGGCTGTGACTTCTGCTGGAACACTATGTGCGCTTGTGGAAATAAGCTATGGTATCTCCTGCCATAAGGTGTGTAAGGAACACAGATTCTATAGCTGTATTCTGAGCTTTACTATTTTGCAGTGTGGCAGGTCAGAAAAAGACACACGTATCGTAGCTTGAACACACACATACTGTACAAATGAAATTTAGTCTGCTAACCTAAAGAGTCTGATTGATGTTGAAGTCCAACACGTTTCCCTTTCCTACTTTACCCTTTCCCATATATGGTGCTAATCTGAGATTGAACCATAGCTGAATAGTGATTCAGCTGCTGCAATCATGTCTCTTGAATGACTCTTTCAATGTTTCATTGTAGTAAGATAAGAACGGCAGGGCTGTGTTTTTGCGTGGCCAGAGTGTTCACTGGGGCTACATGTCATGGGTGCAGTTTCCACTCTGACTCATTTTATTCCAGAAAGAGTCCATTCAGCACAAGATTAATGCCTCAATGGCTGGAAACGGCTAGGTAATCTGCATTAGCTTCCCGGTTAAGGTGACCGTCTTTCACAATCATCTGTGACTGGCTTGGCTTCACATGTAACAGGCTATTAATCACTCAGAAGCTTTACACGTTTTTGCTATAGGCAGTGCCTGTGCCCTGCTCCGGTCCTTTTGTGTAGTTTCCTGGTAATGTAGCTGTTTTTCACATTGAGTGGTCTTAAAGCAGAGTGTGTTTGATGTGGGAGGCTCCTCGCTCCCTCCTGCTGCCGCTCCATTAGCCTCTTTGTGCTTCCTGTCTGCATGCGCGGGCCCCGCCTTCCCCCGTCGCATGAATGGTGTCCGTAGCAACCGCAAGATGTTCTAACATCACCGGGACAGAGTGCTATCCTTGGCTGTTTGTTTTCCAGGAATTGCTGGAGAGTTGTGTCCCCCCCCGCTGTTTGCCGCTGGCCCGATGGTTCCCTTTGCCGTTGGTGCAGGAGTGTGCTGCCTCGGGTGTTTCTGCGTACCCAGCGTCAGGGCCGTGGGTTCCACAGCTCCCAGAGCAGGCACTCCTCTGTTTGCTTGTGGTTATTGATTCAGAGGCATCGATTTCAGGCCTTCTTGTCAGGACGTGTGGAAGCGGCCGGGCTTCTCGGAGGACTGAGCAGGACGGTGGAGGGAGAGCGAGGTGGAGCAGAGGTTGGGGAGGGGGTGGATGCTGTGCTACATCTCTCCAGACTCGGCTCTTCCAGGTCCCTGCCCCCTGTGTCAGCCTGTGCTGCCCTCTGTTCCAGGGCCCCAGCCTGGCAGCAGCCTGCTGACCCAGCTGGAGCCCTCGTCTCATGGCTGTCTGCTCTGGCATGCTGGCCAAGGTTGCCATGACATTCAGCTCCTCCTCCCCCTCAGCCAGCTTATGGGCTCAGCCCTTCCTTCACTCCACTGGGTCCCAGTACCAGGGCTCTGCCTCAACGCAGTGTTACGTGCTGTTACTGAACACTCTCTCATGCTCTCAGTACAGTGACAGCGCATATCTCTGGTCACAGCGGTGTTATGTACTGTTACTGAACCCTCAGTGCAGTGACAGCGCATATCTGCGGTCACAGCGGTGTTATGTGCTGTGACTGAACGCTCTCTCATGCTCTCTCAGTGCAGTGACAGCTCATCTTTAAAGTTCACAGGAAGTATTTCCACTTCCTCTGAGGTGCAGATGGTGAACTCTGTGTCCGTTTCATGTGCGGTAAGCATCACGTTCTCTGGGTTCTCTCACGTTCATGACTGATTCACAGCTTCTCTGATCTCGGTGTTGAGAGGCAGCCTGTTAGATCCACCCATATTTCCTGCTATGTCGGCCCAGCATTTTAAGTGACGGGAGGCAGTCAGTGCAGGGGGCCGGGATGGTATGCAGTCTTGGCCTTAGTTGGATGAGTTTGTACTCTGGAGGTTTTACTGCTCAGATCTGAGGAAGCAGCTGTTCAGCGTGTGCGTCACTGTGTCCCGACCGCCCACAATGCGTCTTCAGCTACTGTAACATCACCACCCACCCAGTGCACCCCACTGCACCCTAAGCACAGATCAGCTTCCTGTAATAGCATGTTTCATACACATGACTTTATAGAGGTAATGCTGGAGTCCTGTTAATATCTCCTTCACCGCTGATGGTAGGGAGTGGGAGTAATCTCAGGTTAGTTTTCATGGTGTGATGTACAACATGGATCCCCTCCTTCCGTGTGGATTAATAATGGATGAGTCAGCTGAGAACTCCTTCAGTCTCTCCTTCTTGCGTTTCCTTTCCCCTGTTCTCCGTCTCCGCTTCCTGTCTCCCCCCCCTTCTTGCATCTTCTGGATCTCCCTCCCTCTCTCCTCTCCTTCACTTCACTGACAAGACAAATTATCCGGCAGTTAGAGACCCCAGCAGATGAGATATCAAAGTGTCCCTGAGCACAGCAGTACTGCAGGGATTTGGCCGTGGTTAGTGGGCCAGTGTTAATTACTGTTCTCCAGTTGTGTCGATGTTGCTGGACGGCTTGCTTTTCCATTATCGGCATGCATCCGCATGCAGGTGCGCTGGTGCGTGTGCTTGCGTGTGTGTGTCGCTGTGTTTTCTGCACAATGTGTTCCTGTTTGTCTTTGAACTTGTTCCACGGCCCATTTGCTTTCTGCGTCCCTGCCTCTTGAATATTCACGTGTTGTGCATTAGACCTTCATCTAGGGGAACACGCATTAGCATGCAGAATGGACGAGCGAATGTGTACAGATTAGGCCGTGTGTACTCGAGCGCAAATGAAAGTGTGGGGTTGGGTGCGCGTACAGTGTGACTGTGCACACACAGGTATGGTGTGCACGCGGTGTGCGGCTGTTCTGGCCGTGGCGCCCCGTCCCCATGCCACGCGGGCCACGCTGGTTTACGCAGGTGGTGTTTTGGAAACGGCTGGGAGGAGCAGGCGTCGCTCTCCTCTCTCATGAGCGGACGGGAACTCTCACGGTGACTCTTTGAATTCCCGGCTCATGGAGGTAATGGGTCAGCTTCTCATCACTCCTTCGCCAGCTGTTGTTTTTGCCCCCGGTGTGACTTATGAGTCCCGCGGCTTTGCGGGAGGAAGCGGTGGGAGGGGCCTGTCTCATTGTTTTCTTTAGCTTTTGCACAGCAGGCACAGGGCTCATTTCCTGTTTGGTTGCGGCTGTGTGTGAGCATTTTGTGAGTGCCCCAGTATGGGCACAATGGCGAGTGAAGCGCAGTGCTTTCAGCTCCCACTGGCACGAGCGCTCAAACCCTGCAGCCTCTCTGGCATGCTGTACCCCAGTGACAACACACTGCACTCTGACACTGTACACACTCTGACACAGTGCACATGGACTGTGCTGTACCCCCAAGACAACACACTGACACTGTACACACTCTGACACAGTGCACATGGACTGTGCTGTACCCCCAAGACAACACACTGCACTCTGACACTGTACACACTCTGACACAGTGCACATGGACTGTGCTGTACCCCCAAGACAACACACTGACACTGTACACACTCTGACACAGTGCACATGGACTGTGCTGTACCCCCAAGACAACACACTGCACTCTGACACCGTGTACATGGACTAGCTTACATTGCGGTTCATTGGCTATTGACCACTTTGACCAATCTTTGCCAGCACTTTGACACAGTGTACATGCTCTGTATACAGTAATGATTATCTACGTGTTAACGGCATTCAATGGACTGCAATACGATTATATGAAACATGCGCATTTTCCCCCTATAAAAAGCACTATGAAAAGAATAGAACGTATACTGTTCTACGAAACTGCTCTGCTAGGTGATTTTCTGTTCCATTTGCCTATAATAAAAGCAGTCATTTTAGTAGTTTAGCAAATACTGTTCTCACGGGCAGTTGGGTAATGGATTACCCATGTTTTGTCTAGTTAACATGCAAAGTGCATGCAATGTATAGGCACGATAAGAGTTTATCTGTCATTGAATAAAGTCCTAAACAGTGGCAAGGACGTGTGTTAGCAGAATGGCGTGAGAGATTGATCGAGTGATTAGCAGTGCGTGTGGAGTGTCCTCTCAAACTTGTGAGGAGAGGTTGAGCTGTGTACCAGTGACCATCTGCATAAGGGCTAAGCAGTCCAGCCTGTGAATCATACCTGCTGCAAGAGCAAAAGAAAGAACGCCTCGCCTCTAATCCCCATTGGGGCTGTACCCCTGCCTCACCTTCCCCTCAACAGATCACAACTCCTCTGCGTTCCTGAGTGGGGAGTTTACTGAAACTGTCATGGTGGAGGATTATGCATTTTAAATAAAAAGCTCAAGGATTTTCCCATTGTGCACAAACAAGGCCCTTCTTTTGCCGGAGCTGAGGCCCTTTCTAATCCTAGTCAAAGAAGATTGGCCCTTTTTCTGTCGTTATTCTACTGGTAAAGGAGATTGAAGTACACAAATTAAATGGGTTGTCAAAAATCTTGTCCAGTGCAGTAACCCCTTCTGACCCCAGCCTGTCCGATCGTGTTACTTTTGAGGAGAATTGTGTTTGATTGTGTGATGCAGGCACAGTTCTCTTCATGCCCGATTGACGTCATTCCCCATAGCGCTACTTCCCCCCTATGGACAGGTTTCCCCATTTTCTTCTGAACAGTAAATTGTGTGGCATGATTGGAGAACATCAGTAGTGCATCTAGCTTGCCTCTTATATACTTCAGAGAGCACACCATCGCCATAATCATATTCTGTGCATCCTTTGTAAACAAAGGTTTGGGCAAAAACCAGCACTATAGTCATATTATTGACCAGATGTTTTGGTGCATGTTTGTGGGACCTATTTATTCATGTGCCTTAAAAACATGTATTTTATATGAAAATATTTTTTTTGGAATAAAAGTAAAACTTTGCGATGTATTCTGATTGCTGCGTAATTCAGAGATGGCTGCAAGAGGAATCTCTTTGCAAGTTCTCGAATATAGAGTCGTAGATAAAATGCTTTGAGCTACTGTATGTGTAGATATTTCAGAAGGCTTTTTTGAGCTGAGCAGAGGGTATATAAATATGAGAACATGGGTGCTGTGTTCATCAGAAGAGTCGGTGTCAGATTCATGTCGGCAGGTTGATTACACGTGACTGGGAGGGTTCATTCACGGTCCTGTTTCATCACGGCTCTGTAATTGTCATTTTCTAAGAGTTTCATTTGACCAGCGACACACACATGATCTGGAAGTACAGTTAATCAAAAGCACGGATGCTTTCTAATCTTGGGGGTAACTACTGAGAAAATGGTAAAACACTGTGCTTTTGACCCTGAAAACCAGTTGCCTGGCTTGCAGACGGCTTGGATTTCAGGGCTTGACACAGATGTTGTGGAAGATGGGGGAAGGCACAGTCTCAGGTTGCAGGAGAGAGGCAGAAGGATAACCACGATTCAGCAATTCAGTGTCAGAAATCAAAGTGTTTCCACCCTTCTTACATAATTTAATTATTTGATTGCATGATTATGCAACTCGTCTTCACTCGACAGCCTCACAATCCTGCTGTGCACTGATTGGGCACGTTGTCATAGCACCCTGCCTGCTCTCTGATTGGATAGGGCTTCATAACAGCCCACCTGCTGTGTGATCTGATATAACATCCCAGCGTCAGTCCTTTCAGATTGTTTTGATCATTCGGTACAACAAAATGTAATGCTTTATCTTATCCACTCTGTCGGCTGTTCCTAATAATGATAGACACTTAGTCTTGTGAAAGTGTTATTTTTTTTCTGTGAAGTGTGCGCCTCCGATTTGTCAACAAACAGCAATGAAACCCAAGGCCCTTGAGTTTAGCTCCACCTGGTGGCCAACTGAAATGTTATTGTAGCTTCCTTTTTTTTAAAATGTACTTACTAGTACACCAGTTCACACAAAATATGTGCCTTTAATATGGAATGGCTGGGAATGGTTTAGTAATGTACTGTATGTTAAAGCAGTTGAATATGTGAAGGGATGGATGTTAATCTCACTGTAAATCTTAATTAAATTTTCTGTCCTCTCTCTTCAGTTTAACCACAGAATCCCCCCCACCCCCCACAGCAAAATAGCCACAAGGACATTTTACTCCTTTTATCCTACTATCATACGAGTGGCTATGATTTAACACTTGCGCATTTGTGAGTTGTAAGATTAATTAAGATGCCTGGCTGACGTCCGCCTGGTATTAAATCCCTTTTTTGTCCGCTGATTCAATCAGTCTCCGCAGTGTTCTGTTCAAATGCTGCCGGTGTCTGGCAGCCTTGAATTATTTTCCACTTAAATGAAATCAAAACCCCCGTCATCTGCCGTCTACTGAAAGCAAGCTGCCGGGGCCGGTACCTTAAATGAACTGTAGGCCTCTTGGCTGCACCCCGTGGAAATCGAGTGAGCTGCTTGCACATGGTAGACTTCCAGCATTTGGCTTCAGACCTAAAATTGGATCCAAAAATTGCCACCCTCCTCCCATCGGCACATTTCCGCGGCTCATGGAATGCTAATTGGGTGTGTTATCGTGTGCCGTTCACAGCCGTGCCACCTCAGAAATACCTCCGTTTAATATGAAGTTTGTAAAAATGTAGGTGTTGCAGTGCTCTCCCCTGTGTTTTGGCTGAGCACTTTTGAATTGTGCCCTGCCGGTTCCCTGTGAATGTGTCCTAGCCCTCCCACTCTTAATGTGGGCCACTCTTCAGCCAGGCCAGCCCAGGGGATAGGGGCAGAGCATTACACACCAACAGCACAAAATGGAGGCGGGGGGTCTGTGTTGATTATTTTATTGCTTGTCATTTCCTGTTCCTGAATGGATTGGCACAGTTTCCTTTTTTCCACCCATTTAATTTCACTGACCGCATTGTGCCCCACTGTGGTGTGGGAACTCTCCATTCTTTCTCTGGTTTATATAATCTGATTAAAACGTCCGTAAATGGATTTGGTAAATTGCACTCTCTCAACAAGCCTGGCTTTAATCAGGGCAAACGTTCCTGTAAACCAGACTGATTTTAACCACAATACAGTGTTCCTGTAACAGTAGCCATGCAACCTAGGGAGTACAGTATCTAGGTTCATATTTTCCTGTTTTGTGACTTTGTGAGCAAGCCAATATAATTAGAAGTTTTGCTAAGAGAGCATTTGTGTTAAATAAAAATAGGCGGATTTGGATGTTGACTCCCCAGAGGGCTTGCGTGCTGATGGGATTAGCCACAGGATGCTCAGTCACTCGTATGCTCCTAATTGACTTGTGGTGGGCCTTCACAAAAGCACGCATTTAGATTTGTCAAGACTGTGACGGCTGACTCGGTTATAAAGCATGTCGTTAATGATCCCCGGTCAATTTATGTAACTTAATGAGTTGATTCATTAAAGAAATACAAAAGGCTTTTTTGTTATTTTTATACAGGAAGCCCAATGTTCAGTGTGTATTTTCAGGGTCACTGTGTCTGTACAGAATTGTCATTCTGGAAGTTTGCTTTCTCTCCGGATTGAACAAAGACCCAGCTCATCTCTCTTTACGTAAGAAGTTCTTCCCGATAAACGCCGAATGCTGTTCCAGTTATTTGGGTTATCTGAATGAGCCCCCCTCCACAATAGTCCTCTCCCGCTCTGGCTTCCACATTCAGAGTAGTCCAGCAGTAGTGGCTCTTCTCCCCCCCACCCCCCTCGCCTGTGTCCCTGACCTCCCCTGGAACAGCCCGCTCTGTGGCCCCGTACATGGCTGATTCTGCACGGTCCGCCGCCTCGCTGGCTCTCTGCGAGAGGGGCCCAGTTCCTTCCCCGTGTTCTACCGGAACCTTCCTCGCGACCTTGCTCACGCTCTTCCGGAAACTTCCACGCTCGAGTTACAGGTTACAGTGGAATAAATCTCCATCACTGAATCGAAACTAGGTTCTCCTCATACTTTCCATACTAGTTAAATATTCTTCTGGACCCTGTATGTTAGGAATATAATTTCTTAGGAACGTTTCTTAAGGCTGCTCAGTACTGCGTGGTGAATCAGTATTTATTCTGCTGAGAATCAGTGAAAATGATGCTTTATGTATTGATCATATTAGCTTGCTGTGTCACATTTACTGATGTTTAAAATAAGTTAAATGACAGTGTCCTTCAGATCCCTTCTCCCAAAGAGGCCAAGTGGTCTCAGGATCTCTTGCCCCCCCCCCCCCCCCCTTCAGCATACAGAAACCTGGATAACTGACATTCTTGATATGTTTCTCACCTGCGGCTCAATGCATTCCAAGTATTTGAATGGTTTTTTTACACCGAATTACTCAGACAATGACCAACGTTGCCCATCCTTTTTTTTTTTCAAAAAAGATTTTGCCAACAGTCTCTAATGTCTCTGCTCCCCAGGGTCCCACTTTTTAAAACTGTTTAGGAAAGATATCTCTGTCAATAAAATCAGATGTTGCAGTTCTTCACTGTTTAAGCTGATTATTTAAAGGGGAACTTCACCCCAATTTGATGTATGTGTTGTGTACCATTTGGTGTTGCTGTCCCTGGTAATTTTATGGGGACGTTCTGCTTTAAATTCTTTTGTGCTGCTGGTGTCCCATGCAGTAGTACACAATGTACTATATGGTGTCCCACTACATATGATTTTCCACATTTTTTGAATTTCTGTACTTTTCCTCAAAAGTGACTACATGACTATATACATGACCTGGTATTTCTGGACTGCCTGGAGACAGTGAGGTAGCTACTGAGGAATGTCACACGATGTTGAAAATAGGTTTAGCGTAATCCTTCGAGAAATGGCGTGTATTTGAGCTTTTTTCTTTCTTTCTTTTTTTTCTAATGAACATGGGCCAGCTACTGTGGACATACTGGAAGTGTATACGCACCCTGGTAAACTTCAAATACAGAAAAATATCTGCAAGCTGCATTTATTGTAAAGCAGGGCTGAACTACTAGACACCAATATTTGCTGTCTCTATAATCTAGGGACTGTAGGAACGATGCTCCTGGCTCAATCTCAGATTTTTCTTTACCACCTCAGAACTCTCCTCGGTAGCTGTCTTAATAATTGTTGTTTGAATTTCTGCCTCGGACAAATTAAGCTGCTTATATTTTCACAAGATTTAGAGCGATTTCTAATAATTCCAATTGGCTTTGTTTAGATACTAGATTAAATGCTGCCTGTATTTTCAAGAGATGGTATGAACTCTTTAACTAATGGGCAAACTACGAAGATCAGTTTCCTGACCTGAGTTTTGAATGAGCGGCACCCTTGAACCTCAGTTTTCCTTACGGTGCTGTCACTACACTGCTACCAACCCTGAGTTTATGGAAGGTGAACTGAATTCATGACATTTTTGGAGTATGACATAGGTGTTCCTCAGTTGCATGGCCCAGGGGCTCTGGCCCCCAGGTTTGACTCTTGCTGAAATGCCGTGCTGCACCAATGGGTGCCGTGAAGGATGTGGAATGTGCACTGAGGCATGACGGACACGAGATGTCTGACGGGTGCATGACCTGATGTCGGGGGGTTGTTAGAGACCAAACCTTTGCATACGTCAGAGGCCCAAAAGCACTCATTCCTCAAATGACATTACAGTCACTTAGCAGACGCTCTTATCCCGAGTGATCTGCAGTAGTGGGGAACATCAGTGTTACTCTCAGGAATGCGAAAAAAAGGTGATCTCACCGAGAAGACACAGGCCCATTAATAATCGGTAAATGCAATGTTAACCTCACAAAAATCAATTTGTGTTGAAACAAAGGAAAGCAGCAGCTGGCAGATAATCTGTCTTTACACGGCTATACCTATAACATGACCCCAATAGGAAGTCCAAAGAAAGAAAGTGGCTCAGCGGAGCTGCAATCTGAAGGGGTGATTCTTCATTCTGTATCAGATGGGCAGGGTTTCTGCTGTGGGAAGCTCATTCCGCTATCAGGGGCCCCGAACAGACAGGAGATGGGACCTGGGAATGAAAGCATGCAGGAGGCACATAGGGTCCGATCTTACCGAGCTGTGCCTTTAGCTCCCTGATAGCACCCAGGTTTTCAGTTTGATGCAGGCTGATAGAGCCAGTGAAGGGGCATGAGAAGGAGTGACATGGCTGAGACTGGGGAGGTTGTAGATCTGACAATGAGCTCCAGAGGTCTGATGGAGGAGGCAGGGAGGCCACAAGGAGGAAGTTGCAGTGGTCCCGAAGGGAGATGGCCAGTGCCTGGACAAAGAGCTGGATTGAGTAGGTGGTGAGGAAAGGAATTATTATTAACTTTCAGGGTCCTAGCAGAGCCAGACTGACTTACCGAACTTGTGTGACAGACAACCCATTTATGCAGCTTAATATTACTGGAGCAGTTTCAACCACCTATATCTCATTAGAATTTTTATGTTTTATATTGTTTATATATTTTCATATTCTGCCGTATTGATGTACCTTTAGCTTTAATATTGCTTATTGCCTCCATTAGATTCTGTCAGAAAAGTTATGCACGTCCCAAGCTGTCTTTCTCGACCTGGGATGCACTTTGTCAAGTAAATTAATTTCATTAATTGACTAATGTCTGTGATTAGGTTTTAATGTCACACCGATTTGTTATTCCTGACCACCTGGATACGTCAGTTGGGTGGGCTTTTTGAAATGCAGCCCCTTCTGTTGAGGGGTGGAGATTGGATAAATCCTCTAAGTTACATTTGGGCACAGTCATTGTGCACTTTTTCATAGTTTATATCCATCTCGTCTTCCTGGCATTGAAAGCGGTTACAGTTACTGAAATCGCGTTGCGGTTTGTATTCGTAGCCCCGCGCTGAGACACTGCACAGTCCTGTTGGATCGAGCCGGGCAGGTGTTACGTAAGCTCCCTTTCCTCTGAACTAGCTCTGTGGGTCATATTGCTATTGCAGTTCCCCGCTCATTAATTCCCTCATTCATTCCCTCGTGACCCCCCCACAACAAGCGCCCCATGCCGGGCTTTTGGCAGCGTGAGCTGTGCATTACCCTCGCTCAACCCCCCACTTCCCTTCTCCCCTAATTGGATGTGAGCGTACACACTCTCGTACATCCCTCTCCCTCTTTTTGTCATTCTCTTGCCGTCCCGCTCGTAGGATTGCCTAATCTCATGGCTTTAAACTCGAGGAAAAAAATATGTCAGCCTATGATTGATCGGTTGCTTTTGTCCTTGAGATTGTTGATAGCTTCGGAAAGTCTTAATTACTGCATTCCTGCGCTCCGGGCTCGTGTGAAGGTAATGACATCAGTGAGCGGCGCTGAGCGGGCCCGATGCGTCTGCGCTGCTGTGGGCAGGTTGTGGGAGTTGATTCAGACGCTCGTATCATATTATCACAGTAGCCTCTATGTTCTCATGCCCTTTTTTGTTTTTGCTGTGAAGTCGTTTGTCCAGTGTGAAGCGAGCTCTGGGGTCGTCCTGGCCCTGAAACTTTGTAGGAAGAAAAGCCTCAGCCCCCTCCTTCCCCTCTCCCCGTTTTCTCTCTCTCTTTACTCGCTCGCTCTAATTCTCTCTTTCTCTCACTCTCGCTCACACACACACACACACACACTCAGAGGCAGCCTATAGGGTACTGCTTTTCTGAAGAGCGCTATGCAGGTTTTTGTTCTTTTCTACATTCATGCGAGAGCTTCCTGTTGGTCAGTGGGCTGGGAGCGCTGAGCGGAGGCTCTGGAAGTGGTGCTGAAAGTGCTCTCTCAGGGCGATGGTGCCGACACGGCCCCAGAAGTGCAGCGCTCCTCCGGACGGCCTCCGTGCGCTCCCCCCTTAGCCCCTCCGCCAGACACCGCCACAGGGCCGCCCGGGGCCCGCAGGACATGCCCATGGAGGTCATTCTCAGCCTGGTAACTGCTGACTGTTCCTCTCCGCCTCACAACCCCGGCACTGTGAGTGATGTCCTGGGCAGCGCGCGCGCGCGTAGGGGGTCTCGTGGTGCCGCGTTCACCGACGAATTGTGTGTGCGCTCTCTGGTGTGAGGTGTGTGGTAGCTGTAGCTCTGCTGAATGTACGTAATATGTGCTCTTCCTGGAGTCTGTGACATGGCTGAAAGGAATGGTAAGTTTGTGCCAGCGAGGTGGCTTCTGTGTTCGAGCTCAGATATCTCATGTTTCACTTGTGATTATTTCCTAAATGGCTAGCAAGGATGTCTGAGGCGAAGACTTGATGTTAGGCATTGTGGCAAAACCGGAAAAGCAGCAATTGTTATTCCTGCAGAATGCGCAGAAGCTATTTTTAAAGATATGAAGTAATGGCACATGATGAAGTGCCTCTATTGCATGTTGCGTCAGGAACGCGGTGAAAAGGGCACAGCTTTGAAGCTGACAAGGGGTCAAAATGTTGTGCCTTCCGATAGATTTCAGTGAAGGTGGACCTTTTGAGACATGTCATATCCCTCAGTGAGTTTTAGCATTGCGAGCGTTTGAGTGGAGAGGCAGAGAAAAGGTTAGTGTTTTGTTGTTGTGTTTGCTGTAAGAGGGGCCCGCTTTTTAAAGCCTGTGTGAGTTCTCCTTTGAGAGATGAAAAAAAAGCGGGTTTCTGGCGAACTCCAGCGGGGAGAGTTTGGCCTGGCGTGTAAGCGTGCATTGCTGCATGCCCAGTGCCACGCACAGTTATGTAATTGTCCATAAATACTGAATGGGGGGCATTGTTGCTAGATTTCCTCCACTTAAAAAACAAAAAAACAAAAACGGATTTCCATTTAAAAAGTGGCCTTTTGTGCAAATATTAGGGCCGGCTTCATTTGGCCTGGGCCCCGTTTGTTCAGGCAGGATGGGAAATGATCCTCAAGAGACGAAATGAGGGCCCTTCTGCGACCCGAAACCATCTCCAACCAATCAAAGCACCGCACAGTCTCCGGCTCACTTCCTGTCAATCTAGCACAGTTTGACAGACAGCTCGTCGGACATTTTATATTGTAGGGTTCTTGTTGATCGGAGGAGATGGGTCCTACCGGGTTTGCTTTGAGTCTGTGGGTTTTCTACCTTTTCATACTGTATACTGTAGCCTACACAAAATTGTGAGCATTAGTTTCTCAGAGCAAAATGAGTGCAAGTGCCCCAGTCTTCCATGATATTTGCTATCGTTTGTAGACACTCTATATCATATATACAGAGGAGTAATATTTGACCATTTTCAGAGAATACGTGGATAAAAATGCAGAATTCAATCTCCTGTTCCCCGCCGTCTTGCTCTTGGTGTTGTGATTAGAGTTAATCAGAGGAGACCTGTACCCAGCATTTCGGCGCTTGTAACCGTGGGCCTGTTTCAGAGTTGTTGTGCAACGGCTGCTTTTCTACCCAAAGGGCCACGTCAGTGATCTGAGGAAAGCCGTTTACCTCACCACCGGCAGAACAAGGGCCCGTTCACAGGAAGACTGAGAGGAGTAAGGCGCCTTAGTCTTAGCCCGGCCCCTAATTCCACAGGGACCTCCACACATGCATGCCCCTCTGCTCTCAGCCCTCAATAATCTGCTCCGCTCCTTTCTGTGTGAAATACAGGGAAAAGCCGTGTCTCATGCCTGGAGTATGCCCAGCTGAGAGACCAGTGCGATGCTGTAACTGTACAGTGATTCAGACTCTGATGTGTTAACTGACTTCCTCACTGCTATGAGTTCTGCTGAGGAGCAGAGCCAGGCAAGTACAGCACTGAGGCGCAGACGGGCAGGGGTGTGGGTACTGTGGGCCCAGGGTGGGTCGGGGTGTGGGGGCAGTTAGCTCTGTGTCTGCTCTGGGCCCTTTAAGATGGTGGCTGATTTCGGGTCTGTGGGTGATGGATCGTGTCGGTGTGTGGGGCAGTTAGCCCTCTGTCTGCTCCGGGCTCTTTAAGATGGTGGCTGATTTCGGGTCTGTGGGTGATGGATCGTGTCGGTGTGTGGGGCAGTTAGCCCTCTGTCTGCTCCGGGCTCTTTAAGATGATGGCTGCTGTTGGGTCTGTGGGTGAAGTATCGTGTCGTTGTACAGAGGCAGTCGGGTCTGTGGGTGATGGATCATGTCGGTGTGTGGGGCAGTTAGCCCTCTGTCTGCTCCGGGCTCTTTAAGATGGTGGCTGCTGTTGGGTCTGGGTGATGGATCCTGCGCTGCAGTGCTTATGCTGCAGGTTGGCAGTGGAGGGAGAGCAGCGGGGAGGGAGGGCTGGCCTGGCTGGGCTGGGCTGGGATGTGATCCATCAGGGAGGCGCTCCGGTCTGCATCTGCTGGCACAGCAGCACTGAGCACAGGCCGTCCTGCCTGGAGCCTGCTGCTCCAGAGGCAGCGCGAGGCTGACACAGATACAGTGCTCCGGGAACTGGCTCTGTGCGGGGGTGGGTGTGTGTGTGTGTGTGTGTGTCTGTTTGTGTGTGTGTGTGTGTGTGTGTGTGTGAGAGAGAGAGAATGAGTGTGTGTGTGTGTGTGTGTGTGAGAGAGTGTCTGTGAGTGTGTGAGTGTGTGAGAGAGAGAGAGAGAGAGAGAGAGAGAGAGTGTGTGTGTGTGTGTGTGTGTGTAAGAGAGTGTGTGTGTGTGTGCCCGCGCGCGCTGAAACGAGGCGAGTTTAGCTAGCGAGCCCGGGACCATGCAGCGCTGTCAGCAGTGGCGGCGGCAGCGGGAATGTTTATGTGCCACACCTGCTCCTGCTGCGGACGGCCACTCTGGAACCTCAGCCAGGTGAGAGCAGCAGGACGCAGCGAGGGGAGGCTGTGTGCAGGAACAGTGAGTAGGAGTGTTATAGGAGCAGGAACAGTGAGTAGGAGTGTTATGGGAGGAGAAAGAGGTGACTCTCCCTTCAAGGACGGTAACTTTCTTTGATTCTCTTGCTGGCTGCATAGTTCACCTTTCTCTTAATCTGAAGTTGTGGTTTTAGAAGATGTTTGTACTCAAACTATCGTTTGAACTATCATTTGATTATCGTTTTGACTGCTATGCCAGCCATCGTGTCTGCTCTGTTTGTTATTTAGTCGGCTTAGGCAGCAAGCATTCTGCAAAAGCTCGCGTTCAGATCTCAAGTTAACAGATATGCTAACTTGAACGTGGTTCTCAGTTGACAATAGCCTCTCTGTTATAGCCAGTTTATCCACCATTTGAATTAATTAGTGTGGTACTGGTGTAAAAAGTATAACTTAAAAGTGTAATTGCCTAGTACATAATATAGCTCATCTCCCAAGCACAGCTCCAATGTTATTTTTAATGTTCACAGTCGTTTTAGAGTAAAACCACTGTTGGAGGCTATCCATCTATCTAGCTAATGGCAGCTTTAAGTCTTTAAGTGTTTTGGATGTAAACATCACCTGTCTGTGACGGTCAGTTCATTCTGAGTTCATTCCCAAGGTCAGGAGAAGCTGTCGGCTCTCGTTTGCTGTGTGCACGATGTCCCAGAACTGGTTTTGGAATTGTAGTATTTTGCTCCCCATGTTTTTAATAGCACTGTGGACAGCCAGAACCTCCTCCTTTCAGCTTGTTTAATTTTTCATGTCCGATAAATCGGTAGATCATTTTCTGCCCATTGCTTCATTCCAGTGCAGTGTGTTGTTTATGTGCTTCGTGTATACACAGAAATGATCAGTGATCCATTCTACCTGCAACCGCTGCCTGTGGTCGTGTGTGGTCTGTCCTACACAGGTGTGAAGGAAATGGACTGATTCATTGTTTAAGTTTCGTCTGTGGAACACTGCACTCTGTTCTGTCCACGAAACAGACTCCTGCTTCCTGTCAGCTGATTCACCAGGAAGTACATCGGTCTGATTCATGTGTTTGTCATAATCGGATCTCTACCCTGGGGCTAATTTAAGAAAAAGAAAAACATGTAGCCTTCACTGCTGCAGATGCTTGCTGGTTCAGATAATTATTCAGTTATTCAGGGTTTCCTCATGCCTTTAACAAACACTCCCATACCTTTTACTGACTGAGCAGTGTAAACTTTGTTTCCCAAAGTAAACCTTGCCTTCTGCTGTGTAGGTTTACCTGATGGTCTTGTGTGTTTTGTGGACTTTTTCCACAATTAACAGTTTCGCATATTCACAGCATGCCTTCGTACTGGAAGGAAGCTGTGCAGGTTATAGACCATCTGCAGTTTCTGACACTTGCTCTGTTATTTGCATTTTCTCTTCCTCCCTCTTCAAACCTTCTGAGCAGTGCAGATTTCCACACTCCAAAGGCTTGTGGAAGTACAGCTGGCAGTGTTGTGCTTTTTCAGCCAGCGTGGATGTGCCTGAGCAGGTTGTTGGTGGAGTGCAGCAGAGGTTTACTGCGTCTGAAACAGGCTGTGATCTCCGGCCTCTCTGTCTCCCAGACTCATGTGACCCTGCTGCTGTCTGCACCACAGTGGGGATTTCTGGCCTGGGATGGTGTAGGCTGTCTCGCAGGTCGATTACTGAAGCCTTGCTAAGTCATCAGTGTGCCTGAGGACAGGGAAACGGAGGCACCAGCTTGCAGCCAGAGATTAGTTTCATTTGTTCAAAGTCCTTTTCTCTGTTCACATTTATGTCTGTTTATTAGGATTAAGTGTTGTACGACTTTTAACTTTTACAAGGAAACTCTATACCGTACTAACCAATACAATGGGCTACTAGTATAAATAAATCTCTGAAGCCTCCTGATGGCATCTGAGGTATGATGTCAGCATTCAGTAATGCAGGCTAGGCAGTATGGCAGGTGCCTCTGGGCATGAGGCATTATCCTGCAACATGGGGACAGCCAAGGCATTTGAGAAATTGACATGGCAGTTCTTGTGTAGCTGTGTGTGTCAGCATGGTTGTTTTATAGAAAGAGTGTTCTGTGTGGTTGTGTGAGGCTCACACTGCATCCCTATTAAACTCACCTTTCCCTCTCTACTGAAGGGTACTCAGTAAACCGCTGATCATTCAACCAAATGTACTCTTCTAAAGCAATCCTATTTTAACTTCAGACGTTCAGTGAACTGGAACCTGTGAGTCTTCTGCTTGATGTAGCATTCGCATTACTGCCATTTAGCATACTTATCCGGAGCCAATTACACTATTTTTACAGAGTATCTGTTTATTCGGTTCCATGACCATTATACTGTCCATGAGTTTGCTACAGTATGCAATGTATTAACTTTAATGGAGTATATTTGTGTGAATACCTTGACCTGCCTGATAATGTGAAAGTGTTGTGCACAATTGTGCAAACTGGGCAGTCACCTGAATGCACTGCCCAGTGTGTTTTAAATTGTGTAATATAATGTTCAACATTACATTTGTGTATATGTTCTCAAGTGACATTTATAGATTGTAGATGACATTATGCATATATGGTAGGGAATTTACTGAAATATTTAAGGCTTATCGCATTTAATTCAAAGTGTCACATAGTAATTACAGAGTACTCGCATGAGTTCTGACTTGATTGAGACCCAGTTGACCATAAGGATCTTCTTACTTCATTATATGAAACATGACCCCAATTCAACTCTTTATCAACCCCTAATCACTCGAACTGCAGCCATAAAGACAATGAGGGTTATAGACCATGATAACCCTGTTGAAATTGCAACATGGACATGTGTGCATTTTATATCAAAATGCCAGCGAATTACTAACAAATTGCTGCAAAGCTTTCCTATTCTAAATGGGTGGTCACACCTGTTTGAACACTGGCTGGTGCCGTTTGTGGTCAGGGTAGCTTTATTACTGGTTACCATTGAAAGCTGTACTTCTGCCGCCTTTATTCCAGTGTAATTTAATGTGACTTGGCAGTTTGGTTCATCAAAAGATTAATTTTGGTTTTCGGCATACAACAGTTCCACATTTATTACCATTACATTCCATGATATCGTTTAGTGCTAAACTGTAAATTATTTGTTTTCCAGTCTGGCAGTTTGCTTCTCATATGATTTTGTCTGAAAATTATTCGAGGTGTTGTTTTTGTACCTTTGACGTCACCACGGTCCCAAAAAGTTCATACTCGTTCGTGATTTTAACCGTGCATGTAGCTTTAGGATGGGAGCGGGGATGCAATAAAGGGAACCCCCGACAGTGTCTTGCTATAACTGGCCGAACTAGACCAGCAGTGAGACCAACCCAACCTCATAAACGGCTTCACATTAGTTAGCTGACAATAGATCGGGTGATATGATCTCGCAAACGCCCTCTTTTGTCCTGCAGTCAGTGAGGCAATATAATTTCAGCGCGTCAGAATTGGTCAGGTATTGCCACTTGCTCTCTCGGAACGCCGCATTCATTTGGGAGAAGCTGAATAGTTTCGGAGCTTTTGTCGGTTTCGTTTTAACTTCCGAAACGAGATAAATCCGAAAAGGGGATTTCTCAATGAGGTCGCTGGTTATGCGCTTCATCCTGTTAGGAAAATGCACTGGAAACTGTTGCATCGTCTAAAGAATAAGGTGAGACTGCGATTAATTGTGTTTTTAACACTTTCCCGGTGCAGGTGAAATGATAAATTTTGTTTAGTGTATACTGATAAGGTAACTCGTGCTGTTTTTGGTATTTTGGCATTTTGGCAAAATTGTCACAACCTATTGTAATAAGTCCTGATGAGTTTCTTTGCCCGTTGCAAAATTAAAAGTTATTATCGTCCATCTACTGTGTCTGTTTATTTTATTTTATTTTGAATTTAGAATGTTTCGCTAACGGGTCGGAAGTTTTTCAAATTCCGCCATACGTTTGGCCATCTGATGGATAATTAACGCAGGTTAATTCCGATTTGGGTTATATCGCGACTGTCTGGTTAACTTCAGGTATTCATTAACGTGTCAAAAACGCCACAGTTAAAGGTTATTGATTACAAAGAATGGCTCGGATTATCCTGCAGGATATCGTTTGTCTGTTCAGAGTTAAGTGGATCATGACTGTAATGATTCAGCGACTGAGCTTCCGGATAAACTTCCAAAAGTAGAAGTCCAATTTAATAGATTAATTCCAAGATAAGTAGTACGTCCTGGTATTGTTATATTGATAATACAGCTGATTAACAAATGTATTCATGTCTTAAATGTTATCAACGTCAAATGCATATTTCTGCATTAAGCGATGCAAAATGTTCCGTTTTCTGACTTAATGATGGATGGATGGATGTCAAACTCCTTCTAGCCTGGCTTTTGTGACCATTTTATCAAATCAACAGAGTAACTTCTTATTACTCGAGTGGCTGTCAAGTAAACCAAGAAAATCTTTAATGGTCAACAAGAAAAAAAAAAAAAAAGAAAAGTAAGTCACATTTATTGACAAGAGCAGCATTTTGTTTTACAAGCATAACAGCTGGGAATGACAGTTGTCTTATTCTGTTGAACTTTTTTAAACTTGTTTGTGGAGGTTTACCGTACTGCATTCTTCCCAGAAAAGGCTGACCAAAAATCATCTGACAGAGAGGGGGATTATACGCTCGACGAGGTCTCTCCCACTAATGCACATCAGCAGATATCCGGCGAGGCCCCGGAGCTTGTCCTTCCTCTTTTGAGGGCGCGTGTCTCACTCTCTCCTCTCCCCCTCCTCAGATCGAGCGGCTGGAGGTGAGTGGCCTGGCGCAGCCGGCTAACGCGCTAGCCTGCGGCGCGGACGGCGCGTACCCCGTGGACGTGGTGGACAGCACCCCCGACCCGCAGCGCACCAAGCAGGCCATCACGCACCTGCAGCAGAAGATCCTCCGGCTCACCGAGCAGATCAAGATCGAGCAGACCGCCCGCGACGACAACGTAGCCGAGTACCTGAAGCTGGCCAACAATGCCGACAAGCAGCAGAGCGCCCGCATCAAGCAGGTCTTCGAGAAGAAGAACCAGAAGTCGGCGCAGACCATCCAGCAGCTGCAGAGGAAGCTGGAGCACTACCATCGCAAGCTGCGCGAGGTGGAGCACAACGGCATCCCCCGGCAGCCCAAGGACGTGTTCCGGGACATGCACCAGGGCCTGAAGGGCGTGGGGGCCAAGGTGACGGGCTTCAGCGAGGGCGTGGTGGACAGCGTGAAGGGCGGCCTCTCCAGCTTCTCCCAGGCCACGCATTCGGCGGCGGGGGCCGTGGTGTCCAAGCCCCGGGAGATCGCCTCGCTCATCCGGAACAAGTTTGGCAGCGCGGACAACATCGCGGGCCTGAAGGACTCCCTGGACGAGTCGCAGGGCGAGGACGGCTCGCGGGCCCTGGGCGTCGGCCAGCTGCAGTCCGGCCTCCGGTACGGCAGCGAGGACGACTGCTCCAGCGCCACCTCGGGCTCCGCAGGGGCCAACAGCACCACCGGGGCCCCCGGGGGCCCCCCCAGCTCCAAGACCAACGCTTTGGAGAGCACGCAGAGCTCAGGGTTCGACATGCACGAGCTGCAGGAGCTCCGCGACGCTCAGAGCCGCCTGGAGGAGTCGTTTGAGAGCCTCAAAACGCACTACCAGAAAGAGAACACCTTAATCATGGAGGCCCTGCAGGAGGAGCGCTACAGGTAAACCCGTCTTCTAAGGCTCACCTCAAACCTTACATATTCAAAGGCCTTTTCAGTGGCAACTGAGTATAAACAGGGAGGTTTATGGAGCATTTGTACATTTGATGAATGTTGTTGAGGAAATCTGTGTGTATCTTGGTGACTTTAGTGTAGCAGAGATTGCGCACCATCCAGTCTTGATCACTAGAGGCAATCATATGACCTACAAGTTGAGGCTTGAGGGTACATTCAGTCTCTTCATCAACTGTTTCCCCATAAAAGAGGCTGCAATGCAAAGTCTTAGTGTCCTGTAGTGTTTTATCCCAGGGCATGTTTAGACCAGTCTCTGCATTTTGATTGTGTATGAGTGAAAATGGAGAGTCTCCCTATCGGATGACACTGGCAGGTTTGTGCTCTGTGCTGTGCTCTAGTGTGTGCTGTGTGCAGAGTCATCTGGGCTGGGTCCAGTGCTGCTGTTGCACATAAGCTGTGCACCTGTAAAAGGAAATTGCATCATTGCTGTGAGTCACTGGCATTAAGACACACACACACTCACACACAGTCAATCTCCACACACTCTTTGAGGAGAGGAGTGTCAGTGTGTTTCAACTATTTGTTATTTACCCCTCCTGCACTGCCCTATTAATCTTTCACGACATTAATTTCTGTCATTGCACAAATTTAAAATACTACAATAATTTATACTTAGTATTATTAGCATGGTACCATGCCAAAAAAACATTCTTAAGATGCCCATTCTTCTCTGCCACAAAACATTGTATTCCAATTATGATTCACACTATGAGAAGTTGCTGGTGGTATCCGGAGGGATAATGTCTTTCTAGTTGTAAGGTTAAAGCAATAAAGCTAAATAAAATAGTAGTTTTCTCCACCTCAGTAATTATGCAGTAATTTTCTGTAGCAGTAATATGTATCCGATTTTAAAATGGCCAGTCTTCCAGTAATTTTTCAGATAAGAGAGTCAGCACAGTGCTCTTCTTTCTACCGACTACCAAGTGAGTATTGAGAATGCCCAGAAGATGCTGGACAGCAGCTTGGATGGTCTGGGCAGACTCATGGCATAGCCCAGATGCCCTACTTAGCTTCCATAGCAGTATTGATACTCATTTTGGCTAGATGTGTCAAGGTGTCAGCTTGTAGTTACCTGGGCAGATTTTTGTCAGTTCTAGGGTATTTTTACATGGACACATGGTAACCACAGTGTCAGGACAGAGTATAGACACCTATTTAGAGTTCTGTTAGTGTTGGGGTTCGCACTCTTACATGTGTATTGAAGTGTCAGGGAATGTGAACCTGTGTGGATTTCTTCATTGTTGGTAGATTTCTAGGTGTATTATCAAAGTATCCAGTGTTAGGACATGCTAGGGACAGGTGGACTGGTCAGGACATGCTAGGGGCAGGTGGACTGGTCAGGACATGCTAGGGACAGGTGGACTGGTTAGGACATGCTAGGGGCAGGTGGTCTGGTCAGGACATGCTAGGGACAGGTGGACTGGTTAGGACATGCTAGGGACAGGTGGACTGGTCAGGACATGCTAGGGACAGGTGGACTGGTCAGGACATGCTAGGGACAGGTGGACTGGTTAGGACATGCTAGGGACAGGTGGACTGGTTAGGACATGCTAGGGACAGGTGGACTGGTTAGGACATGCTAGAGGCAGGTGGACTGGTCAGGACATGCTAGGGGCAGGTGGACTGGTTAGGACATGCTAGAGGCAGGTGGACTGGTCAGGACATGCTAGGGGCAGGTGGACTGGCGGATGCTGCTAGTTGATGATTAAGCTGCTCAGATCCCACTACATGTGAGTCTCCAGATGCACTGCGCTCTGAGCTGGACTATGACTCTCTGTTCAGTGAGCTGGTGATCATGCTCCCAGTGAAGAGCTGGAAGGATCGGTTTCACACCAAAGCCTCCTGCATTTATGTCAGCCTAGTGCTGTTTTTGAGGGACCCTTTTCATCCATAGATAGTCTTAACGTGCAAAGAAATGATAAACACTGCCTGTTCGTTAGAGTGTCTGGTATTGTTACATTTTAAACGCTCAACTAATGTTCATAGTTAATTAAATGCCTTTGTTTAATAATTGTCCACTGACATCTATACCATTTTCACCATTTTCCACAAGCAGCCGCACATTCTAAGCGAGTTAGTTTAAACTGGGTAGTCACAGGTCTGATTGGTCTACACTGTAAATGTTTATCTCATTCGGGATTGGTCATTGCTGCCTGTGGTTTCTGTCTATCACAAATGCGATTGGTCTTTGGAGCTGATATATGTGAGAGATTGTAAAGTTTCAGGGACAAAGACACTCTTTCCAGATAATTCAGTACTATAAAGTGTCCTAATCTTGTCTGAAATTTGCCCTGACCACCTGACAGATTGGGGCTCCATGTAGCCCTTCTGTGTGAAGGTGGTGCACAGGACCCCTGGTGCCTCTGGAGAGCACAAAGCAGATCTGTCACAGCGTGTGCCCTGTGCTCCAGACATCTCACACATATGCCTGAATCTTCTCTCGGCTATTACCATGGCTGCAGGCTCAGTGCAGGAAAGGCTGGGAAGCCTGTGTTTGATATGTGCTGTGTTTGTGTGTTCGCCTATGTGTCTGCGAATGAAGGACTATTTAAACTGTGTGTGTATTAAGTTGGTTGGTGGACAGTTATGTTATGTGATGCGTGCTGTACGTGTGTGACTGACCCGTGTGTGTGTGTGTACGTCTGTGTGTGCGTGCGCAGGTGCGAGCGGCTGGAGGAACAGCTGAACGACCTGACTGAGCTCCATCAGAATGAGATCCTCAACCTGAAGCAGGAGCTGGCCAGCATGGAGGAGAAAATCGCCTACCAGTCGTACGAGCGAGCGCGGGACATCCAGGTGAGGGTTCGAGAAGAGGATCATCACACTTATTCACCGCTGTGGGGTTCATCACCCTTATTCAGTGCTTTAGGGATCATCACACTTATTCAGTGCTGTAGGGTTCATCACCCTTATTCAGCGCTGTAGGGTTCATCACCCTTATTCAGCGCTGTAGGGTTCATCACCCTTATTCAGCGCTGTAGGGCTCATCACCCTTATTCGGCGCTGTAGGGTTCATCACCCTCATTCAGCGCTGTAGGGCTCATCACCCTTATTCAGTGCTGCAGGGTTCATCACCCTTATTCAGCGCTGTAGGGCTCATCACCCTTATTCAGTGCTGCAGGGTTCATCACCCTTATTCAGTGCTGTAGGGCTCATCACCCTTATTCGGTGCTGTAGGGCTCATCACCCTTATTCAGTGCTGCAGGGTTCATCACCCTTATTCAGTGCTGCAGGGTTCATCACCCTTATTCAGTGCTGCAGGGTTCATCACCCTTATTCAGCGCTGTAGGGCTCATCACCCTTATTCGGTGCTGTAGGGTTCATCACCCGTATTCAGTGCTGTAGGGTTCATCACCCTTATTCAGTGCTGCAGGGTTCATCACCCTTATTCAGTGCTGCTGGGTTCATCACCCGTATTCAGCGCTGTAGGGCTCATCACCCTTATTCGGTGCTGTAGGGCTCATCACCCTTATTCAGTGCTGCAGGGTTCATCACCCTTATTCAGTGCTGCAGGGCTCATCACCCTTATTCGGTGCTGTAGGGCTCATCACCCTTATTCGGTGCTGTAGGGCTCATCACCCTTATTCAGCGCTGTAGGGCTCATCACCCTTATTCAGTGCTGTAGGGTTTGCTGTTTCTGATGGTGAACACTTCCTGCTCATATCAAAACTCACGTGCAGGCATCAACCAGGAATCAGGAAGTTTCAGTGGTGAAGAAAACTGGCTGTATTTCCTGTACCTTAGTTATTGTGATGTTATCATTATCATACGTCTTTCCTCCTAGACTAACAGGCAATCCTAATCGCACTTTTGAGTTGTGTTTATAGTGCCCTGTTTGACTCTGCTTCTTGTTATTGTTCTGTATTCAGGGTTACCCAGAAATGATTCATCACACCATCCTGTACCCTAGCACAACCTGCTCTGATAAATTTCTTATCACCCAGAACATGTGTTAGTGCCAAAGTATAATGGGGTTGTCCCTTTATATGTTGAGCTAAGTAACACGTGAATACCCAAATATGTCATAGTGGTCCAGATTTGAACCCACTCATTGTTTGGAAGATGGAATCTTCCATTGCATCACCTCTAAATGGGTCAAGAAGTTTTGAGGCAAAACATAAACTCAGCTGGAAAGTATTAATTCGATCCACTCGGGATTGATTTTACCAACCAGTATTTCTACAAAAAAACATATAGCATATACAGTGAACAAGTTGCTGTTGGACAACAAATTGAATGGGATGGTAACAGACTGCAGGCCTGTAGAGTTTGAGTGTGTGTTTGTAATGCAATGACATTTTATGGTGTCTGAGTTGTTTTGGTGTATTTGCCCTTATCAGTAATCCTTGTTCTTGCCAATATTATCAGCGAGGACTCTTGCCTGATACTGCAGTTTATCAGCCTTCACAGATGTAGTAAAGTACTAAAGTGACTGTGATAAAACTTTATGATGTAACCTTTAATTGCCAGTGGGTGGAGCTACAGGTGTGCTATTGGATGATGTCATGTTGGTAAGAATGCTATGAACTCAAACGGGAATAACCAGAACACCCAGAATGCCTAGCAGCGTGTACCAGTGCAGTTAATTGTCCTGGTTTCTGAGGCATTCCACAGACCGGGTAGAGCAGGAAAAGAACAAAGACAAGGTCTATTGTGTTTAGGAATGGGAAAGACACAATGGCGCTTTGAAAGCTGTGGTTTATGTTGGCAAAGATGATGTCAGCAATGTCAGGGCATGAGACACACTTTCCTGATGTTTGTGCCTGTGTGTGTGTGTGTGTGTGTGCGTGTGTGTGTGCGTGTGTGTGTGCGTGTGTGTGTGCGTGTGCGTGTGCGTGTGCGTGTGCGTGTGCGTCTCATACGTGTGAGAAGGACAGAGGGTGTTGTAGCAAAGGTGCCTCTCGGTGGCCAAAATCAGAACTACAGACTAAAGTGGTCATGGTGATAGATGAAAGATATACCCATTGCATTACAGTAGATTAGCTTTTACCAAAGCCTATGAATGACTCTTCTCATTACATATCAGTTCATATTACAATGTTGTTAGGGAAGCTGAAAGAACATTGATGTTGTAGTATACTGGTTAGTGCTATATATAATGGTGTAAGAGTGGTACTCATAGTTGGATACAATATGAGCCCATGCGGTTAGGTGCAGATGAAGTTAGGTGTGGTTGCGGTTAGGTGCAGTTATGGTTTGGTGCAGGTGAGGTTAGATGTGGTTTGGTGCCGGGGAAGTTAGGTGTCGGTGAGGTTAGGTGCGGATGTGGTTTGGTGCAGGTGAAGTTAGGTGTGGATACGGTTAGGTGTGGAGGTAGTTATGTGCGGTTAGGTGTGGAGGTATTTATGTGCGGGTGAGGTTAGGTGTGGATACGGTTAGGTGCAGGTGAGGTTAGGTGTGCTCGGGTGCGGGTGTGGTTAGGTGTGGTGGTAGTTGGGTGCGGTTATGGTTAGGTGCAGGTGAGGTTAGGTGTGGATGTGATTCGGTTCGGGTGAGGTTAGGTGTGCTCGGGTGCGGTTAGGTGTGGTGGTAGTTAGGTGTGGGTGAGGTTAGGTCTGGGTGCGGTTAGGTGTGGTGGTAGTTAGGTGTGGGTGAGGTTAGGTCTGGGTGCGGTTAGGTGTGGTGGTAGTTAGGTCTGGGTGCGGTTAGGTGTGGTGGTGGTTAGGTGTGGGTGAGGTTAGGTCTGGGTGCGGTTAGGTGTGGTGGTAGTTGGGTGGGGGTGCGGTTAGGTGTGGTGGTAGTTAGGTGTGGGTGAGGTTAGGTCTGGGTGCGGTTAGGTGTGGTGGTAGTTAGGTGTGGGTGAGGTTAGGTCTGGGTGCGGTTAGGTGTGGTGGTAGTTAGGTGTGGGTGCGGTTAGGTGTGGTGGTAGTTAGGTGTGGGTGAGGTTAGGTCTGGGTGCGGTTAGGTGTGGTGGTAGTTAGGTGTGGGTGAGGTTAGGTGTGCTCGGGTGCGGTTAGGTGTGGTGGTAGTTGGGTGCGGGTGAGGTTAGGTCTGGGTGCGGTTAGGTGTGGTGGTAGTTGGGTGCGGGTGAGGTTAGGTCTGGGTGCGGTTAGGTGTGGTGGTAGTTGGGTGCGGGCCGTGCAGTCTGACCGTGCGTCTCTGCCCCTACAGGAGGCGCTGGAGGCCTGCCAGACGCGCATCTCTAAGATGGAGCTGCAGCAGCAGCAGCAGCAGGTTGTGCAGTTGGAGGGGCTGGAGAACGCCACGGCGCGCACCCTGCTGGGGAAGCTCATCAACGTGCTGCTGGCCGTCATGGCCGTGCTGCTGGTGTTCGTCTCCACCGTGGCCAACTGCGTGGTGCCCCTCATGAAGACCCGCAACCGCACTTTCAGCACTTTCTTTCTGGTGGTCATGCTGGCTTTCCTGTGGAAAAACTGGGACGCCATCTCGGGATACATGGACCGCTTCCTGCAGCCCCCCAGATAACCGCCACGGGACAGAGCCGGGCGTGCCGGGTGACGGGAGATGTCTGACCATAGAAAACTTAGCACAAATAACGCAGGGGTGTCCAATGACAACAGCAGCCTGGCTTGGTTTTCGTGAAAAGGAGTGAATCTGTTTACATTTTGGAAAGAAAGGTTTTTTTTTCTTGTGAGACGCATTGTAATACATTTCTTCATTTTTAGAAATTCATGAAATGACATTGTTTATTATTATTATAATTATTATAATTATTTTATTTGGTTGGATTACATGTAGCATTAAGTTTCTCACACAGCCCTGGTGCTCCTGCGTGTCAGCCGGAGGGCCCAGGGGAACGGGCCCGTAGCTGAGCTGAGCGAGCACATTCCACAGAGACACCGCTCAGGACGGAGCGGTCACTCCTGAGGGAGCGGTCACTCCTGAGGGAGCGGTCACACCTGAGGGAGCGGTCACTCCTGAGGGAGCGGTCACACCTGAGGGAGCGGTCACTCCTGAGGGAGCGGTCACACCTGAGGGGAGCGGTCACACCTGAGGGGAGCGGTCACTCCTGAGGGAGCGGTCAGAGGGAGCAGTCAGACCTGACGAAGCGGTCTGTCTGTCGGAGTGGTCAGAAGAAGCAGTCTGGGAGCGGTCAGACAGAGCGGTCAGACAGGAGCGGTCTGGGGCGCTTGCGTGAGTCTGGAGACGCAGGGGCGGAGCGATGGTGCCAGTAACACGCAGACCGGCGCTGGGCCAAGCCCACCTCACAGGCGTCGAAACTTTCTTTTCTGTTTTCTTCACTCCAGCTTGGAGACGGAAGGAGGACGCTCCACTTTCTCCCGGGGGGAATGAAATAAACTCAACAAAAATACACGGACGATACAGTCAGACGAACATACTTGAAGAGCGTCTCGCTCAAAGACTCTCAGTGCTTCCGTACTGTTTCTATTAGTGATGAATTAAAGTCATTTTTAGTTATTTTTTATTTTTTAAGAAATAAATAAAACGCTGTTTTAAAAGAAAGTAACGAGTGAATAATTGAAAGAGTGTGGGAGTGAAGGGTAGAGTACAGGGCCTGTTGGTCACAGGGACATCAGAAAGAGGCTGCAGACGGGTCTGTGTGGGGCTGCTGCACTGATACACAGCGCCCCACTCTGCACACACACACTCCTGCCTTCCCTCACTGCCCTGGGGGCCTGCTGTCCTGCATCTGGCCTACGGTGGGTTGAAGTCCACTTGTTGCCATTTTAAATTTCCCACCTGTAGGAACAGTGTTGTGCTGAAGCGCTTAACCTGCTCAGGTGGTACCGTAGCCAAGGGTGTTGTGTGAGGTTGTGTGGTTGGGCTCATAGAGCGGTGTGTCTTTGCAGAGTGCTTTGCAGTTACGATAGGGAGTGAGCTTTCGGATTCTTTTTGGCTGTTTGTGGTCTGCGTAGCAGGCCAGGCTGGGTAGTGGAAATGCACCAGGGGTCGAGAGTACTACAGAAATGTCACAGCCTTATATTGTGGTATTGTGGAGCTCTTTTAGGTTGATGAGGGAGCACACAGTCCCCATGGCTGGACTTCACACGTCATTCAGAGGCAGGTGGCTGTATTCAGGCCTGTACAGGCCTTTTCTGCAGGGTTAGGAAACTCAGGCATCCTCTCCCATGATACCCCGGTCCTGTACGTCAGCCTCCCCAGATACTTACTCTGGCTGGGGGGCCAGCATACATCCTTTCTCTTCATTATCCTTTGTGCCAAAATAAGTCTTACATCAGATCCATGACAACGTTTCCAATTTTACCCAACTACTGTTTGTTTACACTGAAACCTTGCACTGTTCCATGAGTTAAAATGGAAAAAGTTATTTTTGTATTTTTTCAAAAGTACGTATACATGCTCCTGTGGATCTCGGCTTGATGTTGTCGTTAATGTACAGCTTTTCGGACTTTAGAGCCAGTCCCGCTTCCACTGAAGGCTATCCTCCATTTCAGCCCCCCTCCCCCAGAGCCTGACCTCTGAGTGAACTTCTGCCTTTCCACTCCACAGTCCTGTGCTTGACCGTTCTCTGACCACCTGCGTAGTGTTGGCGTACTCTAACGCTGTACAGCTGCCCTGAGACTGTGTGCCAGGCTACTTGTATATCCGGAACGATCTGCCACACTGAAGCACAGGAATAAGTATAATCAGGATATCGGTGCTAAACATCAGATACAGTTTTATCGGATGAAGACGGTGATCTGAGTTGGCAGAAGGTTTGTTTCTCAGTGTTGTACAGACCGAAGCCATGCTCTTTCTGGTGGTTCCAGTGACAGGCATAGTGATGGGGAGAGACCCTGCTGTGATCTCACCATGTGGGACGAGTGAGGGCGGAGGGGTATCGAACAACTCCAGTGCCTTTTGTGTTCTTTTATATAATTGTGTGAATAATAAAGTGGAGCATTCCTGGTTTACCTGTTGAGACAGTATCTTTTTTTTTTTTTCTTTTTCTTTTTTTTTTTTTTAAACAGAACATTTTGTTTGTGTAAAATTTAAGATTATTGTGTATTGTTGCCCATGATCACTTGCCTGCGTGTGATTTTGTCATGGTATGTACAGTGCAGCATTTGCCAAAAATATTGTAGAAATTACAAATATCGAAAAGGTAATTCCCTCTGCAAAAACAGAGTGGGGAGACACCCCTTCTGTGATACATTAGATGTGACCTGAATCGGTCATCTGTTAAAGCAATGTCTGTGTGTTTTGGTTCTTATGTGACAGGGTATCCTATGCTGGTTGTCCAGTATCAGGTAAATAATACATACGGTTCTGTGGCTGTTTACTCCACTCTCAGATGCATGCTGTCTGGGCTTGCATTGGTCAGGAGGGTAAAAGCAAGATATTGTGAATTATTATGTGCTTCCTGATTGGTCAATTGTAGGACTTGTAATACCTTTGTGTGACAGTGAATGAAATTGTGGTGTTGGGTTATATTCTTTTTAAAGAACAGAAGGGGTTAAGCCCTTAGCGTGTGTGTCCGTGTGTATGCATCGAGGAAAGGAGAATTGTGAGTTATCCAGCCATTTGTGCCAAACCTGAAATAATTCTTGTCACAAACAGGAGAAGGTATCTCCGTTCAGAAGTGCATAAAATGAATTATACTTGCGTA
The DNA here is from genome assembly GCF_963514075.1 of Conger conger. Taxonomy (NCBI): domain Eukaryota; kingdom Metazoa; phylum Chordata; class Actinopteri; order Anguilliformes; family Congridae; genus Conger; species Conger conger. The sequence goes on along the minus strand of NC_083769.1, from coordinate 35,390,761 downwards.
CCTACTGTATGTGTTTTAGCTGACACGTTATTTTTTTCTTGCTTTAGGGTGCAAGAAAGCAACTGCCTCATTGCACAGTATTTTAGAAATGGCCAGACTGGCCTGACTGCCTATAATAAAAGAATGTGTTTGATTAAATTGGACTAAATTCATGAAACACATTGAGTGAAGAAATTTGACTATCTCAACTTTCTTACTGAAAAGTGATTTTGTTTTTGTTTTTTTTATTTCAGAGATGGTCATATGGCAATTTGCTTCTCTCACTGTGGCCTTTGGTGGTCTGAGTATGAAATAATGAGTTATTTTTGGTATAATTTTTTTAATGGGATTTAAATGGGATTTCCAAATATAGCTCTAAAAGGCAAATAAAAAAAGATACTGTCTCAAAAATGGCATTTTTTGTTGTCTTCACTGCGACAGGCTGTATAACCGAGGACAGTCATAACCTGGGGAGCCCCCTAGTGGTGGCCTGTTGATTTTAATAAGTATTACTTGAGGAAATCAAACTAGTCCTGTACATGTGTGTGTTGTGTGCAAGGTGGTACAGTACCTTTAGTAGGTGTCTCTTTAAGCCCTGAGAGTATTCTCGTCTGTTATTTGACTCACAAACATGGGTTGGAAGTATGGTAATGAGAAAAAAGAAATTGCTTGTGGAAGTAACATTAGTTTTAGAGTCAAAGCTGCTAATTGTAAAGGAAGCTTACTGAGGATTTATATTGATGTCCTGTTCCAGTCTGTCACAAGATTCATGTGGCTGTGTCCATGTACAATAAAAGCGAAATAAAGACCTCAGCTGTTATTTCGCATGGTCTTTTTCATTGCGGCGCTTTGAGATTTCGCGCTCGCGAGAGACTGGCGGCGGCGGCGGCGGCGGCGGTGTCAGGGGTCCGCGAGACGTCCTGTGGCGATGCGTTCAGTGAGACTGCGCTTTAGGGAGGGTGCTCTCGCTCACATGCCAGAACTGCTTCATGCCAATAATCCGTGCAGATGGTGTGGTGGGAGGCGGATGAGACAGACTGATGCTTTAGTGCATGTAGACTATCCTCCCCACTGTGCTAGGCACAGTGCCTCCATGTCTAGTGTGTGGACAAGTTCCACGGCTGAAGACATGCCTAGCATGTCGGTACTGTAAATGCACCCAGGTAAAATGAGACCGTACATGTGTACAGTAGTTTCATTTTTCACAGTTAACATACGTTACCAAATGTCTATAGTCGTGTGGTTTTGTCGCATTACAAAATAATTGGATCCTTTAATTGTACATTTTAATATGTGTGTATATTTAGTATACAAGAGTATACATTAGTAATTGGTCTGCATTTATATAGCGCCTTTATCCAAAACGCTGTACAATTGATGCTTCTCATTCACCCATTCACACACCAACGCAACCCCCATGTGTCTTGCTCACTTCACACTTCGACAGGGCGGGATCGAACCGGCAATCCTCCGACTGCCAGACACCTGCTCTTTACCTCCTGAGTCGATGTCTGTCACATTTTCTTGTGGGCGAAAAAAGATTCCACTGTCTTCTCCGGGAAAAAAGAGGATTGCTTTTGAGGGAAACGCAACTGAGCCTCTGTTGTCCACAAGGGGGAGCCCTTTTTCTTCTTTTTGTACCAAACCCCTGTGGCAATCTGTTCAAGATTTCCCACAAACTGAAGTGTTTAAGATCTCACCCTGAAAAAAATCCCTTTATTGTAAACAATTGATTCATTTTAATAGCAGCCTTAAGCTATAAATGATGGGATGGCATACGTACTGTCATGTTACTGTAAAAAAAAAAAAAAGCACTTTAATTATGTAAGTAGTCTGCTACAATAGGTCAAACCCAAACACCCACAGAGCTTTCTTAGTATACAAGGGGAAGAAAAATCTGTCACTTCTTCCAGCGTTTTGTTTCTTGTAGCTTTAAAAATCCTGCTTTTGTGTTCAAAATGTGCGGTGGACTACATTACATTTTTTGAAGCAGGGCCAGTTTACCGTTTAAAGCTCAATGTAGGCTGATAGGCGCTCTGTTCTGCATAAGCAGGCTTATGCAAATTACAGCATTTATCTCTAAGCTAAATTACACTAACTGCGGTGCGGTAGTGTTTTTCCACCCTGTCTGCTGTTTCCTGTAGGTGTTAAGTTGACCTCAAGAGAGAGAGAGAGAGAAAGAGACAGAGAGGGAGAGATATGCCTGCTTGCAACACAAAGAGAAGGAAGACGCTGTGCTCAGCGTCTACACTCGTGTGTTTGGAGAACTGAAGAGCAGAACTTGTGGGAAATGCAAACAAGAGGCACTGATGTGATCTGGGTCTCTGGTTGGCTCTAAGGATACCCACCTCCTCCTCCACTTACATAATATTGAAATGGTGTCATTTTGAGGGACATGTCACCACAACAAGTTTCAGTGTGCTGTCACAGTCAGTTTCTCTCTTCCATAGCCTGGGCACATCGGGAAGGGGACAATGAACAACCCAGACACCACTGCATTTGAAAATTCCCATTGTAGGAATGTTCGGCTATCATGAAAAAAAATGTGTGCAAATGTTCTGACTCAAGGTTATTTCCGGTCCTTTTGGGACAGAATAATGCCCACAGTGGGGAATCTCTAACCCTAACTTAGCTGGCTGTGTGATATTGTGACATTAGAATTATTTAATGGATATCCTTATCCAGAGTGACTCACAGAAGTTTAAAACATCAGTGCTAGACCCTGGAATAAAAAAAGTGCGCAGAAGGCCTATTTTACAATCATTCAAGTGTGAAGTGAACAAACCATTACAATTTGTAATATAAACAACAGTAAAAACCACAGTATACAGATCCAAGAATAAAGAAGATTTCTAAAGAGGGTAAGGTGAGTCAGGTTGCGGTCTTAAGACATCGCACTATGGTATCTGTTTGAAGATGCGTACGTAATGCGATGTCCATTGTTAACTCGAACAGAGTAGATATGATTCCAGTAAGAGTTGGTTTAACAGTGAACAGTTAACAGGTCACATTGTACATTCCATGTAAGGGTTATATTCTGTGTTTAGGAAGTTACAGTATATACGTGGTTTGCATTTTTAATATGGTTGTTTCCGACCACAATACCTTACAATAGCAACAAGAAGCCCACTAGAAAATGACAAAACATTGAATCACATTCAGTCCCCCAGAAATCCCTCCAGTGTACAAAATATTGACGCAAAAAAAAAAACAAGGGCTTTTGCAGGTTCAGTGTCTCCCATTTCAAGATATCGATTCCACTTAATCTCTGTTTGAAAACAGAGAGACACGTTTGGTTCCTTGACAAAGTGACACGCCTCAGTTTTATCTGGGGGGGAAACAGATTGGGAAGGCAAAAAGCCTTTCTCCCAGGCCCACTCCTCTAGACTGGACTGGATGGCCTGACACTGTTTTCAAAGACAACAAGGCTGCCATGTCAGTCACTTGGGACTCAGCAACAGGAAGTTGCTGCTCTCCCTCAATAAAACACAAATGTATACTATGAGACTAATTTCAGTTCACAGCAATATATTTTTCCTTCTTCAGTTAATACAAACATTTGCAGGACTTCTAAAATTGTCCACAAAATGACTCTGTGAACAGTATGTCACAAGTAATAGTGATTTCTGCATAGAAATAAGTAGGCTACTCATAAAGTGGGTGTTCATAAAGAGATATTCATTATAATTTACACCGCCTACATTCTAGAAAGTGAGTGCATCTATTTTCGGGCACATACGGGCACAAATGTATACAAATGTACTAAAAAATGCATCGTGTGAATATATTGTATTTTATGGTAGTTAAGAAAAAACGTTCTTCACCAAATTTCCACCATGTGGTGAGGGTAACCTAGCTCAAGGATTATGGCAGGGCAGGAAGATATAAAGACCTGCACTTCCGTTTCCAGTAGGCCATTATAAATAGTGTATCCTGTATTATTCGGGTAATTAGCTGTAAGTGATTCCACATATTTTTTGCTCTTCCGTTAGGTGTGAGGTACGAAGAAGCGTGACCGGAGCGAAGCACTCCGTCACACTTCTTCAATAACGCTGACCCCTGGCAGTCGTGACCCGTGACCTCAGCCCTCTTGGGTGCACCCAGACAGCGCAGTGTTTTGCGTGTAGGCTTGGACTCCCTGCGTGTGCGAGTTCTATTTCTGGCAATCAATCCTTCCCTGCTTTATCAGAGCACTTTCCTGCCCTACCCCGCTGTCCGATTAGCTGCGGGAGGACTATGGCCAAGATAAACACCCACAGACTCTGTCATGCGCTTATCGGCACAAATAATAGCCTGAAGTGGTGATGTGGATGCTCCCGAGGGACCTGTCGCCGCTGGTTTTGAGATCGTATTCGGTATCATGGAAATAGCCCTACACTGACACCCCAAATCATAATCACAAACCCTATTGACGTCTTGGGTTCTTCGCTTGGCTCGGAAAATGTTTTGTTCGATTTCCATTATATCGGCATTTTCATTAAATATCCGGCAATTGTAAACAAAAATAGTTGGCTTCGCTAAACGTGTCACGTCTTGCGTTGGTCGTTGGTAACGCTGATTGAACGTTGAGGTTTTTAAATTAACTTTATTAACCATGTAAAAGATGTGGCTAATAATTAGACAGCAAGCAGTGTTTATTGCGCAGCAGCCAACACCGAATGTCAGATCTCTTTTTTCCCCCCAATCTCAATCCCGTGCGTTAGCCTAGCACTAGCCTATGACTTGGCCATCTGAGCTTTTTTTAATAATTAGGCTATATTTAGGGCGCCATGGAATCAAACTATATTGAGCGCGAGTGGCCCACGTGCAAAAACTAGATGTGGGCCCCCAGACCACTCCAAATGTTGCTGTGAATGGGAGTGTCAAAGAGAAAGGTGCATCAGTCCATCTGTTTGCATTTTAACAGCACTCTACTGCACAGATGGAAGGTCTCTGTACCGGTCCGTATCTAATGTTTGAGATGAAACAATCCTGTTACCGCCAGAGATGGGCTATGAGCCATACTGTACAGGTCTCGAATGTTTTTCATCAATAGATTTTCCATGGCTATATGTCCCCGATATGTGTCTTAAGAGGTGGAGACACAGCTGCTTTCCCCCCTAACCAGAAGCTTAAAAATAAAAAATATACCCTTTTTGAAGTTTTTAAATATAAACATTTTCCGTTAAGTATGTCTGTTATAGGCAATAATGTAGGTTATTCCTTTTCAATAGCTAAGTCGCATACATTGTTTATCCATAATGCGATTCATTTAGCGACATAAATGAAATTATTTTAAATAATTATCTTTATTCATTCACTCGCATGAACGTATAGGCTATGCTGTGACTACGAGAAAAATGACTTGATTTGATTTATTTGACAATATATATAAGGCTACAGATGATAAACACACGTAGACTAAACATACTACTTATCTTAAGTGTAGTGATCAGGAACGAACATAAATTGACAGAAAAGTGGAGCTCTATATATATATGCAGTCTATATTAGCCTACATTAAGACCGTGAACTATTAGACATTTGAGTGTAAAGCATTCAGCGCGGTGCTGCGCTACGAAAAGGAAGCACGACTCTTCATCACGTCATTCTGAGTTTAGGCGTTCGGCAGGAAACAGGGTTTCCTCTTGGATTGTTGTAGTGAGAACAACAGCATATTTTTCATTACTCAATGCAACCCTCGGCACATATCACGGTGAATCTAGCAAGAAGGAAAAATGTATCCTTCGGAAAATATAATTTTGTTTCTTTGCGTCTTGTTTTTCGGCACCCGATGGACTATCCATCAGCGCTTTGTTAGTGCGCTGCAAATCCAACAGGCATTTACATCTCCAAACCTGACCAACAATTTCGTTGTGGATGAAGTTTCCAAAAAAGTATATCTGGCGGCAGTTAACACAATTTACCAGCTGAACGCTACTTTACATGTGGAGGTTGAGAAGAATACCGGTCCGGTGGAAGACAACTTGCTTTGCCATGCGCCACAGCTGCCGCAGGCGCCCTGCGAGCACCAGAAGACGCTTACCGATAACTTCAACAAACTGCTGCAACTGGATAGAGCGCAAGGCGTCCTCGTCGTGTGCGGCTCCGTATACCAGGGTTTCTGTGAGCTTAGGAAGATGCAGAACGTTTCTGAAATCGCCGTTGAATTTCCTCCCCAGGGTGCCAAAACTGTTTTTCCCAGCATGTTGAACATCGCTGCCAATCACCCCAACGCTTCAACAGTTGGGCTCATTTTTAGGAGTCACAGTGGGAATACCAGACTTTTAGTAGGAGCAACTTATACAGGTATGGGGACACCTTTTTTCCCCAAAAACCACAGTAAAGAAGACTTAAGATTTGAAAATACACCAGAGATTGCCATTCGCTCCTTAAATATCAAGGATCTGTCAAGGCTTTTTACTTATGATATCAATCCTTCAGAAGATAACGTCTTTAAGATAAAGCAAGAAGTGAAGCCAAAAAATAAGCTTAATTTCGTCCATGCATTTATACAGAAGACATATTCTTACATCGCCATTAATAATGACGCCAATATGGGTCACAAGGAGAGTCAACCTAATAGTATACTTGCGCGGATTTGCCTGGACACTGAAAACCCACGAAAATCAACTACAGAGAGCAGGAAACTTACAGAATCATATATTCAAATGGGTCTGCAGTGTGGTTCAAATGGGAATATTTACAACAGAGTTGTTTCTGTTTACCCTGCGGAGATACATTTCGCGGATGGGCATGAACCAGAGCACTTTTTATTCGGAGTCTTTTCCAAATCGAACAAAAACTCTGCTTTATGTGTGTATAAGTTTTCCGATATTGAGGAAGTTATCAGGCAAGGGAGAAAGAACTGCTCGAATTCTCCTAGCTCCGGTGATGTGCAGGTGTTGGACAGCGTTATTCAAGGTTCGGGCGCCGTGTGCATTCAAAAAGGAAATTTAGTGGTAAGTAAATTCCTGACAAGATTACGCCTATATGAAATAAATTACGCATTATGTATAGAATGTGCATATTGGTTTACATAAACATTTAAGGAACTAGATAGGACCTTCAACATGCCTACCTGGGCGTTATGAAATTAAGGAACGGATCGTTTAAGCGCTGTCTTTTGAAATAGTTTCGCTTAAGTACAAATTTTGGTAAAAAAGATTAACAGTAATTCATTTGAGAGCAGTTCCACTACATATATGGTATTGTAGAGTGTTTTAAGTTACACAAATGAACAGAAACATATTTTGTTCCTGGGACAGAAAGATAAAGAATTACTATTTGTAATAGAGAGGAACTCTCGTATCACGAGTGCCTTCTGCTCTGTTATTACAAGAGGGATCTGCTAAAGCATGCGGGGGTTATGGGAACTGCACTGGGGCCTGTGAAAATCAGCTGGGCGCCAGAATTCCTCTTCTGTCGGATAACAACCAAATTTCGACGTTTTTCCCTCATGGAAATGCAAATTGTAGCATTAAAAGGTTTAGTACATTGGCATGTCCCTTGTAAACGGCATGGACCTGTTAAACAAAATGGCTTCGTGTAACATCAACGTGAGTAGCTTACTTCTAACTCGACAAAATTATATTTAGTATTAATTTCATTTATAAAGGTTCATGAAATAGTAGAGACGAGTAGAATTTACACTGGGCATTTTGCTGTACATGATTTTACCAAATTATTTCGACATATATGTTCTAAAAATGTGCTTCCAAACATTTGGCCTAATGAATCCCTGATTCTGACGTCATTGGTCATAAAACATTATGTGCGTTTTTGCTTGAGGACTAGTCGTCAAACTTTCGACGTGTGTGGGCGAGGATTAGGAGTCTTCAGGTTATCGTTTTATTCTACAGACATACAGACTCGAGGGCCATTTCCGATGATACAGCCATTCCCAATCAACGCAATGTCTTTTAGAAATAGGTCGGTAGTTTTAATAATTGTATAAGGCGTGTTATGTTTATATGTATATGTCATAGCTGAGAATTAAACAGAAATATAAAGCGACGAATTGTCACGTATTCAATGGCATATGGCTTCAAATCCTCCTGACGTTCCTTCAAATGCAGTCTTCAAAAAGACATGCAAAACGTAAATGACGGAAACATAAAAGCAACACAATGGCAACACTGTAAAAATATTTTCAGAAAAAAGTTTCAGAATTTCGTATCAGCTCTTGCCTGTAGTGAATATAATGTCACCTGTGTTTGTTTGTAAACTGTGATGTTGGAGTTATAAAGAAATACCGAGACATTTAAATATTGCATGTTTTATAGAAAATGTGCAATAAAATGCTTATGCATGTGAACTGTCAGGTATGCTAGTCCTACACCCCCTTATTTAGGGGTACGAATGGTGGTGATGTTGAGCTTTTAGGACTCGATTTGTGTATGCTTTTACCATTGAACCTTTTTAACACTCTCAGCACACCTCATATAACAACATGTCACTTCTCCTGTTTCGGATAACTATTCTGACGTAAGTGTGCATGAGTCTTATGGCAAAATAAGTAGGAGAATGAAGAAATTCTGTGTCCAATACTAGTTTTCCATGAGAGGCGGAATCTGATATTTCCAGCATGGTTGCAGGGTCCTCTGCTAAAGGGAAGCCAAAGAAATAGCTTATGATGAGTGTGGAGGTCAAACGTGGAGGGAGGCTCATGGGAAACGCTGGCCCAGTCATCTTCAGAATGCAGACACTGCACCCCCATGTGACTCAGTCAGGGATTAAGTCTGTGCTTTATGGAATTAAGTCAAAACGGATTTGCTTACTTTTTTCGCAATACAATTAATACAGACTAATATAGTAAAAATGGATCTAATCATATAGTTATATAACATGTCCTGTAATATACTATTTTCGGCCAGCCTAACCCCCACTACAGCAGTTAAGGGACCAAGTTGAATGTTATATGTTTCATTAAGTAAAATAAACACATTTGAGTCATACACAAAATATGCAACTCCTGGTCTGTCCCTTAGAGATAGCCCAGTATACCTAGAAAAATACATATATTATGCATAATTGTGCCAGAAATTTTGTTTCCAGTTTCTGCCTGTTTAATAACACATTCACTGATTTGAGGCCAAGCATGCTACAAGCTTTTATAAGGAAAGACGACACCTTACGTTCAGTACTACCCTCCAATACTACTAACAATAAATTAACTTACACTCTTAGTTTGACTGTTTGGTATGAGGATGGTATAGTTGATTTGGAACCATATAATGTGCGGCTGAAGTGCAGAAGGGGCACCGAACTGTGCAGGTGATGTCTTGCAAAATGATACATGTCCCCCTGTTCAGCTGTTGTGTCCGTTTCAGATACAGATACTACTTTCATTCATTGTTTTTATTGGAATTGATCAATGAAATCCCAAAAACAAACACAAAACAAGAGCACAGCAGGTAGGGTGCCTGTGTTTTCTTTCATGCTTGCATTTGCGAGAACGCTGGTTATCAGGCCAACCAGCTACAGCTGAACAAAATCACAACAAAACTGACATTGTGAGCCCTGCTGGGAAAAGAATGGCATATGCTGGTAGCTGATAACCAGCGGAACGATCTAGAGTTTGTTTTGTGAAATATGGTACCTGGTAGTTGGTAGCTCATAGATGGTGACCACCTAGAGCTACTGTAGGTGTGTGAAACAGCTAGTAGCTGAAAACAACTAGTCAGTTGGTTGTTGGTAGCTGGTAACCAGCTATAGCTAAGTTTGTTATAGCAGCTGGCGGCTGACGATTACCTAGGGTACAGCAAGCTGAAACGGAGTGGAGTGGAGGTCAATCACATGAAATGAAATTAAAGAGTTAAGTAGCAGTTTCTCTTCAAACAACCCTACGAGCACAGACCTCTGGCTAAACAAAATATGCAAATAACGATGTGATTCATTTCAAAATTAAGGAATGTTACTGAAATGTGATTCAGTGAACCAAAATGACACTCTAAGCTACAGAATGAATGTTTGTATTTTCATGGCCAAACTGACTGATTTACCCATAGCATAACCAGATCTATAACGTTATAGTATACTTTCTGATGTCATCGTCATAGAAATGTTATGCTTTTCAGTATTTCCAAATGCGATCTTATCCTCTGTGAATTTTAAACATGTTGGCACAAGTACCACTAAAAGTATTTCTATTTGTGTACGCATCTGGCAATTAAATTGCAGTACAAAACTGTAGGGCATTGTACATAAGTGTGCCTCTCTGCAGAGCCCCAAAAGGAAATAGACTGTGTTTACCATGTTGACACAGGGTCAGCAAGCCTTGATGAAAAGACCGTGCTCATCAATACAGGACTATTGCTCCCATCAGTGTGCTGCTTCTGCGCAATTCTGCCACCTCAGTGGAATGTTCCCATAAATGTTGAGGTGAAATAGTACTGTATAGATCATGGGTTTTCCACATACACAAGCTACCTGTGAGTCAGCATCCAGCTGTAATACAAAGGTTAACCAGGTTTGTTGGACATACAGAGATGACATCAGCAGGACCATTGTTGTTACCCCCGTTTTTATTTGATGATTTGTTGTTTTTCCTCAAAACCCTGGGTATATAGAGGGAAACGTGGAATGGTTCGAGGAGACTCGCTAATACAACCTCCTGCACACCATTCGCGTATAGCCATTAATATTGCACCTTTCCACGTAATTATATTTCTGCATTGCACATTGTTTAATAAATTGTATTAATTTGAACTTGCATCCTCTTGACTTACACCACTGCACACTTAGCAGTTTAGAGTCCTAACACACATAGACAACCTAGGATACCTGTACCCCGTAGTCACTCGCCTATACACCAGTACCATCACAAGATACATACTAAGTATCATTGTAGGCTATACATGTCACAGGTACGTCCGCGTCTATACAAATAGATAGCGATCATATAGAGCCACACTATTGGCGGACATTTGCAGTTCCTTTTGTTGTACTGTTAGAATAGAGGAGCAGTTTAACTTATCTTTTGGAGTCAGATAAACGAGAACAAAATTAAAGTAACCCTGTTCCAGTAGCATTGGTCAGACTACACCCGTTTCCTTCACCCTTCGGATACTTCCGCCTTTTGGTGTATTTGGGGGGTTTCTTACAAAGCCTACTGTCAGATGTGCATATCTCTTGCTGCTTTTGTGCCCAAAGGAAATGTTGTAGATATAAACCTACAGTACAGAATCTAAACCTATGCTATATTCTTAATATGACCCACTCGACTCTGCTCGACTGGAATACCAGTTTAGTCCAGCTTGACCAGGCTGGTATACAAGCAAAACCCATTTTATCTGCCATATTTTACACACAAGATTTACACACTGAAATAGAGTGAAGTATGAATATTTAATACTGTTGTTAGCTGTTTCATTTATTTAAGTGCCTTATAGTATTATAATATGTTGTTGGTGCAAACACCGCAGCAAGAAAAACCTCCATCTGTGAACACTGTGCATTGGGGAAAAAAACTGCAACTACAGTGGAGTGAGGATCTGTTCTTTCTGCTTGCCAAGTATTTCCAAGCAAATGAGCTTAAAATGATGTTACAGATAAGTGTGGGGGAAGTAAAACACTGAAACACACCACATCAAAAGGGATGGCAGGGTAAAGAATATCTTACAGATACACTGCTATACATATTTACAGCTTTTTGCAGACACTAATCTCACAAGCTTGTGCTCAATTTTCAGTCACATTACATTTGAAAATACTTAATTCATCACAATGCATCTAACTACCAATGTATCCAACTACTCAAAATGATAAGTAACTGTAACATTACTCCTAAAGCATAGTTTTATGGAAACTGATTACTTGTTACAACATGTTTGATCAATGTTCTAGGATAAATAAATCGATTGACACCAATTACTAATTATTTTTTCCATTAGCCTACTGTTGTAATTTTTTGATCGGCTGTGAGATAGGTTGGATGTCTCCCTGCTAGCGCCAGCACAGGGGACATGTATCAACCGCCAGTTGAGGTCTTTCTAAAAGTGGCGCCACTCTAAGCCACAAAGGGTGGCATGCATAAAACTCTATGATACTTCTGCTCTCAAAAATAAGTAGGTGTAAATGATCTTATTGACTCGCTAGTTAATTTTGTAAACGGCCGCTTCCCCGTGTTCTGTTCGGATATGACTCATATGGTTCATATGATTTTATCATACTTACTCTTGTAGCCGAATTTATGCTGAAAACAAAAATATGAAACACTTTGAAACACTGGAAAATATGGTCTTTGCATCCATTACAATGCATCAAACTACCAATGTATCCAACTACTAAAAATTGTAAGTAAATGTAACATTACTCTGAAAGCATAATTTTATGGAAACAGATTACTTGTAACAACATTCCATGTTTAGATCATGAATGTTTTAGCATAAATAAATCGATTGACACCAATTACTTTGGAACAGGATCGATTTTACCACATTATCATTGAATGTAATATTGTATCACCATCCTTTGTCACAGGGGTTTTCAGCCTTTTTTGACATGCACATTTCAGCTGGTGGTCAAGTGACTAATGATTGATTTTACATAGTGGTAAGAGCAGGAGTAAGGATGTGTATCCACCTGCAACAACGTAGTGACAACATGGAGCAGTCAGAGGATCCATGTTAAAACAGAGATCAAGCAGTGAGAGGAGGAGGAGGTGGAGGTGATCGAGTTCTCCTTCGGAGAGGTAGCCTTGTTTCTCGTCTTAGAGGTGGGGGGGTTGTCCTGGTAATGGACAATGTCTTTCACTGCAGTTCAGGATTTTTTACAGTTTTTTTTTTTTTCAATTGCTAAAAATGCACTCTTCATACAACTCTCTGCACCAACATGCAGCATATCAGTTCATTTAATTCACAAAATTGATCAAAACTACTAAACCACTGCAAACATGTCTCAAAGGCATTACAGTTGATGCACTATTTTCTGTGATTTTCAAATTGGACTGTAGAAATGTATAGTTTTTGGTGGTTCAGCCTGATTTTTTGTAAAAGCAATGAAAAAATCATTCAGTTTGGTCCACATACAGTGCTCTTGTCCTAACTGAGAAAGGTTCTAAAAAGTTCTAAAAAGTATTAAAAATATACTTGTTTGCAGTTGTAAAAACAAACAAACCCACAGTATGTTATAATTATATATATATATATATATATATATATATATATATTTTTTATTTTTTATTTTTATTTTTTTATTTTATTTATTTTACAGTATTCAGATTTTTTTCAATGATTCCACTCTCTTCTACTGTTTCCACTATTCCATTTATTTAGAACCACAAAAAGACCATATTGAAACATGTATCAAGTTTTTTTTCATGCTATATAGTAAAGTATTGTGAAAACGACTAAACAGTAAATCTATAGGTATCTTTTGTGGTGCCATCTAAACAAATGTTCCTATAGTATTTCATGAAGAATTAGGAATTTGAGTTTGGAAGTGCAAGATTTCCTCAAAGATATGAATGCACAATGCATGTTTTGAACAGGCGAACAGGTTGTGCTTACCATTTTGAGTGTTGTGTCTAAGGTTTTGAAAATAAACTAAACAGAAAAGCTTGACAGTTGACCAACTCGCAAATTTCTCACAAACTTCAGTGTTAAATCAGCTGGACTCGTACTGTATGTACTCTGTTAGAGTTAAATCAACATTGGACATATTACTGTGTAAAAGGTTTGCCGTCAGATGTAAAAGTATCTAAATATATCCTACCCACATGACATATCAACTTTTTCAGTATGAATCAATGAAAGAATTAGGAAATTCCAGGAGTACACCAACTGACTGTGATTATGTTACAAATACGTTTTTATTGTCTTAAATGTGCAACATTCACAGCTGCCCCTGTGTATATTATTTCCCTTGCTGTGAACCTCCTCTTGTTTTCAATTTCTCACCATACACTATTTTTAACACTGTAGAGCAGTTTGCTTATTTAAAACCAACATTTCCCACCTCCTCAACAAAACATTTTATGTATTCTTGGTGAACATTTTAGTCTACTGTATTATCTAATAAATGTACTACCAAGTCTAACATCTGTCTAACAAGTGTCAATTGACAATTTTCCATTGTTATTCTCATGATCCTGATTGTGATTTAATTTTTAACTAGATGATTATACACATAACTGAATGCTTGTTTGACTCATGGCTTCATTGCAATAGTGCTTCCAACAACCCCTGGCATTGAAGGACTGAAATACACCTATAATAATAATCACCTTATATTTTCTCCAGGCCTTTGCTATACTGAAGTATATGTAGTTTAGACAGTCAGTAGAAAGTATTTCAAATTTTCAGGTTATATATATTCTTGGTAATAGTAGCTTTACTATTTAGACTTTTGAAAAGAACATAATTCAGAAGAGGAAAAAAATCCATGTATAATGCATTGGATTATCAGGTTTAAGAGTGACAGATTGGTCTTCATGCATGGATCTCAGCATTTAATGTGTGAGACATGAGGTGCCTGCAGTGACTGATGTGTGCTGCCAAAAATATTTCTTGTGATGATTATAATGATATATTTTACACCTTATGGACCCACTGGTTCTCTTGCTAAATAGCACAAAATGAGTATAAAACCAGAATATCCATGTGCTGTTATGTTGCCTGACAAAACTGTGAATTCCATTTTTATGGTTTAGTCACACCTGCATTATTATTTGTTGACTGCTGGGTGGTCAGTCTATGAGTACTACCTTCATTGACTGAGTAAACACAACTGTTTCCAGTTTGCTCGCAAACATCAGTGAATGATAAAGCAGATTAGCCATGACCACAGCCCTGTTTGAGGACATTGTGCTGCTCACAGTTCTTTGGAGCTCACTGATACAGTCTCTGCTATCATTTTTGGAGAGCATGTGCTCTCCTCTGAAGTACATCATGTCAGCAACCACTTCTTATCACACCACAATTCACACTTCAGCCTTGCACAGACATGAGTTTGAGGAAGACTCTTCATGTGCAGTTTAACGGATGGACTTGCAGGTGCCTAATCAACCATTGGGGGGTGGCTAGTTTTCGATAAGGTGCTGTCATCCCAACTGACTGAAACCCTCCCTTCTCTGGGCAATGCTAGAGGCAAATTGTGTATGTATAAACTTACGTAAAAGTTTAGCTCATTAAATTAAATGTAAAATGTTGGTGCATAGGGCTATAGTCCACCAAAATAAAAATAGCCATGCCATTGTTTTGTTTGTTGAAAAGCTGTTATGTTATGTTATGTGTGTTCTATAGGTTACATATCAGTTTGTCCAATAGCCTATATCAAGTACAGTTCCACAAAGTGATACAAAGATGTTATTTTTACTTATCAGCTTGATCTTTGTTCTCCAAGAATGTGCTACAAATTCTTTGCTTATCAGTTTTATGAACAACATTTAATCAAAGGATTGGAACTTTTGTCTAACGTTGTCTTTTGGAACACTTTAGTGGTAAGGCATGACTTCCTGTTTCACTGGGGTATAAATATGAGGTGACACACAGCAAATTCCCTTAGTCATCCTTCAACATGAGGAAGGTCAGAGAACACACAACTCAAATGCAAGGAAATCATTTTCAGATCAGGCAATGGTTATATAAAAGCCTAAAAACACTCATTTCCACTTGTATGGCAATAATTAAGAACAGCTGGAGCTGTGATGAATCATACGGGTAACAAAAACTACAATTAGTTCAGCTGTATTTCAGACCAAATGTCAGAATGGGGAAGAAAGTCTAAAAGACTTTGACCATTGTTGGTGCCAAAAACAAAAAACATTCAGTGAGCAGCAGTTCTGCAGGCAGAAACGCGTTGTTAATGAGAGAAGTCAGAGGAGAAGGGCCAGACTGGTTGAAGCTGACAGGAAGGTGACAGTAACGCAATTAACCACAAACCACACATTCCAACAGTGGTGTGCAGAAGAGCATCTCTGAACACACAATGCATCAAACCTCTAAGTGGACAGGCTACAGTAGCAGAAGACTTAATAAGTCTAATAAATACCTAATAAAGTGCTCACTGAGTGTATATTTTTAATATGAGAATTTCTGCTCATATTAATTGATGGTGCTAATAATTGTGGAAGGCACTGTATGTGTTTGGATGTTCAAGGAACCAGAATTTGTTAGCTTGGTTTAAATCTCCTCTCCTTGAATAATTGATTGCACTCATATCAATCCCTAAGTATTTGTGTTGTGCATGTTCAGGGTTGAGGCTGATAAGGGAAAGAAAGTGAACTCTGCTCTCGCGTGTGTTTGCGCAGCTGCAGCCGGAGCAGCTGGACTGTGGGGCCGCACACCTGCAGCACCCGCTCGATCTGCGCAGACCACTGAAGGCCATGCCTCTCCTGGAGACCGTGGGGCTCAGCTCTGTGGCTGTGGAGAATGTACACAACCACACCGTGGTGTTCCTGGGCACCAGTAACGCTCGACTATACAAGGTAAGCACATCTGTACGTATCAGCCCACACCATGTACCATTTCTGAGAGTAAATTCTCAGTTATGCATTTAATATCTCTGTTGCTATCGTCTGTTTCTATGAATTTATGACTTTAGAGACACTGCATTCAGAGGTAGCAAATATGAGAGAAAGCCTCAGGGAGACCACTTGATAATTGATTACAGACATAAATAATTTGCTAATGATCCTACAGTGAAAGGTACTGGCAACCTGAGGTGAGGGCATTCGAAATGTTGTGTGATTACATCATTTCAGAACTGTTTTGGGCTTTGGAGGTCCCCTAGTTGCTGACGGTTGAGTTTCTTCTCAGGAGTTTATAGCCTGACTCATCAACACAGGCTGCTCAGCTCAAACTGTGCTGGGAAATCGGAGCTCAGAAACATCTGTGAGAACTCAAAGTCTATGCAATTCCCCTTGATTAACAAAATAGCTTGTTTATGTATCATTTGCTTCCAAAATCACAATTTGCTGAAGTATTATAGCCTCAAGAGTGCCAGAACTGGATGTGTAATTAAAAAACACAAGAATAAAGTATCAAAGTAGAATAAACTAAAAGGATTTGATGTAATTGTTTTGCAGAAGACTTGGACTTTTTTAACATCAGGCGTTTTATAATTTGTTTGTATGTGTGTGTGTGTGTGTGTGTGTGTGTGTGTGTGTGTGTGTGCGTGTGTGTGCGTGCGTGTGCACATGCGTGTTTGCCCTCAGAGGCGGCACTGGTACTGCAGATATATTGTTGTATTTTATCAGCTTCAGGCTTTATTTAAAAACAAATTAGTAGTATATAGTATACAGCCCCAGCCTGCTACTCTACACAGCTACATGCTCTCTCTCTCTCTCTCTCTCTCTCTCTCTCTCTCTCTCTCTCTCTCTCTCTCTCTCTCTCATATCCCAGGGTCATCCCAACCCCCAACCACTCTCCCAAAACACACACATAAACACTCACACACACTCAAACATTTTTTCAGTCTGGTGCTTTTGAATGGATTCGGCTCCTTCGTGCTTTAGTGGGCACACAGACCATTGTACTGCAGGTGTTTGTTTTACCTGGGTATAATTCAAACTGGGCCTGGGCTTTGCAAGTGTGATGGCACTATTCTTCACTGCGGGGCAGAAAGCACTTCTACTGTATGTATGTTCAACAGGATGCTTCTATTTTCTCTTGGCAGCTTTGAGGGAGTTATGGTTTGTATATGGTATATGTGTTTACAGAGAATGTTTACTTCCTAAACTATTTGTAGTAACTGCAGTAGTTGCTAGATGGGAATCTGAGTAGTTTCCTTTGTAGAGGGGAGATTGTGACAGATTGTCATCCACAGTCTGGCTCAGTACTGCTTTTTTTCATCAGGAAGTCCTTAGAGTGATGATATGAACAAAACCACCTTCTCTCACTTTTGAGATAACAAGCATAGCTTTTATCAAATCAATCAGCAATTGGCAAAAGGAAACCTCTGAATTTAATTCCCATTAAAAACATTTCAGCAGGTCTGCTGAACCAATTAATAGGTTAATTCATTTTCATTATGGTAAGCCAATGCATGCATGTGCAAGATATGGAAACAATCCACACTGAAAGTATTTTACCACCAAAACAAACATAAAATCTTTTGGGAATCAAGGTTAATGATATCATGATGCTTTGAATTTTACTGAAAATGTTTAAATACGTAAGAATTTAAGATACAGGAATAAGAATTATATATGCAGTATATTTGAATGTTGATTGGAATGCACCACTGTCACCCTTTCGAGCATGAAACACTGCAATAAATGACTGTCTTAAGTATTTTTGTCTTGTAATAAGCCTTAAGATATATATTTTATCTCAAGCAGAAAATATTTGCTTGTTTTAAGTTACTGTTTGCTTGACAAGTGAAATCTTCTCACCCCATTGGCAAATCTTGAAATAAGTCAAACTTTCTCACCTCATTGGCAGTTTTTTTTCTCATTTAGCTAAAAAAAAATAGAAATAAGTATATATCACTAAGATACTTGTTAAGACTGACTTATTTTTAGTTTGGTTTTGCAGTGAACACAGGCTCTTTTGTAACCTGCAAGTTCATTTAAAAACACCTGACAGGTTGCATAAAATGTGTTTGCATAAACCAGTATTTATTCTTTCTTCAGCTGAACCTCCTTAGGAACCTGACTCTGGCCAATCAACCATCTCTAAAGCTTCCTTCTGGCGAGTCTGTCCATCACATCATGACATTTGACCCCAATGACCGAAACTACCTTTACCTAATGACCTCAAATCATGTGAGTCTGGGTACTATTGTTTGTCTCTTATCCAATTAAACTTCCTAGGAACAACATTAACTGAACACAATTTGGATGTATATTATGAAATCAGTTTTAAATCTTTAGGAGAAGCCCCATAAGTGAGATAAGTGAAGATTTGTTTTTTACAGGGAACAAGATTTGTTTTCATAGAAGTAAGATTACTTTCTGGAGATGACTTTGCAGATGTTCATTTCATGCCTTAGTGAGAGGATGTGGGTGCTTCGTGTGAAAACATATATTTCCCCCCACAGCTCCTGCGGGTTAAAGTATCGAAGTGTGATCAGTACACCAGCTGCAGCGAATGCCTGGGTGCTAGTGATGCCTACTGTGGGTGGTGTACCCTGGAGAGCAGGTAAGGATGCATCCAGTAAATGTTTTTAAATAATTGCTGGTCAACGAGTGTGTATGCACACATATAAAACCGACAATTTTTATATTGGCTTTTCTTCAATTTCATGTAATGGCAATGTTAGCCAAAGCAACATCTTATGAATGACTGATTCAAAACAGTCAGTAACTCTCTTGTACGGAAAACAGTGAATAACTCTTTCACTTTTGAATCAACTGACATATTGACATTGCCGGGTGGCCCATCCCACTGATACCCCGAAGTCCAGTGGAGACACATAATTGCCCGATATTGTGCAGGGAAGGAGGGTTCTCTAGTCCTGGAGTCATGGTGAATACATTCAGTCCGTTTTTATGAGAGGGCTTTATTTACTTTTGTTTCCATGAATAAAACACAATGCAGATTCTTGACTGTGAGACATCACACATAGAAGTTTAGTCAGTAGCCTGGTTGCTGATGCCAGCAGCAGACAGGGATCTGGGGAAGGGGGTTGTTGGCATGACAAGGTCTGGAACACCTCCAAACTATCTCAGCTGGCACAGCCTCTGGGACAAGCTTTGTTGAGCCTGCAACAAAGCCACGTTCATAACTCAAAAGATCACATCAGGGTCTTCTGAGAAGGAAATGTCAGATTCTTCTCAAAATCCTTTCAGCTGATGTCATGTATGTCTGGCATCAAGTTGTCTGTTGTTGGTCATTGTTGGTTAGCAATGTTGCCCAGGGGCCAGAAAATGTGGTTGGGGATCAGTGGGTTTGAGTTGGCGCAAGAGGGGCAGAAGTCTGTGTGTGGACATTCCCATTACTCACCTTGACATCTGTTACTGGAAAACCGGTTTACAATTTGACAATCCACCACTTTCCTCTATGTGTGGGTGGGTGAAGGGGAGATATTCTTTGGATTTAAATAGAAGTGGAAAACTTTGGAAACTTTCGCTCTTGCATAATAACTTGCAGTAATAGAGTAATTTGCCTTACTGTCTAAGAGCAAGCTGTTGGTTCATATTTTTTATATTTTGGTTTATTTTGGAAAGCTGTGTTACTCAGGAGATTGCTGGCTATGTGAGTCTGCTGACAGATGCGAAGTATGGTACAGTGTGTTGCGTTTGTGTTGTTTCACCGAGGGAAGTAGAAAAATCCCCCTGCATGGCTCAGACATGGCCGCACTGTCTCCAGGGGTGGGGGGGGGAGGGGGTGTGGATTGGTCAGTGAATCACTGCTGCATGCAAGTTCAGAGTCCACATCCGGACACAGGCAGCTTTCTCCCTCTCTGGAGCCCAGACGAATGTGCCTAGCTATTCTTAGTTCTAGAGTTGATCCCTACACCCCCCTTCCCCTGTATTGTTCTCCACAGAAAGAATGGGGTTCAGGAAAACTGCGAGATCAGGGGCTGATTGCACAGTTACTTAAAATCCTACATTTTCAGTAATACAGCAGAGCTTTTATATGTATTTAAATGGTAAATGGTTGGCATTTATATCGCGCCTTTATCCAAAGCGCTGTACAATTGATGCTTCTCATTCACCCATTCATACACACACTCACACACCGACGGCGATTGGCTGCCGTGCAAGGCGCCGACCAGCTCGTCAGGAGCATTCGGGGGTTTGGCGTCTTGCTCAGGGACACTTCGACACAGCCCGGGCGGGGGATCGAACCGGCGACCCTCCGACTGCCAGACGACTGCTCTTACTGCCTGAGCCACGTCGCCCCATTTAAAGATGATGCACGCATGCTCTCTGTAGTGTAGTAGTTATAGTATTACTGGTCTGTAACTCAAAAAATTACTGGCAAGCGTCATTTTGTTTCAGTCAGCAAGGATAAGAATGTCTGCCAAATGAAGTAAACAAATAATAAAATTAGCAAAACACATTTTATAAACATTATTTAGAAGCTATGAAAATGCAGAAATGTACTTCACACAATGTAATTTTCCGCTTTTTAACACCCAGTTCTTTAGTTTTGCTGTATAAGGTCATTGTGTCCTTGGTATATTTACTGTAGTGAGGAATGAGTTCTGCTGAGGGGACAAGAGGCCTGTTTCAGTTTTTATTGGTGAACAGAAGTAAAAATAACAGCCCACCCAGCTTGATAGTACTCTAATCCCATTAAATGGTGCTGATCTTCTGTGCCAGAGGGGGCTGTTGTTATGGAAACTTGCATGACACTGAATCAAATGCACTACAGTGAAACATGTATTGACAGCCAGTCCTCCACGTGATCTAATAAACTGAGTTTGATGCGAACGTAAGTGATGAAAGCAACCACAAAATGGAACCGAGGTACATAAACAGCGGTAATGCGAAAAAGGTGCTTCCTTTTTGGTGATGATATCACTTGTAATGTTGTTTTGAAACAAAGGTACGTGTAAAGCGCAACAACATCCCTTGCACATGTACCCACAGCCTGAAGTTTTTCTGTATAGGCTGCATTAGAATGTATGTCCTGGGGCAAGTGTGAAATCTCGGTGGTACAGAAGCGTTCTCCAGAAACGTTCTTGTCAGGAAGCACACTCCCTGTGGAAGGAGGCAGTCACATTTGAGGTGTGAGTCTGAAAAAGAAGACAGCCCTGCTTGTTCTGCTTGAGGAACAATCCCAGGGTTCTCCATTCTCCACCAGTTTCTGAAATACTGAGGGGGAATGATAACATCCAACATTTTCAGTCAGAAAAAAAAAAAAGGTATTGGTTAGGTTTTTTTAATTTTTTTATGAACAATCATTACCAGATAATTTCTACAGGATATACAAACTGACTGTCAGGATTTTGGCTGAGGTTTCTTGGGTATTTTTAGGTTTTTCAAAACTTTCCACATATCGTTCTGACTGCAGACAAATGTCATTGAACCAAACATTTCACGTCAAAATGAAAATAAAATGAATGAATGGGCTATAACTGTAACACAATGTGTCTAGAAAGTCTTTTGTGTCCCCCTCAAATTCCAGTTTGAGGGGATTTATGTCCCTTCAAATCCCCTCAAATCCCTTTTCCCCTGCTCCCTTACTTACATCTGCAGGTGTTCCATCAAGCAGGAGTGCGCCACCCATCCTTTGCCCCGCTCCTGGATTGGTCTGGGGGAAGGGGTTCAGCAGTGTCCTGCAATGACCATTACCCCACCTGAGATCAGTGTCGCTTCCGACATCACGGTATGCCCCGCTGCCCTCTGTTGTGCTGCTCTTAATGGGACTGGTGAAAGTGTTTAGTTGAATCAACAAGTGATGCATGAAACAGATGGCATTCATTAGCCAGTTGAGTTGATTTTTTTTTTTATGGACTTTCTGTGCAAAAAGGATTTACCATTCCACCAGAACACCTTTCTTCTCTACTTTGAACTGGTGAAGGAGAGTCATCCTTCACCATTCCTAAATTATCCCCCACTCTGACACAGTTCAAAAGCCCAGCAGTGTGTGTACATTATGTGCATGTGTGTGCGCGCGCATGTGTGTACGTGTGTTTGTGGGTGTTGGGTGTG
This sequence comes from Conger conger, assembly GCF_963514075.1. Lineage (NCBI taxonomy): Eukaryota > Metazoa > Chordata > Actinopteri > Anguilliformes > Congridae > Conger > Conger conger. The sequence goes on along the minus strand of NC_083769.1, from coordinate 35,368,254 downwards.
GCGGTCACAGTCAGTCACAGTCAGGCTTACTCAGAAAGATCTCACAGCTGCCTTTGTGCTGTTCACCGATGTTCTTCCTAGAGAAGCAGGAAGTTGCTGCTGATTCAGTTTGAGTCTCACACTCAGAGACAAATGAGACTTTGCATCAACAGTGGGTTGGAGGGAAGTATTGTACCACACCCATCCTCACACCTTTATTATTCTCATTCTCTCCCTCCGTCTCAGAATGTGGGTATCCTGATAAACGGCAGTGTTCCAGACCTGCATGGCTCCAGTGTGCAGTGTGACTACGGTCTGGGGGTCTCCACTGCAGCCACTGTGCACTTTGAGTCTGGGCCATCCCAAATTCAGACCTGCCCCCTGCTCCCCCGTGAGAAATACCCCAGGATCCCTGACGACAGGGGTACGTGCCTCTGACATCTGATTTTTTTTTTTCTTCGTTTTATCAGTCTTTACACTCAGTGAATAGATAAAAAGATGAACTTGATCTGTGGTCTGAGAAATTGTGAGAAAGCTCATTACCCAGAGGAAGTATGGTTCCACAGTGTGGCCAACACTGGTATGTTAAGTTTACCTTTTATTATTTAGTACTACAGTCTGGCTTGGTTTGTGCGTTTACATACTTTGGTGTATTAGCAGACCTGTGTGGTGTACTCTCCAAGACCAATGTTTGCCCATTAGTATTATATTCCTACTATCATCACCCCCTTCCTGTACCAGTATAGAGGCACTCTGCAAAAACTGGGCCAGAGCTTGGTCATGTGTTCTGCTGCAGATGGTCCTGGTGATGAATAAGAAATTATATATTGTAGTGACAAACAGATGTAGAAAACCTTTATAAAAAGAAATAAAAAGGTAATATGTGTAATGAAAATGTTTAAAAGTTTTTAAAAAATCAAAACTATCTTGTCAGATTATTGACTGTATTAAGAAATAAAGAGTACAGGCACTTTAACTTGGTAGGTATTTATTAATGCCTTCACTGTCTCTGTCTTATAGACCACATCACTGTTCCCATGGCCATTAAGGTGAATGGCATGTCTGTGGTTTCTGGGAACTTCACCATCTATGACTGTGAGCAGACCGGAGTGATACACCACAAGACAGCGTAAGCCTTTTAATTAGACATCTGTATCAAACAAACACAAGAGGCCTTAACAGGAAGTCACAGCCATTTTGTTTATTTCCTCTGTTAAAGCTTGACATTAATGGTGTTATTGTTCAATTGCCACAGAGGAAGTATTCGAGTTCACACCCCTCTTAATGTTACTGCTGTGCGCTGGAAGTCTATCTTATTGTGTTGTTTACCGAATGGTTTAGTTTTAAAAAAAAAAAAAAAAAAAAAACGGAAATTGAATACAGTTTTGAAATGTTGAGAAAAGGCATGCCAAGTCTTGCCGAAGCCAACTTTTGACTTTTTCCTGAGTGTGCTGGACAGCGAGGCAGAGCTGCAGTCGCGTAAGCTGCAGGTACTGCAGTCCTGCATGCGTTTATCATGCAGCGCTGAAGTGAGGTGTGCCCGCAGCGCACGGCAGACCTCGCGCTCGCTGCCCTCTTCTCAGCGCGCGCGGTGTGAGCGCAGCGTGAGGGTGTGAAAGGCAGACTGCGTATGGTTTGAGGTGATAATGAGAAGAGGCAAGGCGTCGTCATGTACTTGCTAGCTATTTGTGATTATTTTTTTGGGTGTGTTTTTTGGGTGGGGGGGGGTTTGGGGGGGAAATACATGCAGCTTTTTTTATCGTCCGAAACTTGCAATCAATCTGCTATTTAGTTTCTCGGTATTGTTTCTGTGCTGAAGCAATCCACCCACAGAGGATTCTGAGCAGCTTCTGCTAGGTGAAAAGATAATGACTAACAGACCCCAGAATACCTCTGCGCCTGCCATGTTAGTGACACCATACTGTCCTCTTGGTGCTGAAACATGCTTGCTCGAGAGACCTGATTAAGGATATCTGTTTAGCCGTTTCTTTGTGGGCCTTGATAAAGATGGTCCTTTGGATGTGGATAAGTTTGGTGTCAATTAGGAGCAGCTAAGATAGCTCCTGTTGAACAAATAAGGCCCCTGATAAGGGCACTGTGAGTGGGGCACCTGCCTACAATCAGTGTACAGTAGGAGGCCCACAATCTTGGATCCCCAAAGAAAGTTTTCACATATCGGATGCCTGACATTTCTCTCCTGCCTGTATGTTTTGGGATCCCACACAGAGAGCATTGTGGCGTTTGCTGCCTATGTTCAGGAATTGAGAATAGGTACTCAGAGATGTCAGCCCTTTTCCAGGTGTGGCACAACCCTCTGTAAATGATGGCAGTTGTGTTTAACCTGAGAACTTGAGCCTTTCTGGAGTATGTTGAACATGTAAGCCATTTTGCTATGGCTTGCCTTGAATGCAATGTTCACCCTGCATGTTTGCACAATTTCTTCAGTCTTAGAGGTGTGTTTGCTCACGTTTTAGTGGCCGTTGCTGGGGCTGCAGCCAGCAGCAGTGAATGATGCGTTTAAGAATATGTCCCATTGTAAACAGTTGCCCTATTTGCTGCCATAGTAACAGGACTCTGCGAGATACATTCTGTATAGCACCATTTCAGTTTATAAAGCAGTTTGCAACAACTCTATCTCTATTGGGTGCATTTGACCCATTTCAAGTGCATATTACAATCCTGTTGAAGTCTCCTTTGGCCCATTTCAGGTGCAGGAGCTGTTTGAGTGCCAGGTGGAGGTGTTACTGGAACCAGGAGAGGAATATCTGTGTCTCCAGTAAGGATGACTCCAAGGACAACCTGCTGGAGGTGAAGAATGTTTTTGAGTGTTTTTGCGCCAATTAGAGACCATCCCTTGCTTCATTGGCAAGCAGCAGGGGGACTGTCCTCTATTCAGGACAAACCTTACTTGAAAATGGTTGATTATAAGAATTGATAATAGTTAACCATTGATGTTATTAATATTTGGAAACTTTGTATGCTTTGATTATAACACCTAATTCTTAATTAAGCCTTAATTGAAAATAGACATGAAATGATCATGAAAAATTCTCATAGTGGGAGTGGTAAAAAAGATGGTATAATTACCAGTGTCATCACCCCATACACACTATACCCTATATACTGAGGTGTGATAAACCCTACCATAACACCTGAAATTAAGTTCTCACAAAATATGCTGCATAATTATCTTTATTTTCCATTTTATGTTACTGATTATCACAAGTGTCGTAATGCTTTAAAGCAATGTCATGAACCCCGTTTAAAAAAAAATTTCAGTGAAAGTGGAAAAAAATAAAATTACACCTTTATGTAAGGTGTTAAGACAATTGCTTAACATTTTTCCACTGTGACTTTTGACATGAACAGTCGAATACTGTATGTTTGTATGATACAACTGGGAATGCCATAAATTGGTAAAAAAAAAGGACGCCAGATGTGTTTTGATTCAAACTGTTACCACTGATTGTTTTTCCCTCAAGATTCCAGAATCCTGTCCAAGCCTGGTGGCCTCGGAAGTTCCTCCATCCCCCTCGGGAATGTCCCAGGACATCACTGTCTCAGTCAACAACACTGAGGAGGTGCGGTACAGATTACAGGCTACAATGCATATCCCGCTTGCTTTTCACTGCACGCAAATCCACACAGGCCGATAGGGTTTCTCTCCATGGGCCCCTGACCCTCAGAATGGAAATTGGTGAAATGAGTATTCTTTCTTTACATATAGTGCTGTATAGGTCCATGTCTCCATTGGCACCCCCCCCCCCCCAATCCCCTCCCCCCTCATTTCCCATGCACTTCTGTGAGTGTGTTTGGTTGAGACAGTGAGTCAGACTGAGTCTGTGGTTTCAGCTGTTGCTGTTAAACAGGCCACTCCTGCTTGCAGGAGGGGAGATACCCAGGCAGGGGCAGCAGTGTCTGATGGGTGCAAGCGCATGGACAGACGGTGAACCTGAATGTGCCGTCGGTCTCTCCTTTGATGTTATTCCCCTTGCTGGCAGTGCACATAATCTGAGTCATATAATTGCTAAAGCCTTGCTTATTTTTCAGACTGCTTTAACTAAGCAGTTAAGGACACAAGCCTGTCTGAGAAGCCCACTTTTGAAGCGTCATTAGGTGTTGGCTATAATAGTACTACAGTATCTTATATTTATTAATTAAGTTATTTCTAAAATGTTCAGACAGTCATACAATGGGAGAATGTAATAATCATCCAGATGAGGTCAGAACTGCACAGCAGTGACCACAGCCCTTCAGTTGCCCTGTCCTTTTCTTTGATTTTCTACTGGCATGTCTGTTGGAGGTTGATTGAAAATGCACAGCAGTAACATCACTAAAGCACATTCTCTTACTTCTGTGTGTGTGTGTGTGTGCGTGTCTGCATGCGTGTGTGTGTGCGTGCGTACGTGCGTGCTCGCGTGTGTGGGTGGTTCTGTTTTGAACAGGGGACTGCTCTGGAGTGCGATTTTGGAAATGAGCAGCTGTATGAAGCACGGTGGCTTGGTCGCTCAGAGGTGCAGTGTAGCAGCGTGATGGTAAGCATGAAGCATCTCACCGTCAGAAAGCTGTCACTCAGCACAGCTTTGGCTTCATTCTCTGTGAGGGAAAATCAGAGGCATGCTGGTGTGTTGTCTCAATTCAAAGGGAAATCAGAGGCGTGCTGGTGTGCTGTCTGAATTTAAAGGGAAATCAGGGGCATGCTGGTGTGATTGAGTAGAGAAAAATCTTAACAGCGCTCAAAAATCAAGGGAATCTGAATACAGAAAACATACTTTTACCACAATAAAGGAAATGCTTATTGATGAACTGCCCCAGGGTGATTACCATGTGTCCCTGTAGGTGAATGGTTCAACTGAAATGTTAGTAGTTATGTTGGTTATCTACTATTGTTGCCTGAACAAACTGGAATTGCCTTGGAGGACATATTGCATAATTTTGTTGTTTTAACATCCAAGCTCTCAATCATATTATTTCAACATTATTACCATCACATTAATGTAGGTCTCAAAGTGAACTGTGAGCCCCTCTTACTATGGTTAGTGTCTCAGTGCAGTCCTGTTCTGTCTTATCAGCTGACCACCGCAGAGAAGAGCCAGGTGTTCCATCTGAACCTACGACGAAAGGATCAGCCTGACAAGTATATTGACAGCCCTGTGCCGATGGCAGGTCGGTGACCCAGCACAGACTCCGATTGCACAGAGGGCCCATTGTTCCCCTTCACCTCAGCTTTAACAGACAATGGGGCTCTCCAGGAGCACGTCTGCATGCCTTCATTTGTGCAAACACATTTCTCCCTGTGAGGTCACCAGCGCTTAGTGCGCAACCACAACTGGAATTAAACTGAGGGGAAACAGAACCTGTGGTTGTGCGTCGCGTTTGCTCAATGCTTCGTAATGTAATGTAATGTGGTGACTTTCTGTAGTACACCTCTAGTTATACTTCCTCTGTTCAATTTTGCTAAGTATGAAGCAATGTAATATATCATATATAACTGATTGCAGAATAGACCCGTAAAGATGAAATATCATTTTTCTTTTTATTATTTCAACTGTAAATAACTGGTAGAGATTCATGGGTAATGCATACTCTTTAAGAAAATTATCATGACAGGCTAAATAACATAACATCATGCTGCACTTCATCATTAGGATAAATGCACGGGTGTTCTGCGGGAAGAAACTATCAGTGCCTGTTTTAGAGGGGAAAGATCATAACTCTTTTTCTCACACACTCTCGCTCTGTCTCTCCTTATCTCTCCCTCAGTGGAGGTGTATAACTGTGGGATGGGCAGCACGGACTGTTCACAGTGCTGGGGTCGGGAGGACCAGGGGCACCTCTGTGGCTGGTGTGAGAACTCCTGCAGGCCCAGGGATGACTGCAGCCCCCTCAAAAGCCAGTGTCCCAACCCTGAGATTCACAAGGTACCTCCTCCTGCTCCTGCAGAGCATCTCATGGTCTCACACAGTCCCCAGTTTATCTCTATGGGGTACATTTAACACTAGTGCTTTACGCATAACTATGTTGGGTGAATGGGGCTTGGTGGAAACAGACAGAGAAACCGACACCAATCTCTTTCATCTTTAAACACAAGAAATGTCTCATACTGCACTACTGTATGTAGTTATTTTACATGCTTGTCATGTAATGTAATGTAATGTATTGTGTTCAAATCTCTGGTTGTGACAGTAGGGGTCCTGCCTACATTGAAAGCAGGAAACAGTGTTTCACATAAGAACAATGGCCTGACTGGTTTAATTCTTGTGTTGGAGGCTTATTTTGTGAAGGGTAGTCAAAGAGCTCCATTTAAGGTGTAATATATGTTTGGTCAAACTGTATGTTGTTATCCATCTGTTTAGCTGGAGAATCAGGCACCCTTTCTAAAGTGACATATTTCATTACATTACATTATTGGTGTTTGGCAGATGCTCTTATCCAGAGCAACGTACATGTGATTAAATGGTAAATGGTAAATGGTTGGCATTCATAACGATCCAAAGCGCTGTACAATTGATGCTTCTTATTGAGCATTTGGGGGTTAGGTGTCTTGCTCAGGGACACTTCGACACAGCCCGGGCGGGGGATCAAACCGGCAACCCTCCGACTGCCAGACGACTGCTCTTACTGCCTGAGCCATGATTAGACTAAGCAGGAGACACTCCTCCCCTGGAGCAATGCAGGGTTAAGGGCCTTGCTCAAGGGCCCAACAGCTGCGCGGATCTTATTGTGGCTACACCGGGATTAGAACCACCGACCATGTGTGTACCAGTCATTTACCTTAACCACTACGCTACAGGCCGCCCTATTGACAGCAGTTTGCCCTTGTGTCACTTTCAGCAATGCATGAAACCTGACTACCATCAGGAAACAGCTCATACATCTGGAAAGATTATGTGAATAAACCCTTTAACACTTTACCACCTTTCTACAACTGCAGATTCCCTGGGCTAACTGAGGTGAAATATTTGCTCATCGTGGTTTCAGTAACATGATTCAGTTAATTGCCTTTGTGTCACTTCTTTCAGCTGAAAGAAAGCAGTGGTCATTTCCAGGATAATTTCCATGGCAGTTTGGGGTTTAACATAGGACTTGGACTTTTCCCCTGTGTTTCAGCTGATGTCTTTGTTGACACCGATATCTACTGTGCTGTCTGAGAGGGGAAACATGGTTCACGTGAAGCGTAATCGGCCCTGCTAAACGTTTCCTGCAGATAAGCCGTTGGCTCAGATCATAAATGCATATGTCACGTGGGCTTGCCCACCGGTGACGTGTTCTCCATGGCCGGTCTGGCCTTCACACTAACCGCTGGCGTGTTTTTCACACCAGGGCTACTGCCCTGTGACGCCTCCACAGTCATCTGAATCAGACGCAGCGTGGTAGCCTTGCAGCAGAGTGTGCTTGCTGTGCTTCTGATGAAATACCTCTCTTGAGGGAGCTCAAAATAAGGACTTATACAACATCATCAGCATAAAATGGAATATATATATAAATAGCATAATGCTTCAGCTGCAAAAACCACAAAAACTTTTACAACTTTTACAAGAGACATTAGCGCAGTTGGCTCAGTCATTTGTTTGTTCAAGAAATGCTACATCCTCAATGTTTTTTTATATCCTGTTATAAATTTTGCTGAAAGGTGGTTGAAAGTGTGCAGAGACCTGGAGCTGATGAATGAGCGCACTGTATAATCCTCTACCTCTAAAAAAGCGTGCCTTTTATTACTTGAGGCATTTGACACATTTAAAAGCAGGTGTTTCTTTGGAGACTCAAACAGTGTCTGGTGTCAGGAGGATTTCAAGTGAAGAGCAGGCTCTCAGTATATTGATACGCTGTAGTGGGTATTAATCCCAGCCATGACAGTGCAGATGTGACTGGCAACCACGACCCAGGGCATGATTGGCTGTAGCAGCGAGAGAGGATTTCAGCAGGTTAAATCCATCTCAGGGTCCACCTACAGTCTCATGCAGGTGGTGTGCTTGACTGCCTCATATGTGGTTGCTGTGCTGTGCGGGCCTATTTGTGCAAACATTTTACTGAAGACAAAGCAGTGGGCTGGTTTGTGTTTTTTCCAGAAACCATTGAATCAGCAAGTATGATTCTTTTGCCAGCCTTGGGGCTGTGCAGAGGTTGTTTTCATCTACAAATGCAGTTTACATTCAGACAGAATAACAGTGGTGCCAAGTTAATAGTACACAGGGTCAGTGTGGCCTTAGGGAAGTATGCATCGAAGATCTAGGAAAGGTTCTGCCTCTCTGGTTTTTCACGCTACACTTAGCACTGATTGTAGATTGCTTTCACTGAATGGAGTGTGATAACTATCAGCCACGGTTTGACTGGCGATCTGAAGAACGGTGCTGTTGCATTCCACGCTCTCGCCCGCGAGAATCTGTGGGGGGATGTGGCGAGGACGTAAACAAACGGAGTGCCACTTGCTTTAAATGACCACGTCTGTTCCCGGGCCAGGGAGAGCGGGCCGGCAGGCAGGCCGTTAAGCACCGCTGTCTCGGAACGCATGCAGATGGAAATAGGCAGTTGTGAGGATGTGAGCCTATTCCCAGGCACACAGCTCTCTTCTCACATGGAGGTGAGAAGCAGTTTTTCTGCGGCGCCACACTTCAGCATGCCGCAGGCCTCTGAGGGTTTTGGGTGAAGCTGAGATTTTAGCTGTAATACTGCACATCAGAATCTGACTCATAAGTGGTTGCTCTCCAAAAATAAACCGCTTTCCTACTGAGCATAAGGAGGCAGACATGTCTTTTTGATTAGCATTAAGGCTTCAGCAGAAGGCTCAAACTTGCAGATTTGTTTTCCCTGTTTACAGCTCTCAGTAATTCACTGCCCCAAAATGATCAGGAACAAGACACTTAACCCACAGAGTTGTTGAGCCCAGTGGTCAGTAAGTAGACAATACTGCATTAGGCAGCACCCCTGGCCAATGCGGCTTCGACTGGTTCTCGCTGGTCACCCTGCAAAGTTACATTTCCCTCTGACCTAGTTCTGCACATTCCAGACTTCCTGTTAACCCCCCGCTCCTCATCCTCCAGATCTGGCCGCTGAGCGGGCCACTGGAAGGGGGGACGCCGCTCACAATCCATGGAAGGAACCTGGGGCGCAGGGCCTCGGACGTGGGCGTCACCATCGGCGCGGTGTCCTGCACGCTGGTGAAGGAGCGATACGATGTCTCCGTGCTGTAAGTGTGTCAGCTGCAGTCTCCATCCTCTAGTGCTGTAATGATGCCGGCTCATTGGTATCAGGCGGATCCAGCCCTTAAGTACTCGCATTAATGTAGTTATCTAATTCCCATGCTATTACGTGTGAACGGTTCAACAAAGTGTGATTTCCCTCTGTGGCTGCTACCGCACTCGGATTCTTTTCTGCCCCTCATACTGCAGAAGTAGTAGTATTGATGTTAATGTTAAAGAGTCTCCCTCGTCTCTATGGTGCAGATGTAACCTCAGTATATGCCCTGCCAATCACCCTTGCCCTCGCTGCGCTCTCGTGTCCCCTCATTAAAAATCGTGTCCGTCCACCTCCTCATATAACGAGCCAAACTTCGCGGTACGCGGCAGGTCAGAGTGTTTATTATTCCTCTGTGGTTGATGGGTCGTGGGAGAGTGAAGTCCTGGAGTTATCTGGGGGTCAGACTCCTGGTCTGCTGTGGTGCTTTCTGTCAGGCACCGGCCTGGCAGGCCGCATTTCACCGACGTGATGTCATCCGCCCAACTCTCTCCTGATTAGATCAGGATTTTACACCCTCCATGTTATGACAGGGCATATGTTCTCATTACAGTACTTTCTTTACATAGAGAGGTCAGTCTTAGGTCTTAAATCACAATATGTCATTTCTTATACTGCAGACGCACACTGAAACGGCACCTGTGTATGACTCAAAAGGAGCACTGTTATAACAGGTGTTTGCCCAGGCCTTCAGTGGTCACGCATTGACCGGTGTGAAGCAATAAAGAGTGGCAGGTAGCGAGCACCCCACTAGCTGAGCTCCTCATTTAAACTAATTCCATTTGAAGAGACAGGGTGCGGCACGTCTAAAAATCCTTCAGTGCTCTGGAGTGAGGCTGTTGGCTTGTCTCTCATTAACGTAAACACTTGCCTTCGCTTTGAGAGCCTCTCCTCCTGGTTTTGATTAATGCTGTGTATTCCTGGAGGCGGCTGCAGATCCACTGGCTCTCACCGCTGATTCACCACATTTTCTGGTCCATCAGGAGGGGACCAGGGGGTTAAACTCTCAAAAACAACTAGAGGTATCACTGAAAGTACCCTGATCATAGGACCGTGTGTTGGAGTTAATAAAAAAACTTTTCCCATTTGTACCTTTCATGCCTGTCATTTTAATGGCAAGTGATTCCCCAAAAGCAGAATATGACTGCAAACCTCCTGTGGTTTGATCAGAGATCTATTTATCATCGGTTTTGTGGTAAAACACTGTGTGAGTCAGACCCACCTCACCACAAAGACCCTCTCAAATTCAGTCCTCTTTCCACCACATATGCTACTGCTTAGGCGACACACAGCCCAATATTTCCTGGCAGGTGTTTTATAAACGGCATAAATAAGCGTCTGACAAAACAAATTAGCCGCTGGTGTCCAACAAGTGTCCTGATAGGTGGGTAAGTCTTGAAAGTTTTACTTGGCTCTTCAATCAAAAGGGACATCAGCTCCATCTGGGGGGGGGGGAGTTACTGTTTCAACATGCTACTTGGCAGTAATATCTATCTGTGGAGTTTGCTTTCAATGGCTCCTTTTTTCATGAAGATTTGGCACTCTCGTATTTCTCACTGCCAGTCATTGCGTCTATTCTGGAATATTTTAAAGCTGTTTAATAAGGGGTGTTAATTTCTGCTGCTGCTGTGCAGTGGTGTTGAATTCTGCTGTTGATGTCTTGCGCGCAGGCTGGTATGTGTGACAGGGAAGTCCCCGGCCAAGATGTCAGAAGTGGTGAGCGTCTCCGTGGCCGATGCTGTGGGGAGGTCTCTGGAGGTCTACTCGTACTTGGTGAGGCTACTCTCTTTCTCCCACTCTCCCTCATTCTCTCCATCTGCGTCGCTCGGTATCTTTCGCGTTGTGGTAAAGGACCTACAGTGTCTGAGTAATGTTAACAGCTGCTTCTCATAATAATCGTGTATGCAACTACATGGGAATCTTCAAATGTTTTTCATGGTCTTAAAAGTATTAGTACAGTTTCTGAACTTGATGCCAACAAAAACAATCGTGTCTGCTGTGGAAAGGGCCTTCTTTTGAGCGCACCGCATTAACAATTAAAACAATCCTTTTTGTGTTAATTGACCCTGACTCAAAATGCTTTCCTTTCGGGTTTCAAACATTCAGGCTGGGAAAACACATAGGAGCCTTTTGTTTATTTTACTTTTTATTTTGGGGGATTTCTTTAGTGTCTTAACAGACCACTTCATCAGATGATAAGATTGAAACATGATTTTGCCTTGGACACATCCCACCACACAAACAAGAGGCAGCTCATGCTGTTTGGGAATGTTTTGCAATCCCCTCCCTGTCTGTGGAGTCGGCCTCCCAGAGATGGCCCTTCCCCGGGCTGAGACACGCCGAGACAGGAAGGAGGTGTGTGCTGAGCCTCCTTCCTCCAACCCCAGGCTTAGGAAACATCTGCCCCAGTGAATGCCGGCTGTATACGGAGAGTGGTCCAGCAGATCCTCTCAGACAATAGGCCCCTGCCGGCCCCTCTGCAGCCCTTCCTCAAGGAAGTGGATCCTGAATGAGGGAATCGTATGTCTGCTGGGGTGGTTGGGAGGTGGTCTCTGGAGGGAATGCAGGAAGGGTTCAGAATGCAGATGTCCTGTGCACTTCCACAAGCCCTTAGCACTCTGTTGTCAGTCAGAGTGTAGGGCTGGATAAAACTAGACCATTTAAAAAGCTTTAAGTCTAAGTTAAGTCATACTTTGCTGGCCCCGTGGGGTAGTTTGTCCTCTGTATTTGACCCATCCTTGCTACTTACGGTAGGAGCAGTGGGAAGCCACAGTGCAGCTCCTGGAGGCCAGCTCCAGTTCTGAGGCCAGTGCCTTGGTCAAGGGCAATGGCAGGGGATTACACCTGCCCTGACATACTGTACATTTCTTTTTTAAAGCACTTAAGAAAAATGTTTGTTATGGCCATTCTGGAAGAAGTTAAGACATGTTTGACAACAAAATGAAAGTATTTTGGTTGGACTTTTTACACACTAGCAAGTCCCTGGGTGTGGCTGATTGATAAATGCTTGAGACAACCAACTAATCATTGCCCCTGTGCCCCCAAACACCTCCTTCCCCCCAGGTCCCGAGGGTTATTTCCATGGAACCCAAGAATGGGTCCCGTGCAGGGGGGACCAGAGTTACCATCAGAGGTGAACATCTAAACGTGGGGTCCCAGCTGCGAGTGAGGGTCAATGGCACAGACGACTGTGCAATCCTCACGTAAGCCTTCACTTCTAAAACAAACTATTCCTCGGGTGTAATGACCTGCAGTGATGCTGTACAACACAATTTAATATTTAATGACCTTTAATATTTAATTCATCTTGAACAACCCAGATTGAATCTGAAGTATAATGAATTATGTGGTATAACTTTTTTTAGATTTAGGTAGCTTAGGTTGGTTACTTTTTTGTATTTTATGTCTTCTTTTGTCATCTGAATGATATGCAGTCTGAATTTGGCAATGGCATTGTGTTGTGTAATTGTAGTGTCGGCTATGGTGTTTAATTATGTGATTGCGGTATTGGCTGTGGTATTGTGTGATTGTATTTTTGGCTTTGCTGTGGTTTGCTGTTGTTGTCAGTGAGGTCCAGTGTTGGTGTGATGTTGATTGCTGTCTCTGTTGTTAGGTTTGATGTGATTATGCAGTGTTGTTGCGTTACATGCAGGCGACACTCGGACCTCATTGAGTGCAGAATGCCAGCAGCAGCGCAGCCCCGTGCCGATCCCGTCCCTGTGTGTGTGGAGTTCGAGAACCTGCCATGCCAAAGCCATCTCCTCAGCGTACTCTACACCTACGAGAAAGACCCAAGCATCAGTGCCATCCACCCCACCAAGAGCTACCTCAGGTGCCTGCTACCTCTGCCTTATGTTATATGCAGTAATATTTGAGCTAGTTTAAACAGGCGTATCCACTGTTTGGTACTGTACTTATATAACCAATATAACAATTTCAAATAATACAGTAGAGGTTTGATGTTACCTAAAACTGAATTTATGTTTTTGTTAGCACCACTGTTTATGTTTTCTGTTTTGGCAATAGGCAAACAGGCTTTCCATTGTGCACAGTTCATCTGAATTCATAGTGCTATGGGTAATTAGTCTACACTGATATTACATACTGAATAAGTAACTTATGCACACAGTGTTGTATAATAGGCATATTGTAGTGTAAAGTCGGCTCAGCTCTTTGATGTGGCCCACAGAAGTGTTTGATTGGCAGGTGTGCTGACCCAGTCTCTGACAGAGCGTGTCTGTTTGTGTTCCAGTGGGGGCCGAACAATTACAGTGACAGGCCAGGGTTTCGACCTGGTGCAGACTGTCACCATGGAGGTCACTGGGATGGACAGCGAACCTGCTATGACTGTATGTCACATTACACTCAGCCAGGCAGTATCTGAGTGTTGTTCTCTGGAAAATAAATAAATATTCATCATACATTCATCTATTCATCTACGCCACAGAGAAAACAGGCTTTGTATGATGAGTCAAAGATCCATCCATACAAAAAATTGATCAGACAAAAAATAATCAGTAGCTAGCTTCTTACATGCAGCGATTGATTGTTTGGCTGTCTGCTTTGGGCACTACTCACATATTCAATATTAATCCAAATGTGGTTTAAAGATAGAATTGAATGCCAGCTTCAGCATAACAAAGCTGCTCATTTGTTTTCTTTGCTGCATGTGCCTATTTTAATGCAGACACAAGGATACTTAGTTTTGAGTTCAGATTTGCTGCATTTATGTGAGAAACAGAATCTAATCGTACTCGAGTGAATTAAATCATAATAAGGCAAAAGTGCATTCACAAAGAAAGATCAAACATATCCTTTCCTTATTTGCAGGTCTGCACAGTCAGAGACGCCACTGTTATCACCTGCCCCTCCCCAGCTGCCCCTCAGTCCACCCAGGCCACGGTGAGGTTCTTCTTGAATGAGGTCCTGTACAGGGGGGCCAGTCCCGCTCCCCACGGGGGCCTGGAGGAGGACAATGAGCTCCAGGGGGGCCACTTCTTCCACATGGACTACCTGGAGGACCCCCAGTTCTTCACTGCCAACAAGGAGAAACTCATCAAGCACCACCCAGGATCACCGCTCAACCTCATCATCAACGTGAGTATCCCTGTGGAACAGGGCCGGAAGAGGGGCCAGGGCCCTGTACCACTGATTGAGGAGTGGAGATTTTCTGTGCAGAGATGTGAGCTCCAGGCCAGTGAGAATTTTCAGCTCCATGCATGTCAGTATCATAGCACTGTAATTAATGGACTTCAGGCTTTATGGGCTTTCTACACATTTTTTCTTTCCACAGGGGAGTTTTTACTACTAGGAATTCTAAGGGCCATAGTAACGGAACAATACTGTAGCCCGAGAATATGTTTGGTTTCCTTTTTTTTGTCACATAATGGCTGTGACTAACTATAGTTGGCTAGTTAGGCAGCTGCCCTGCTTCAATTGATTGGGGGGACCCCTTCCACATACTGTACAGCTATTTTTGCTTTTTTCAACTGCTGTGTGAATATTAAAAATGTTTTATTTTCAAAGCTGCATTGATACTGTGCATTGGAGACTTGATAATTGGAGACTTGGAGTGCTCTGACCAACTGCATTTGTGAGAGAATAGAAACAGAACATTTAAATGAGGGCTATGGATGTTCACCATCAAGATGAAATGTGTCTCTTCAGCTCTGGGCCAGCGAGGGAGGGCTGACTCAGTCAGCTGCTGGCACGACACAGTTGGGTTTCTTTCATCACTATTTGTTATTGGATGGAAATGCAAAATACCCTAATTGCATCGTTAGAATTGCTATTTCTGTCAACAGTTTGATGTGTTCTGCTTGCTGACAAGGTAGAAACCTAGTTTCAGTCCTAAATGTATGTACCAACATAATGTAGTCTGTAAAAGCACCTCAGAGCATTTATTTATTTCCTATCTTGTGTGGGTTGTGCTATTCTCAGTAGCTACGCAGACGATATTCAGAGTCACAACCTTTAACCAAAAACACTGGCATATACATATATATCTACTGTATGTGAAGTTTTACTTCTGCTGGCCTAAGTTCCTGTCTAAAAACATATTTCTTAGGTGATGCAGTATTTAAAAAGACTTCTACTTGGTTTATTAAAGCTTCTGCTTTAATAACAAAAAAGGAGGTTCTGGAGACCAGCATAAATGTAGCTTTGAACACTGTCTGCTTTTCCTTCGTATGTCAAAAGAGGAAGGACCTCTCACTGGGTCAATCGGATGTGCTGCTTCTGTCCCATTTGAGGAAAGCTGAGGGGGCGAGTGGATGTTTTTGCAATAGAATAACAGATTGGAAGGAAGCTTTTGTTGACAAAGAAGCAGGGGTTGGCATCCTGAGATGGGAGAGGGCCGCCGAGCTCAATCAGTAAACGGGAAGCAGTGTGAGAATAAATAATGCAGTTTTCCACAAGCTCAGCCCTCTCATTGTGTTCTGTTTTTGTGTTTCGCTGACCCACCTGCTCACCTTCTCTCCCGCTGTCTTAATGTGATATCAAGCAGTCAGGGAACGATTGGTGTTGGTCTAGCCCAGGGGTCGGCAACCCTGGTCCTGGAGAGCCCCAGGGTGTGCTGGTTTTGTTGTTACTTGGCATTAATTGATCAATGAAAGCCGTTGATTACACAGTTAACTCACCTCACCTGGTTTCTTGGGTCTGAATCGGTTGCTTATTTTAAGGTGGAGACGAAAGCCAGTACACCCTGCGGCTCTCCAGGACCAGGGTTGCCGACCCCTGGTCTAACCAAATATCACTCCCCCAGAATCACTGCCATTGGTCTGGTTCTATAACTCAGTGACCCTAAATGCCCTCTACTGCCTAAAATGCCAAGTACCTGCTAGTAGATGGGTTTTTTAAATGTTTTTGGTGCATGAAAAAAAGATTGTATTTCCTTATAACTTACTTATAGCTTATAACTTGGAACATTTATGCCATAGGCATAATCTTATGAAACATGAGTTTAGCTTGGGTTTTTGCAGATGTGCAGAGCTGCAATTAGAATAGGCTTCACATTAATTCACAGGTTTTGCTCCATGAATAACTGCATGTTGAGCCATGAGGGAGTGATCTGAAGGTTTGACTAGGCTGACAGATGGCTGTTATTGTTTTGTCTGGAATAGAAAGGGCCCAGTGAACTGGACCTGGCACCAGAAGAATACACCGTGATGATTGGCTCCATCCCTTGTGATATCAAGTTCAATTCTGAACAGCTTTTTCACTGTACCATCAATGGCACCCTCAGCTCCAACGAGAGAGAGCTCCCTGTCACTGTAAGTACATAGATACCTGTCATGAGAAGGAATGCCTTGCTGCTTTGCTTTATGTAAAATATTACCCCTATCACAGTAAAATAATCTTCTGCCTCTGAGATTAAAATTACATGTATTTTCCAGAGAGATTAATACCTGTCTTTATGAATTGACAGTTATTGATACAGTATCATTATCATTAAAGGGTCTATGTCTTCTTTCTATGAGCACAATTATGCAGGGCATGTTGCGCGCATGAGTCTAATTTCTACAAATTCTCCTGGTAAGTGTGCTTAATGAAGGCAAAAACACCTCTGATTAGCGATGGAGAACTGTGTTAAGCTCAGTCATTAGCACTAATATTTAATTCATGCATGAAGGAAAATCAGGAGGATAATTTGTGAAGACACCATTTTACATCTACACTGTATCAAAACCGGATGCCTCTGTCAAATCCCAGTAATACTGTATTGCACTGATATTATAAAATG